>NC_058084.1:462714979-463314979 GCF_014858855.1 Bufo gargarizans
AATAACTCCCTGTCACCAATCTGATAGTTGCACTCCGCGGAAGACAGTTTCCGGGAGTAAAACCCACAAGGAAGCAGAGGACCCTCTGGTGTTCTACGCTGAGACAGAAGGGCGCCTACTCCCGTCTCAGACGCGTCCACCTCGAGGACAAAGGGCAACCCAGGGTTGGGATGCGACAGAATCGGAGCCGACACAAAGGCGGACTTTAGAGCCTCAAAAGCTCGGATGGCCTCGAGCGGCCAGACCTGGAAATTACTGCCCTTCCTGGTCAGATCCGTGAGAGGCTTGGCTAGCATAGAAAAGTCCCTGATGAACTTCCGATAATAATTGGCGAAGCCCAAAAAGCGCTGCAGGGCACGGAGACCACTGGGCTGGGGCCACTGTAAGACAGCCGAAACCTTCTCAGGATCCATGGAGAACCCCTCAGCGGAAATGATGTAACCTAAGAAGGTTACCTGGGATCGGTGAAATTCGCATTTCTCAAGCTTACCGAACAGCCTGTTCTCTCGTAACCGTTGCAACACTCGTCTGACATCCATAATGTGGGCCTCCATGGATTCAGAATATACCAAGATGTCATCCAAATAGACCACCACACACTGCTGCAACAGGTCACGGAAAACATCGTTGATGAATTCCTGGAAGACTGCGGGCGCATTGCACAACCCAAAGGGCATAACCAAGGATTCATAATGACCGGTCCTGGTGTTAAACGCGGTCTTCCACTCATCGCCCGCCTTGATCCTTACCAGGTTATATGCCGCCCTCAGGTCGAGTTTGGTAAAGACCGTGGCCCCTTTGAGGCGATCGAACAGCTCGGAAATCAAGGGTATCGGGTAAGCGTTCTTGATCGTGATGCGATTGAGACCCCTGTAATCGATGCAAGGCCTCAACTCACCGCCCTTCTTTTTCACAAAGAAAAATCCAGCCCCTGCCGGGGACGAGGATTTGCGAATGTGTCCGCGTGAAAGCGCCTCCCTCACGTACTCCTCCATGGCCTCATTCTCCGCTACCGACAGTGGATAGACTTTGCCACGAGGAGGAACGGCACCAGATTGTAACTCTATGGCACAATCGTATGGGCGGTGCGGAGGTAGGGCAACCGCGCGCACCTTATCGAATACATCCCGGTACTCTTCGTATTCAGGAGGCAACAGAGAGTCCGAGGAAGTACACAGCAACTTGACAGGGCCATGGATGCAACTAGCCCCACACTGCGGTGACCACGAGAGGATCTCGGCCGATCTCCAATCGAAAGTCGGATTATGCTTCTGGAGCCAGGGGTACCCCAAGACCACCGAGTAGTGTGGAGACGAAATCACCTGGAGACAGACCGACTCTCTGTGAACGGCACCAATGGCTATCCCCACTGGAAGGGTCTCATGAGTCACGTGTGGCGGCAGAAGGGGTCTGCCGTCTATCGCCTCAAGAGCCAGTGGGGAACCTCGAGGCTGCAGAGGAATGGAATTGGCGGCAGCGAACACACTATCAATGAACAAACCACCAGCACCAGAGTCCACCAACGCCTGGGTCGTCACCGAGCCCCCGACCCAGGAGAGGACAACAGTGATCAGTGGTTTGTCAACACGGGAAACCGGGGACGAGGAGACTCCACCCAAGATCTGCCCCCGACAGGATCTCAGGTGCGAGCGTTTCCCGGACGGTTCGGACATGCCAACCGAAAATGCCCACCGAGACCACAGTACATGCATCGGCCCTCGCGTCTCCGGAGTACCCTCTCCCCCTCGGACAGGCGAGCAAACCCCAGCTGCATGAGTTCACCCCCAGACAAGTCATCCCCAGGAGGCGTGGGAGGAGAGGGAGGCACGGGTGGGACAGCAAACGTAGGCGCCAATCTGTTAGAAGACCTCCGCAGGCTCTCCTTAAAGGAAGGTCTCTCCCTGAGTCTGGTGTCAATCAAAATCAGGAAAGAAATAAGAGACTCGAGCTCCACTGGTAGGTCCTTAGCTGCAACCTCATCCTTCAAGGCATCCGAGAGACCATGAGAGAAAGCAGCGACCAGAGCCTCATTATTCCAGCCCACCTCTGCTGCCAGGGTACGAAACTCAATGGCGTATTCAGCTACGGATCGTGAACCCTGTCTGATGGACATAAGGAGCTTCGCAGCAGAGGCAGCACGAGCCGGCACATCGAATACCTTCCGAAGAGAAGCAACAAAACCGGAAAACTCGGCAACCACCGGATTGTTGTTCTCCCATAAAGGGCTGGCCCAGGCCAAGGCCTTGTCCGAGAGCAGCGATATCAAGAAGCCCACCTTTGATCTCTCAGTAGGAAAGGCATGTGGCAGCAACTCGAAATAAATGCCCACCTGGTTAAGGAAACCTCGGCACTGAGTTGGCTCTCCCCCAAAGCGCTGTGGAAGGGGGGCAGAACCGGTCATACCCCGAGACACCGCAGGCGCAGCAACAGGTGTCGGGGTAGACTCTGGCGCAACAACCGGAGCGGCAGTAGGAGCGGGCCCAGGAGCGACAACCGACCCATCGGCAACGGAAGCGAAATGAGCCGTGCGTTCAAGCAGGGTTTGCAACGCCACAGCGAACCGACCCAACAGGTGATCCTGCTGATCAAGTCTGGCAACCAGCGTAGGTAGCGAGGATGGCCCTGTACCGTCAGAATTCATGGCTTGGTCCTAATGTCAAGGAACCATGAACCAGACGTACAACAAGAGATAAGTGGAAGTAAGAAGGCTTTATTGAAAATCAAGCTGTAAGCAAAAGTCCAAACGGATGGCTAAACCGAAGCAGGGTCTTGCGTAGACAGAGGTCAGGAACCAGGGGGGTGGTCAGACGAAGCCTGGATCAGGAACCAGCAGGGTAGTCAGACGAAGCCAGGATCAGGAACCAACGGGGTAGTCAGACGAGGCCAGGATCAGGAACCAGAAGCAGCAGCAGTCTTAGAAGCATGTGAACACAGGAGGACCAAGCAAGGAACTGAAGCCACAGACCTCCTATATATATGAGCTAGGCATCCAGCTCCTCCCAGTGGGAAGGAGAAGCCGCAGGGTGGGAGGCTACAAAAAACCCAGAAACCAAGATGGCCGCCAGCACATGTCAAACGAAGGAGAACAGTGGAAGGTAAGACCATGACATGATGTCTGTACAGGAGAGGTAAGTGAAGGGAGAGGCAGAGCAATGCTGGGAGTTGTAGTTATTTAACTGGGATGTATGTTAGGGCTGAAAGGAGGGATGTTATTGACATGGAACTGTGTGCTTGAGGTGGCTGGGGGAGGGAGTGATGTTATTTACATGGGACTGTATGTGGAAAGTGGATGGTGGGGGGGAATGATGTTTATGTACATGGGACTTAATGTTTAGGCCCGTGTTTCCCAACCAGTGTGCCTCCAGCTGTTGGCTGTGCGGGCATGCTGGGAGTTGTCGTTTTCCAACAGCTGGAGGCACACTGGTTTGGAAACACTGGTTTAGGCTACGTTCACACTTGCGTTTGGGGATCCGCTTGTGAGATCCGTATCAGGTCTCTCACAAGCAGCCCCAAATGCATCAGTTTAACCCCAATGCATTCTGAATGGATGCGGATCCATTCAGAATGCATTCATTCGGCTCCGTACGGCCCCCCGTTCCATTTTGGAGGCGGACCCCAAAATGCTGCAAGCAGCGTTTTTATGTCAGCATGGCCTTGCGGAGCCAAACGGATCCGTCCTGACTTACAATGTAAGTCAATGGGGACGGATCCCTTTGCATTGACACAAAATGGTGCAATTGTAAACTGATCCGCCCCCCATTGACTTTCAATGTAAGTCAGGACGGATCCGTATTGGGACTTAGAAATTCTAATCTAATACAAACGAATTGGTCCTGAACGGATGCATTTGTTTGTATTATATCGGTGCAGATCAGTCCTGTACAAGTAGCCTTAGGGGGTGATGTTTACATGGGATTGTGCGTTGGAGGCGGCTGGGGAGGAGGTGATGTTATTTACATGGGACTGTATGGTGGAGGGAGGATTATAACTGCAGGGGGCACTGCAGATCCAGGGGACATTATAGGCGTTCTTATTACTACTGGGGGCTCTATAGGAGGGTTTTATAGATCCGCCTTATTTCTACTAAGCGCACTATGGGGGTCTTATTACTACTGAGGGGTCTGTAGGGAGCTTTATCACTACTGGGGGAACAATAGGGGGCCTTATTTCTACTGGGTACTCTGTGAGGGTATTATTAATATGGGAGGGCTCTTCTAATAATGGGGGCATTGTTGAGGAGCATTATCACGGTTGGGGCAGTGTTACTAACGAGGGCATTCTAGAAGGGAATTACTATTGGTGGGACTATGAAGAGCACTATTACTATGGGGGGCAGTAATGTTTCTTTAGGATAGTATTTGGGGGTATTGGGGGGGGGGTTGAGGTTTTGGCACATCAAGCAGCTGTGGGGACTCCAGTTGGGGGATAATGATAGAATGTGAGGAAGCTAAGATGTCTGTGTGTCGCACTCTGCAGAGACGAGGCGGCTGAGAGAAGTTGTCCAGACCAAGTGGAGAAGATGATGACAGAGAGGAGACGTCACCTGGAGGCCCTGGATGTGACAGGTAAGTGCCGCTGTATAGCAAGTACAGCATAGTGCGGGGGGGGGGGACATATTTATTGGGGCTTGTGCCCCGGATCTTTTGCGACCCTAGCAACGCCCCTGGCTGGTGGGGTGTCATAAAACTGTCCCAGGTCTTGGAGAGTGTTGCCCTGCCTCTGTTGGAACTGCTGTGTGTTCCCCTCATCTCCCCTCCTCGGTTGGCCAAGGAACTACGTACTCTGCTGCCAGCGTTGTCAGCTGGAAATTTTTGGAGCAATTTTTCCACAAAGACCTTCTGGTATTGCACCATTTTGCTAGTCTTCTCCACCACAGGAATGAGAGATGAGAAGTTCTCTTTGTAGCAGGGGTCGAGAAAGGTGAACAACCAGTAATCGCTGTTGGCCAAAATGCGTACAACGCGAGGGTCACGGGAAAGGCAGCATAACATAAAGTCAGCCATGTGTGCCAGAGTCCCAACAGACAAGACTTCGCTGTCGTCATCAGGAGGATGACTTTTAATCTCCTCATCCTCTTTTTCCTCTTCTGCCCATCCACGCTGAACAGATGAAATAAAACTTCCATGGGTACTACTCTCTGTAGCGGAGGCAAACGTCTCCTGCTCCTCCTCCTCATCATCATCATCATAATACAATATGCGCTGAGAAGACGGACAGAGGGTGGTCTGGCTATCACCCTGTGTAATGTCTTCCCCCATTTCCACCTCTTCCACATGCAAAGCGTTAATTGTGAGCAGCGAGCGTTTGAGTAGACACAGAAGTGGGATGGTTATGCTGATAATGGCGTTATCACTGCTCACCATCTGTGTTGATTCCTCAAAGTTGCATAAAACCTCACAGAGGTCAGACATCAATGCCCACTCGTCGCTTGTGAAGAGCGGAAGCTGACTGGAAAGGCGACGACCATGTTGCAGCTGGTATTCCACTACTACCCTCTGCTGCTCACAAAGCCTGGCCGACATGTGGAACGTCGAGTTCCAGCGCGTGCTCACGTCACACATGAGTCGGTGAGCTGGCAATTGCAAGTGCTGCTGCAGCGTTGCCAGACCGGCGGAATCTGTTGATGGCTTGCGGAAATGGGCACACACGCGGCGAACCTTCACCAGTAGCTCAGGCAAATTGGGGTAGGCTTTGAGAAACCGCTGAACCACTAGGTTGAACACGTGGGCTAGGCATGGTATGTGTGTGAGCTTGCCGAGCTCCAAAGCCGCCACCAAGTTACAGCCATTATCAGACACAACCATGCCTGGTTCTAGGTTGAGTGGCGAAAGCAACAGCTCAGTCTGGTCTCTTATCCCCTGCCACAGCTCTGCGGCGGTGTGTTTGTCACCTAAGCAGATCAATTTAAGCACGGCCTGTTGCCGCTTCCCCACTGCAGTGCTACACTGCTTCCAGCTACTGACTGATGTCTGACTGGTGCTGCAAGATGATCATTCAGAGGTGGAAGAGGAGTAGGAGGCGGAGGAGGACAAGGGGGGGTTGCAGCCACTAATGTAGGTGATGGAAGTAGGGCCCGCAATCCTTGGCGTCGGTAGCACCTGTGTCATCCTAGGGTACAACTCACTCCCGGCCTCCACAACGTTTACCCAGTGTGCCGTCAGGGTAATGTAGCGTCCCTGGCCAAAAGCACTTGTCCATGTGTCAGTCGTTAAGTGGACCTTCCCAATAACGTTGGTCAGGGCACGGGTGATGTTACGGGACACATTCTGGTGTAAGGCTGGGACTGCACACCGTGAAAAATATTGGCGGCTGGGGACAGAGTAACGCAGGACAGCCACCGACATCAGGCTGCGGAAAGCCTCAGTGTCCACAAGCTTAAATGGCAACATTTCCAGGGCCAGCAATTTGGGAAGGTGTGCATTTACTGCTATGGTCTGTGGGTGGATGGCTGGGAATTTGCGCTTTCGTTCAAAGGCCTGGGATATAGACATCTGTACGCTGCGCTGGGACACAGAAGTGGATGTGCTAGCTGATGGTGCTTGCGAAGGTCCAGGTGCATGGCGGGAGGCACCTGGGCCTGCTCCTTGGACAGGGAATTGGCCAGCACGTGGTGTGACCCGCAGACACTGGTTGTGGACCCAGGCATTGGGCCTACCTATTAGGGTGCTTTGATGCCATGTGGCGGATCATGCTGGTGGTGGTGAGGTTGCTAGTGTTCATGCCCCTGCTCATTTTGGTACGGCACAGGTTGCAAATGACAATTCTTTTATCGTCCGCACTTTCCTCAAAAAAGCCCCAGACTGCGGAACAGGGAGATTGCCGCAAGGGAGTGCTCCGGGGAACAGTTGCGGGCTGTTTGGTGTGGCCCGCCTTCTCCCTTTTGCCACCTAACTGCCTCTTCCAGTCTGTTGCGGTGCTGCGGTCCCTCCCCCTCTGCTGTCCTCGCTCGGCTTGCCACCTTCCCAAGTTGGGTCAGTGACATTACCGTCCACCCCATCCTCTTCCACTTCCTCACTCTGCTTATCCTCCTGACTTGTTGATAACAACCTCAGTTATTGACAACTGTGTCTCATTCTCATCATGAACCTCTTGAGACACTAATTGCGGTTGACTTATTGGCAACTGTGTCTCATCATCATCCACCTTGTGAAACACTAATTGCCGTTCCCCACCGCCATCTTCTTGTGACTGTGGATGCTCCAGAGTTTGGGAATCAGGGCACAAGATCTCCTCATGTCCCTCTTCAAGCGGGCTTGGCGAGAGGCCCAAATTAAGGAATGGCAATGAAAAGAGCTCCTCGGAATATCCGAGTGTGGGATCACTTGTTTGCCAAGACTCTCCATGGTGGGTGGAAGGAGGATCAGGGTGAGGATTCTGTTGACCAGACTCTTGGCTACAGAAACTGGACTTTGTGGAAGACAGGGTGGTGCTCAACCAACTGGAAGCATTATCTGCTGCAATCCAGCCGACCACCTGGTCGCACTGGTGTACTTCAAGAGTGGTGTCCTGCGCTGCCCTGCAAACTGGGACATGAAGCTAGGTATCGTGGACGAGTGTGTTTCTTGTGCTCTGGCAGCAGGCACCTTTTCACTGCACCCAGGGCCACGGCCTCTGTGTGCACCATCAGCATCACGGCCACTTCCCCGTCCCTTACTGCTCGCCTTGCGCATATTAAATGGTATATATGCTTGCAAGTATGTCACACGTACAGTAGCGCAGGTTTTGTAAGTGTATGCGCAAATAAAGTACACAGAATGTTACAGATATTTTTAGGGTGCGCACACGTTAAACAGGAGGTATAGCGCAAGTAATGTCACTGTCACCACCGCCTAATAAAAAATTACACTGAATGAATGTTTACTGATATTTAGGACGAGCAAACGTTATACAGGAGGTATAGCGCAAGTGATGTCACTGTCACCAGCAGGTAATAAAAAATTACACTGAATTAATGTCACTGATATTTTGGATGGGCAAATGATATACTGGAGATGTAGCGCAGGTAATGTCAGCTGCCACCAGCAGCAAACAAATTAGACTAAATGTCACTGATTTCGGATACGCAAACGTCATACAGGAGATGTAGCGCAGGTAATGTAACTGTCCACAGCGGACACCGTCTACGGAAAAAGTACACTGGATGTCACAGATATTTTTAGGCTGTGCACACGTTAGACAGGAGATGTAGCGCAGATAATGTCGCTGTCTGCAGCGGCCAAACAATTGCAAGCTATTGAGCGCAGGTTGCGCTGAAAATATATATTGCTGCCACACACAATAGTCCTTAAAAGGACTTTTGGGTCTATAACAAGTATAAAAACTAAAATATTCCTATTTCACTCCCTACACTATCTCTCCCTTCTGCTCTCCAGCTCTCCCTGACTAAGGCCTCCTGCACACGTGACCGTGCTGCGGCCCGCAATTTGCATGAACACCGACCGTGGGGCAGCCGCAGCAGTTCGCGGACCCATTCACTTTAATGGGTCTGCGATCCGCCCATTCCGCAAAAAGATAGAACATGTTTTATCTTTTTGCGGAACGGAAGTATGGGACGAAACCCACGGAAGCACTCCGTAGTGCTTCCATAGGGTTCCGTTCTGTGCTTCTGTTCCACACCATTCCGCATCTCTGGATTTGCGTACCCATTAAAGTGAATGGGTCCGCATCCATGATGCAGAGCGCACACGGAATGGTGCCCGTGTATTGCGGATCCGCAACTGCGGTCCGCAATACGCCAACGGGACACCTACGGTCATGTTCAGGAGGCCTAATACTGAGCCGAACATGTGTCATCAGGTGCTATATAGCACCCGATGACGTGTTCCGGCCAGCCAATCACTGTAATGCCAGCAGCCAACATGGCTATGGCATTACAGTCAATGGCAGTACTTAGCTGCGTAGCAGCCATCAAACGTGTGGGGAGGAGACTCGAGCATCGCGTTCGAGCACACGCGGTATTCGGCCAAACACCGCGATGTGCCGAGCATCGCGATGGTCCAGCCGAACTAGTGTTCAGCTCGCCCAACACTACTCCTTATCACAAGATGGTAGGTGAGTAAGTTCCAGTGCCCATTGCATTTGAACCCTTAGTTTAATGCATACAAATGGAAAAAACTGCTGGTGGGTACATTTTACGAATCTATAGGGTTACATTCACCCATCTGCAAAAATGTAATTTTTACCCATTTAAAAAATTTTACCACTTTATGGTGTATTAGGTAGATTTTGCTTATTAAAGACGTGTTCATTACATTTTTTGCATATTTGTTTAAATACTAATAGCATTTTCTCCTTTACAGTTATCTAAAGAAAAACATTTTTTTTTATATTTTTTACATTTTGCACCCGTACAGATTTACTAGTGGCCATCAAATATCCATTTATTTATTTATTTTTAATATTGTGAACATAAAATCTGAAATATTTCTTTGGGCACAATAGGTTGCCGTGTCCTGTTTTCTGCAGGCTTTGCAGTATAGACTGGAACAGAATGAGCAGAGCCTCAACCACTCCTTATCACAAGAATGTCATTTTGGTTAGTGATGAGCGGCATAGGCAATATTCGTTTTTGCCATATTTCGCAAATTTTTCGCATAATATTCATGAATAAATTTGCGAATTCTAGAATTCGTGATCTCCAGTCATTATTTTCGCGATTGCGCAAATCGGCACTAATGATATGCATATTTTTTGCGCAATACATGCAACTTCACATTTTATCAGGTCTGAGTAAATATAACTGATTGGTGCACTAAGTGTCTGTCGCATGTATGTATGGACAGCAGAGAAACAGTAATCCCTATCACACCACCTAACACCCTGCACTGGAACCTATCAGCTACACTACATCAGGATATAACCTACACTGACTATCTTCCACTAATTATCTGTATTATAATATATGAGCTAACTAACTATCTATCTAATGTACAAACCGGATTCCAAAAAAGTTGGGACACTATACAAATCGTGAATAAATACTGAATGCAATGATGTGGAGGTGCCAACTTCTAATATTTTATTCAGAATAGAACATAAATCACGGAACAAAAGTTTAAACTGAGAAAATGTACCATTTTAAGGGAAAAATATGTTGAATCAGAATTTCATGGTGTCAACAAATCCCCAAAAAGTTGGGACAAGGCCATTTTCACCACTGTGTGGCATCTCCCCTTCTTCTTACAACACTCAACAGACGTCTGGGGACCGAGGAGACCAGTTTCTCAAGTTTAGAAATAGGAATGCTCTCCCATTCTTGTCTAATACAGGCCTCTAACTGTTCAATCGTCTTGGGCCTTCTTTGTTGCACCTTCCTCTTTATGATGCGCCAAATGTTCTCTATAGGTGAAAGATCTGGACTGCAGACCTGGCCATTTCAGTACCCGGATCCTTCTCCTACGCAGCCATGATGTTGTGATTGATGCAGAATGTGGTCTGGCATTATCTTGTTGAAAAATGCAGGGTCTTCCCTGAAAGAGATGACGTCTGGATGGGAGCAGATGTTGTTCTAGAACCTGAATATATTTTTCTGCATTGATGGTGCCTTTCCAGACATGCAAGCTGCCCATGCCACACGCACTCATGCAACCCCATACCATCAGAGATGCAGGCTTCTGCACTGAGCGTTGATAACAACTTGGGTTGTCCTTGTCCTCTTTGGTCCGGATGACATGGCGTCCCAGATTTCCAAAAAGAACTTCGAATCGTGACTCGTCTGACCACAGAACAGTCTTCCATTTTGCCACACTCCATTTTAAATGATCCCTGGCCCAGTGAAAACGCCTGAGCTTGTGGATCTTGCTTAGAAATGGCTTCTTCTTTGCACTGTAGAGTTTCAGCTGGCAACGGCGGATGGCACGGTGGATTGTGTTCACTGACAATGGTTTCTGGAAGTATTCCTGAGCCCATTCTGTGATTTCCTTTACAGTAGCATTCCTGTTTGTGGTGCAGTGTCGTTTAAGGGCCCGGAGATCACGGGCATCCAGTATGGTTTTACGGCCTTGACCCTTACGCACAGAGATTGTTCCAGATTCTCTGAATCTTCGGATGATGTTATGCACAGTTGATGATGATAGATGCAAAGTCTTTGCAATTTTTCGCTGGGTAACACCTTTCTGATATTGCTCCACTATCTTTCTGCGCAACATTGTGGGAATTGGTGATCCTCTACCCATCTTGGCTTCTGAGAGACACTGCCACTCTGAGAAGCTCTTTTTATACCCAATCATGTTGCCAATTGACCTAATTAGTGTTAATTGGTCTTCCAGCTCTTCGTTATGCTCAAATTTACTTTTTCCAGCCTCTTATTGCTACTTGTCCCAACTTTTTGGGGATTTGTTGACACCGTGAAAATTTGAATCAACGTATTTTTCCTTTAAAATGATACATTTACTCGGATTAAACGTTTGATCTGTCATCTACGTTCTATTACAAATAAAATATTGACATTTGCCATCTCCACATCATTGCATTCAGTTTTTATTCACAATTTGCTTAGTGTCCCAACTTTTTGGGAATCCGGTTTGTAATTGGATAAGGAATAGGATCCAGATGAAAGCACAGAGCACAGCAATGTCACTGGACTCTCTCTCAGAAACTGCAAAAAAAACTGCACAAAATGACTGCTTATATAGTAAGGGGTCGGCAACTTTCCTATTGGTTGCTAGGGATGTTGTTAAGCTCAGACAAAGATATTGCAGCCTTCTCATTGGCCCACAAGCAAGAAGGGAGGTTATACAAAATCTAGAATATTCGCGATTACGAATATATAGCACTATATTCTACATCGTCTCGCGAATTCTCGAAGTGCCGATATTCGCGATAAAAATTGGCGATTAGAATATTCGCGATTCATACTAATTTTAGTATCTGTCAACTTAAAATAGGACCTTAAAGGCGACATATGCTTTTGTAGGATTATATGGTAGCATACCTCGAAACCTTCTATAAGAGGTATAAAGGGTGGGGCCTAGATAAAGCAGCACAGTAATACCACATACTATACACACTATACAGCTCCCCTGGCCGTACTTCATCACTTCCTATGATCTGTAATAAGCTATGACATTTCAATTATTTCCAGAGCCATAAAACACACACACACTGTCAATACAGGAAGGGAGTGTGTATCTCCAATATGGCCGCCCCCAGGGGCATCTTAAAAAATAAAAAAAATCAATAGTTTAAACTTAAATAAAAAAAATAAAAGACAAACGCATGACTTCCCTATAGACTTACAGCTAATAAAGGAGACTAACATCACATACGGAGACATTCCCTTTAACCCTCCACACCCCAGTGGCAGCTGGATGGGAGATGAGATCATGAAACCATCGGAGACGGCATAGCTCTGATATTAATGTGTTTAAAATGTAATGCGATAGCTAAAATCGTACAGTAAAGCCCCCGTAGAGACCGCGGACGTTACAGCGGAAGATTGGCAGGTTCTAACATATGGGGGAGCCCCGCTTATCAACAACGCTGCAGTGTGCGTCTATGGGACAGTGTGCTCCTGCCTGGTAGGTGGTAGGGGCCCGACAAGGGAAATAGTGTCTTCCCGGCCTATTTATTTAGTTAGGGTGAGCGAGCGAGGAAGCATTTGTGAAGTGATGAAAGCCATTTCTCAAGAGGAGCGCTGGGCAAAAGAATCCCGACCTCTGCTGTATTTTTCTACAGGCTCTTGTTTGTTATGCTTCGACTTTTTCGCTAAAACTAGTTAAACAGACGCATTATAAAAGATTTCCAGAAGCGGATTTGAGAATCTGCAGCCACTTCCGAGCTGAAGAGGCGCCGAGGAATGCTGCACCTTGAATAAGAAAGGGGCTGTTCACGTCGAGATGGCCGATCGGCAGACCGAAAATAAACATTTTTGTTTCGAAAGTGAAAATCTTTATAAAAGGGAACACTATATAATTGCTGTGGTGACAGGAGCCCCATTCCATACAGTACTCCTACCCCCCCCCCCTCCCATTATTTTCCAAATTTCTTCGTCAAATTTCTCCAAATTTCTTCGCTGGGAAGAACATCCTTCAACTGCCACCGCCCTATACACACCGCCGGATCCGTTCTGTGGTCCACAAAATGAGGATAGAGGCAGTGTGCGCCCCGCATTTTTCTCATGTTAAGGGCTCATGTTCACGGATCCGCAATACACGGACACCGTTCACGGATGCGGACCTATTCACTTCGATGGGTCAGCAAATCCAGAGATGCGAAACGGAAAACTACGGAAGCACTACGGAGCGCTTCCATGGGGTTCCGTTCCGTAATTCCATTCCGCAAAAAGATAGAAATTGCTGTATCTTTTTGCAGAATGGAAGGATGCGGACCGGAGCCCGCACCAACATTCTCCATGCATTGGGGACCGCAAATTGCACGGAACACATACGTTAGTGTGAACAAGCCCTAAAAAGGACTATTCTTGTCTGCAAAATGGACAAGAATAGAAGACGCTCTATCGTTTTTTTGTGGGGCAGCAGTATGGATGTGCAGATGAGAGCTGCAGCAGAGAGGACCCCCCCATCTCCCTCCCCCGGAGCTGTGATAGGGAGAGACTTGCAGTAGCCAGAAATAGGGGTGCGCAATACTCGTTCCACTATGCAATCATGGGGCGAACCCCCTGCAAGACAGATTCAGTTCTGCACCTTTTGAAGGTCGCTGTACTCACGGTTGAATCCGCAGGGTCTCAGCAGACCCCATCAGTCTGCACTGATATATGTCCAGGCACCGGAGGTTTCTATTCCCCCAGAGACCCGGACAATTGGACTATGGAGTCTCTAAAGTACCTTTTTTTAGACAGCTTAGCTCCACATTCTGTAGCTTCTTCACACCTCCTCTTAACATTGGAATCTTTTTCTCCACTTTTCTTCTACATGTGAGATGTGACAGGGACAGAGCTGCAGCTGAGAGGACACACCCCCTGAGCTGTGTTAGGGGAAAGAGCTGCAGCGGAAAGGACACACCCCCTGAGCTGTGTTAGGGGAAAGAGCTGCAGCGGAAAGGACACACACCCTGAGCTGTGTTAGGGGAAAGAGCTGCAGCAGACAGGACACACCCCCTGCGCTGTGATAGGGAGAGAGCGGCAGCGGAAAGGAAACACCCCTTGAGCTGTGATAGCAAGAGAGCTGCAGCGGAAAAGATACCCCCCCTGAGCTGTGATAGGGAGAGAGCTGCAGCGGAAAAGACACACACCCTGAGCTGTGATAGGGAGAGAGCTGCAGCGGAAAAGACACCCCCCCTGAGCTGTGATAGGGAGAGAGCTGCAGCGGAAAGGACACACACCCAGAGCTATGATAGGGAGAGAGTTGCAGCAGAAAGGACCCTCCCCCCTAGCTGTGATAGGGAGAAAGCTGCAACAGAAAGGACACCCCCCCTGAGCTGTGATAGGGAGAGAGCTGCAGCAGAAAGGACCCACCCCTGAGCTGTGATAGGGAGAGAGCTGCTGCAGAAAGGACACATTCCTGAGCTGTGATAGGGAGAGCTGCAGCAGAAAGGACACACCCCTGAGCTGTGATAGGGAGAGAGCTGCTGCAGAAAGGACACAGCCCTGGCCCCTGAGAAAGGACACACCCCCTGGGCTGCCAGCTTGAAATGAATTTGGCGCAATGAATGTGGAGATCTCTGGCCCCATGTAAGGTACAGGGCTGGTTCTGGCTACTCTATGATGTCTGATTTTCATTTATTACAATATTCATTGGATGCCCTCTGAGTAACCAGAGAAGTGAAGGGATTCGCACGTCTGCACGGCCAAGAGACGTGTTTTTCTCAGTATAATATCCTCATTTAATACGTAGCACGAAGGCTTTGTGGACACAGGTTCGGCTAATGGAGGAATTGGAAGACGCGGACTGTGTGTGTGGTACCGGGGTGAGATTGATGATAATTTTAGGAGAAGGGGGATTTTGATTACATTAAAAAGTAGCGCCATAAAATTTGCTCTAAGAGAAAGAAAAAAAATAACAAAAATAATTATTCCCATCAGACTGAAGCTGTCAGGAAACACGGACAATGACTTTATACATGTGCAGGGTATGGGAACGCCTGTGATCGGCTAATATTAGAGGAACGGCCACACAAAAAGGGGGTGTCCAAATCTGACACCCAGCACGCGACCCCCCCCCCCCTCTTCCTTCAGCCGTGGAGGTGGAAACTAACAATGTATGAAGCAGAAGTAGAAGGCTCCGTACACCGCGCAGTTTCTGCACCAGCATCCTAAAGTTCAGGTCCCATTAACTTGAATGCAGTACCCCAGCACGGCCACTACACAGCGTATGGCGCTCCGGCAGCAGCAGTAGTAGCTGCAGGGGCCCGAAACAGCTGATTGGTAGGGGTGCTGGTTGTCGGACCGCCACCGATCTGATACTGATGGCCTGTACGTAACTCGGAGGAACCCTTTTAGCACTGCTAACAGTAGCTATCACCATTCTGTCGAGGGGCGAATGGATTGCAAGGGGTGAAAATCCACAGAATGTCAATTTTTGAAATTTTAAAGATTTTGAGTTTTCACCGCAGGTCTTTTCCATGCAGATTTCTTCTACAGCTTGTGGATGTGAGGATCTTCTCCAGCAATGCTATGGCTTGTACGCACCTGGCCTCCATTAATCCTCTCTGCTGCCGATACTCTGCACTGGGACCACATGTGCAGCCAGCCAGCCGCAGGGGCAACACGGTGGACCGATGAGGGCGCCAAATAGTGTAACACACAGTTCATCAGTTTACTCACGGTTAGCAGAAAGCCTCCCTGGGCTGGCAGCACAGTGTTGAGGTGGACGGCACGAAATCCTCCGGGGCACGCTCTGTGGTAGGAAGCACCAGCCAAGATGGTGGTTGAGGTGCCCTTGATGTTAGGGGTGCTTAGGGTGCTTGTTGCGGCTGAGTCCATTGATGGTTTTTGTCTTGACGCCAGTACCATTAATGGTGGTACAACCATAGGTAGTAATAATGAGGTAGACAGTGGTACAACTTTTACTTTGGATGTCTTTTGGTTGCAGCAGTACAGAATACAGTCTCTAGAAGGTACAGAGGTTTTAGGCTTGTCAGGTTTCTTGGGTTTTTGGAGCAGTGGGTTACTTCTACATCAGTGGAACTTCTGGCGAGGAGGCCGGAGGCTATGGTATCCTTCACCTAAATTATCCCAAAGGTCCTTTATGCCTGGGTTACAGCTTTTATCCTTTGGATGAATTTAAATTTGTCCTTCTCTCTTGTCCCTTTCTGGACTAAGACTTCTTTTTAGAGCTGAAGTGCTGGATCTGCACCTTTCCACTCTCCGATCTTCACACTGACCTGTGGTCTCACTCTATTCAACCTCCACTAACCTGAACTGAACCAAACTGTCTCACTAGGCCTGAACTGGATATACAGTACAGACCAAAAGTTTGGACACACCTTCTCATTCAAAAAGTTTTCTTTATTTTTATGACTATGAAAATTGTAGATTCACACTGAAGGCATCAAAACTATGAATTAACACATGTGGAATTATATACATAACAAAAAAGTGTGAAACAACTGAAAATATGTCTGTACTGTATATATAAGACCTGAACTTTATCCCCATCTAGTGGTGGGATGCATAAATTGCACTTAATAGGCCTGTTAACAGGGATTTTGCAGTTACATAAATGCAAAGATATACCATACTGTACAATGCAATTGTTAGGATCAAAAGTACTTTTAAGCACACACGTAGTGGGACGCTGCACATGGCCGTAACATCTGCTCTGGTGGCTTTGGCTCTTCTGGTATCCAGTCTCTTATGGCATATTATATTTGGGATGTCTTATTATCACTGCACCTCAGTGGCATAACTAACTAGAGTGATATGGGCTCTAGGGCAAACCTTGGATTGGGCCCCCCCATGCTGTGCCTGGTTACACCCCTGGTCCCTGATCCCCCAGTAATGCCCCCTGTAATGTCTCTAACTGCCCCCAGTAATGTTCCCCACTGCTCCCCAGTAATGTCCCCCACTGCCCCTAGTCTTCATTGACATGTAACGGGGCCCAGCATTGTCACTATACTTCACGCCGGGCCCCGTCAGAGCGCTCACCTCACCTGCGCTCCAAGCCTCCAGCATCAGGACCCGGCGCTGTCCTACTAGAATTAGTCACAAATTCAATGGGTGCACTTTAATTGACAGCATCAGGCAGTGAAAACATCATCACTGCCTGGTCCTGTCAATCAGAGTGCAGAGGGTGTGGCCATTGCAAAGAGAGCAGAGCCTCTAGGTGTAACAGTAACGCCCCTGTTGCTCTTAGAGGCTCATTTGCATATATTAAAACATCCTTTTTCTCAGCAGTGCGGGCACATAGGAACATGGGACCAACACAGACGCCTTCAGCTGCCAAGCGCACATGTAACAGGTCAGCCAGGGTCATAGGGACAAATCTGCTTTTCTAAGGAAAACTTAAGGGGCCCATAAACCGTCAATAGCTGCTGGTCAAACTCTCGTTCAGTCTTCAGACTCCAACCTTTTACATACACACTAGGCCGATGAGGACAAAGAGAAGATCGGGAGAAATATTTCAATTTGGGAGCCCCTCATACACATAGACTGTGGGTTAACCGTGCCGAAAATGGCAGATTTGGCTAAAAAATACACAAATATGTAGGGTTACCTTTAGCGCTGGACTAGAGGGACGTTCCATGATATCTCCTTTGGGTGATCAGTGTCAAGCCCCTTGTCCTAAAGTTATTATAGCCCCAATTATCAGCGCAAGCATCTATTAAAGCGGTTAATACTGATGACCTGTCCTCAGGATAGGCCGTCAGTATGTGATCGGTGAGGGGCCGACTCCCTGCCCCCCCCCCCAGCCAATCAGCTGTTTGAAGAGACCCCGGCACTCCGGTGAACGCTGCGGCCTCTTCCTAGGCCAGTGACGTCACGTTTATCGATCACATGGCTTAGGCGCAGCTCAAGTGAAGGGGCCTAAGCTGCAATACCAAGCACGGCCACTATCCAATGGATGGCGCTGTGCTTTATAAGCTGCGAAAAGGCTGCAGTACTCACCGGAGCGCCGCAGCCTCTCCAAGCAGCTGATCAGTAGTGGGAGTGCCGGGAGTCGGACCTCCACCAATCAGATACTAATGACCTATCCTGGGGATCATCCATGAATATTAAACACATGGAAAACCCCTTTAAATCGGGATTGTGCAGGATTTTAGGCTAGGTCTACACAACGACATGTGTCGCGCGACACATAGGGCACATCTACACTGCAACATTTGTCGCGCAACATTTTGTCACACCAATGTCGCGCGACAATTTTTATAATGATAGTCTATGGTGTCGCACTGCGACATGCTGCGAGTGCGTCGCAGTGCGACACCATAGACTATCATTATAAAAATTGTTGCGCGACATTGGTGCGACAAATGTCATCGTGTAGACCTAGCCTCAACCTTCTCACCTTTGCCACAGGCGTCCACATAACTCAAGGTGCAGTGAAGATTCGAAACATCTGCGCGCAGACAATGCCAATTTTTCAATGCTTTACCCTCGATGGTAACAACGTAGCAAATATTTAATTAAGAAAGCATAGTAAAATAAAGTCAAGTATATTACGCGCAGGGGAGACTCCCGCCGGAGCCGTTATTCTTCCTCCCGCTAACGCTCCTGCCATGTTTTCCACCATTAAGGTCTCCAGTTCCACATAAAAAATCTGTAGCGTTCCCCAATAAATTTTGCGGCGAGGTTCTCGGGTTTATATTGATGGAGTCATTCTTGACTCCATAAATATCTTGAAAAAAAAAAAACATTTTTCTAAACTGCCAGTGGAAATCTGGTGGGCGAGCTGGCGGAGAGATTCTTATGATTGGCAGGGAGCAAACGCTACTGAAGAAATGCCTGGAATAGCCGGAGCCAGGCGCCATGGCCGACTCCACCGTGAGGAAGAATGGGATCAGATCACAAAGTATCCGCAAAGCTTTATTATTTATTTTAACACGTTTGGGAGGAGGACAAAAAGAGAAAAAAAATTCTCCAAGTCAGAGCTATTTCCTGAAAGGATTGGAACAGGATATGGCAGGAGGCAAGGAAAAAGTTTGCGAGTAACCCATATTTTACTAGGAGCCTATTTACAAGGATTGTTAGGGCTGCCGTCTCATAGAAAAGAGAGAAAGACCTCGTTAAAGGAGCAATGGCGAAAAAACGACTGCACTGTGCAGAGCCTGAGGGGGTGGAGCATTCTGTTAGCTGTTCATTGAATCCATGTGTCAAGCCCCGCCCCCTCAGGCTCTACACTAGGCTTAAAGGGCATCTGTCAGCAGATTTGTCCCTATGACACTGTCTGACCTGTTACATGTGCACTTGGCAGCTGACGCCACCTGTGTTGGCCCCGTGTTCCCATGTGCCCGCATTGCTGAGAAAAAGGATGTTTTAATATATGCAAATGAACCTCTAGGAGCAACGGGGGCGTTACCATTACACCTAGAGGCTCTGCTCTCTCTGCACTTTGGTTGTCAGGGCCAGATTGGCACAATGACGTTTGTCCACAAATGTCCAGATTTAAAGTAGCACTACATATCTAGTAGGAATAATAGAGGACTGGCCCAACCTAAAGTAATAAATAGAGCTACACTACACCTAACCCAAACCCGAACTTCTGTGAAGAAGTCCAGGTTCGGGTCTGGGTACCAAACATGACGATTTTACTCACGCGCGTGCAAAACGCATTAAAATGCTTTGCACTCGCGGGGAAAAATCGTGCATTTTCCCACAACGCACCTGCATCTTTTCCCGCACGTCACCCACAACGCCTGTGTGAACCCAGCCTAAGGCCGTCGTTCCCTGGGAACGGTGCAGTGAAGGAGGGGCACCCTGTATTCCCTCAGGGCACTCCCTGTAGCCGTGGGGTCCCTGCCTGATGGTAGTTCAGGGGTGCCCATTGTTTTAATGTCCATGTGGGTGCTAGGCAGGGCACGTGATGGAAATGCAATGGACAGCATGGGGTGTTAAGAGAGTCAGAGACCAGCCTAAAAAAATCTTACTTTACTGTGTGCACAATAGGAGTTGTAGTACCTCCAGTCATTTGTACGCAGTGTAAGGGCCTCCTAGATGTCCCAGCATGAGCTAAGCAGATGAATATGGTATTGGCCCTCAGATCACTCTTGCTAAAATATGTGCTATAGGGATCTCTGGCTAATAGCTGTGCTCGGTCAACCGTGGCTGTAGTGTCCACTATTTTGGGGTGCATAGGATGTCTTAACATGTTGTCCCTCTGTAGCAGCAGGGTCTGGATCTCCTTAAGCTGGATTACCTTGCTGTCTCTCTTGCTATAGCCATCAAATCTTTCTCCTATAGTTCTTGCTTGCTTCCATCTTCTAGAGATCATGAAGGTATCAGAGGCTTCAGGGCTTGAAGCTCGAATATATGGGAGAGGAGCACATGGGAGACTGTTCCTTACTGTCTCCCTCTCTACAGCTAGACTTATTGACTCACAGAAATCTTCTGGAACCTGGGAGAGGGGCCAGCCCACACCTCGAGTTCTAGAGAGGACTGGACGAGGATTGTTAACTCTGGCCATGCCTAGCTCATGCTGGAACAACTGCAAGTGTAGCACATAGCATTAACATTATGCAACAAACCAAACTTTATAGATAGCAGTAGGTCTGAGGTACGGCATATGAGGGCATGTGTAATGTGATGTTACTGCAGTTTGGGATACTCGTAAGTCCTGCTACTGTGGTGGACATTGCGCTACAGAAACGGTCAACAATACAATCTCTTCTGGTCCTCCTGAGCGGGTGATGAGCATGAGCCATTACAACTCATCGTCATAAGCTGGTTGCCATTTATTTTCATGCTAAGCATTAGCACCACTTGGCTCTTAGAGGGGGCTGTGCCGCCCCAGGCAGGCAGTGCTGCTCATCTGCTCAAGGGTTCTCCTTACAATGCTGCAGTACACACATGATGTGAACAGAGCCTAAACTCCTGTTATATCAATGCTCTGCAAAAAATTATTAAAAGCCAATGGCACCGCCTAGTGGTGAAATGTCATCAATGCATCTGTTCAGTTTTTTGTAGACATAAAAGTACCGTTATTGGGTTTTATATAGATCCTAGTCACAAATTACAGTTTTTTTATGCCTTCTTAACCCCTTCCTGATGCAGTGATTATTATTTTTTTATTTTTTTCATTTTTTACTCCCGATGCCATAACTTTTTTTATGTTTCTGTTCACATAGCCGTATGAGGGCTTCTTTTTTGCAGGACAAGTTGTACTTTCTAATGGCACCATTTATTCCAAAAGAGTAGGAATTGGTAAAAAAAAAAAATTAATTCCGACACGTTTTATGTGTTTCATTTTTAAGTTCCCTATGCAGTAAAGATGACACATTTTCTTGATTCTGCAGATCAGTAGGATTACAGAAATATCATATTTTTATAGTTTTTCTTGTATTTTAATACTTTTTAAAAAAATTGGAAAAAAAAATATTTTGTTGCTTTGGCATATTCAGACCTGCATACATTCTTTATAATTACATCTATGGAGCTGTGTGTGAGGGCTCATTTTTGCAGGGTCATCTGTATATTTTTTTTTTTTTTGGGGTATGCATGATTTTTTAATTACTTTTCATTCAATTTTTTGGGGTTGAAATGATAAAAAAATAGGGAATTTGCCATTTTGATTTTGTTTCCGTTAAGCCGCTCACCATACGGGAAAAATACTTTGCTATTTTAATAGTTAAGGCATGCTTATAATTTTTATTAGAAAAATGGGGAAAGGGGGTGACTTCAATTTTTATATATTTTTATTTATTTATTTTAAATTCATTTTTTTTCACTTAATCTTACTCCCTTTAGGGGACTATAACATGCTCTCTCTGCAACTGCCGCACCCTCTCCACTTTGATTAGCAGGGCCAGACAGGCGTTATAATGTTTTTACCGTCAAAGTGCAGAGCGCACGCCAGTTGTAGAGACAGCTGAGCCTCTAGGTGTAAGGGCAACGCCCCCATTGCTCCTAGAGGCTCATTTGCATGCATTAAAACATCCTTTTTCTCAGCAATGCGGGCGCATATGAACATGGGACCAACACAGATGCCTTCAGCTGCCAAGTGCACATGTAACAGGTCAACCAGTGTCATAGGGACAAAACTGCTGACAGATGCCCTTTAAAACTCTGTTCACACTTTGAGCCTTCTACCAGAGATACACATTGGGAGGATGTTCTGACGTATACAGTGCTTCCGTCAGAAGGCTTCAACTTATGCCACTGTATAGCCATACACTGGCATATATCGGCCACAGGGCCCCATTCTAGATGGAATAGCACTGTCTGCAATACTATTCCTTACAATAAAAAATAAAAAAAACGTATGCATATGGCGCAAGGAGAGTTTTGTTGGCATGATCTAACTTTTGGATAAGTTAGATATTTTTGCCTGATGCACCATATTGCCCAGGCGTTGGCCTCCTATGATGCACATATGTCAGGGGGATATGATCATGACTCCTCACTAAATACAGTATTTTAGGCCCCGGCCCCAGTGTGGAGAGAAGGGATGATCTTGAAAAAGCAGGCACGGCGAGACCCCTCCACTGAGTATACACTCACCTAAAGAATTATTAGGAACACCTGTTCTATTTCTCATTAATGCGATTATCTAGTCAACCAATCACATGGCAGTTGCTTCAATGCATGTAGGGTTGTGGTCCTGGTCAAGACAATCTCCTGAACTCCAAACTGAATGTCAGAATGGGAAAGAAAGGTGATTTAAGCAATTTTGAGCGTGGCATGGTTGTTGGTGCCAGACGAGCCGGTCTGAGTATTTCACAATCTGCTCAGTTACTGGGATTTTCACGCACAACCATTTCTAGGGCTTACAAAGAATGGTGTGAAAAGGGAAAAACCTCCAGTATGCGGCCGTCCTGTGGGCGAAAATGCCTTGTTGATGCTAGAGATCAGAGGAGACTGGGCCGACTGATTCAAGCTGATAGAAGAGCAACGTTGACTGAAATAACCACTCGTTACAACCGAGGTCTGCAGCAAAGCATTTGTGAAGCCACAACACGCACAACCTTGAGGCGGATGGGCTACAACAGCAGAAGACCCCACCGGGTACCACTCATCTCCACTACAAATAGGAAAAAGAGGCTACAATTTGCACAAGCTCAACAAAATTGGACTGTTGAAGACTGGAAAAATGTTGCCTGGTCTGATGGGTCTCGATTTCTGTTGAGACATCAAATGGTAGAGTCCGAATTTGGCGTAAACAGAATGAGAACATGTATCCATCATGCCTTGTTACCACTGTGCAGGCTGGTGGTGGTGGTGTAATGGTGTGGGGGATGTTTTCTGGGCACACTTTAGGCCCCTTAGTGCCAATTGGCCATCGTTTAAATGCCACGGGCTACCTGAGCATTGTTTCTGACCATGTCCATCCCTTCATGACCACCATGTACCCATCCTCTGATGGCTACTTCCAGCAGGATAATTCACCATGTCACAAAGCTCGAATCATTTCAAATTGGTTTCTTGAACATGACAATGAGTTCACTGTACTAAAATGGCCCCCACAGTCACCAGATCTCAACCCAATAGAGCATCTTTGGGATGTGGTGGAACGGGAGCTTCGTGCCCTGGATGTGCATCCCTCAAATCTCCATCAACTGCAAGATGCTATCCTATCAATATGGGCCAACATTTCTAAAGAATGCCATCAGCACCTTGTGGAATCAATGCCACGTAGAATTAAGGCAAAAGGGGGTCCAAAACCGTATTAGTATGGTGTTCCTAATAATTCTTTAGGTGAGTGTATATAGGATTTGGGGATTTCTAGAGCCTGTGCATTAGCATTGTCCTCACGCCGCCGCTCAGCATTCCCTGCCCGGGTCTCGCCTAGTCTCCCATCTCTCCGGTATTACATATCATGCCTGTAGGTCATTTACAAAGTAAAGAATTGTGCTTGGAATGATAAAGAGCAGCAGGATCGTTCCCTCCGGAGACGCGGGTCCAGGACTCTTTGTATTCCTCGTACAGGTTGGAAGCTGAAGCCGCAGACAGAATCCATCAAGGGGAAAGCATAAATGTTAAGTGCGGCCTCACTGAATCAGCAGTTCGATAAGCAGGACCGCGGCTTTGACGAGAAGGTTCCTCTATTCTGGGGTAGTCAAAAATCGGAAGATACGCAGAATTTGGTTGAAAAAGATCTGATGTGTCTGTTTTTACTATATACTTGTATTCCCCCCACAAAATAACAACTCTGAGCATCTTTTCTTAAAACGTTGTGTCGTTCCTCTGTTATTCCTCCTGGAAATGTATAAATTCATGCACAGCTTGGCATTACTTGCTTGGACAGTGCCAGTGGCAGAGGGAATGGTTCCACTTAGTTGTCAACTTATTCATACTTTTCCAGGAGGAATAACAGTGGTCAATGAGTCAAAAAACAATTCTCTGGCACCTGCGAGATCAGGTCCGCACAGCACTCTGCTAGCTCCGGTGCCCCGATAAAAATGAATAGAGCGACGGTGCGCGTTTTCGACCAGCAGCTCCGTCCCTTTCATGGGGCTTCACAGGGCACGGGGTCCCTCTGTTCTTGTGATCAGTGCGGGACCCAGCAGTAGGGACTCCCACTGATCACAATCTGACAACCGGAATACCCCTTTAAGTTTATGGCCTATTTTGGACCTCAAGACATGAGTTTTTTTTAAAAGTTTTTTTCATTTCATTTCACAAGCCAGAACACATTTTTCCGTTCACACAGCCGTATGAGGGATTGTTTTTGCAGGAAGAGCTGTATTTTTTAACGGAATCATTTGGGGTACATTAAAGGGGTACTCCAGTGTACAGATTTCGATAACCTATCCTGCCCCCACAGATGAGCCGTTTCAGACTGCCAGTTTGCCGTAAACTAAGGCTGGGTTCACATCTGAGTGTTTTACAGCGCGTTCCTACGCGCTGTAAAACGCTCAACAAGGAGAAACCAATGCTTCCCTATGGGCATGGTTCTCACCTGGGCGTTTTACAGCGCGTACGATCGCGCTGTAAAACGCCCGACGCCCCAAGAAGTACATGAGCTTCTTTGGGGCATCTCGTCGCGCATTCCCGTACATAGACTTTCGGGAACGCGCGACAATGGGCGTTCGCTTGTCTCTGTATGCGCGATTGCAAACGCCGGTACAATCGCGCATACAGAGCGCTCCTTTCAGAACGCTCAGGTCTGAACCCAGCGTAAGTGTACAGAACGGATGCAGAAGGCTTCATCCACTGTGTAGTTTCTATTCCCCTTGCTCTCTGAAATCAAGGGGCTCCCAGCACTGTCATAGTGAACTGCCCTTGCAGCCAAGCCTGAGGCATAGCCCGACAGGCAGACTCTGAAAGTCCCATACACTTCAATAGAATTCCATTGCATTCTATGGTACAAGAGATCAGAAGATCACAAGTTCAAATTCCCTAAGAGGACAAAAAAGAAGAGTGAAAAGAAATGTTAAAAAAATAAAAAATTTTAACCATTGGTATCACTGTGCCAAAAAACGGTCAGATCAATTAAAATGTAACAATATTTATAATGATTAGTGAACACCGTAATTGAAAAAAATAAAAAATAGCCCTCACTTTTTCAAAGATTAGAATTTTTTTTTAAGTAGTTAGGCTACTTTCACACACATGCGTTCAGAACGGATCCGTCTGCATTATATTTTAGAAAAAATTCTAAGTGTGAAAGTTACTCAGACGGGTCCGTCCAGACTTTACATTGAAAGTCAATGGGGGACGGATCCGTTTGAAATTGAGCCATACTGTGTCAACTTCAAACGGATCCGTCCCCATTGACTTACATTGTAAGTCTGGACAGATCCGTTGTGCCTCCGCACGGCCAGGCGGACACCCGAACGCTGCAGGCATTAGGGCCTCTAAAATGCCAGGGCAGTATAACTACCCCACAAGTGACCCCATTTTGGAAAGAAGACACCCCAAGGTATTTCGTGATGGGCATAGTGAGTTCATGGAAGTTTTTATTTTTTGTCACAAGTTAGTGGAATATCAGACTTTGCAAGAAAAAAATTAATAAAAATATCATCATTTTCCGCTAACTTGTGACAAAAAAATAAAAATTCTAGGAACTCGCCGTGCCCCTCACGGAATACCTTGGGGTGTCTTCTTTCCAAAATGGGGTCACTTGTGGGGTAGTTATACTGCCCTGGAATTTTAGGGGCCCTAATGCGTGAGAAGTAGTTTTAAATCCAAATGTGTTAAAAATGGCCTGTGAAATCCTAAAGGTGCTCTTTGGAATGTGGGCCCCTTTGCCCACCTAGGCTGCAAAAAAGTGTCACACATGTGGTATCGCCGTACTCGGAAGAAATAGGGCAGTGTGTTTTGGGGTGTATTTTTACATATACCCATGCTGGGTGAGAGAAATATCTCTCTAAAAGTCAACTTTTCCCATTTTTTTATACAAAGTTGTCATTATAGAGAGATATTTCTCTCACCCAGCATGGGTATATGTAAAAAGACACCCCAAAACACATTGCCCAACTTCTCCTGAGTACGGCGATACCAGATGTGTGACACTTTTTTGCAGCCTAGATGCGCAAAGGGGCCCAAATTCCTTTTAGGAGGGCATTTTTAGACATTTGGATCCCAGACTTCTTCTCACGCTTTAGGGCCCCTAAAATGCCAGGGCAGTATAAATACCCCACATGTGACCCCATTTTGGTAAGAAGACACCCCAAGGTATTTAATGAGGGGCATGGCGAGTTCATAAAAGATTTTTTTTTTTGGCACAAGATAGCGGAAATTGATTTTTTTTTTGTTTTTTTCTCACAAAGTCTACCTTTCCGCTAACTTGGGACAAAAAGTTCAATCTTTCATGGACTCAATATGCCCCTCACGGAATACCTTGGGGTGTCTTCTTTCCGAAATGGGGTCACATGTGGGGTATTTATACTGCCCTGGCATTTTAGGGGCCCTAAAGCGTGAGAAGAAGTCTGGAATATAAATGTCCCAAAAATTTTACGCATTTGGATTCCGTGAGGGGTATGGTGAGTTCATGTGAGATTTTATTTTTTGTCACCAGTTAGTGGAATATGAGACTTTGTAAGAAAAAAACAAAACAAAAAAAAAATAAAAATCAGTTTCCGCTAACTTGTGCCCAAAAAATGTCTGAATGGAGCCTTACAGGGGGGTGATCAGGGAGTCTATATGGGGTGATCACCACCCTGTAAGGCTCCATTCAGACGTCCGTATGTGTTTTGCGGATCCGATCCATGGATCCGTGGATCCGCAAAACACATACGGACCTCTGAATGGAGCCTTACAGGGGGGTGATCAATGACAAGGGGGTGATCAATGACAGGGGGGTGATCAGGGAGTCTAATATGGGGTGATCAGGGGTTATCAAGGGGTTAATAAGTGACGGGGGGGTGTAGTGTAGTGTAGTGGTGTTTTGTGGTACTTTACACAGCTACCTGTGTCCTCTGGTGGTCGATCCAAGCAAAAGGGACCACCAGAGGACCAGGTAGCAGGTATATTAGACGCTGTTATCAAAACAGCGTCTAATATACCTGTTAGGGGTTAAAAAAGAAAATCGCATCTACAGCCTGCCAGCGAATGATCGCCGCTGGCAGGCTGGAGATCCACTCGCTTACCTGCAGTGCCTGTGTGCGCGCGTTCACAGGAAATCTCGCGTCCCGCGAGATGACGCGCCGATGCGTGCCTGTGCCTGGAACAGCCGCCTCCGGAACGCGATCCTGCGTTAGGCGGTCCGGAGGCGGTTAAAGGGCTTCTGTCACCCCACTAAACAGTTGTTTTTTTTTTTGTTTACTTATAATCCCTATACTGCGATTTATGCCTACATAATCTAATTAATCATTTCGGTTCAGTAGATTGTGTTAAAAACGTGCTTTTAAAATATGCAAATTACCTTGCTACCAGCAAGTAGGGCGGCTACTTGCTGGTAGCAGCCGCATCCTCCGATCCTAAAGACGCCCCCTCCGCATGTTGATTGACATACCAGAGGTGCGGCGAAAGGAATGTCCCCGTAAAAACGAGGACCTAGCGCGAGGGTGCGCTTGGACTTACTCTGTGGAAGGCGAGTACTCTTCCCGCCCGTGGCCTCTGGGAATCTCTCATCCAGCCAGGTACTGAACAAACGGGAAGCACAAAATGGCAGGCCTGAAAGGGAGCGTTTGGAAGAGGCATCCGCTGAACATACCTTGAGCCAGAGCTCACGCCACAAGGTGATTGCGAGGGCGGAAGAGCGGGCAACTAAAGTACCCGCGTCCAAGGAAGCCTCACAAAGGTACTTCCCTGCCTGAGCAATGGAACTGGAGCTCCGCTAGGGGGAGGCCCGTCGCCAGACCCTGATGCAAACGGAGCGCCCATCCAGAGACCGTCCTTAGCTACCCAAGCGGAGGTGAAAATGGGACTCGGAGCTGAGCCGCTGGTTGCAAACAGGGACTTAGACACTGTCTCCATCCGATGGTCTACTGGATCCTGGAGGGAGGAGCCGTCGGCTACCGGAATGGCGGTGTTTTTGGCCAGACGTGCAACCGGAGGATCCACCTTGGGAGGGGAAACCCATTTAGCCACGGACTCAGCCAGGAAGGGATATAGTAAATCAAGTTGCTTAGGCGGGGCAAAGCGACGATCTGGGTGGTCCCAGGCCTTGGCAATGACCACAGAAAAGTCGTCATGCATGGGAAACACTTTTGGAGTTTGCCTGGAGCGGAGGAAGGACACTCCCTGGCTAGTGGAGGGAGGGTCGTCTTGCACCTTAAAGGTGTCCCGAACTGCCATTACTAGGCTATCCACCATGGAAGCAATCTTAGAAGATGATTCCGAATCCATGTCAGATAATGAATCACCAATCTCCTCTTCGGACAGGACTTCCCCAGGAATAGAGGATATGTCCGAGAGTGACTCCAGGGAGGGGGGGGGGAAGCAGAGACGTCAGAGGAGGAACGGCGTCCTGCTCTGGTCCGCTTCTGAGACGGAACGGACATATGGATATGGAATGCAGTCATTTCCATATATTATTTTTAATTTTTTTTTTCGGCCCCATTAAAACTAATAGTTCCGCATACGGGCTGCAAAAAAAATAAAAAATAAATATGGAACGGAGAGAAAATACGTTTGTGTGCATGAGCCCTTCTTAAACCTGACACAGCCTAGGCTTGAAGCAATATTTCAATACGCCTTAACCCTTTCCTGCACTACAATACAACTACGTCATGGTGAGTGCCAACTTGTGCACCCCAACGAACCTCTGCACTGGGAGCCGGCTCTATTATACAGCTAGGCTCCCACTGCAATGGCTGAGATCGGCGCTAGTGTCAAACCCGTCTGTCTAACCTCTTTGGTGCCACAGCACTGATGGTCCAGCGGCGCTTCTCAGAGCGATTAATGGCTCTGCTCTGCATATGTAGCATGTGGATTACGGATCCATAAAACGTATATAGGATCTGTGCTCCGTAGGTTGCAGATCGCTCTGAGAAGCGCCGCTGCACCTTCCATACTTTGTGTGAAGGTTTAGGTCTCCTTTAATACTACTGCGACATCTGAGCGGTTCGACAGAGAGAGGAGGAACCCTGTGTTCCTCTATCGGCCCCCACACCTGGGTGGGCTTCAGAGCAGCTTATCATTTATGCCTGATGCACACGACCGTGCAGTTTTTTGCGGTCCGCAAAAAAAAATATCGTAAGCCGCCTGTGTGCCCTCAGCAATTTGCGGAACGGGCGACCCATTGTAGAAATGCCTATTCTTGTCCGCAAAACGGACAAGAATAGGACATGCTATATTTTTTTTTTTGAGGGGCCACAGAACGGAGCAAAGGATGCAGACAGCACACGTAGTGCTGTCCGCATCTTTTGCGGCCCTGTTGAAGTGAACCCGAACTACGGTCGTGTGCATGAGGCCTTAGCAACATGGATCCCGATTCTAACCAGCTAAAGCGCATTTGCTAGTCTTTCAGTTATACATGAACAGACTGGAGCCTTGTCCCGAACACTTTTTTATTTATCCTAATATAATAAAATGGAATTCTAGTACAGCCATACGGCCCTCCGTGACAAGGACAGGCATTGTTACAATGGATTGGCCAAAACAACATGGATGTCGCGTGCATGAGCCCTAAGGGAGTTGTCGGGTTTAGAAATCCTATTTTCAGTGAATCTACTAAGAAATTCCGAGCCAATGCTGGGACCCTGTTCAGGATGCTCATCTAACCAGTGGTTATAAAACTTATTTCTTCCTGGAGGACTGAACACAGACTGCCAACTGACTGTAATGAGAACGGTGTCATTCTTCCTCTCCCTTGTGGTGGCGCTGGAGGGAGATTAAAAATTTCCTGCTTGATCTCCCACAGGGAGATTACGTATGTCCCCAGCAAAAAGGTATTGTCCAAAGAGGAGCACCGCTTTAAAAGGGGTATTCCCATCTCAAACATTGGCACATCCTAGCGATATGTCATCATCAATGTCAGAAAGGAGTGGGTCCTACCTCTGGGACCCGCTCCTAGCTCCAGAACGGGGCCCTCCCAAGCATGCATGGCACGCTCTCCATTCACTGCTATGGGAGTACAGAAAAAAAGCAGAGTGAGCCCACGTGGCTAACTTTGGAGGTCCCACAGCGGTGAAAGGAGAGCATGCTGCGCATACATGGCCACCTCTCCAATCACCGCTACGGGACTGCTACGTGCTCAGGTATTTAAGGACTCCATAGTGGTGAACAGAGGGCAGTGTGCTCTCCTTCAGTTCAGTGGCCCGGACAAGAAATAGGAGCGAGTCCCAGAGATGGAACCTGGACCTATCTGACATTGACACCATATCCTATTGAATGCCCACCCAACTATGTTGCCCAGCGTAAAGGCCGATAGGTTGAAACTTTGTAAATATAATAAAACCACAGCACAGCCTTCAGGTTTAATATATAGCAAGTGCAAATTTTTTAATTCTAATTCCAAAAATAAAATGACATATAAAGCGACCCTTCCCACATCAGTCCTGCCCAACGCTCTTATCCAGAGACCCTGAACTGCGCAGTTTCTCCAACCTGGAGATAAACTTTGTCTGGCTGAGCTGGAGAACACTGAGGCTTGAGACCCTGAAGTCGTAACTGCAGTCTTTCAGCTCCTCAATTCTGGCCTTTAGGTTGTTGACGTGCACAGACAGAATGTTCGGGGTGTTGAGAATATCCTTCACGTCGACGCCGCACTCCAGCAGGACGTTGATCTTATTTTTAAATATCTTGGGCGTCATAAGTAGGACTTTGGGACACATGAAGATATAGAGGGCTATCTCTGCTTCCGTACACCCTAACGACTGGAGTATCGCCTGAGCGCTCTTATAATTGTCCTCAAAATACGTATAGCTGAGGCTCAAAAGGGGCGCGCCCTGGCCCTGTATCCACAGCAGCAGGGCCTCATCGTCCAGCTTCATCAAGGACTTCATATTCTGTACGTTGGTTTGGATGCGATTTGTACTTTTGGTCAAAATATATATATTTGCAGAAATCAATTCCCTGACAAACTCCCGCGGGTTCTTCCCCCCTAACTGAGAGCAGAGGTCCAGTAAATACTCCACGTTCTGCTTGTTGAGGTCAACGCTGTTTGCAAAAGTCCTGGGCGACTTGACCATCAGCTGGCTGAGGACTTTGGGAGGCAATCCGAGGGACTGGAGGAAACGGATATTCCTCAACAGGTTCTCAGTATTAGACGTTCGGAAGAAAGACTCCGGAGAACGCAGTGCAACACTTAGGATGGTGGCGTCCATCCCCAATATCCCTTTCCAAATGTCCCACATCTCTTCTAAGAGTTCATAATCGCGCGTTATGGCCCGGGGGTACCTGGAAATGATGCTTGCCACCATCTTGGCATCTGCGCCTTTGTCTATAAGAAACTGTTTGAGTTTCTGCTCGTGCGTAGTCGTCTTCTTGAGGAGAATGGCGTGCCGCTTTCTGACCAGTGAGAGGTCCACCCCCATTTTCTCCAGGTTGGTTACCAGGTTTAGGTTTTCAACAGGTGCTTTTACTTCATTTTGTGTAAGCTGTTGCGAGTAGAACCTCGGCCACAGTAGGCTAGGAACGGCAAGGGTAAAGCTTGCCACTGCTTTACCATTTCTGGCACTCTTCAAGCAAGTCACGACATTCCCAGTTACGTTGGTTAGTATTTTCAGTGCCATGGTGGTGGTGGGGTTAGCTCCTCAGTCTAAAGCAATTGGAAAAAAAATAAAATAAGTGACTATAACATGGCAAAACTAATAAACATAAAACATGAATAGACCTATATACAAAACAGCTTCATATATCAGGCTGTGTAGCAGCTAGAGATGTGGGCCTGGTCTTGTTTGAAAGCTGACAATCTAAGCATTAGGTAAGGAGATATAGCCTTTTTAAAATCAGGTCGGGAGGGATAGCAACTGAAACCTGGTTTCACTTTTAGAGCTGCTATCATTACTGACCCTATTTCTAAAGGCTATATCTCACGATGTATAGGGGCTAATGCTGTCTTGGGGGCTTTCAAACAAGACCAGGCCCATGTCTCTAGTCGCTACACAGCCCGAGATATGAAAGCCTAAAACAGCCCCCCCCTATTTACTCTGCTTGGGCTGAAATTGTTAAGGCCTTTTCCCAAGGCCCAAGCAGAGCTCGGGAGAACTGTTCGGCTATTTTCACATTAGCGTTTTTACTGGATCCGGCAGGGTTCAGCAAAAACGCTTCCGTTACTGATAATACAACCGCCTGCATCCGATATGAACAGATCCTGTTGTATTATCTTTAACATGGCCGAGACAGATCCGTGATGAACTCCATTAAAAGTCAATGGGGGACGGATCCGTGTTCTATTGTGTCAGAGAAAATGTATCCGCCCCCATTGACTTACATTGTGGGTCATGACCGATCCGTCTTGCTCCGCATCCCAGGACGGAAAGCAAACTGCAGCATGTTGGGGTTTGCTCTGCGGTATGAGAACGTAACGCATTTTGGAGCATTCCGTTCTGTTACGTTTTGTCCCCATTGACAATGAATGGGGACAAAACAGAAGAGTTTTTTTTCCGCTATTGAGACCCTATGACGGATCTCAATACCGGAAAATATTAACACTAGTGTGAAAGTAGCCTTAGGTGGTTAAACGGAAAACCTCTTTACCAGACACTTTCTAGTACGATATATAAAGGGATATATTTAAAAGAGTTTTCCGGGACTCATATTGATGGGCTATCCTCAGGGTAGGTCATCAATATCTGACTGGTGGGGGAGAGGGGGTCCTAACTTCTGTCACCCCCACCAATCAGCCGTTGAAAGGAACAGTGGCGCTGCAGCCGTTTCTTTGGACTTCAAGTCCATTGGTATTAACGGCGTTCACGTAGAGCCCATTATAAAGTAAGAGGACAGAAAAAAATGGCGCTGGTGCCTTGCAGCACTGAGGTCCTGGGTTCAAATCTGACCACGGGCAACATCTGCGTGGAGTTTGTACGTTCTTTGTAATTGCGTGGGTTTCCACCAGTTTTCTCCCACATTGTAGAAACTTACTGATTTTTTACACTGAAACATAAAGAGATTTGGTGAATCAGTAAACAGCCGTTACAGGACCCCAAGTCTCCTGATAAGCGAGGTCCATGGAGGTGGGACACGCACCTTTTAGGCATACAGAGGTGCTATAAATGCTTAAAGCAGAGATGCCCAACCTGCGGCCCTCCAGCTGTTGCAAAACTACGACTCCCAGCGTGCCTGGATAACCTTCAGCTATTAGGGCATGCTGGAAGTTGTAGTTTTGCTCTGGATAGATCATCAGCATATGATCAGCGGGGGTCCGACACCCGGGACCCCCGCCGGTCAGCTGTTTGAGAAGGCAGCGGCGCTCCACAGCCTTCTCACTGTTTACTGCTGGGCCAGTGACGTCACGACTAGTATCACTGGCCTGAGCGCGGCTAAGCTCCAGCGACGGGGAGCAAAATCCAAACACTTGACGCCTGTGCAGTACAGGACGCAGCTGGGGAGGCGGTCAGGTGGGTAAATTACACGACCGCCATCTTGGAATCTATGTACAAGACGATCTGTTCACATGCCGCGGGCCCCGCTATCGTAAGGATCAGCCACTTTAGCATGTCATGGCTTTTTGGAAATTTCAGCCAAAAGCAGACAACCCCTTTAACTTCAAAGTAAAAAAAATACAAAAAATCTAAGAGATCAGATAAATGTACAGAATGTAAGAGAACCACGTGTTCTATCTGCAGTATAGACACATTACCTTATAGGTCCAGCTGGGAACCCCCCTCCATATCACCGCCTGTAAAGCTGGAAAATCCCTTTAATTCTTCCTAAAAGGAAATGGAGGCACTTCACCTTGGACAGAGGGTAGGAAAGGGTTACAGGTGGGCTGAGCAGAGAGCACGGGCTGCACACTGTTCACACTCACAGGACAAGGACACGCAGGAACGAGCAGAACCGCACGGCCCCATGTGCACCGCACTTCCGGCTACAACCTTACACGCGCTCTGATTGGTCACAGGGAGCCACTCCGGATTGGCTGATCTGTTCAGCTCTGTGATTGGTTGTTTAGAATCGGGAGGAGACTAAATTCTAGAAGAAAAGTAAAGGAGTGGACTTTGGATGATGTCATTACACACACAGCTCTGCTGCCCCGTCTACACTACACACACAGCTCTACACCATACACACTACACACACAGCTATGCTGCCCCGTCTACACTACACACAGCTCTGCTGCACCATACACACTACACACACAGCTCTGCTGCCCCGTCTACACTACACACAGCTCTGCTGCCCCGTCTACACTACACACACAGCTCTTCACCATACACACTACACACACAGCTCTGCTGCCCCGTCTACACTACACACAGCTCTGCTGCCCCGTCTACACTACACACACAGCTCTGCACCATACACACTACACACACAGCTCTGCACCATACACACTACATACACAGCTCTGCTGCCCCGTCTACACTACACACAGCTCTGCTGCCCCGTCTACACTACACACACAGCTCTGCACCATACACACTACACACACAACTCTGCACCATACACACTACATACACAGCTCTGCTGCCCCGTCTACACTACACACAGCTCTGCTGCCCCGTCTACACTACACACACAGCCCTGCTGCCCCGTCTACACTACACACACAGCCCTGCTGCCCCGTCTACACTACACACAGCTCTGCTGCCCCGTCTACACTACACACACAGCTCTGCACCGTCTACATTACACACACAGCTCTGCTGCCCCGTCTACACTACACACACAGCCCTGCTGCCCCGTCTACACTACACACAGCTCTGCTGCCCCGTCTACACTACACACACAGCTCTGCACCGTCTACATTACACACACACACAGATCTGCCCCGTCTACACTACACACACAGCTCTGCTGCCCCGTCTACACTACACACACAGCTCTGCTGCCCCGTCTACACTACACACACACAGCTCTGCCCCGTCTACACTACACACACAGCTCTGCTGCCCCGTCTACACTACACACACAGCTCTGCTGCCCCGTCTACACTACACACACAGCTCTGCTGCCCGTCTACACTACACACACAGCCCTGCTGCCCCGTCTACACTACACACAGCTCTGCTGCCCCGTCTACACTACACACACAGCTCTGCTGCCCCGTCTACACTACACACAGCTCTGCTGCCCCGTCTACACTACACACACAGCTCTGCACCATACACACTACACACACAGCTCTGCTGCCCCGTCTACACTACACACACAGCTCTGCACCGTACACTACACACACAGCTCTGCACCATACACACTACACACACAACTCTGCACCATACACACTACACACACAGCTCTGCTGCCCCGTCTACACTACACACACAGCTCTGCTGCCCCGTCTACACTACACACACAGCTCTGTACCATACACACTACACACACAGCTCTGCTGCCCCGTCTACACTACACACACAGCTCTGCTGCCCCGTCTACACTACACACACAGCTCTGCTGCCCCGTCTACACTACACACACAGCTCTGCTGCCCCGTCTACACTACACACACAGCTCTGCTGCCCCGTCTACACTACACACACAGCTCTGCTACCCCGTCTACACTACACACACAGCTCTGCTGCCCCGTCTACACTACACACACAGCTCTGTACCATACACATTACACACAGCTCTGCTGCCCCGTCAACACTACACACACAGCTCTGCTGCCCCGTCTACACTACACACACAGCTCTGTACCATACACACTACACACACAGCTCTGCTGCCCCGTCTACACTACACACACAGCTCTGCTGCCCCGTCTACACTACACACACAGCTCTGCTGCCCCGTCTACACTACACACACAGCTCTGCACCATACACACTACACACACAACTCTGCACCATACACACTACACACACAGCTCTGCTGCCCCGTCTACACTACACACACAGCTCTGCTGCCCCGTCTACACTACACACACAGCTCTGCTCCGTCTACACTACACACACAGCTCTGCTCCGTCTACACTACACACACAGCTCTGCTGCCCCGTCTACACTACACACACAGCTCTGCTCCGTCTACACTACACACACAGCTCTGCTGCCCCGTCTGCACTACACACACAGCTCTGCTGCCCCGTCTACACTACACACACAGCTCTGTACCATACACACTCAGCTCTGCTGCCCCGTCTACACTACACACACAGCTCTGCTGCCCCGTCTACACTACACACACAGCTCTGCTCCGTCTACATTACACACACAGCTCTGCTGCCCCGTCTACATTACACACACAGCTCTGCTGCCCCGTCTACACTACACACACAGCTCTGCTGCCCCGTCTACAGTACACACACAGCTCTGCTGCCCCGTCTACACTACACACACAGCTCTGCTGCCCCGTCTACACTACACACACAGCTCTGCTGCCCCGTCTACACTACACACACAGCTCTGCACCATACACACTACACACACAGCTCTGCTGCCCCGTCTACACTACACACACAGCTCTGCTCCGTCTACACTACACACACAGCTCTGCTGCTCCGTCTACACTACACACACAGCTCTGCTCCGTCTACACTACACACACAGCTCTGCTCCGTCTACACTACACACACAGCTCTGCTGCCCCGTCTACACTACACACACAGCTCTGCTCCGTCTACACTACACACACAGCTCTGCTCCGTCTACACTACACACACAGCTCTGCTCCGTCTACACTACACACACAGCTCTGCTCCGTCTACACTACACACACAGCTCTGCTGCCCCGTCTACACTACACACACAGCTCTGCTCCGTCTACACTACACACACAGCTCTGCTCCGTCTACACTACACAAAAAATAGGTGGTAGGACAGCACCACTTACTTGGAAAAACTCAAAAGATTTTGCGGCGGTGCTCGTAGCGTCAAGTCCCGGCCTCAAAGACCCCCAAGGTTACCATGTAAAAATGAAGAAGGTCACGGCACTCCAAAAGCTTCCTTATTCAGTGTTCTTTATTGCACCAAAAATACAGCAGCAACGTTTCGACAATGAAGTCTTTATCAAGCTTGATAGTGCAATAAAGAACACTGAATAAGGAAGCTTTTGGAGTGCCGTGACCGTCTACACTACACACACAGCTCTGCTGCCCCGTCTACACTACACACACAGCTCTGCTGCCCCGTCTACACTACACACACAGCTCTGCTGCCCCGTCTACACTACACACACAGCTCTGCACCATACACACTACACACACAGCTCTGCTGCCCCGTCTACACTACACACAGCTCTGCCCCGTCTACACTACACACACAGCTCTGCTGCCCCGTCTACACTACACACACTGCTCTGCTGCCCGTCTACACTACACACACAGCTCTGCACCATACACACTACACACACAGCTCTGCTGCCCCGTCTACACTACACACACAGCTCTGCTGCCCCGTCTACATTACACACACAGCTCTGCACCGTCTACATTACACACACAGCTCTGCACCGTCTACACTACACACACAGCTCTGCCCCGTCTACACTACACACACAGCTCTGCCCCGTCTACACTACACACACAGCTCTGCCCCGTCTACACTACACACACAGCTCTGCCCCGTCTACATTACACACACAGCTCTGACCGGTCTACACTACACACACAGCTCTGCCCCGTCTACACTACACACACAGCTCTGCCCCGTCTACACTACACACACAGCTCTGCTGCCCCGTCTACATTACACACACAGCTCTGCACCGTCTACATTACACACACAGCTCTTCCCTGTCTACACTACACACACAGCTTTGCTGCCCCGTCTACACTACACACACAGCTCTGCTCCGTCTACACTACACACACAGCTCTGCCCCGTCTACACTACACACACAGCTCTGCCCCGTCTACACTACACACACAGCTCTGCACTGTCTACATTACACACACAGCTCTGCCCTGTCTACACTACACACACAGCTCTGCCCTGTCTACACTACACACACAGCTCTGCACCGTCTACATTACACACACAGCTCTGCTGCCCCGTCTACACTACACACAGCTCTGCCCCATCTACACTACACACACAGCTCTGCTGCCCCGTCTACACTACACACACAGCCCTGCACAGTCTACATTACACACACAGCTCTGCCCCATCTACACTACACACACAGCTCTGCACCGTCTACATTACACACACAGCCCTGCACCGTCTACATTACACACACAGCTCTGCCCCATCTACACTACACACACAGCTCTGCACCGTCTACATTACACACACAGCTCTGCCCCGTCTACACTACACACACAGCTCTGCTGCCCTGTCTACACTACACACACAGCTCTGCTGCCCCGTCTACACTACACACACAGCTCTGCTGCCCCGTCTACACTACACACACAGCCCTGCACCGTCTACATTACACACACAGCCCTGCACCGTCTACACTACACACACAGCTCTGCACCGTCTACATTACACACACAGCTCTGCTGCCCCGTCTACACTAGACACACAGCTCTGCACCATACACACTACACACACAGCCCTGCTGCCCCGTCTACACTACACACAGCTCTGCCCCATCTACATTACACACACAGCTCTGCCCCGTCTACATTACACACACAGCTCTGCACCGTCTACACTACACACACAGCTCTGCACCGTCTACACTACACACACAGCTCTGCCCCATCTACACTACATACACAGCTCTGCCCCATCTACACTACATACACAGCTCTGCTGCCCCATCTACACTACATACACAGCTCTGCCCCATCTACACTACACACACAGCTCTGCACCGTCTACATTACACACACAGCTCTGCACCGTCTACACTACACACACAGCTCTGCTGCCCCGTCTACACTACACACAGCTCTGCCCCATCTACACTACACACACAGCTCTGCTGCCCCGTCTACATTACACACACAGCCCTGCACCGTCTACACTACACACACAGCTCTGCACCGTCTACATTACACACACACAGCTCTGCTGCCCCGTCTACATTACACACACACGGCTCTGCACCGTCTACATTACACACACACAGCTCTGCTGCCCCGTCTACATTACACACACACAGCTCTGCACCGTCTACATTACACACACACAGCTCTGCTGCCCCGTCTACATTACACACACACGGCTCTGCACTGTCTACACTACACACACAGCTCTGCTGCCCCGTCTACATTACACACACAGCCCTGCTCCGTATACATTACACACACACGGCTCTGCACCGTCTACATTAAACACACACAGCTCTGCTGCCCCGTCTACATTACACACACAGCTCTGCTCCGTATACATTACACACACACGGCTCTGCCCCGTCTACATTACACACACAGCTCTGCTCCGTATACATTACACACACACGGCTCTGCCCCGTCTACATTACACACACAGCCCTGCTCCGTATACATTACACACACACGGCTCTGCACCGTCTACACTACACACACAGCTCTGCACCGTCTACATTACACACACAGCTCTGCTGCCCTGTCTACACTACACACACAGCTCTGCTGCCCCATCTACACTACATACACAGCTCTGCCCCATCTACATTACACACACAGCTCTGCCCTGTCTACACTACACACACAGCTCTGCACCGTCTACATTACACACACAGCTCTGCTGCCCTGTCTACACTACACACACAGCTCTGCTGCCCCATCTACACTACATACACAGCTCTGCACCGTCTACATTACACACACAGCTCTGCCCCGTCTACACTACACACACAGCTCTGCACCGTCTACATTACACACACAGCTCTGCCCCGTCTACACTACATACACAGCTCTGCACCGTCTACATTACACACACAGCTCTGCCCCGTCTACATTACACACACAGCTCTGCACCGTCTACATTACACACACAGCCCTGCTCCGTATACATTACACACACAGCCCTGCTCCGTATACATTACACACACACAGCTCTGCTCCGTATACACTACACACACAGCTCTGCACCGTCTACATTACACACACACAGCTCTGCTGCCCCGTCTACATTACACACACAGCCCTGCTCCGTATACATTACACACACACGGCTCTGCCCCGTCTATATTACACACACGGCTCTGCTCCGTATACATTACACACACAGCTCTGCACCGTCTACATTACACACACACAGCTCTGCTCCGTATACATTACACACTTGCATTTTCCCAGCCGCCCTTACCATTTGTAGCCACTAGGTGTCTCTGTTGTGCTCTGTTTCGCATTGTATGGATTTTTTTATTCATATCTGACGTTCTTAGTCTCTGTTTTTTACATGATATCGATAAAGTAATAGACATTTCTCCTTCTTGCCTTGTCCAGCGCCTTTTGCTGTTTTGCGCTCCTGAGGGACTGTGACTTATTCACTGGTCATTAATTGCTATCCATAGGTACAAGGTTATGCAGTGGTAGGTACCTGGCGTACACCCCCCCTCAGCACTGAATGCTTTCCGCCGCAGTGCACCTCGCGCTCACCATATAGTGGGACGGATTTACTAATCCCGTGGACGGCGTAAGCATAGCCCGGCCGTCACAGGGGCTCAGGCTGGATGATAAATCTGGCGCAGGGATCTCTGACTCTATACCGACTATTGGTTGGCTTACTTTCGGACAGATTTTTAGGCTCTCCCTCCTACAAAGCTGCACCCTTTCTGCAAAGCCCTGCCCCATTGTCGAGCATGTCAGAAAAAGAAAGGGTTAATCCCATGTTATAAAGTTGGTATATTGCATCGTTTTACCAGCCCAGGACCAGGGAGGTGCTGTGGACGGGCAGACCCATTCGCCTCCTGATTACGGAATCCACCTCGTCTCCACGTGCGCCACTAAGACGAATAACTCCGACCCCATCCCCAGCGGCTCCTCCGTCCTTTGCAGAAGTGACGCTCCCATCCATAGAGGAGACCAGAAACCTGACCTTCTCGGATGCAAGACTTTCCAAATAGAAGCGTCAGGTGACCAAGATCCAGATCGGACGCTCCACGCAACTTCGAGACAGAAAGTATATTGGAACTGTTCTTCTGCAGGCAAAATATGATGAATTATAATGCCCCCCCAAAATACCCGGGCCCCTCATACTGGTTATACTTACCCCAACACCCGCTTCGCTTCTGATGCCCGCACGGCCGCCGCTGCCTCTCCCCGTCGCGCGTTTCAAAACATCGGGAACGTGCCTCCCTAGCGTGATCATCTGCAGATCTTCGCCACACCGGCTACTACTGTACCTCGATTTTCTAATGCAGTAGCCGGGTTTGAGGTGACCCCCCATGCTACTCTGGGTGCACTGGACACCATCAAGGTGTCTACACATGTTCCTACTCTCTGGAAGGGATGGTAAGGCATTGTGCACCCCATTGTGCGCTCCTGGTGCCGGCTTCCTCATTGCGCCGAATACAGAAGTGGACGGCGCAGGCGCGGGATTTCGTCAGCGATGCTGCAAACCTGGACATCAATCAAGAGGAGTAGTGGGGCGGGCTAGACGGAGGACCTGGGCGGGATAAATGGTTAGTATACCGAGCCTCTAGGTGCTGAATCAACGCCCACATAGCACCGAGAGGCTCATTAGCATATTGTAAAAGTGTGTTTTTTAGGAGAACGGCCACAGGGACAAATGTAAAAAAGAACACCGTTATGTACTGCTGACATTAGCACATAACAGAAATTCTGATGGTAGAAACCCTTTGAGAGAAACATATGTTGCCATAGACTTGCATTAGACCTCAATACAAGTCAGTGGGAATGACCAAGCAGTTTTCAGTCATAAATAACAATCTGACAGAGCTAAACCAGACAGTAAAAAGTTCGCTGTGTCTGGCTTTTCCCTCCAAAACTCAGATCTGCAGCGTCTCTTCTGATAGCAGTTTAAAATCATTAACTCCTCAGTGCACAGGCTGGAAATTCCCAAAGTCTCCTAGTGTGAAATAGCTAGACGTAAACCCTTTTAATACAGTGTAAAAACAGAGCAAGTTAACCCTTCAAAGTGCACTAAAGTAGTGAGTTTATGGCCTTGCATAGCAGCAATAGGGGCAAATGTCTGCAAACTTCCAGACTCCAAAGTACCCTTGCTCTAGGGGAGAATAACAATACATGCTGTAATTACCGGCATTCACCAGGGGAGGGTGCTATGCATCAATGTTTAACATGGCTGAATGCTGACTGTGTCTCCCAATGTACATGAGTATGCTGCAAAAATGTATTTATTTTACGCACTTATATAGCAGCGCTTTACAGACATTAGCATCACGGTGTCCCCAATCAGTATCAGTGTGTCTTTGAAGTGTGGGAGGAAAATGGAGGAAACCCATGCAAACATGGGGAGAACATACAAACTCCATGCAGATGTTGTCTAGGATGTTATGCCTGGCAGTAAATACAGTAAAGCGATGCGATACCAAATACCGGCTTCCCAGTTGTCATGATTTATAGCAGAACACTAAATATTGTTGGCAGGAATTTGGCCCTAGTCGTGTGGTTGAGTGGGATATGTAGAAGCTGCAGAGCTGGCCCTGCATTGCATGCTTCTCCCCAGATGCCAGACATACTACATGTGCAATAGGTGCAGCTGCACAGGGAATAGTAGGTAAGGGGGTCCACTGTCACCTTAAAGGGGTTTTCTGAGGTTTTTATACTCGTGACCTACCCTTAGTGCTCATAATAGCGCTGCGGCCTTCTCCGTGCTCACCAAGCACAGTGCTGTTGTCACGCTTCGGTGTGGGAAGGAAGGGGGGAACAGGGAATCAGGCCTGAGAACTAGGGAAGGAAGATGGACACCTCCTAGTGAAAACCCTAACCAAAATCCTGACTGACTACCAGTATGAACAGACCCCAGAGGTAAGTGAGTTCATACGCAGGAATACCTAGAGTCCTATCAAGCCCTATAGGTCCCTGGTACTAATGGCAGGGACAAGACTACCTGTTCCTCCAAAAGAAGGACGAACAGGAGTCTCCTTCAGGCCTAATACAAACAATGGGGAAATGCAACACACAGAACCCAAACAAAATACAAAAGGGAAAGGAAAGACTTAACTTCAGAGGGGCTATGGAAGCACCAGGAACTCAGCCGAGATCCAACCACAAACCATCCACAGGAACAGAAGCTATAAACCGCACAGCATAGTGGGAGAAGCAACTATAAATAAGGAAGGTTAAATGACCACATCAGCAACACCTGAGACAAGGGGTGTGGCCATTACCAGAAACAACACAGACACCTATAGATCCACAAGGAAAACCTGTCAGATCAAACCACGTGTTGCCAGTCTCACAGATCTCCTGCCACTCACTGCCGATGGGACGACCGTATGTCTCGGAACGTCCGTGACAGCCGTACATTGTATAGTTGCTGTGCTTGGTATCGCGCTTAGCCCCATTCACTTCTGAGGGGCTGAGCTGCGCCTCAGTCATGTGACTGATGAACGTGATGCCACCTGGCCTATGGAAAGCTGTGAGAAGGGTGCGGCACTACTACACGCGCCAGTGCCTTCTCAAACAGCTGGCAGCAGTGGACCTAGTTGTCAGACCCCCACCAGATACTGATGACCTGTCCAGAGGATAGGTCATCAGTAAAAAAAAACATTTAAAGGGCTTTATAGACAGGGACAGAAATCCAGGGAAGAGAGCCCAGGGCGCACGGAGTGGAGGGGGGGAGCAGGTCAGTATGGATTTCTCCACAGGTACTAGATGGAGGGCACATTCAAATAATGGACTATCCCTTTAAGTTAATAATGTGGGGTCCAGGTGTACAGCATAGATGATTGTTCATAATTGTCTAATCACGCCAACTACCATCAGTTACGACACAGCGTGACCTTTCACAAGACCATTGGTCTCTTCTCCCCCATTTAAATGGACTGTTGGTGGAGCGTGCACATGGCCTCTCTATTCCAACTCCATGGGACTGGTGGAGACAGCCGAGTGCTATACTATCTTCAGCAGTCTCACAGACTGTAAGAGTGGCGGAACATATGCCTAACCACTGCTCCGTTCAGAGGAGAGACCTGAGACCCCCGTTCTTGTGATCCTGAGGTCCCAGCAGTCAGACCCCACTGATCACACACTTATCACCTATCCTGTGAATCAGGTATAAGTTGCCATTCTATGACCATCCCTTTAAGGGGATTTCAGATGCTGGACTTGCAGTGTTCAGCTGATGCCCAAATGTCCGTAAAGGGGTTGTCTCATCTTAAAATTGGTGGCATGTCAGATAGGTGCTGGTCCCACCTCTGAGACCTGCATCTATCTCCAGAAAGTGAAAGATGGCGCACTGCTCCATTCACTTCTATGGTACTGCTGGAGTCCCATAGAAATGAATGGAGGGCGGACACGCATGTGTATCTTCTCTTAGCTCACTTTTGGGGTCCTGTTCTGGAGATAGGAGTGGGTCTCAGAAGTGGACTGGCACCTATCTGACATGTCTAAGATGAGACAGGTTTATCTCATTGGGTCAACTCCTTCAAAACAACCTGACCATGGAGGGTCTTGGGGTTGTAGCCTAATCAATGCCACATGTATGAACCTTGTACGACATGCTACTGAGTCCCTAAAACTCCTCATGATGGACCAGCAAACGTTCAGCAAAATACTGTATCTCTGTAATATAGCAACAAGTTGAATAACAAATTCAGCACTGCTACACCTAAAATTGGTTCTGCTTCATATGTTGCATCGATATTGTCTAAATCTATCCTGGGATTTGTCTGTATTAGAAAAGAGTGTTCTTAAATTACCACCTCTGACATCCAACTCCATGCAGATCAATTATTCATCTCAACCAACTTTCTACCGTTCACTAGATCCGCGCATCCTTCTTGGAGAACACATCACCTGGCTGAGCTGTGCGCCCTACCATCACCTGGCTGAGCTGTGCGCCCTACCATCACCTGGCTGAGGTGTGCGTCCTACCATCACCTGGCTGAGCTGTGCGCCCTACCATCACCTGGCTGAGCTGTGCGCCCTACCATCACCTGGCTGAGCTGTGCGCCCTACCATCACCTGGCTGAGCTGTGCGTCCTACCATCACCTGGCTGAGCTGTGCGCCCTACCATCACCTGGCTGAGCTGTGCGCCCTACCATCACCTGGCTGAGCTGTGCGTCCTACCATCACCTGGCTGAGCTGTGTGTCCTACCATCACCTGGCTGAGCTGTGCGCCCTACCATCACCTGGCTGAGCTGTGCGCCCTACCGTCACCTGGCTGAGCTGTGCGCCCTACCATCACCTGGCTGAGCTGTGCGCCCTACCATCACCTGGCTGAGCTGTGCGCCCTACCATCACCTGGCTGAGCTGTGCGTCCTACCATCACCTGGCTGAGCTGTGCGCCCTACCATCACCTGGCTGAGCTGTGCGCCCTACCATCACCTGGCTGAGCTGTGCGTCCTACCATCACCTGGCTGAGCTGTGTGTCCTACCATCACCTGGCTGAGCTGTGCGCCCTACCATAACCTGGCTGAGCTGTGCGTCCTACCATCACCTGGCTGAGCTGTGCGCCCTACCATCACCTGGCTGAGCTGTGCGCCCTACCATCACCTGGCTGAGCTGTGCGCCCTACCATCACCTGGCTGAGGTGTGTGTCCTACCATCACCTGGCTGAGCTGTGCGCCCTACCGTCACCTGGCTGAGCTGTGCGCCCTACCATCACCTGGCTGAGGTGTGCGTCCTACCATCACCTGGCTGAGCTGTGCGCCCTACCGTCACCTGGCTGAGCTGTGCGCCCTACCATCACCTGGCTGAGCTGTGCGCCCTACCATCACCTGGCTGAGCTGTGCGCCCTACCATCACCTGGCTGAGCTGTGCGTCCTACCATCACCTGGCTGAGCTGTGCGCCCTACCATCACCTGGCTGAGCTGTGCGCCCTACCATCACCTGGCTGAGCTGTGCGTCCTACCATCACCTGGCTGAGCTGTGTGTCCTACCATCACCTGGCTGAGCTGTGCGCCCTACCATAACCTGGCTGAGCTGTGCGTCCTACCATCACCTGGCTGAGCTGTGCGCCCTACCATCACCTGGCTGAGCTGTGCGCCCTACCATCACCTGGCTGAGCTGTGCGCCCTACCATCACCTGGCTGAGGTGTGTGTCCTACCATCACCTGGCTGAGCTGTGCGCCCTACCGTCACCTGGCTGAGCTGTGCGCCCTACAATCACCTGGCTGAGCTGTGCGCCCTACCATCACCTGGCTGAGCTGTGCGCCCTACCGTCACCTGGCTGAGCTGTGCGCCCTACCATCACCTGGCTGAGCTGTGCGTCCTACCATCACCTGGCTGAGCTGTGCGCCCTACCATCACCTGGCTGAGCTGTGCGTCCTACCATCACCTGGCTGAGCTGTGTGTCCTACCATCACCTGGCTGAGCTGTGCGCCCTACCATCACCTGGCTGAGCTGTGCGTCCTACCATCACCTGGCTGAGCTGTGCACCCTACCATCACCTGGCTGAGCTGTGCGCCCTACCATCACCTGGCTGAGCTGTGCGCCCTACCATCACCTGGCTGAGCTGTGCGCCCTACCATCACCTGGCTGAGCTGTGCGCCCTACCATCACCTGGCTGAGCTGTGCGTCCTACCATCACCTGGCTGAGCTGTGCGCCCTACCATCACCTGGCTGAGCTGTGCGCCCTACCATCACCTGGCTGAGCTGTGCGTCCTACCATCACCTGGCTGAGCTGTGCGTCCTACCATCACCTGGCTGAGCTGTGCGCCCTACCATCACCTGGCTGAGCTGTGCGTCCTACCATCACCTGGCTGAGCTGTGCGCCCTACCATCACCTGGCTGAGCTGTGCGCCCTACCATCACCTGGCTGAGCTGTGCGCCCTACCATCACCTGGCTGAGCTGTGCGCCCTACCATCACCTGGCTGAGCTGTGCGCCCTACCATCACCTGGCTGAGCTGTGCGCCCTACCATCACCTGGCGGAGCTGTGCGCCCTACCATCACCTGGCTGAGCTGTGCGCCCTACCATCACCTGGCTGAGCTGTGCGCCCTACCGTCACCTGGCTGAGCTGTGCGCCCTACCGTCACCTGGCTGAGCTGTGCGTCCTACCATCACCTGGCTGAGCTGTGCGCCCTACCGTCACCTGGCTGAGCTGTGCGCTCTACCATCACCTGGCTGAGCTGTGCGCCCTACCATCACCTGGCTGAGCTGTGCGCCCTACCATCACCTGGCTGAGCTGTGCGCCCTACCGTCACCTGGCTGAGCTGTGCGCTCTACCATCACCTGGCTGAGCTGTGCGCCCTACCACTGTCACTATACTATTTGCTATATTACTCTCATACTATGTCCAAGCGAAGATGTGTAGAGCTTAAGATCTGCCAGACCATACGGTGTTCCACGCCTGTGTACAGAAGACAGAAGCATCAGACCAGCAAAGGTAAGAACAGGAGGTAGAGCCGTGTACATGGCAGTCATGGTCCAATCAGGTTAGATCAATAGACAAGCTGGGGTCACATACTTATCTCCTGACTTTGGATATCCAAGATGGCATTGGAGGAGGTGCATGAGCTCCATACCGGAAAAACGGATCCGGCATTTTGTTTTTTAGCACATTTTTTGCGGTCTGAGCATATGCAGACCGCAAAAACTGATCTGTTTTTCCGGAACACTCGGGGCTTGATCCGGTATTAATGCATTTCAATGGTAAAAAATGCCGGATCCGTCATTCCTGCAAGTGTTCCGGAATTTTGGATGGAGATAACACCACAGCATGCTGCTGTATTATCTCCGTCCCGAAAAGGCAAAAAGACTGAACTGAAGACATCCTGATGCATCCTGAACGGATTACTCTCCATTCAGAATGCATTAGGATAAAACTGATCAGGATTCTTCCGGCATAGAGCCCCGACGACGGAACTCTATGCCAGAAGAAAAGAACGCAGATGTGAAATAGCCCTAACTATCTATCAATTTATCTATCTCATATCTATCTATCTATCTATCTATCTCTATCTAACAATCTATATCTGTCTATCTCCTATCTATTTATCTAGTAATCTTTCTAATTTAATTGTATAATTAATATAATTATCTACTTATACTGCAAAAAAAAGAAAAAACTATGAAAAAATGCAGCAAATTGGTGTGTGTGAATCCAGGCTTAGCCCAAGATCTACTGCCTTGATCTTTCCACTTTGCCCCTGGACTCAGCACAATCATAATGCACACAGTACAAAGAGCTGACAACAAAACTTACTAATTTACAGAACTTGCATGAAATGTTTGTATCTATCTATCATCTATATATCTATAATCTATCTACAGTTAGGTCCATATATATTTGGACACTGACACAATTTTTTTTTTTTTTTTACCTGTTTACTAAAATATATTCAAGTTATAGTTACAGTCCAGACCTTTAGCTTTCATTTGAGGGTATCCACATTAACCGCCTCCCGACCATGTAACGCACGGATGCGTCCGGGAGGCGGTCGATTCATTCCTCCTGGACGCATCCGTGCGTCATCTCGCAAGAGGCGAGATTTCCTGTGAACGCGCGCACACAGGCACGGAAGGTAAGAGACTGGATCTCCAGCCTGCCAGCGGCGATCGTTCGCTGGCAGGCTGGAGATGCGATTTTTTTAACCCCTAACAGGTATATTAGACGCTGTTTTGATAACAGCGTCTAATATACCTGCTACCTGGTCCTCTGGTGGTCCCTTTTGCTTGGATCGACCACCAGAGGACACAGGCAGCTCAGTAAAGTACCAGAAAACACCACTACACTACACCCCCCCCCCCTCACTTATTAACCCCTTATGAACCCCTGATCACCCCTGATCACCCATATAGACTCCCTGATCACCCCCCTGTCATTGATCACCCCCCTGTAAGGCTCCATTCAGACGTCCGTATGATTTTTACGGATCCACGGATACATGGATCGGATCCGCAAAACACATACGGGCGTCTGAATGGAGCCTTACAGGGGGGTGATCAATGACAGGGGGGTGATCAGGGAGTCTATATGGGTGATCACCCCCCTGTCATTGATCACCCCCCCCCCCCCCCCCCCCCCTTTCTTACAAAGTCTCATATTCCACTAACTTGTGTCAAAAAATAAAATCTCACATGGACGCACCATACCCCTCATGGAATCCAAATGCGTAAATTTTTTTAGACATTTATATTCCAGACTTCTTCTCACACTTTAGGGCCCCTAAAATGCCAGGGCAGTATAAATACCCCACAAATGACCCCATTTCGGAAAGAAGACACCCCAAGGTATTCCGTGAGGGGCATATTGAGTCCATGAAAGATTGAAATTTTTGTCCCAAGTTAGCGGAAAGGGAGACTTTATGAGAAAATACAAAAAAAAATCAATTTCCGCTAACTTGTGCAAAAAAATAAAAATTTCTATGAACTCGCCATGCCCCTCATTGAATACCTTGGGGTGTCTTCTTTCCAAAATGGGGTCACATGTGGGGTATTTATACTGCCCTGGCATTTTAGGGGCCCGAAAGCGAGAGAAGAAGTCTGGGATCCAAATGTCTAAAAATGCCCTCCTAAAAGGAATTTGGGCCGCTTTGCGCATCTAGGCTGCAAAAAAGTGTCACACATGTGGTATCGCCGTACTCAGGAGAAGTTGGGGAATGTGTTTTGGGGTGTCATTTTACATATACCCATGCTGGGTGAGATAAATATCTTGGTCAAATGCCAACTTTGTATAATAAATTGGGAAAAGTTGTCTTTTGCCAAGATATTTCTCTCACCCAGCATGGGTATATGTAAAATGACACCCCAAAACACATTCCCCAACTTCTCCTGAGTACCGCGATACCGCATGTGTGACACATTTTTGCAGCCTAGGTGGGCAAAGGGGCACATATTCCAAAGAGCACCTTTCGGATTTCACAGGTCATTTTTACATTTTGATTTCAAACTACTTCGCACATATTTGGGCCCCTAGAATGCCAGGGCAGTATAACTACCCCACAAGTGACCCCATTTTGGAAAGAAGACACCCCAAGGTATTCTGTGAGGGGCATGGCGAGTTCCTAGAATTTTTTATTTTTTGTCACAAGTTAGCGGAAAATGATGATTTTTTTTTTGATTTTTTTTTCTTACAAAGTCTCATATTCCACTAACTTGTGACAAAAAATAAAAAATTCTAGGAACTCGCCATGCCCCTCACGGAATACCTTGGGGTGTCTTCTTTCCAAAATGGGGTCACTTGTGGGGTAGTTATACTGCCCTGGCAATTTAGGGGCCCTAATGTGTGCGAAGTAGTTTGAAATCAAAATCTGTAAAAAATGGCCGGTGAAATCCTAAAGGTGCTCTTTGGAATGTGGGCCCCTTTGCCCACCTAGGCTGCAAAAAAGTGTCACACATGTGGTATCGCCGTACTCAGGAGAAGTTGGGGAATGTGTTTTGGGGTGTCATTTTACATATACCCATGCTGGGTGAGATAAATATCTTGGTCAAATGCCAACTTTGTATACAAAAATGGGAAAAGTTGTCTTTTGCCAAGATATTTCTCTCACCCAGCATGGGTATATGTAAAATGACACCCCAAAACACATTCCCCAACTTCTCCTGAGTACGGCAAAACCAGATGTGTCACACTTTTTTGCAGCCTAGGTGGGCAAAGGGGCCCACATTCCAAAGAGCACCTTTCGGATTTCACCGGTCATTTTTTACAGATTTTGATTTCAAACTACTTTGCACGCATTTGGGCCCCTAAAATGCCAGGGCAGTATAACTACCCCACAAGTGACCCCATTTTGGAAAGAAGACACCCCAAGGTATTTTGTGATGGGCATAGTGAGTTCATGGAAGTTTTTATTTTTTGTCACAAGTTAGTGGAATATGAGACTTTGTAAGAAAAAATAAAATTAAAAAATAAATCATCATTTTCCGCTAACTTGTGACAAAAAATAAAAAGTTCTATGAACTCACTATGCCCATCAGTGAATACCTTAGGGTGTCTACTTTCCAAAATGGGGTCATTTGTGGGGTGTTTGTACTGTCTGGGCATTGTAGAACCTCAGGAAACATGACAGGTGCTCAGAAAGTCAGAGCTGCTTCAAAAAGCGGAAATTCACATTTTTGTACCATAGTTTGTAAACGCTATAACTTTTACCCAAACCATTTTTTTTTTTTTTTACCCAAACCATTATTTTTTTTTTTTTACCCAAACATTTTTTTTTTATCAAAGACATGTAGAACAATAAATTTAGCGAAAAATTTATATATGGATGTCGGTTTTTTTGCAAAACTTTACAACTGAAAGTGAAAAATGTCATTTTTTTGCAAAAGAATCTTTAAATTTTGATTAATAACAAAAAAAGTCAGCAGCAATGAAATACCACCAAATGAAAGCTCTATTAGTGAGAAGAAAAGGAGGTAAAATTCATTTGGGTGGTAAGTTGCATGACCTAGCAATAAACGGTGAAAGTAGTGTAGTGCAGAAGTGTAAAAAGTGGCCTGGTCATTAAGGGTGTTTCAGCTAGGGGGGCTGAAGTGGTTAAAATGGGATGAAGAGTTTAGGAGTCTCATCTCCTTTACATGTGGCACCCTGTTTTAAAAGGGACCAAAAGTAATTGGACAATTGACTCAAAGGCTGTATCACGTCTAGGAGTGGGCAATATCTTCATTATTTCATTTTCAATTAAGCACATAAAAGGCCCGGAGTTGATTTGAGATGTGGTGCTTGCATTTTGAAGATTTTGCTGAGAAGTAAACATGCGGTCAAAGGAGCTCTCCATGCAGGTGAAACAAGCCATCCTTCATCTGCGAAAACAGAAAAAACCCATCCGAGAAATTGCTACACTATTAGGAGTGGCAAAATCTACAGTTTGGTTCATCCTGAGAAAGAAAGCACTGGTGACCTCAACAATGCAAAAAGACCTGGACGCCCCGGAAGACAACAGTGGTGGATGATGGCAGAATAATTATCATGGTGAAGAGAAGCCCCTTCACAACAGCCGACCAAGTGAACAACGCTCTCCAGGATATAGGCCTATCAATATCCAAGTCTACCATAAGAGAAGACTGCATGAAAGCAATTACAGAAGGTTCACTGCGCGGTGCAAGCCACTCATCAGCCTCAAGAATAAGAAGGCTAGATTGGACTTTGCTTAAAACATCTTAAAAAACCAGCAGACTTCTGGAGGAACATTCTTTGGACAGATGAAACCAAGATCAACCTCTACCAGAGTGATGGAAAGAAAAAAGTATGGTGAAGGCATGGTAGAGCTCCTGATCCAAAGCATACCACATCATCTGTAGAACATGGCGGAGGCAGTGTGATGGGTTGGGCTTGCATGGCTGCCGGTGGCCCCGGGGCCCTAGTGTTTATTGATGATGTGACACAGGACGGAAGCAGCCGGATGAATTCTGGGGTTGTCAGAGACATACCGTGTGCTCAAATCCAGCCAAACTGATTGGTTGGCTTTTCATAATACAGATGGACAATGACCCAAAACATAAAGCCAAAGCAACCCAGGGGTTTATTACAGCAAAGAAGTGGAATATTCCTGAATGGCCGAGTCAGTCTCCGGATATGAACCCAATAGAGCAGGGATGCCCAACCTGCGGCCCTCCAGCTGTTGTAAAACTACAACGCCCACAATGCCCTGCTGTAGACTGACAGCTGTAGGCTGTCCAGGCATGCTGGGAGTTGTAGTTTTGCAACATCTGGAGGGCCGCAGGTTGAGCATCCCTGAGAGTTTCACTTGTTAAAGACTAAACTTCAGACAGAAAGGTCCACAGACAAACAGCAACTGAAAACCGCGGCAGTGAAGGCCGAGCATTAAAGAGGAGGAAACACAGCGTCTGGTGACGTCCGTGAGTTCAAGACCTCAGGCAGTCATTGCCAACAAGGGGTTTTCAACCAATTATTAGAAATTAACTTTTAATTTACAATCATTGAATTTGTCCAATTACTTTTGAGCCCCTGAAATGAAGGGATTGAGTTTAAAAAACACTTTAGTTCCTTACATTTTTGTTCAATCATTTTGTTCAACCGACTGAATTAAAGCTGAAAGTCTGAACTTCAACTGCATCTGAATTGTGTTCAAAATCCATTGTGGTAATGTGCAGAACAGAAATGAGAAAAATGTATCTGTCCAAATATATATGGACCTAACTGTATATCTCATATCTATGTCCTATCCCCCCATCTCTGCATCTGTCATGCTGTATGTATATATTTTTGGATATCTGTGACCTACTTCTAGATTCCTCCCTTATGACTTCATGTTTATACCAATCCTATAAAACTCAGACATAAGGAGCAGTGAAAACCGGGGAGAGGCGAGAATATAGAACGTCTACAATCTGCCCGTCACTGTCACCTATCAGTCATCGTTCTGCTGTACGCTCCGGTACATCTTTAGGAAATAGGTTTTTTATTTCAATTACCATTTCAGCTATTTTTGTGATGGTAATGAGAAGCCTAATTAGCAATAATGAAGGTCGTCATCTTCCACTGATTGTGCTAATTGTGTTACAGTGTGACCACAAGGTACGTCTAGCAGTGCTGGGGCTGGTAGCTGAACCCGGTATATCCCCTATTGTAATATACAGGACATTTGGATGTCGCCTCTCTGTACTGCAGTTTACCCACCAAAGTGTAGGAGACTGGGCTACCAGCAAGGAATTATGAGTATACTAAGGGAAGAGGGTGATGGTCGGGTGGGAATGAGCATGGAAAAAAGTGCAAAGAAAAAAAACCTTTATGGTGGTTGTTAAGGGGCCCAGGCGATTCTCATTCGCCAATGCCGAAGAGTTCCTGAGGAATAATATCTGTGGTTGTAGGATAGTTCCCCCAAATTATGGACTCTATATAGAGAAAAGTATTAGGACACACCGCTTCATCGCTGACTTTAGGTGTTTCTGCAGCATTCGTCGGGCGCACTACTTGGGGTTTCTTGAAGTACATATTTGTCGTGACGCCAGTTGCAGTGAAGCAACAAGGGCACAGGGCCCCTTTTAGAGATACTGTGGTAGTTGATGGTACCCAGGTGTAGGAATACCAGAGTGGTGTAGGGTGGCCTAAATGTCCCTTAATGGTGTTGTGCACGTGTCACGGTGCTCCTACCTGGATACGCTGGAACCCCAGGCGTGGCCTTCCGAAGTGCAGAAAAAAAAGGGGTAGTAGTAGGGGATGAAGAATAAATTGAGTCCAGACCTTGTGATCAGGTTGATAACAGCTTTACTTGAATAAACGTTTCTCCAAACAGATTCAGGGTTGGTCTTGGTTCCAGCAGGCTTTGGCATTAACTATGGCAGGCAAACTCCTCTTTGCTACGTCTGTTGCTCTCTGGCTCTGCTGTGCTAACAGGCTGGCTATGGAACAGGGACGGGCTCCTGCTGCCTTCCCCTAGCAGGGGGTACTCTGAACTTTCCCTAAAATAAATTCCTCGCTCCCTGCAGCAAGTGGGGAAAACGCCCACCACACCACAGAGGGGAGTTGGAATGGAAGGAAAGGTTCCATCCTAGGTACCTGTAGCTCTGCCATTTATGCTGCCATCCTGCTGGTGAACCAGGCACATTACATGTTAACATAAACAGTTTAATGGAAATAGATATGCACAGTGTGACGGTCCTGCAATATGTATGACGACATTAGGTTAACCAATAAAGACAGTAGTGGGGTGTAGAAGTGGTAATGCCACTCTGGGGCATTACATTTCTTTCAGCCCCATTGCCACAGGTGTATAAAATGCAGCCTTTAGCCATGCAGTCTGCCATTACCACAGGTGTATAAAATCTAGCACGTAGCCATGCAGTCTGCCATTACCACAGGTTTATAAAATCCAGCCCCAAACCATGCAGTCTGGCATTACCACAGGTGTATAAAATCCAGCCCCCAACAATGCAGTCTGACATTACCACAGGTGTATAAAATCCAGGCCCTAGCCATGCAGTCTGAATGCCAGGAGAACGTTACCTGCCTGACTGTATTGTGCCAGCTGCAAGGTTTGGTAGAGAAGGGATAATGCTATGGGGGTGTTTCTCAGGGGTCGGCCTTGGCCCCTGAATTCCAGTGAAGGGATATCTTAATTCTTCAGCAGATCAAGACATTTTAGACAATTGTGTTTCCAACTTTGTGGGAACATTTTGGGGAAGACTCTTTTCTGTACCAGCATGACTATGTCCCATGCACAAAGTTAAGTCCATAAAGGCATGGTTGGGTGAGTTTGGTTTGGAAGAATTTAGCTGGTCGCACACTGCCCTAACCTCAACCCTATCCAACACCTACGAGATGAACTAGAATGGAGATGATCAAGAGTCAGGCCTTTTCCTCCAACATCAGTGTTTGACCTCACAAATGCTCTTCTGCATGAATGTACGAAAATGCCCACAGACACCCTCCAAAATATTGTAGAAAGCCTTCTCAGAAGAGGCCAACCCCATATTAAAGGCTATGTACACCTTCGGAGGCAATTTTTTTATTTATTTTTATGAAAGCATTTTACTCATTTGTGGCTAAAAATCATATTTTCAATTGCCCTTTATTAAAAATATTGAGCCATTCTGTCACACTGCCATTACTGTTCTTATTAGTAAGATGGGAACTGAGCTATAATAAGTGAGGATAATGTCAGAGAGCAGAGATAAGGAGTCTGTCTGCTCCCCAGATGACGGAAAAGACGAAAAATCCACAGGCCGTTACTACAGCATCCCAGCTCTGTACACACAAAAAAGGACTCCGTATTTTGAATAAAGACCAATTAAAAAAATAGATTTTTAGCTCAAAAAAAGTACAAAGAAAAGTACAAAGTACAAAGCAATAATTAAAAAAATTGCCCCCAAAGGGGTACATAGCTTTTAATGCCTATAGATTTAGAATAGGATCTTATTAAAGCTCCTGTAGGTGTAAGGTGTGGGTGTCCCAATATTTGTCCCCATATAGTGTATCTGCATGGACTTATTACACCGCTATACACAACCTGACATAACTGGATATACTGTATATCACAAAGCAAAAATATCTTGTTATCTTGTCGGTGAGCAGTGTAATGGTTGGAGGAAGGTCAATGTGACGTGTCAGGCAGATAACATAGCACTGTTCCATCAAGAGTTAACCCTTTGTCATATATCTGTCTTCGGCAACCTTTTTTGTATGAGTGTGCCATACCATACAAAGTCATATAACACAAACATCATGACATAAACCAGGTATTTATTAGCAACATCCCAAAATTCTCAACAAGCCCGTCTGACGGGCACAGTATAAAGGAAACCTGTCACCTTAAGAACGCCTCCTAAACCGCCAGCATTACCGGGTGCGAGCGCATGTCAAGACTAGAGATGAGCGAAGTACTCAAACTTTCGATTCGGCTGCTTAGCTGAATTTTACAAAAAAAAATAAAAAATCGCTTTGTGATGAAGTACTTCATTTCTTTGTAAGTAGTGGGTGCAATGATTGCGCCCCCCTTCATTGTACCCCTCGTATGCCACGTTCATAGCTGATCACGGCATCTGATAGGAATAATACAGTGCAAAATTTAAAAAAATAAAAAATTAAATAACAGTTACCTCCTATATTTGCTTGCAACGGGCGGATGCCGCCATCTTGATTGAAGATCTGGGCGCGAAATCTCGCGTGACCCGTAAAGACGTTATTTCTGGGGCGGGATTTTGTGCGAGATCTTCAGTCAAGATGGCGGCAGCTGGCCTGTCGCGAGCAAATAGAGGAGGCAAGTATGACTTTATTTATTTTTTTATACTATTTCAGGTAAAATCGATTTGGTACCACGAGGAAATTCATCTCCGCGGCGAATCAAATTTATCCTGAAATTTTAATTGAATTCCATTACATCAGGTTCCACTAGTCAAGACATTAACGTGTGTCACGGTCTTAACGAGCGCTTGCACCCGGGGGCCTACACCTCCCTAACAGCGTCATACAGCAATGCGCAGGCGCGTTAAGAGAGACGTCAGGGCACATGTGTGAGACTTCGGCTGGCTTTGCTGAACAGCCGAAAATATCAGCCGTCAATCAGAGACGAAAGGGCAGGAAAAGGGGGCACGGTTATCTTGACTTGAAGCTCTGCCCCCTTCGCTTCAAACTCTGCTGTTACATAGCGCGTTTCAAGATTTTGGCGCATCTGACCGGAGGAAGAAAAGGATCTTTAGAAACATACTGCCAGCTTGCTGGCAGTTTGGGAGGCGTTTTTTAGGTGACAGGTTCCCTTTAAAAAAGTTTCCAGCTTTTTTGAAAAATTACCTTACTGCAAATATATGGATATTAAAGCATGTCACTGCTCATCTGAATCTGCCTAAGGGACCAATATATGGGGGGGCCAGTAAATGTGGGACCCCCCACCAGCCATACCACACACTGTACTGACGGTTGGGGAGACCATCCCTCACTAATTTTAACTGACTGAGGGCTGCCCTCCCCACCACTGTCTGCCATACAGTGGTGCCCCATATACTGGTCAAACCCATGTACATCCAGATCTCACCCCTCACACAGAGTAGTCACATTCATACTTACCATTCCCCCCCCCCCCAAGTAGTCAAAGAACTTGTTCCCCATGCCCCCAGCAATCATTTTTACGCTCACCACTCCCCCCAAAGTAGTCAGAAAGCTGGTTTCCCGTCATCAACAGCCCCCAATCCCCCCAGCAATCACGTTCAGGCTCACCATCCTCCCGCCAACCCCTTCCCCCCAAGAATCACATGTGGGCTCACCATCCCCTCCATCTCCCAAGTAGTCAGAAAGCTTGCACCCCATCATCCCTGCAGCAATCAAATTTAGGCTCACCATCCCGCACCCCAAAGTAGTCAGAAAATTGCCTCCTCATCATCCCCGCAGCAATTACATGCAGGCTCACCATCCTCCCCCACCCCAAATTAGTCATGATGCTCGTTCCTCCATTTTCCCAGGCAGGCAGCAGCGCAGCAGGAGCAGCGAGGTGACAGGCAGGCAGCAGCGCAGCAGGAGCAGCGAGGTGACAGGCAGCAGCGCAGCAGGAGCAGCGAGGTGACAGGCAGGCAGCAGCGCAGCAGGAGCAGCAAGGTTACAGGCAGGTAGCAGGAGCAGCGAAGTGGTGGGCAGGCAGCAGCGCAGCAGGAGCAGCGAGGTGACAGGCAGCAGCGCATCAGGAGCAGCGAGGTAACAGGCAGGCAGCAGCGCAGCAGGAGCAGCTAGGTGACAGGCAGGGAGCAGCGAGGTAACAGGCAGGCAGCAGCGCAGCAGGAGCAGCGAGGTGGTGGGCAGGCAGCAGCAGCAGCAGTGAGGTGACAGGCAGGCAGCAGCGCAGCAGGAGCAGCGAGGTGACAGGCAGCAGCGCATCAGGAGCAGCGAGGTAACAGGCAGCAGCGCAGCAGGAGCAGCGAGGTGGCGGGCGGGCAGCAGCAGCGAGGTGACAGGCAGGTAGCAGCGCAGCAGGAGCAGCGAGGTGACAGGCAGGCAGCAGTGCAGCAGGAGCAGTGACGTGACAGGCAGGCAGCAGCGCAGCAGGAGCAGCGAGGTGACAGGCAGGCAGCAGTGCAGCAGGAGCAGTGACGTGACAGGCAGGCAGCAGCGCAGCAGGAGCAGCGAGGTGACAGGCAGGCAGCAAGAGCAGTTAGGTGACAGGCAGGCAGCAGCGCAGCAGGAGCAGCGAGGTGACAGGCAGGCAGCAGCATTGCAGGATCAGCGAGGTGGCAGGCAGGCAGCAGTGAGGTGACAGGCAGGCAGCAGCGCAGCAGGAGCAGCTAGGTGACAGGCAGGGAGCAGCGAGGTGACAGGAAGGCAGCAGTGCAGCAGGATCAGCGAGGTGGCGGGCAGGCAGCAGTGAGGTGACAGGCAGGCAGCAGCGCAGCAGGAGCAGCGAGGTGGCGGGCGGGCAGCAGCAGCGAGGTGACAGGCAGGTAGCAGCGCAGCAGGAGCAGCGAGGTGACAGGCAGGCAGCAGCGCAGCAGGAGCAGTGAGGTGACAGGCAGGCAGCAGCGCAGCAAGAGCAGCGAGGTGGCAGGCAGGCAGCAAGAGCAGTTAGGTGACAGGTAGGCAGCAGCGCAGCAGGAGCAGCGAGGTGACAGGCAGGCAGCAGCATTGCAGGATCAGCGAGGTGGCGGGCAGGCAGCAGTGAGGTGACAGGCAGGCAGCAGCGCAGCAGGAGCAGCGAGGTGGCGGGCAGGCAGCAGAGACCCACACTGCTATCGTTCCTCTGTGCAGGGCGTGAAGCATGAAAAGATTGTTTTCATTAATACACAGCGCGGCGGGGCAAGTAACAAATGGCATTGACTGAAAAGACTTGCCGTCATTTGGTGACAGCTGGCGTGCCAGCAAAATAGGCTCTGGTGCCTCTGGCACGTGTGTCGCAGGTTGCCGACTCCTGTTCTATATGATCCTTGATATATTAAGCAGTATAATCTCTGAAGTACCATTAAATAGAAGTCTGTGATCTATTTATCACTGTTTTAAAGGGTTAATCTCATCTCGTCATCCTGCTGCTCTTGCAGACCCGTCCCATGTACTGAATGCAAAGCCATTCATTTGAGATAACGTACAGTATGTAATACAACATTTCCCCTGTAGCTGCCAGTCTCAGGAGCTGGATCCACAGACATCAGCTGAACACCACGGTGACTCTCATATTACCACTTACTTACCACCACCCAACTTGGTACATAGGGACAGTAAGCTGTTAGCTGTAACCCGCCATATAAAAGCCGCAGGTTACATTCAGATCTGTCGGCACCCTGTTGTGCTGCCGATCGCTGTGAACGCGCTGCCATTAGACAGCTGCGGTCACAATGAAGATCCTGAAGACCAGTCAAAGTGGTCTCCGGATATCTGATCGTTGGGAATGGCTGTCGCGGTAAAGAAAAGACAGGAGAGGGGCGCTCAGCTAAAATACTTAATGTGAGTGTGACCCCTGCTGGTCGTTAATCTATCTGTGATCCTGCTGTCTGTCAATTAACCTCTTCCTGCCCTGACTTTGGCAGAAATGGATTATTTCACTTTGTTCCATGATCCATGATTTAAAAAAATATATAAAAAAATAAAAGTAAAAAAATTACAAAAAAAATAAAAAGTTAAAAAAATTTAAAGCTATAGTTATTTGTTTTAGGAATAGTATAGCACACTACGTACACACACACATTCTTTCCCTTTTTTTCTTTCATAAAAAAAAAAAAAAAAAAAAAAAGCTTAACCCTTTTGCTACCAGCACCGTTCATGTACGGCGCTGGAGCAATGGGTAAACATGGCGCCTGCTCGCAAGTGCAGCGGGCGCCATGGCCTGCGATTCTCCGCTGTTTCAAACAGCAGAGACATGCAGAAAATGACCGCGACCTGAAATAATGCTGATCGCGGTCATTAAAGCCTTTAGATGCCATGATCAAGTGTGATCATGGCATCTAAAAGCTAAAAAAAAACGGGCTTCTTACCGGCATCCTCTGCGGCCATTGAGGATGCCGGTAATTAAATTCAATACATTGGGTCTCTCTGAAGAGACCCAGGGTATTGGAGCTGCAATTATTATTTTGGCCAGCAGGTGGCAGACCAACATAAGAAATGAGCAATTCTTCTCTCATCATGGATCTTTGTGAAACATGATGGTACAGAATAAAATAAAAAAAAAATAGTGAGTCTTGTAGCGTCAAACATGAGCTACAAAACCATAAAAAAGTTTAAAAAATGTAAAAAAAATATAAAAAATAAAAAAATATAAAAACTTTAATCACCCCCCCCCTTAACGTAGAATAAAAAAATAAAAGCATCAATAACAAAAAATATAATCATCATGGGCATCACCGCGTCTGAAAATGCTGCAAATGGCGTAACGGTAAAAAGGGTCAAAATGGCTGATTTGCCATTTTTTCATCACTTCTCTTATTCTTAGGAGCCAATAGAGGAGGACATTGGGCAGGAGACCCCTCATCCTATGATGTCCCTATATACAATATTTGCTGCTCTATAGTTTATACCATGCGGTCAGCTATCTGATGGAAGGTAAGCCTTTCTATGCGTGCCTTTGAAGAAGCGAGCTTGCTTCTTGCGAGTTGCGTGAACAATGCCTACTTAATATTCATGTATTCCATCTTGTCTCCTTCCCTCCGCTGCGGGGACTCTTCACATCCTCGCAAGGCAACAATGGCTTCCTGAAGTGGTAATTTATGGCCGGGAGAGCAGAGACAATTCGTCTCTCATAAATATGAATTAGAGTGTGGCGCTGGGAACATATTTACGCACACGCTCTGCCTTTCATGAAGTTTTTGTCTTTGTGGATGTTTTAAAAGCAAAACCAAAGTGAAATGTGAGTCGTGCCTTCGACGAACTGGAGCGATTAAAGAGAGCGGACAGGTGTAACGCTCCGCGGCTCCACCGAATATCAAACACTGAAGAAGAAAGACACGTTACGAGTCCGGAAAGACAAGTGTGCTTAGTTATGTCCCTCGGAAGCTGCTCATTACATGACTAGACAGATTTGCCCTTAAAGGGTGGGGCGTGGCTTGCTGCCGTGGAAGATGACCGCCTAAGAGCTGCGCTCCTCCGGTACAGCAGCGACTATCCAGCAACACAGCCCTGGAAACCGGCGCATTTCTTCCTGCTCTCATGTCCCAGACACCGATGATGACAAGGGGCAAGCGCTCAGTGAAAGCGCAAGGTAAACTGAGCTTTTATTTCGACAAGGAACGGGGGCATCATGGCGGCGGAAGTGCGCGCTTCTCACCAACGAGCCGAGAAGATAGCTCTCCCGCCACTGAAGAACCGGGAGATGATACGGAACCCTGCCCCCGATCCCCTTCTCACATGATAAGCGCACAAAGCAGTGCGGACATGCCGCTCTCCTCCCAGCCACAAGAGAGCTGCAGAGGGAGCCTGCACTCCGCAAACCACGCGCCTTAACAGTATAACTCCCCCAATGACAGCCGCCATAACCAACAGCTCCTGCAGCAAACAAGACACAATCCCGGTCCACTAACAACAGCGAACAGTCTGATACACACCTCCAGGACTTTCCAACATCAGATATGCCGGCCTCTGGCTCTCTTCTAAAAGAAATGTTACTGGCACTTAACACATCATTACAAAACCATATGGCCTCACTTCTATCTCCTTTCTCTGTCTCTGAGCTGGAAGGGAGGAAGTCACATGCTGAAACAAAATTGGGAGAATTTGCGTCCTCACACAACCAACTTATCGACGCTCACAACGACCTCACAGAAGAAATTGAAGCAATAAAGCACAAGCTCACAGACCTGGAGGACAGGTCGCGCCGGAACAACGTCACAATTAGAGGCATCCCTGCAGAAGTCCAACCACAGGAGCTGCGGTCCTACCTCCAGGGACTGATGCAGTGACCTCCTCATTGATAGATTTGCCCTTAAAGGGAACCTGTCATCAACTTTATGCTGATCCCACCAAGGGCAGCATAAAATACTGACAGAAATGCTGATGTCAGCGGTGTGTCACTCATGAGCTAAAAGTAAGTGGTTGCCGAGAACCAGCATCATAATCATTGCAGCCCAGGCCTTGAAAAGAGTCAAATCTACATGAGAAGAGTCCTGGTTATTCCTAATCTCCTGCTCTCTCGCCCATCTGCTGATGGTTGGCAGATCTCTCCTAGAGAGAAAGAGAGAAAACCAGGTAGAAGACTGTCAGTCATCAGCAGGTGGTCAAGAGAGCAGGGATTCACGAATAACCATGACTCTTCTCAGGTGGCCGTGACTCTTTTCCAGGCCCAGTCTGCAATGATTGTGGTTCTCGGCAACCACTTACTTTTAACTTTTAAATGACAGACCGCTGAAATCAACTCACATGTCTCTACTTAATGCTTACGTTAGTATGGGCACCATAAAGTTGACGACAGGTTCCCTTTAAGGAGTCTGGAAAAGCAGGGCAATAACCGTCATGGGAGCAGAATTGGCAGCCATGGCTGTTATGAATGCACAAGAAAAGCGTTCATGTATCAAGTGGACCAGAACCACTAGATAACCTTCTTGCTGTCATAAGTTCTGGAGCCTCGACCTACACAGAGTGATTGACAGCTCTCCCTGCTGACATGTACTTATAAGAAAAGCTGTCAATCATTGTGTGTGGGAGGAGGAGACAAGACTCACAGGAGTTCACTAGTGGGTGGGGAAAACAGGACTCACAGGCTCTCTCTGTATGTGGGTGGGAGATGCAGGACTCACAGACTTTCTCCACGAGTGGGCAGGGGACGCAGGACTCACAGGTTTTCTGTATAAGAGGGTGGAAGAAGCAGGACTCACAGGCTCTCTCTGTATGTGAGCGGGAGAAGCAGGACTCACAGGCTCTTTCTGTATGTGGGTGGAAGAAGCAGGACTCACAGGCTCTCTCTGTATGTGGGTGGGAGAAGCAGGACTCACAGGCTCTTTCTGTATGAGGGCGGGAGAAACAGGACTCACAGGCTCTTTCTGTATGTGGGCGGGAGAAGCAGGACTCACAGGCTCTCTCTGTATGTGGGTGGGAGAAGCAGGACTAACAGGCTCTCTCTGTATGTGGGTGGGAGATGCAGGACTTACAGGCTCTCTCTGTATGTGGGCAGGGGACGCAGGAGTCAGGACTCACAGACTTTCTCCACGAGTGGGCAGGGGACGCAGGACTCACAGGTTTTCTGTATAAGAGGGTGGAAGAAGCAGGACTCACAGGCTCTCTCTGTATGTGAGCGGGAGAAGCAGGACTCACAGGCTCTTTCTGTATGTGGGTGGAAGAAGCAGGACTCACAGGCTCTCTCTGTATGTGGGCGGGAGAAGCAGGACTCACAGGCTCTTTCTGTATGAGGGCGGGAGAAACAGGACTCACAGGCTCTTTCTGTATGTGGGCGGGAGAAGCAGGTCTCACAGGCTCTCTCTGTATGTGGGTGGGAGAAGCAGGACTCACAGGCTCTCTCTGTATGTGGGTGGGAGATGCAGGACTCACAGGCTCTCTCTGTATGTGAGTGGGAGATGCAGGACTTACAGGCTCTCTCTGTATGTAGGCAGGGGACGCAGGACTCACAGACTTTCTCCACGAGTAGGCAGGGAAGCAGGACTCACAGGTTTTCTGTATAAGAGGGTGGAAGAAGCAGGACTCACAGGCTCTCTCTGTATGTGGGCGGGAGAAGCAGGACTCACAGGCTCTTTCTGTATGAGGGCGGGAGAAGCAGGACTCACAGGCTCTCTCTGTATGTGGGCGAGAGAAGCAGGACTCACAGGCTCTTTCTGTATTTGGGCGGGAGAAGCAGGACTCACAGGCTCTCTCTGTATGTGGGCGGGAGAAGCAGGACTCACAGGCTTTCTCTGTATGTGGGCAGGGGACGCAGGACTCACAGACTTTCTCCACGAGTAGGCAGGGAAGCAGGACTCACAGGTTTTCTGTATAAGAAGAGGGTGGAAGAAGCAGGACTCACAGGCTCTCTCTGTATGTGGGCGGGAGAAGCAGGACTCACAGGCTCTTTCTGTATGAGGGCGGGAGAAGCAGGACTCACAGGCTCTTTCTGTATGTGGGCGGGAGAAGCAGGACTCACAGGCTCTCTCTGTATGTGGGTGGGAGAAGCAGGACTAACAGGCTCTCTCTGTATGTGGGTGGGAGATGCAGGACTTACAGGCTCTCTCTGTATGTGGGCAGGGGATGCAGGACTCACAGAATTTCTCCACGAGTAGGCAGGGAAGCAGGACTCACAGGTTTTCTGTATAAGAGGGTGGAAGAAGCAGGACTCACAGGCTCTCTCTGTATGTGGACAGGAGAAGCAGGACTCACAGGCTCTTTCTGTATGAGGGTGGGAGAAGCAGGACTCACAGGCTCTCTCTGTATGTGGGCGAGAGAAGCAGGACTCACAGGCTCTCTCTGTATGTGGGCGGGAGAAGCAGGACTCACAGGCTCTCTCTGTATGTGGGCAGGAGAAGCAGGACTCACATGCTCTCTCTGTATGTGGGTGGGAGATGCAGGACTTACAGGCTCTCTCTGTATGTGGGCAGGGGACGCAGGACTCACAGACTTTATCCACGAGTGGGCAGGGAAGCAGGACTCACAGGTTTTCTGTATAAGAGGGTGGAAGAAGCAGGACTCACAGGCTCTTTCTGTATGTGGGCGGGAGAAGCAGGACTCACAGGCTCTTTCTGTATGTGGGCGGGAGAAGCAGGACTCACAGGCTCTTTCTGTATGTGGGCAGGAGAAGCAGGACTCACAGGCTCTTTCTGTATGTGGGCGGGAGAAGCAGGACTCACAGGCTCTTTCTGTATGTGGGCGGGAGAAGCAGGACTCAGAGGCTCTTTCTGCATGTGGGCGGGAGAAGTAGGACTCACAGGCTCTTTCTGTATGTGGGCGGGAGAAGCAGGACTCAGAGGCTCTTTCTGCATGTGGGCGGGAGAAGCAGGACTCACAGGCTCTTTCTGTATGTGGGCGGGAGAAGCAGGACTCACAGACTTTCTCTATAAGTGGGCAGGGAACCAGGACAGGTTTTCTGTATAAGTGGGTGGAAGAAGCAGGACTTTTTTTTATATGAGTGGACGGGAGAAGCCAGACTCATTGGTTTTCTCTATGTGCAAGCTGTGGATGGGGATGTAGGACTCGCATGTTCTCTGTGTGTAGGTGGGTGAAGCTGGACTCACAGGCTCTCTCTGTGTTTGGTTGGGGGATACAGTATTCATAAGTTTTCTCTAAGAGTAGGCAGGGAAGCAGGACTCACAAGCTTTTTCTATGAGTGGGTAGCTGAAACCAGGACTCTCAGGCTTTCTCTACGATTGGACACGATAAGCAGGACACAAATGTTCTAGGAGTCCTATCAGCAATAAAACAGCTTTTTAGATTAAAATATTAAATATAACCATAGAAAACTATATATCCCCAGGATCAATGTTTCTCCATCTATCCTATGTGGCCCTCAGACAGAAGTCCTGACAAAGTCATTTTTAAAGTTTTTTCACCAGCCTCGGTTATCAAGTGGCTATTTGTCTAATTTGAACTTCAATACAAGATTTGTTCCACACCCCCATGGTCACACCGTGGTCAACATACCATGTGCTGTGTTTAATACTTGTGTCTTTTGGGCTCCCTAAGGCATGAGAACCTGGGTTGGACTGCTACCTCTGCACCCCTCTATGGCTATAATCCTGAATGTGGCGTCCATCACAACTACAACTGCCATTGTGGTTGCCACCCAGGTTTTCCAGACTCTGAAGGACAAATCTGCTCAGTAATGTAATCACTAGTGCTCAGCATATCATCTTCAATATGTCCTCAGAGAGGGGAACATAGGAGACTTGACAGATCCACTCTATTCCCCTATAGCCCAAATTGTACTTCTCTAGGGTCCACCGTCTTCAACGATATCTGTAATGGGGGCACTGAAGCTATAGCTGTTATAGGTGAACTGTGGCTCTGTCATGGCCACTTTTTAACCATGTAAAATTGAGAAATTACCAAAAAAATAGATTCCTTGATTGATACATTTTAATAGGTAACTGACAATTTGACAGCATTGCAGCTTTCGAGACTACTCAGGTCTCTTCAGCAGACATATTATAATACAGTATCAGAATATTCCCATATTTCTACACATCAGCACATAGTGTGAGGGAGATGAGACAAGTGATGCAAAGCAGATCAATATCAGTTTGATGTCCCCTAAAAGATATATGGTCCATGAATATCAATGTCAGGCTTCGGTGTCGGAGGGAAACACCACACCGAGCATAAGAAGGAAGGGGGGAACAGGGAATCAGGCCTGAGAACTAGGGAAGGAAGATGGACACCTCCTAGTGAAACCCTAACCAAAATCCTGACTGACTACCAGTATGAACAGACCCCAGAGGTAGGTGTGTTCATACACAGGAATACCTAGAGTACTATCTAGCCCTATAGGACCCTGGTACTAATGGCAGGGACAAGACTACCTGTTCATCCAAAAGGAAGGACGAGCAGGAGTCTCTTTCAGGCCTAATACAAACAATATGGAAATGTAACACACAGAACCCAAACAAAATACAAAAAGGGAAAGGAAAGACTTATCTTTAGAGAGGCTATGGAAGCACCAGGAACTCCACCGAGATCCACACACCAGTAATCCACAACTAAAACTGAAGCTATAAACCGCACAGCATTGTGGGAGAAGCAACTATAAATAAGGAATGTTAAAAGACCACATAAGCAACACCTGAGTCAAGGGGTTGGCCATTACCAGAAACAACACAGACGCCTATTGATCCACAAGGAAAACCTGTCAGATCAAACCACGTGTTGCCAGTCTCACAGATATCCTGCCACCTGTCGCAGGAACGTCCATGACAATCAATGTCCCAAGAGGTCTGAGGGCCAAATTCCTTTAGACCTCTAGAAGGACATAAATAGATACAAGACTATTTTTGTTTATGACTGCCTTTTACTCATTTTTGGCTAAAAATCGTATTTTCAATTGGCCTTCATGAAAAATATTGAGCTCTTCTGTCACAAAGGGTTAAAACTGTTTTTCTTGCTATGTGACTGGTACGTTCACTTTGTGCTGGTCATCTAATAACCCATGTCTCTAAATTACTAAGAGGTCATAAACACTTATTTAAGCCACATTCTTATCAGTAAGATAAGAACTGATCTATAATGAGCGATTATAATGTCAGAGAGCAGAGATAAGGAGCCCGTCAGCTACCCAACTGACGGAAAAGAGAGCAAATCCAGAGGCTGCTTCTAGAGCATCTCAGCTCTGTACAGAAAAAAAGGACTCCATATTTAAAAAAAGACCAATTGGAAAATTATTTGTAGCTCAAAATGAGAGCAATCCAATAATAAAACAAAAAAGGTGTACATAGCCTTTAAGTCCATGTTCTCAAAGGTTTTCATGAGCTTGTATTCCCAGATTTTCTTTTTAGCCCTCTGAGATTCAAAATTCCTTTTCATATCTGTGATATTGTGGTCCTGACTATAAAAATGTTTTGGTACAGGCAGATCTTTCTCGTCTTCTTTTATTGTGTGGTGATGAGCGTTCATTCTTGTTCTTACCTTCTGATCAGTTTCATTGACACAGATGCCTTAGTAGGACATTCAGTACATATAATCAAGTAGACCACATTAGGCATGGTGCAGGTGAAGGTACCTGGGATCTGTAGTTCTGATGTGTATTGGGAATCTGTACCTTCTCAGTAGGCCTTATGTATGGACAGGTCATACATTTGGTCTAGTTGTACTGGAATGTTTCTGTTGTTGTTGGGGAGGTCAGGGAGTTTCTGACAATGATGTTTTTAAGGTTAGGGGGCTGCCTATAGCACAGGAATTGGGGGTCTGGAAAAATGGATTTCAAATGGTCATCTTTTTGTCGTATTTGAGCAATCTTGGAGCAATCCTCCTTACAATCTCTAGATTTGGACTGTAGGTAACTTCTAGAGGTACTCGGTGGTTCTCTAGTTTTGTATCATAGGAGCCCACTTCTTGGTAATCTGGTGGATCTAGAAATTGGGTTTTTCAGCTATAATTGGATGGCATCCCTGATGCAAAAATGAGGCTTCCAAGGTGTACTGTTCCTCCCTGTCTGTAGGGTTGGAACTAGGGCTGAAACAATTACTCAATTGAATCGAGTAATTCGACCCAAAAAAATCCTCGATGCAATTTTTTTGCATCGAGGATTCGTTTGTGTCACGTGACCACGGAGTGGGAGTGAGGCGCTTGCTAAACTCACCGCTCCGTGGTCACCCGCTGGCCCGTACCTTGCTGCACTCTACTGAGGGAAACTTTGCACGCGCGTCCAGCTGCCATGCCGGTCAGCAGTCTGCTGCCTTTCAGTGTGGAGTGTTCTTCCAGCAGCCTCCTCTGCAGCGCAACCCCTTTGGTCCTGGGCTGCAGCATGAAGAGGACGGGATCGCCTCGCCCCCCGCCCGGATCCGGGAGGAACATGAGAGGGCGCTGCAGGAAGCCAAGGACACACTGAAGCCTTTGGATCCTGATGTCAAGCAGAAGCGGGACAAGATCAAGGATGTGAGGAGCCTGGGGAGTGGGGCTGGTGTAACAGATGATGTACCTGGTATGCAGGTTATGCAGCTTATTGTGGTAGCTGGCATCTACCGGGCATGATGCTGCTCCACAGCTTATGCCTTGATGGCACTGGAGGGCAAGCTGGTGGCACGGGGGGAACCTGATGGTACTGGGAGGCAAGCTGGTTTTGCACCTGATGTCACTGGGGCGCAAGCTGGTGGCACTGGGGTGGCAGCTGATGGCACTGAGGTGGCAGCTGGTGGCACTGAGAGGGCAGCTGATGGCACCGGGGGATAGTGGAGCTGATGGCACTGGGGGGAACGGAGCTGATGGCACTGGGAGGAACTGATGCACTAGGGCTGATCGCACAGGAGGGAACGAAGGGTGTTGGGGACTGATGGCAGGGGGTCTGAGTTTTTATAAAGGAAAACAGTCTATTAATTCATGTTTTCTTATTAGATCACTCGATTAATCATAAACAATTATCGGTAGAATACTAGATTACTAAAATAATCGTTTACTGCAGCCCTAGTTGGAAGATATGCAGTTGGATGGGTTGGAGATCACCAATATTGCAGTATTCCTCTATTGAGAAAAAAAATCTGTTTTACCGCAACCGAAAGTCACAGTGGAGCCTTGAATGTCAGGTCGATGGTAAGAGGCAGGGAGGCAAACCCGCTGGAGACCAGTCCGTCCAGTTCCTGCCACTTGTCCCGGCATTCCCCCAGCACTGCTCTGGTATGTGGAGCAGATAAGACATAAGGACTCACATTGTTTCTGCTTTTCCTCTCTTGTCTTCTCTCATGGTCTGGCTTATCTTCCTGGACAGCATTCAGCCTTCTCTTAATTCTATCTGTTTATGGGAAAGCTGGGTGACAACCAAAATGGCCACCAACAACTGGAGACCCGCATGATAGATGAGTAAGGTTACTTTCACATCTGCGTTTTCCTTTCTTGTTTTGAGAAACGGCAGAGGAGCTCAAAACCGGAGGACAACGCTTCAGTTTTGTCCCCATTCATTGTCAATGGGGACAAAACTGAACAAACAGGAACGGAGCGCGCCAGAATACGTTCAGTTCCATTTTGCTGCGTTTTAATGCCAGACAAATAAACACTGCAAGCTGCGTTTTCGTGTGTGGCATGGGAAACTGAACATGCCGGATCTGGCATCAAAAACCATGTAAGTCAATGGTGCCGGATCCGTTTTTTTCTGACATGAAAAAACCAGGATCCGGCACCTATTGACTACAATGGTATTTGACGCCAGATCCGGCATGTTCAGTTATTACATATTACAAGTGGAACCGTTCTCAGCGGATGCAGCCGGTTGTGTTATTCAAACGGATGCATTTTCCTGTGGTTCTCAGGTCCTCTGCCGGATCTCAAAACCGGACAGGAAAATGCAGATGTGAAAGTAGCCTAAAGTGGTACATAATTAATAATAATTAGTGATCAGGACCCCAGGAAAGCTGGGTGCTAGTCCCTGTTGGCATGCCATCTATTTGGCTTAGATGTAGATAACTAAGGCTACTTTCACACAAGCGTTTTTCTTTTCCGGCACTGAGTTCCGTCACAGGGGCTCTATACCGGAAAAGAACTGATCAGGCATATCCGCATGCATTCTGAATGGAGAGCAATCTGTTCAGGATGCGTCAGGACGTCTTCAGTTCAGTCACTGAACAGCGTTTTAGACGGAGGAAATACTGCAGCCATTATCTCCGTCCAAAACTCCAGATCAGTTGCCGGATCCGGCATTAATTTACACTGAAATGTATTAGTGCCGGATCTGGCAATAAAAATACCGGAATGCTGGATCAGTTTGTCCGTATGACAAACGGAGAGACGGATCCGTTCTTGCAATGCATTTGTGAGACGGATCCGCATCCAGAACCGTCTACAAATGCTGTCCGTTTGCATGCAGATTGCCGGATCACTCTGCCGCAAGTGTGAAAGTGCCTTAAGAGGAAATTATTATTATTAATTTTTTTTGTGGTGAGAAGGCATTTATTATACAATGAATTATCAATAATTATTTACTTATAAGATTAGTATTTCTGTGATATATGAGCTATCCACCTACTGCTGGGACCCCCACAATCACTAGAATGGGGGTCAAGAGCACTGAGCGCTGTAACGGCTGCCTCCATCAGTCCCATGGACGTTGAATGGAGCGGCACTGTTCCATTCAAGCTCCCCCAGAATGGGAGCTCAGGACACCCATGGGGGGCCACCTTATCCTGTGCAGCTCTGGCCAGTGTCGGACTGGGGTGCCTCGGGCCCACCAGTAAAATTTATTTTGGAGGCCCACCGTACGGATACATTCAAATATTACCTGCTCACACCGCAGCAAGATGCTACCAGATTATTGAATATGGGGGTCCCTGCAGCAACTTTGAGAAGGTAGGTCCTGGTTGAGGTTCTGTACATTGAGAATATGTATGTAGTGCTCAGGGGCCCACCGGGGGGATTTACCTGTACCCCTGTGGGCCAGTCCGAGCCTGGCTCTGGCAGTCCTATAGAAAATGACAGGAGTAGCAGCATGCATTGCTTGACCTCTGCTCCATTCATTCAGGGAACGGGGGACCCTCGTGACTGGTGTGTGTCACAGCAGTCAGCCCCCCATCAATCAGATGTGTATCCCCTATCTTGTGCATAGGGTTTAGTTTATATCATGGGATGACCTCTTTTCATACCACCCAAGTGTCCCTCTTTTTGACCGATGTCCCTCTTTGCTCCTTAAGGATCCATTCACAAGTCCGTGTGAATGGACCCATTCATTTTCAATGGGGCCGCGGAACGGAAGTGCGGATGCGGACAGCACACAGTCCGCACTTCCGTTTCGCAGCCCGCAAAATAATAGAGCATGTCCTATTCTTATCCGCGGACACGGACAAGAAAAGGCATTTCTATTGGGGTGCCGGCCATGTGCGGTCCGGTGTTTTGCGGATCCACAATTTGCGGACCGCAAAACACTTGCGGACGTCTGAATGGACCCTAAATGCCCCTCTTTTTGATCTGAGGTATAGATGTGCATTATTACATTTACAATATTGATCTAGAATGTGTTTCCCTGGTTCCTATCTGTATATTAGAGCTCGCCTTGTAAATGACTTCAGTATTTCATGCAGTTTGGATTTTCAAAATTTTTATATTCAGATAATTTGTGCGCTATTGTGTAAATAAAAAAACTATTGACGTATATAAATATGCAAGAAAAGTGAATCTTTCACAATGTCCCTCTTTGACGGTCCAAAAAGTTGGGAGGTATGCCTTTTTTAAATGATAAAATTCTAGCCACCTGCAGCCGCCACTAGGGGGAGCTCACTGCATACATATTTATACAATGAATACCTATGTCCTAGCAGGAGGACAGGCTGTGATCAGCTTATTGTCAAGTGACCCCTCTAACCAGAAGAGATTGTCCAAAGTGGAGACCCCCTTGAAGCTGAGGGTACTCTTCTTCTGATGCTTGTCCATGGATCTGGATGAGCTTTTACTGTATCTATAATCTATAGTGATCAGGGGAGTCACATGAGGGGTTAATGGAGAAAGGAGCAGATGGAGGAGCTTCTTTGTCATCCCGAGAGACACCATGCCTGATCACGATTCAGTCCATGGAGCTGGGCTGCAATACCAGGCACTACCCGAGCACAGGTGTGGCGCTGTTTCTTACAGAAAGCAGCCTGTAAACACACTGCCCCCAGTTAAACCTAAAGCTGTGGCTCCATGTCATCACCCACCAGTCCTGGTCAAATCACAGAATGACTGCACCACAATTTTAATTTTTTGGGGCTATGGGAGAAAATTTGGGTGCAATTTTACAGCGACTCGCGAATTACCATGTTGTCGTAGCCTCTGGGATAAGGACAAGTCACCCAGTAATATCAGCCATCTGGGGGTCCTCTGAGGCAATACCCCCACCATGGCCAGGTGCACTGACAGATGATGGACAGAGCGGCTCCTGTGCACTGGGGGCAGTACAGGTGACAGCTGAGGGGGCTGTACAGCTGCCAGTGGAGGCGCCCGGGCGCGGGCTGGTGACGTCACTGCGGCGCGCCGAATGTTTACGTGGAGATGGGAGCGAGCAGAGGCCGCTGGTAACACTGCGCATTGCTGTGTGTGCAGGGGCCGGCATGGACGAGGAGGAGCAGGAGAGGAAGAGGAAGCTGGAGGCCGGCAAAGCCAAGGTAAGGACCCCCGGTGTGCTGCTCCATGCCTGCTGTCACCTGCATGTACCCATGTGTCATGGCATTGTCACGTCATACGTGCACCTGCCACATGTATGTGCTGTCCTGTCACCTGCATGTACTGATGTGTGACATGTCACTGGTATGTTATCCCCTGCCACATGTGTGTGATGTCCTGTCACCTGCATGTACTGATGTGTGACATGTCACTGGTATGTTATCCCCTGCCACATGTGTGTAATGTCCTGTCACCTCTATGTACCCATGTGTGACATGTCACTGGTATGTTATCCCCTGCCACATGTGTGTGATGTCCTGTCACCTGCATGTACTGATGTGTGACATGTCACTGGTGTGTTATCCCCTGCCACATGTATGTGCTGTCCTGTCACCTGCATGTACTGATGTGTGACATGTCACTGGTATGTTATCCCCTGCCACATGTGTGTGATGTCCTGTCACCTGCATGTACTGATGTGTGACATGTCACTGGTATGTTATCCCCTGCCACATGTATGTGCTGTCCGGTCACCTCTATGTACCCATGTGTGACATGTCACTGGTATGTTATCCCCTGCCACATGTATGTGCTCTCCTGTCACCTGCATGTACTGATGTGTGACATGTCACTGGTATGTTATCCCCTGCCACATGTGTGTGATGTCCTGTCACCTCTATGTACCGATGTGTGACATGTCACTGGTATGTTATCCCCTACCACATGTATGTGATGTCCTGTCACCTCTATGTACCCATGTGTGACATGTCACTGGTATGTTATCCCCTGCCACATGTATGTGCTGTCCTGTCACCTCTATGTACCCATGTGTCATGGCATTGTCACGTCATATGTGCACCTGTTACATGTATGTGCTGTCCTGACACCTGTATGTACTGATATGTGACATGTCACTGGTTTTATCTCCTGCCACATGTGTGTGCTGTCACCTGTATGTACTGATATGTGACATTATCTCCTGCCACGCGTGTGACGTTTGGCCATCTGGAATTGTTTTATAAGTGTTGTTATATCCTAGTGCTGTCACCTGCCACATGTATTGTACCCATGTCACCTGCACATGTATAGTGACACGTGTGCCACTTCCAACTGCCACATGTCAGCAGCGGTATACCACTACCACCTGCCCGGGTATAGCGCTGACATGTGTGTACCACTAGATAAATGCAGACGGTATCAGCAGCATCTCACATAGCAGCAACATTTCGGCTTTGTACCGATGTCACCTGCCTCCTCAGTGCTGCGGTCGTACTGGCCGTGTGTGCTGCGGTCAGTGTGCTGTCACTTGTTGGGTTCGGGTCACAAAAATTCTAGAATGGTGCTGTCCTGTGTGTGCCCTCGATGTGTACAGTGCCTTACCTGTGTGTGTATAGTCCATTCCCAGAGCCCTGTCTGTGAGCTCATAAGGGTTAATAGGTGGTGCCCTCACCCTGTATGTCATCGTGTGAGTTGTCATGCCACGCTGTGCCCATGTAATCCAGCTTGTGTGTACCTGCCCCTCCAGGCGTATATACATTTCATGCGTTGCCCCCTCTGGCGCCATCCATTGTTATTTATCCACCGGCCGGCATAGGTCCTGTGTACGTCTGTGTAATGCTGTCAGATGAAGTGGTGCCCGATGCACTCTGCCTGCCAGTGATAGCAATGTGTGACATACGGCATAGACAAGTGACCTCCTGTCCATGCGTGTTCTTACCGTGTGACACGTGTATACGCTGCAGTGATACAGAAGGAGGTTTTTGCATTCGATTCTCATTTTTCGGTTGATGTCTATCGTAATTCTCATTTTCTGGCTACTACAAAAAAAAAAAAGTTCTCTCCACTGGCTCTAGAACTACAACTCCCAGCATGATAGGAGCTGTTGTTTTGCAATACTTCGAGGTCTTCGGATTGGATGCCACAGATCAACCACAATTAGTCAGAGGACCTGTCCGCTCTCCTGACGTGTTGTATTCCCCATGACATAACAAATCTGGAGCATCTTATTTTTAGAACTCTGCAATGTATCGTTCCTCTGTTATTCCTCCTGGAAATGTATAACTAAATTGATGCCTGGTTGTCACTAGGGTGTTGTCCCTAAACAGTCCAACACGACTAGCACTGCTTGGACTGTGTGAGGAGACCCCCCCATTGACAAAGGGAATGATAACGCCCAGTTATAATTTGCATCATACTTTTCCAGGAAGAATAACAGAGGAACGATGCAATGCAGAGTTTTTGCTACAGTTGCCTTCAATAGGAGACAATGTGGGGAAAAAAATAAACACTTTTACTGGGGTCCAGTCATTTAAAGGAGCAGTATGCCATCACATTATGATCAACGGTGGTCTGACCTGCACATGGGGCCCCGCCGTTCCTGAGAATGAAGAGGCGGCAGCACTGATTTTGGTCTGTGGCCCCTGCACAGCAGGGCTGGCCACACAGCTATGGAGGGGTCTGCAGCACGCCCCCATCCATTGAGAGGACCCACTGCAGTTCCCTGCGTATCCAAGGGGCCAGAGCGCTGCTCTGCAGGGAAAATCAGTTAAAGGGCCTGCATATCTGAGAGGTCGGAGCGCTGCTCTGCAGGGATAATCAGTTAAAGGGCCCTCTCTGTGACCTCCGTCAGTACACTAGTTCTTCGTAGCTGTCTTTCCTGTCGCTGGCTGTTTTCCATGGCAGCCGGCGATGTCACAGTTGCTGGGCGAGTGTCTCTTGGGGTCAGCTCTTCTGCGACAACTGTCCCTGCGCGTGGGATCTCTGCAGCTGTTCACAGCGTGTGCTCTGTACACTTGTGTCGGTGCAGTTGTCGGAGCACAGGTGCTCATTGTGAGGCTGCATTTCCTGCGTCTCGTAGACACAGCCAGCAGTCTGATGTTAGAGGGGAAAACGCAGCACAGTAAAGCACATACATGCTCCCGTCTGGTAGATAACCCCACCAAAACCAGGGGCCACCCCACTGCAAACAGTCCTTGGATTGAGGGGTCCCTGCTCACCAGGCAGAGGGGGCTATGGCAGATCACTCCTGTATAGTGTGCTTCTCCCTACGGAGCACCCTCATCTGGAGTCAGGAGATCAGCCCCAGTAGTCGGACCAGGGAATATTAGCAGATTATACTGTAGTGTCAGAGACCTGTATTACAGACCAGTGTTAACCTTTTCCCTGCCCACTTCTAGTGAGCATGCCCCCTAACTGGCTGAACTTGAATTACAAATAGTACATATAACCCCCCCCCCCGCACTCCAAAATGAATACAGACCACACCCCAGAGAATGCAAGTAAGTATACATCCCAGAGCCCCTAAAGAAATGCAGGCTCCCCTTTATACAGACTCTAGACCCCATCATTCATATACACCACAGTCCTTCTTTTTATAGAGATCCCAGCCCACCCCCATTTTTAGAGACTGCAGACCACATTTCTGTAAATAGTCCCTAGACCAGACCCCCTGAAGAAATTCTGACTTACTGTTATACAGACACCAATCCCCCCACCATTTATTTATTTATTGTAGACCCCAGTTCTTCCTTTTATGCAGATCTCAGCCCCCCATATCTACAGACCCCAACATTCGTATACACCACGGTCCCTCCTTTTATACATATCTCAGACCACCCATTGTACAGATTCTAGACCGCATTCCTGTAAATAGTCCCTAGACCAGACCCCTAAAGAAATGCAGACACCAGATCCCACCATTTACTGTAGACCCCAATTCTTCCTTTCATTCAGATCCCAGCCCCCCATAGAGTATTTACCGACCCCAGACCAGAAACCTGTATAGATCCAGACCCCATGATTCCTGTAGATAACAGTCCCTCCTTTTATACATATCTCAGACCACACATTTTACAGACCCTATACCACATTCCTGTAAATAGTCCCTAGACCAGACCCTTAAAGAAATGGAGACTCCCCTTTACACAGACACCAGTCCACACCATTTACATAGACCCTAGTTCCATCACCCCATTTTACAGACTCCAGACCAGACCAAACCCCATAAAGAATTGCAGGCTTTGTACAGAAATCAGAGCCCACCATTTATATACACTCACCTAAAGAATTATTAGGAACACCATACTAATACGGTGTTGGACCCCCTTTTGCCTTCAGAACTGTCTTAATCCTACGTGGCATTGATTCCACAAGGTGCTGATAGCATTCTTTAGAAATGTTGGCCCATATTGATAGGATAGCATCTTGCAGTTGATGGAGATTTGAGGGATGCACATCCAGGGCACGAAGCTCCCGTTCCACCACATCCCAAAGATGCTCTATTGGGTTGAGATCTGGTGACTGTGGGGCCATTTTAGTACAGTGAACTCATTGTCATGTTCAAGAAACCAATTTGAAATGATTCGAGCTTTGTGACATGGTGCATTATCCTGCTGGAAGTAGCCATCAGAGGATGGGTACATGGTGGTCATGAAGGGATGGACATGGTCAGAAACAATGCTCAGGTAGCCCGTGGCATTTAAACGATGGTCAATTGGCACTAAGGGGCCTAAAGTGTGGCCAGAAAACATCCCCCACACCATTACACCACCACCACCAGCCTGCACAGTGGTAACAAGGCACGATGGATACATGTTCTCATTCTGTTTACGCCAAATTCGGACTCTACCATTTGAATGTCTCAACAGAAATCGAGACTCATCAGACCAGGCAACATTTTTCCAGTCTTCAACAGTCCAATTTTGGTGAGCTCGTGCAAATTGTAGCCTCTTTTTCCTATTTGTAGTGGAGATGAGTGGTACCCGGTGGGGTCTTCTGCTGTTGTAGCCCATCCGCCTCAAGGTTGTGCGTGTTGTGGCTTCACAAATGCTTTGCTGCAGACCTCGGGTGTAACGAGTGGTTATTTCAGTCAACGTTGCTCTTCTATCAGCTTGAATCAGTCGGCCCATTCTCCTCTGACCTCTAGCAACAACAAGGCATTTTCGCCCACAGGACTGCCGCATACTGGAGGTTTTTCCCTTTTCACTCCATTCTTTGTAAACCCTAGAAATGGTTGTGCGTGAAAATCCCAGTAACTGAGCAGATTGTGAACTACTCAGACCGGCCCGTCTGGCCCCAACAACCATGCCACACTCAAAATTGCTTAAATCACCTTTCTTTCCCATTCTGACATTCAGTTTGGAGTTCAGGAGATTGTCTTGACCAGGACCACAACCCTACATGCATCGAAGCAACTGCCATGTGATTGGTTGACTAGATAATCGCATTAATGAGAAATAGAACAGGTGTTCCTAATAATTCTTTAGGTGAGTGTAAATCCCCTGTCCCTCTGTTTATACAGATCCTGGACTAGATCCCGGACCAGATCCCCCTGTAAACAGACCGCCGACCAGGCCCGTTCTGTCCAGAGCCCGGACCGGGCCCGGGGGCTCAGTGTCTGCAGCAGCCACTAGGTGTGTAGAGAAGGAATAAGAAGTCAATGTAATTTAAAAAATTGGTGCAGCCCAGGAGATTTGCCCCTTTTCCCCATTCCCCAGGAGTTGCGGCAACATTCCATTTTTCGGGGAGTCTTGTGAAGTAAGATTTCCCCTGAGCAGTTATAAATCTGCCCCAATGTCGGTGTTGGCAGTGAGTTGTGTGACGGTATATAGCAGTTTACTATATATACAGTGCCTTGCAAATGTATTCACCCCTCTTGACTTTTTTCGTATTATGTTACATTACAGCCTTAGGCCTCATGCACACGACCGTTATTTGTTTCCGTGTCCGTTACGTTTTTTTTGCGGATAGGATGCTATTCATTTCAATGGGTCTGCAAAAAACGCGGACAGCACACCGTGTGCTGTCCGCATCAGTATGTCCGTTCCGTTGCCCGCAAAGAAAATAGTGCATGTCCTGTTTTATTCTAGTTTTCGGACAAGGATAGGCATTATTACAATGGATCCGCAAAAAAAACGGATGCCATACGTCTTTTTTTTGCGCATCCGTGATTTGCGGACCGCAAAACACATACGGTTGTGTGCATGTAGCTTTAAGTTGAATGTTTTGTTAATCTGAATTTTATGTGATGGATCAGAACACAATAGTCTAAGTTGGTGAAGTGAAATGAGAAAAATATATAAATAAAACTATATTATTGTTTAGAGAAAAAAAAAGAAGAAAATTGGCCTGTGCGTATGTATTCACCCCCTTTGTTAGGAAGCCCATAAAAAGCTCGGGTGCAACCAATTACCTTCAGAAGTCACATAATTAGTGTAATTATGTCACCTGTGTGCAATCTAAGTGTCTCATGATCTGTCATTACATATACACAACTTTTCTGAAAGGCTCCAGAGGCTGCAACACCTAAGCAAGAGGCATCACTAACCAAACACTGCCATGAAGACCAAGGAACTCTCCAAACAAGTAAGGGACAATGTTGTTGAGAAGTCAGGGTTAGGTTATAAAAAATAAATAAAAATATCACAATCTTTGATGATCCCCAGGAGCCCCATCCAATCTATCATAACCAAATGGAAAGAACATGGCACAACAGCAAACCTGCCAACAGACGGCCGCCCACCAAAACTCACTGACCGGGCAAGGAGGGCATTAATCAGAGAGGCAGCACAGAGACCGACGGTAACCCTGGAGGAGCTGCAGAGTTCCACAGCAGAGACTGGAGTATCTGTACATAGGACGACAATAAGCCGTACGCTCCATAGAGTTGGGCTTTATGGCAGAGTGGCCAGAAGAAATCCATTACTTTCAGCTAAAAACAAAAGGCGCGTTGTGAGTTTGGGAGAAGGCCTGTGGGAGACTCCCAAAATGTATGGCGGAAGGTGCTCTGGTCTGATGAGACTAAAATTGAACTTTTCGGCCATCAAAGAAAAGACTATGTCTGGCGCAAACCCAACACATCACATCACCCAAAGAACACCATCCCCACAGTGAGACCTGGTGGTGGCAGCAGCATCGTGCTGGGGGGACTGGGAAACTGGTCAGAGTGGAGGGAAAGATGGACGGTGCTAAATACAGGGATATTCCTGAGCAGAACCTGTCCCACTCTGTGCGTGATCTGAGGCCAGGACGGAGGTTCACCTTCCAGCAGGACAATGACCCCAAACACACGGCTAAAGCAACACTTGACTGGTTTAAGGGGAAACATGTACATGTGTTGGAATGGCCGAGTCACAGCCCAGATCTCAATCCAGTAGAAAATCTGTGGTCAGACTTAAAGATTGCTGTTCACAAGTGCAACCATCCAACCTGAAGGAGCTGGAGCAGTTCTGCAAGGAGGACTGGACAAAAATCCCAGTGGTGAGATGTGGCAACTGCTCATAGGGACTTATCCAAAGCGACTTGGAGCTGTGATTGCCGCAAAAGGCGGCTCTGCAAAGTATTCACTTTAGGGGGGTGAATAGTTATTTGCACATTGACTTTTTCAGTTATTTTGTCCTATTTGTTGTTTGCTTCACAATAAAAAAAATATAAAAAAAACATCTTCAAAGTTGTCGGCATGTTCTGTAAATTACATGATGCAAATCCTCAAACAATCCATGTTTAATTCCAGGTTGGGAGGCACCAAAACAGGAAAAAAGTCAAAGGGGGTGAATACTTTTGCATGGCATTGTATATATATGCATGCTCCTGTGTGCAGAGGTTTCGCTGTGACGTTGGGCTGCGGGCTCAGGACACACAGTGGCCGGCGAGCCCCTGGGGTTGGGATTTGGCCGGGGTGTAGGTGACAGCTGCGGATCCTGTCTGACATTTCAGCGGTATTGAGTTCTTGCTCCAGCACATGGCTGTAATCTCCCCGCGCGGCCGACGTCGGCTCAGATTTGTGTGAATTGATCTTCTCTTCATCTTTTTGTTCACCAGAACTAACCTCAGAGCTGAAGCCGCTAAGATATTGTCACAGACCTGCCCCCGTGTTCACCTCGTCTAGATCCTGGAAACATGGCTGAGTCCACATTGTTACAAGGGGCCGCAGGGCATAGTATGGGAGCCTGGTCTTGGTGCACACAGGCTCGATGAAGCTTCCTCTCTGTGACTGTAATGATGATATATGGAAGTGATTACAATATCAGACCTATAGGAGAAGTTTATTGGGGAAAACTGTACAACTGACAGGAGGCTCTAGGACCCTGTTGGTCGCCTTTTAGCCTAGATAGATGAGATACGGCCTCTAGCCTGGATACCAGATGAGATACGGCCTCTAGCCTGGATACCAGATGAGATACGGCCTCTAGCCTGGATACCAGATGAGATACGGCCTCTAGCCTGGATACCAGATGAGATACGGCCTCTAGCCTGGATACAACATGAGATGCGGCCTCTAGCCTGGATACAACATGAGATGCGGCCTCTAGCCTGGATACAACATGAGATGCGGCCTCTAGCCTGGATACAACATGAGATGCGGCCTCTAGCCTGGATACAACATGAGATGCGGCCTCTAGCCTGGATACAACATGAGATGCGGCCTCTAGCCTGGATACCACATGAGATGCGGCCTCCTAGCCTGGATACCACATGAGATGCGGCCTCCTAGCCTGGATACCACATGAGATGCGGCCTCCTAGCCTGGATACCACATGAGATGCGGCCTCCTAGCCTGGATACCACATGAGATGCGGCCTCCTAGCCTGGATACCACATGAGATGCGGCCTCCTAGCCTGGATACCACATGAGATGCGGCCTCCTAGCCTGGATACCACATGAGATGCGGCCTCCTAGCCTGGATACCACATGAGATGCGGCCTCCTAGCCTGGATACCACATGAGATGCGGCCTCCTAGCCTGGATACCACATGAGATGCGGCCTCCTAGCCTGGATACCACATGAGATGCGGCCTCCTAGCCTGGATACCACATGAGATGCGGCCTCCTAGCCTGGATACCACATGAGATGCGGCCTCCTAGCCTGGATACCACATGAGATGCGGCCTCCTAGCCTGGATACCACATGAGATGCGGCCTCCTAGCCTGGATACCACATGAGATGCGGCCTCCTAGCCTGGATACCACATGAGATGCGGCCTCCTAGCCTGGATACCACATGAGATGCGGCCTCCTAGCCTGGATACCACATGAGATGCGGCCTCCTAGCCTGGATACCACATGAGATGCGGCCTCCTAGCCTGGATACCACATGAGATGCGGCCTCCTAGCCTGGATACCACATGAGATGCGGCCTCCTAGCCTGGATACCACATGAGATGCGGCCTCCTAGCCTGGATACCACATGAGATGCGGCCTCCTAGCCTGGATACCACATGAGATGCGGCCTCCTAGCCTGGATACCACATGAGATGCGGCCTCCTAGCCTGGATACCACATGAGATGCGGCCTCCTAGCCTGGATACCACATGAGATGCGGCCTCCTAGCCTGGATACCACATGAGATGCGGCCTCCTAGCCTGGATACCACATGAGATGCGGCCTCCTAGCCTGGATACCACATGAGATGCGGCCTCCTAGCCTGGATACCACATGAGATGCGGCCTCCTAGCCTGGATACCACATGAGATGCGGCCTCCTAGCCTGGATACCACATGAGATGCGGCCTCCTAGCCTGGATACCACATGAGATGCGGCCTCCTAGCCTGGATACCACATGAGATGCGGCCTCCTAGCCTGGATACCACATGAGATACGGTTGCAAATGGAGGCATACAGATTTGCCCACAGATGTTACTGCTGGGCCTGTAGATCCTGCACTTGTAGGTTGGTGAAGCTGGCATTCCAGCTGGTCCCATAAATGGTGATAAATCTGGTGACCCAGGCAGCCAAGTTAGTGCTGTAATCCGGAGGAGACATTACTAGGAAACCCTCGCTGTGTGCAGACGAGCATTATCTTGCTGGAAACTCCCAGTTGTCAGCCCTGCCATGAGAGGAACATGTGGTGTCAGGACTAGTGTTGAGCGAACTTCTGTTTTAAGTTCGGCGTCTAAAGTTCGGCTTCCGGTTAGCGGAGAATCCCGATATGGATTCCAAATTCCGTTGGGGTCCGTGGTAGCGGAATCAATAATGGCTGATTATTGATTCCGCTACCACGGACCACAACGGAATTCGGAATCCATATCGGGATTCTCCGCTAACCGGAAGCCGAACTTTAGATGCCGAACTTAAAACAGAAGTTCGCTCAACACTAGTCAGGACGTCCTGCACATATCGCTGAGCTGTGAGTGTGCCTCGTATCACTACTAGGGGTGACCGACTGTCGTATGCGATGGCTCCGCAGATCATCACATCAGCAGTTGGGGCAGTGTGTCACTCCAATGTCAGGACATGTAATGGACACCATGGCACCAAATTTCCTTCTGCAAAGCGCCTGGAAATGGTCCGAGCAGAGACTGGGGACTAGGTGCCATCTGTGTCTGGACGGTGGACAACAAAACTGTGGGGGCTGCTCGTGCTCGTCTCCGGAGCCTGTTCACCGTGTGTGCAGTCACATAACCACCTCTCCCAACTCCTCCTAACAGCGAGGACAGACTCTCCTAGGCTGTAAGGTTTGGAGACTGTTATAGGGCCACACCCAGGGGCCAGGTAATCGCGGAGCCGGTTTGCTGCTGACGTTTTTGGTTTCTTTTTAATTGGAAATTCTTGTCTGGCTACTAAAAGTGTTTAACCTTTTTCTTGTATTTCTGTAGCATAATTATAGCTCCATAGCGGCTAAAAGTGGCTGCTGTTGCAAAACTCCCATCAGGCTGTCGGGGCATGATGAGAGTTGTAGTCTTGTAGGTTAGCGACCCTAGATTTTTATTTTTTGAATATTGATGTCTTCTAGCCACGGGCTGTATGATGTTTCCTAACCTTTTTCAACTGTTCCCAAGTAACTTTAAAGGAATATTTGATGCTGGACACAAAAATACTCAAATTGGCGCCTGGATTTCCACCGCCGGGCTCCTGGCACTTCGCTTTTTTTTTCTGTTGCTGTATTTTGGACATATGGGTGTCCACTGTGGATCGCCAATAAGACGGACTACAAATGTCAGGGCTTATGCATGGTTATAGTGAGCACGTGGTGTCTCATGATGGATCTCGATGGTTTTATTGGATCGTGTCACTGGATTATTATTATCTCAGTTTTATGTGTGTGGCGGGCTGCAGTACACATCACAGACACTAGGCGGCGACACATAGCATAAGCAACTCCTGACAGAGTATCGTGAAGCTGACTACCTCGTGCCACCCGTCCCAGGACGCGCCGAGCCTAGAGTAACCGTAAGGAAGGACTTATCTGTATCATGCGGGTTTCTTGAGGATTTTACTGCTTCAGTGTATCGGGGGAAATTCACAGGATTATGCTGCAGTATCACTGCAGTGTAGTACATGTGGCATCATGATCTGTATGTTAGGCCTAGTTCACACGAACGTTTTTTTTGCGGGTGTACGGGCCGTTTTTTTGTGTTCCGTATACGGTCCGTATACGGAACCATTCATTTCAATGGTTCCGCAAAAAAAACGGAATGTGTTCCGTATGCATTCCGTTTCCGTATTTCCGTTTTTCCGTTCCGTTGAAAGATAGAGCTTGTCCTATATTTGGCCGTAAATCACGGGTCGTGGCTCCATTCAAGTCAATGGGTCCGCAAAAAAAACGGAACACATACGGAAATGCATCCGTATGTCTTCCGTTTCCGTTCCGTTTTTTCTGAATCATCTATTGAAAATGTTATGCCCAGCCCAATTTTTTCTATGTAATTACTGTATACTGTATATGCCATACGGAAAAACGGAACGGAAAAACGGAAAGGAAACGGAAACACAACGGAACTTAAAAACGGAACAACGGATCCGTGAAAAACGGACCGCAAAAAACAATAAAAGCCATACGGTCGTGTGAACTAGGCCTTAGGCTCTGTTCACATCTTATTATGGAGCTCACGCTCCAGGAGAACCTTCCGCCATATACGCTGATCGTAAAGCCCCGACATACGGCACTGTTTACCATACTGTCCTCTAAATCCCTTGATAAAAAGGTCATACCGACATATACCTAATGGGTTAGACGCTAAAAATGTCTTGGGTAGGTTAACCCATTCCCTGAACTTGCACACTGAACGCGGTGTACTTGTATTTTACCGTAGACGGCTATAGAAAAGTCCCAATGCACCTCATTGACTGCATAGGGCTGCACCAGGTATCAGCATTTTTGACGGCGACAATAGGATCGTACGTAGGCTGCCCTGCTCTTGTCCTTAAAATTACCGGAGACCCTGATGTACTCCATTTCTGATGGTGAGAACAAAGCCTAACATCACTAACGCGTTTCATGAGCTCACTGTTGAAGGTGGAGTCGTCATGAGCATGTAAAGTGTCAGACTCTAATGGGGTCTGGCGGGTTTTCAGATTTTTTTTTTACATATTATTTTTAATTTTATTATTTGTACAGCAAGAAAGGAGCTGCAGACACCATTAAAATGACTGGAATGTGTGAAGGAAACCTGATGTGACTGTGATTTACTTCTATCTTGGGGCGGCGCTAGTGATTTCTGTTGTTCTGCACCTGACGGAAGTGACGGCACCAGGTGGACCCCGTTGACTATAAAAGGGTCCATAGGCTGTCGTTTAGGGAGTCTGGCATTTTTTACGGAACAAAATAGCCCTGCATGATGTAGGACTTTTTTGTCCGATATTTTATATGGAATCTCCAACGGAGGTCCCAGCGCCAATGTGAACTTAGCCTTGTTCACACCACGTTTTGTTTTTCCGTTAAAGGGGTTGTCCCGTTAAAACAACTTATCCCCTATCCATAGCAGAGAACGGGGGCTCGTGCTCCTCATTCATCTCTATGGGACTGGTGGAGATAGCCGAGTACAAGCGCTCAGCTATCTACGCCCCACACCATAGAGCTAAAAGGAGCGTCAGCGTGCATGCGTGACCGCGAACGGGGAGCGCGGGCCCACACTCTCTACTGTGGATAGAGGAGGAGTTGTCTTTATGGGAAAACCTCTTTAATCATATCCTTAGGAAAACGGATGCGTTTAATGGATACATAGGCTTCTATTAAAAAAGTATGCTGAAAGTGCCTCCATTTTCTCTACTTTCTTTTCGGTTTTTTCAACTGGATAGTAAACCGCCATTGTCTGCGTTATTCCACCCAGAAAAAAAAAAAGATGCAAATGTATTAAATCGATCTGTTTTTCTAATGTTTTTTTTTTTGCTGGATTCATCATAACAATTTACTTCTGTGCTGGAAACAAACAACATGGCGTGAAAGAGACCTTACCTAAGTTTGGCGCACTGGTAAGGCTGTTTTCATACTGACTGCACTATACCGTACATAGTAATACCGCGGTATTCCCACCTTAGGCCTCTTGCACACGAACGCATGAACACCCACCGTGGGGCAGCCGCAGCAGATCGCAGACCCGTTCACTTTAATGGGTCAACGATCCGGCCATTCCGAAAAAGATAGGACATGTTCTATCTGTTTGCGTAACGGAAGTACAGGACGAAACCCCACGGAAGCACTCCGTAGGGTTCCGTTTTGTGTTTCCGTTCCGCACCATTCTGCATCTCCGGATTTGCGGACCCATTGAAGTGAATAGGTCCACATCCGTGATGCGGAATGCACACAGAACGGTGCCCGTGTATTGCGGATCTGCATATGTGGTCCGCAATACGGCTACGGAGCGCACATGATCGTGTGCATGTAGCCTTAGGATGGCACATAGAGGTCTTCAGTGCCATAAAACTAGGCAAGACACGCAGGAGCTTCAGCAAATTTCTTGTTCTCTCCCTTTTGCCGCCTGTTTGGCCGCCTTCCTTCGCACCAGTATTTTGCCAAAAATCGTGATGCTGGATCTGCCGCATTTTACATCTCCTCTTAGCCACACCCTTTAATCTAGTGAGGCGTAAAAAGTGTCTAAAAGACATAGTAACATGGTACGCGGCCTGTACGCTGGCTCTTGGCACGGTTTGAGTCTGGCACTTCTCCCCGGTGTCTTGCTATCATTCCCTGCTGTAATCTTCCCGGATGTCGTCTCCTGTACATTATAAGTTGGCAGCTCCCAGGACTTCTTGGCGCGCCTCGGCCTGTGTCAGAGCTCTGCTATTTTGAGCGGTGCAGTGAAATAAAGTTGGCGTTGTGCTAATGAAGGAGCGTCAGGACGGATGAGTCACTGAGTCCACGTTACACGTGTCCCTGGTTCCCCTCTTCCAGTTACCCAGACTTATAATTACTAAGGTCGCCAGGTACGAAGGAGAACAGTTCGGCTGAAAGTAAACCCTTATATACACTGGGCAGCCGGAAAACATTAAAACCACCGGCCTAATCTGGTGTAGCCCCCCTTCCCTTGTGCCGCCATAACTGCTCTGACCCGTCCTCCAAAGGTGTCCTGTGGCATTTGGCCCTGAGACATTAGGTGTTTTTCAGGATTTTAATATTAATGGCCCATCCTCGGGATAGGCCGTCAGTGTATGCCAATCAACTGTGGAAATTTGCGCAGGGACTACACAGCTACTCTAGAACATGTGATCGGTGGGGGTGTCGGACCCCCGCCGATCTGATATTGATGGCCTAACCTGAGGATAGGTCATCAATATTTAAAATCCACGAGTCACTTAAACTTAACTTGCGCTTTGATGTCCGTCTGACGAAACTGAGCCAAACGGATCCGTCCTGACTTACAATGTAAGTCAATGGGGACGGATCCGTCTTTACTGACACAATATGGTACAATTGAAAACGGATCCGCCTCCCATTGACTTTCAATGTAAGTCAAAACGGATCGCACCTAAACCCAGGTGTGAAAGTAGCCTTAGATCCTTACGCTCGGCCATTTTTCTTGCCTTATGAAGTGACTGTCCACTTGCTGCCTAAGGTTGTGTCGTGGTTTTCCAAAAAACACTGCAGTCCAGCTGCGTTGTCAAAAACTGCACGGTCTAATATATCCAGCCCTTGACGGGGGTCATTGTCATGAGATAATCAATGTAATTATCAATAAATTAATTATTATAATTTATTAATTATTGAAAAACTGTGTATATACCCCAGACCATAAGTTACACTGACGACCATTCATTTAATCGGTCGCCTGTAATACCACATTTCCCCTGTAGACGGCGCTGTAGGGACACCGAACAGCCAATGACGAATTTTCCTGGTCTAGGAAGCCGGACCCTGATAGTAAAGGGGTTGTCCGGGATTAAACAGCTCCTTTAATACGATGCTCATCAGGGATAAGGGGCGCCATGTGCTTTGCTCGCTCTCTTTACTATCCTCGGCACTAGGAGAACTTCTGGAGCCAGGCGAGCGCTTTTATTGACAGCGTGACAGATGGCCTGGAAAACACACGGATCATTCTCCTCATCACAGCAACAAGATTGAGGAGACAGATGAAGGAGAGTCTTAAAGATTTCAAGTCTCCATGTTTTTATTGTTCCTGAACACAGGTTTACAGGGGCTGGAGACGTCTGAGGGGAAATCTGATGGAAACTGTTCCCTTAGCAACCAATCGGAGCACAGCTTTCATTTCTGAGCAGTAGAATAGGAAATGAAAGCTAAACTGGTATTGGTTTGGGCAGTTTTCATTGGCAACCAATAACAGAGCAGCTTTCATTTCTGACCGGTACAATAGGATATAAAAGCTAAACTGGGATTGGTTTGGGCAGATTTTATGGCAACCAATGACAGCAGCTTTCATTTCTGAGCAGTAGAATAGGAAATGAAAGCTAAACTAGGATTGGTTTGGGCAGTTCTCATGGCAACCAATCACAGTGCAGCTTTCAGTTTTCTACATCTACAGCAGAATACAAAATGAAAGCAGTGATGTGATAGGTTGCTACAGGCGGTAAAGAAAAGTTAATTCACCTGTTATACATTCCCTTGGCAAAATTAGTGTCCTGTGCAGTGCTCGAGTAGGGACCCCAACTGCTTCATTTAAAGGGGTTGTCCAAGATAATTAAAATTCTCACACATGCCTCTGAATGCAGTAAAATAAAAAATAATGGCATACTTACCTGCTTCTCCGACACCGTTCTTCTGGCTGCCGGTCCTCCGGCCACTGCTTATTTACCGACTGCAGCAGTGACGTGCAGGTGGATGCCGTGTGACTACTGCAGCCAATCGCTGCCCTCAGCAGTATACAGCAGTGCAGCATTATTTTTAGCTATCTTTTACACACCCTTTAAAGGGGTTGTCCAGGTTTAGAAAAGTATGGCTGCCAAAACATTACCACCCCTGTCCAGGCTCCATAGGAAGAAATTGGGCAGAGCTGCAATATCACACACAACCTCTGGACAGGGGTGGTGCTGTTTTTGGAAGAAAGGAGCCATGTTTTAGAATCCTGGACTACCCCTTTAAGAACCACCTCTAGTTTTGGGGGAATTGATATAAAATAAACAGCAATTCTACAATACAGTATTTATCAGTATCATTTTGTGTGACTAGTATTATTTATGTCAGTATTATATTCCCATCATCTAATGCAGCGGTTCTCAACCTGGGGGTCTATCGGCCCTTTCCGGGGGGTCGCCTGAGGCTTCCTATTGTGGGTCGCCCGCACAACGGCAGCGGCCCCTTATCCTCGCGCACAGGAAGTGATGTCTTATCACTGCCTGTGCTTGAAGGAGCCTGACGTCTGGACGGGTAAGTCGGGTCGCCTGTCTGCTGAGGTCAGAGTTTTTTCGTTAATGACACCGCCGCTGAGCACCACTGCCACCAATGATTTAATTGAGCCCGGCTAATTTTATTTTAATTATTTGGCTGAGCAAGGCTTAATTTATTTGGGGGGACCTGAAGCACCGCTGATTTATTTATTTGGGGGACCCCTACCCTGAGATTTGGGGGGGACTTGAAGCACCACTAATTTTATTTTTATTTTTTTGGGGGGGGGGGGGGGGGGTACTGTGAGCACCACTGAGTTATTTTTTAGGGGGTATTTGTTGTTTATTATTTATTTTAAAGTTATTTATTTGGTTTATAAAAATACATCCTGCATATCAGATATTTACATTACAATTCATAACAGTAGCAAAATTAGTTATAATGTAGCAAGGAAAAAAATGTAATGGTTGGGGGTCACCACAACATGAGGAACTGTATTAAGGGGTCACGGCTTTAGAAAGGTTGAGAACCACTGATCTAATGTTATGGCATATTGCTGGGATACGGTGTGACTGTGTGGTTAGTCGGGGTGTGACCTCTGGTCAATACGCAAATAGGGGGGCACACTAGAATAAGGCCCCCACTCGCACGTCCGCAATTTTGTTCCGCATTTTGCGGAACGGAATTGCGGACCTATCAATTTCTATGGGGTCCGCAATTCCGTTCCCGAAAAAAATAGAACATGTCCTATTCTTGTCCGCAATTGTGGACAAGAATAGGCATATTCTATTAGCGCCGGCAATGTGCGGACCGCACATCCAAAGATACAGTAATTAGAATATAAATTAATCTTTATTCAGCACAGCAACATTAACCCCTTTGAGACCTCTGCTGTACATAAATGGTGGAAGTCGCATCCTTAAACATGGCGCAGCTCGAGCGTGCAGCGGGTGCCATAGCTGCGGGGATTCTGCTGTTTCAAACAGCAGAGACCCACAGCACATGTATGTGATCAGCCATAATGCAGATCGCGTACATTTCACCCTTCAGATGCCGTGGTCAAATGTGACCACGGCATCAGAGCTGTCTGGAAGCGGGAACCTAGTGCTCCCAAAACAGCTTTCCCCGGCTTAGATTGGTGAACCTGTTAAGCGTCATTCACACGTCTGTCCGTGCCCAAATCCGTGAGAAGGTGGTCAGTGATACATACATGAAGCTGTCAGTGAAGGATCTGTGTTGGGTCTGTGTGTCCGTTTTTGGCTTTTCTTGTGTCATTTGTGTTTCACTGACACTACACAGCTGATGGCATCCATGTTGCCTCTGTGGTTTTCACAGATCCATAGATTATAGTGGGCGTGATGGATCTGTGAACACAGACAAAATAGAGCATGCATTCATGCTAAAAACGCGGACACACGGACCGTGCTAAAACACAGATGTCTGAATACACACATTAAAATGAATGGGGATGTGCGCTGTCCGTGGAACACTAATGTGTGAAGCAGGCTTCTGCAGCTATTAGTGGACTATACCAATACAGGCCACTAGGTGGCAGCACTGATGACTAATCACCCCCCTTTCCCTAAAATCCAAATAAAACACTTAAAAAATAAATAAATAAACATCATGGGCATCGACCGTAGTATTAACCCCTTAAGGACCCATGATGTACATGTACGTCATCTCTGGATGTGACTTAAAGGGAACCTGTCATGTGGATATTTGATTATAATCTAACTAATTATATACAATCATTAACTACTAAAAAGCACATTAGATGTATTCACTTACTGGTGTGACAGATTAGGTTACCTCATAATATACACACAAAGATGTTGCATGCTAATGAGCTGATTTGAGTCCAGCGTGATGTCACTGAGTCCAGCGTATATTTAAAGGGTTTCTACCACCACATTTTGACCTAATTAGCTGTCAGACACTAGCGATCTGCTAGTGTCTGCTGTACCATGCTATTGTAATCCCTTTCTCTGCAGAGGTTACCCTAAAAAACGAACTTTTATTGCTATGCAAATGAGCCTCTAGGTGCTATGGGGGCGTCTTTTCAGGACCTAGAGGCTCCGTCTACTCACCATGTCTGCCGCCCAGCTCGTCCCTCCAGCCCGCCCATCTCCTCTAGATTGACAGCCTCCATCGCTGCCGAATTCTCGCGCCTCCGCCGTGTGCGTCTGTATTCGGCGCAGGCGCAGTGACTGTCAGATCGCTCCCTGCGTCGGCATCTCCACTGCCCCTGCGCATCTCCACTGCTTGAGGCCTGGCTGGTATGGCTTTTTCAGTGTTTTGCGGGCCGTTTTTAACGGATCATTTCAGTAGTGTTTTCGGATCCGTTCCGTTTTTCTGTATGGCCTTTACAGTATAAAGTAATTACATAGAAAAATGTACATTTTACATTTAAAATTTTCATTAGATGGTTCTGCAAAAACGGAACAGATACGGAAGATATACAGAGTTTTTTTTTTTTGCGGACCCATTGACTTGAATGGAGCCACGGAACGTGATTTGCGGGCAATAATAGGACATGTTCTATCTTGGAACGGAAATACGGAAACCGAATGCATACAGAGTACATTCCGTATTTATGTATTTTTTTGCAGAACCATTAAAATGTATACGGTACGTATACGGAACGCAAAAAAAGGCCCGTATACAGAACGCACAAAACGTTTGTGTGAATGAGCCCTAAACCTGTGAGATCCAGCCCCCTAGATCTCACAGGCAAGCAGACTGTAAGTGTATTACAGAACTATTGTCATGCATTGTAAAAATGATTATTTTTTTTTTACTCCATTTTACCAGTGTCATGAAGTACAATATGTGACAAAGCGTTTTAAAGTTATCACCACTTAAAGTGACACTGGTCAGATTTGCAAAAAATGGCCTGTTCCTTAAGGTGAAATAAGGCTGTGTCCTTAAGGAGTTAAAGGGATTCTGTCACCTCTTTTTACCCTATAGAAATGCGGACATGCACGGCTAGATCGCCGCCAGCATGTCCGCAATATACCGGTCCCATATCTCTAAGTGGTTTTATTAAGTGTAAAAATGTATTTTATATATATGTAAATCGGCCTGGTAAGGAGCCCAAGGGGCTGCACTAACCGTTCTGGAGCCCAGCAACGGCCCCCTGTGAAGGAGCCCAGCCCGGCCTGTGTCCAGGCATCTCCTCCTTGCTCACAAAGTCAGATCGCCGTAATCTCGCGATGCCCAGTGATGGCATAGTGTTCCTTCCCTGTGCTGGTATCAGCCTCAGGGAAGGAACTGCGCATGCGCGAGCTCGCACACCATGAGCTTACGGCGATCTGACTTCATGAGCAAGGAGGAGATGCCTGGACACAGGCCGGGCTGGGCTCCTTCACAGGGGGCCGTTGCTGGGCTCCAGAATGGTTAGTGCAGCCCCTTGGGCTCCTTACCAGGCTGATTTACATATATATAAAATCTATTTTTACACTTAATAAAACCACTCCGAGATATGGGACAGGTATATTGCGGACATGCTAGCGGCGATCTAGCCGTGCATGTCTGCATCTCTATAGGGTAAAAAGAGTGGATTGCGGGATGGTCTGTAAGAGTGTATAATGTGATGGAAAAATGAATCTAGCCAGCAAAGAAAACAATATGGATAATAATACATTAGTAAGTGGCTTTTAATAACTTTCTCTACATTTTAAATGCCACTTACTGAAGTGAGACAACCCCTTTAAAATATGGCAATATTAATCCCATATGGCAAATGACGTAACGGGAAAAAAAATATTCGCCTTTTTTTTCACTTTAACTCCCCAAAATTCATTTTTTTATTAAAAAGTGATCAAAAAGTCACACACACTTGAAAATTGTATCACCGAAAAGTACAGATCGCCCTGCAAAAAATTAGCCCTCACACAGCGGTAATTTTGTTTCACGTTTTTTTAATTTTTTTCAGTATTAAAACGCAATAAAAACTATAGAAATGGGGTATCGTCGTAATCGTACTGACCTGGTAAATGAAGGTAATAGTTTCATTTTACCATAATGCTATAAATAAATAAAAAAGTGGTAGAATTGCTTTTTTTCCTATTTCACCCCATTTGGAATTTTTCCTGCTTCCCACTACATCATCCCAGAAAAATTAAGCCCTCATAAGGCTATGTGGCGGTGGTGAAGTGCATGTAGATGGCATGTGACCACTGAGGCAATAGATCGGCTGGCGATGGTGAGGGACATGTAGACAGCATGTGACCGCTGAGGCCATAGGTCGGCTGGCGATGGTGAGGGACATGTAGACGGCATGTGACCGCTGAGGCCATAGATCGACTGGCGGTGGTGAGGTACATGTAGACGGCATGTGACCGCTGAGACCATAGATCGGCTGGCGGTGGTGAGGGACATGTAGACGGCATGTGACCGCTGAGACCATAGATCGACTGGCGGTGGTGAGGTACATGTAGACAGCATGTGACCGCTGAGGCCATAGGTCGGCTGGCGGTGGTGAGGTACATGTAGACGGCATGTGACCACTGAGACCATAGATCGACTGGCGGTGGTGAGGTACATGTAGACGGCATGTGACCGCTGAGACCATAGATCGGCTGGCGGTGGTGAGGGACATGTAGACGGCATGTGACCACTAAGACCGTAGATCAGCTGGCGGTGGTGAGGTACATGTAGACTGTATGTGACCACTGAGTCTGAGGCCATTGATTGGTCAGCAGTTGTGATGTACATGTACAGTCGTGGCCAAAAGTTTTGAGAATGACACAAATATTAGTTTTCACAAAGTTTGCTGCTAAACTGCTTTTAGATCTTTGTTTCAGTTATTTCTGTGATGTAGTGAAATATAATTACACGCACTTCATACGTTTCAAAGGCTTTTATCGACAATTACATGACATTTATGCAAAGAGTCAGTATTTGCAGTGTTGGCCCTTCTTTTTCAGGACCTCTGCAATCCGACTGCGCATGCTCTCAATCAACTTCTGGGCCAATTCCTGACTGATAGCAACCCATTCTTTCATAATCACTTCTTGGAGTTTGTCAGAATTAGTGGGTTTTTGTTTGTCCACCCGCCTCTTGAGGATTTGACCACAAGTTCTCAATGGGATTAAGATCTGGGGAGTTTCCAGGCCATGGACCCAAAATGTCAACGTTTTGGTCCCCGAGCCACTTAGTTATCACTTTTGCCTTATGGCATGGTGCTCCATCGTGCTGGAAAATGCATTGTTCTTCACCAAACTGTTGTTGGATTGTTGGAAGAAGTTGCTGTTGGAGGGTGTTTTGGTACCATTCTTTATTCATGGCTGTGTTTTTGGGCAAAATTGTGAGTGAGCCCACTCCCTTGGATGAGAAGCAACCCCACACATGAATGGTCTCAGGATGCTTTACTGTTGGCATGACACAGGACTGATGGTAGCGCTCACCTTTTCTTCTCCGGACAAGCCTTTTTCCTGATGCCCCAAACAATCGGAAAGAGGCTTCATCGGAGAATATGACTTTGCCCCAGTCCTCAGCAGTCCATTCACCATATTTTCTGCAGAAGATCAATCTGTCCCTGATGTTTTTTTTTGGAGAGAAGTGGCTTCTTTGCTGCCCTTCTTGACACCAGGCCATCTTCCAAAAGTCTTGGCCTCACTGTGCGTGCAGATGCGCTCACACCTGCCTGCTGCCATTCCTGAGCAAGCTCTGCACTGGTGGCACTCCGATCCCGCAGCTGAATCCTCTTTAGGAGACGATCCTGGCGCTTGCTGGACTTTCTTGGACGCCCTGAAGCCTTCTTAACAAGAATTGAACCTCTTTCCTTGAAGTTCTTGATAATCATATAAATTGTTGATTGAGGTGCAATCTTAGTAGCCACAATATCCTTGCCTGTGAAGCCATTTTCATGCAACGCAATGATGGCTGCACGCGTTTCTTTGCAGGTCACCATGGTTAACAATAGAAGAACAATGATTTCAAGCATCACCCTCCTTTTAACAGGTCAAGTCTGCTATTTTAACCCAATCAGCCTGACATAATGATCTCCAGCCTTGTGCTCGTCAACATTCTCACCTGAGTTAACAAGACGATTACTGAAATGATCTCAGCAGGTCCTTTAATGACAGCAATGAAATGCAGTGGAAAGGTTTTTTTGGGATTAAGTTAATTTTCATGGCAAAGAAGACTATGCAATTCATCTGATCACTCTTCATAACATTCTGGAGTATATGCAAATTGCTATTATAAAAACTTAAGCAGCAACTTTTCAAATTTTCAATATTTATGTAATTCTCAAAACTTTTGGCCACGACTGTAGATGGCACGTCACACTTTGACTGGAAATGCTTTGTACGGGTGATTTTTTTTATTTATATTTTTTGTATTATTCTTAATTTTTCTTTCTTTTAATTCATACCTGGCACCATGTACATTAGTTCCCAGCTGTGGACAACCCCTATGCAATGGTGCTGCTACAACCAGGCTTTTGATAGTAGCCCTGGGTTTCATTGGAGTTGTTGACTGGGCTGGGCAACCACTTTAACCGCCTCCGGACTGCCTAACGCAGGATTGCGTTCCGGAGGCGTTCGATTCATTCCTTCTTTGACGCGCCGGCGCGTCATCTCGCGAGCATCGAGATTTCCTGTGAACGCGCGTGAAAAAAAAAACAACTTCTATGAACTCGCCATGCCCCTGACGGAATACCTTGGGGTATCTTCTTTCCAAAATGGGGTCACATGTGGGGTATTTATACTGCCCTGGCATTTTAGGGGGCCTAAAGCGTGAGAAGAAGTCTGGAATCCAAATGTCTAAAAATGCCCCCCTAAAAGGAATTTGGGCCCCTTTGCGCACCTAGGCTGCAAAAAAGTGTCACACATGTGGTATCGCCGTACTCAGGAGAAGTTTGGCAATGTGTTTTGGGGTGTCTTTTTACATTCGTTGATATGCGGGCGGGAGCGGGCGTTCAGGCGCTATGCCTGCGGGTCCCTGAACTTTAGATCACCGCATCTTTATTACCTTACAATGAAGCTCCAGTAACAGGCAGAGCGGGTGGCGGCGTAACGTCACATACTCACGTGACGCGCATGCTTCGCCTGCTTCATTCATAAAGTGGGCGGAGCATGAACGTCACGTGAGTAATTGACGTTACGCTGCCGCCCACTCTGCCTGTTACTGGAGCTTCATTGTAAGGTAAAAGAAGATGCAGTGATTTAAAGTAAAAGTTACTGCCGGTTAAGGAATACTGCTGTGAGCGGAGGGGCCAGCGCTGTTATGGGAGGGGGATCTGTGTATGGCACTGTTATGGGGAGGGGGATCTGTGGATGACACTGCTATGGGGGAGATCTGTGGATGACACATATAGCATAAGATGCTGTATAGTGTCATCCATAGATCCCCCCCCCCACCCCATAGCATAGTCATCCACAGGTCCCCCTCCCCATAACAGTGCCATCCACAGATCGCCCCCCCATAACAGTGCAATCCACAGATCCCCCTCCCCATAACAGTGCAATCCACAGATCCCCCTCCCCATAACAGTGCAATCCACAGATCCCTCTCCCCATAACAGTGCAATCCACAGATCCCTCTCCCCATAAGTGCACAGACCCCTCTCCCCATAAGTGCACAGACCCCTCTCCCCATAAGTGCACAGACCCCCCTCCCCATAACAGTGCACAGATCCCTCTCCCCGTAACAGTGCACAGATCCCCCTCCCCGTAACAGTGCACAGATCCCCCTCCCCGTAACAGTGCACAGATCCCCCTCCCCGTAACAGTGCACAGATCCTCCTCCCCATAACAGTGTCATCCACAGATCCCCTCCATAACAGTGCCATCCACAGATCCCCTCCATAACAGTGCCATCCACAGATCCCCCTCCATAACAGTGCCATCCACAGATCCCCCTCCATAACAGTGCCATCCACAGATCCCCTCCATAACAGTGCCATCCACAGATCCCCTCCATAACAGTGCCATCCACAGATCCCCTCCATAACAGTGCCATCCACAGATCCCCTCCATAACAGTGCCATCCACAGATCCCCTCCATAAATAACAGTGCCATCCAGAGATCCCCTCCATAAATAACAGTGCCATCCAGAGATCCCCTCCATAAATAACAGTGCCATCCACAGATCCCCTCCATAACAGTGCCATCCACAGATCCCCCTCCATAACAGTGCCATCCACAGATCCCCCTCCATAACAGTGCCATCCACAGATACCCTCCATAACAGTGCCATCCACAGATCCCCCTCCATAACAGTGTCATCCACAGATCCCCCTCCATAACAGTGCCATCCACAGATCCCCTCCATAACAGTGCCATCCACAGATCCCCTCCATAACAGTGCCATCCACAGATCCCCTCCATAACAGTGCCATCCACAGATCCCCTCCATAACAGTGCCATTCACAATTTGTTTTAATATGGTCTTTGAACATAATTTTTCAAGTAAAATCATATAAACCCCTTTTTTTGTCATTTTGGTGTTTTTCCCGATTAATCAACGAAATTATCGACAACTAATCGATTATTCAAATAATCGTTAGCTGCAGCCCTAGAGCATGATGAGCCCTACCAGGCCGTACGTTTGGTTTAATAGGGTTGATCCTGGTGACACAGCCTCTTTGAGGTCCCTACAAAACCCCTTAAATGAAGGGTATGCGCACTAGTCCTTGCTGATGTGCAAAGTAGAGGTGCAGCAAGACACCTTACGTTTCTATTCATTGCCTCTAGCTCGGGCTGCATGGTGATTTTGACAGGGCTGAATACAGGAGTAAAGCCCCTCCTGCATCGCGGCTAGTGAATGGGCTGCTGCTGTGGGGTGCGGTTTGCTGCGCAGGCACCACCATTACAAAGCACCCGGCGGTACTGTATCACCTCCAGATCCATAATACAAGCCGTTTGTGTGAGTAGGGCTGGGTCTGTCTCTCTGAGCAAACAAGAATGTTTCCATTCACTGAAAGCAAGCAGGGATCCTGAATAGGGTGAAAATATAAGTTTATTCAAAAATTGTATGCATTTTCCACCTCATGTGGTCCACTTGAATGAACACAATAGTGGATAATAGCACTCACCCGTCAGTTGTCAGCATAATCTCTGTGTGAGGAGTTGGCGGCGGATACAAGTGGCGAGCACAGCTGACCCGGTAATGGGGGTCTTAGCCGTCTCTCTGTGACCCGCGTCCTCATTTTCCGATCTCGATAAATAAACTGAGTTTGTTGTTCAGTAGAAAGGATTCCACTTTTCCTGATTCCACATGTTTTGGCAGCAATAACAAGGCTGAAGGACAATGGGTCCTGTCTGATTGTCTCCGTGTCTGCAATTTCTCAAGGACATGTCTGGTCTGTAGATCTCATTTACATTGCACAGTGTTTTCCCATTCTTTGCACTGTCTGGCGGCATACAATCTCATTCTCTTGCTTTAAAACTCCCTCCCTGACCCAGGTAACCGAGGTGCGGACCCCGGATCTCGTGATTGGGAGGGGGTCCCACTCTTTTTACGGTCTCTGAAGTGATGCCCCCATAGGGGTGTCTGCCACTGATGCCCCCGTAGCTGTGCTTGCCGCTGATTTCTCCATAGGTGTGCCTGCCACTGATGCCCCCGTATGTGTTCCTGCCACTGATGCCCCTGTAGCTGTGCTTGCCGCTGATTTCGCCATAGGTGTGCCTGCCACTGATGCCCCCCGTAGGTGTGCCTGCCACTGATGCCCCCTGTAGGTGTGCCTGCCACTGATGCCCCCCGTAGGTGTGCCTGCCACTGATGCCCCCGTAGGTGTGCCTGCCACTGATGCCCCCCGTAGGTGTGCCTGCCACTGATGCCCCCCGTAGGTGTGCCTGCCACTGATGCCCCCCGTAGGTGTGCCTGCCACTGATGCCCCCCGTAGGTGTGCCTGCCACTGATGCCCCCCGTAGGTGTGCCTGCCACTGATGCCCCCCGTAGGTGTGCCTGCCACTGATGCCCCCCGTAGGTGTGCCTGCCACTGATGCCCCCGTAGGTGTGCCTGCCACTGATGCCCCCCGTAGGTGTGCCTGCCACTGATGCCCCCCGTAGGTGTGCCTGCGACAGATGCCTCCCCGTAGGTGTGCCTGCGACAGATGCCTCCCCGTAGGTGTGCCTGCCACTGATGCCTCCCCGTAGGTGTGCCTGCCACTGATGCCCCCCCGGTAGGTGTGCCTGCCACTGATGCCCCGCCCGTAGGTGTGCCTGCCACTGATGCCCCGCCCGTAGGTGTGCCTGCCACTGATGCCCCGCCCGTAGGTGTGCCTGCCACTGATGCCCCGCCCGTAGGTGTGCCTGCCACTGATGCCCCGCCCGTAGGTGTGCCTGCCACTGATGCCCTCCCCGTAGGTGTGCCTGCCACTGATGCCCTCCCCGTAGGTGTGCCTGCCACTGATGCCCTCCCCGTAGGTGTGCCTGCCACTGATGCCCTCCCCGTAGGTGTGCCTGCCACTGATGCCCTCCCCGTAGGTGTGCCTGCCACTGATGCCCTCCCCGTAGGTGTGCCTGCCACTGATGCCCTCCCCGTAGGTGTGCCTGCCACTGATGCCCTCCCGTAGGTGTGCCTGCCACTGATCCAGCAACAATGTCCTGAACTCTCCTCATTATTAAAGGTGTTCTCCGGCAATTAAGAAAATGAAAATACTTAAATATTACTTTATTATAAATATATTCCCTAATACCTTTCGTTATTTATAATGGTTCGTTTTGTCTGGGGAGCAATCATCAGGGGAACACAATGGCCGCTGTCCTATTAGTTCACACAAAACCTGTCCTGATCACACATGAGGACAAGTTGGGCTACTTTCACACTGGTGTTTTGGCTTTCCGTTTGTGAGATATGTTCGGGGCTCTCAGAAGCGGATCAGTTTTGCCCTAATGCATCAGTTTGCCTCCGTTCCGTCTCTATTCCGATTTGGAGGCGGACACCAAAACACAATGTAAGTCAATGGGAACGGATCCGTTTTCTATGACACAATCTGGCACAATAGAAAACGGATTCGTCCTCCATTGACTTTCAATGTTGTTCAAGACATTATCTTTAACATAGACAAATCCGTCTTGGCTATGTTAAAGATAATACAAACGGATCCGTTCTGAACGGATGCATGCGGTTGTATTATCTGAACGGATCCGTCTGTGCAGATCCATGACGGATCCGCACCAAACGTGAGTGTGAAAGTAGCCTTGCTTCACAACACTGAGGTAAAGAGCTGCCTCATCCTCCTATCTGCTCTGCTTGTTAGGGATTATAATTCCGAATACAGTTGATAAGATCTTCAGTTGAATCTCTGGGAAATTTAGTTCATGAGGAGACATGAAATACAGAGAGGTGCTGCTGCTCATTAGCCACACATTACTTCCTCTCATGTCTCCTCATCATTTCCATTCCCACAGAGATTCACCTGTATTCAGGCTCATGATTCCTGACAAGCAGAGCAGAGAGGGGGATGAGGCAGTTCTTTAGCTCAGTGTTGTGAAGTAACTTGTCCTCCTGTGTGATTAGGACAGGTTTTGTGTGTACTGATAGGACAGCTGCCATTTTATTTCTCCCAATGATTGCTCTCAAGTCAAAATGAGCCATTATAACTAATGAAAGGTATTTGTGTATATATTTATATATTATAAAATAATATTTAAGTATTATCATTATTTTAATTCCTGGAGAACCCCTTTAAATACAAATTAACACTGAAATTATTGTGTCCAACCCACCATTAATTGATACAAAACTTTTATTAAAAAAATAAAACTTTGCAGCAGCTGAGGTGTGTATTATGATGTTCTGCAGCAGCTGAGGTGTGCATTAGGATGTTCTGCAGCAGCTGAGGTGTGCATTAGGAGGTTCTGCAGCAGCTGAGGTGTGTATGATGAGATTCTGCAGCAGCTGAGGTGTGCATTATGAGGTTCTGCAGCAGCTGAGGTGTGTATGATGAGATTCTGCAGCAGCTGAGGTGTGTATTATGATGTTCTGCAGCAGCTGAGGTGTGCATTAGGATGTTCTGCAGCAGCTGAGGTGTGCATTAGGAGGTTCTGCAGCAGCTGAGGTGTGTATGATGAGATTCTGCAGCAGCTGAGGTGTGCATTATGAGGTTCTGCAGCAGCTGAGGTGTGCATTATGAGGTTCTGCAGCAGCTGAGGTGTGCATTAGGAGGTTCTGCAGCAGCTGAGGTGTGTATTAGGAGGTTCTGCAGCAGCTGAGGTGTGTATTAGGAGGTTCTGCAGCAGATGAGGTGTGTATTAGGAGGTTCTGCAGCAGATGAGGTGTGTATTAGGAGGTTCTGCAGCAGCTGAGGTGTGCATGATGAGGTTCTGCAGCAGCTGAGGTGTGCATGATGAGGTTCTGCAGCAGCTGAGGTGTGCATGATGAGGTTCTGCAGCAGCTGAGGTGTGCATGATGAGGTTCTGCAGCAGCTGAGGTGTGCATTAGGAGGTTCTGCAGCAGCTGAGGTGTGCATTAGGAGGTTCTGCAGCAGCTGAGGTGTGCATGATGAGGTTCTGCAGCAGCTGAGGTGTGCATGATGAGGTTCTGCAGCAGCTGAGGTGTGTATGATGAGGTTTTGCTTTTCCTGCCTTCTTCGGCAGGAAAAGATAAGCAGCGCCCAGGTAGCGCCGCTCATCTCCTGTCACAGGTTATGGACATTTCCCTGTGTCGTGCATTAGAGGAGGTCAGGAGCGGGTCAGGTTTTCCCCCCTATGATCTCTCTTTCGTGTCGCTCAGTATTCGTGCCATATCTCGGAGGCCTGATTATTGGCCGCAGTGTGGCCGGCTTACTGCCGCTTTAAGGTTATCATATGGTAACAGGATTTGTGGGCACGTAAACCTTAACCCTGCTGTAAATCACATAAGCTCAGACATCACAAGTCACAGGGCATATAACCTGCTGATTGCGGGTCTAGGGGCTGCACACTGGGACCGTTCCTGCTGACATGTTCTGCTACAAGGTACGGTAATATTCCTTTTTCACACCCTAGCAGAACGAAACGCGCCAATGCCGAATCCTTTTTAATGAGTGCTTATTCAGGAGAATTAATCTGTAACCCCGCCGCTGCTCACTGACGGCAGATACGCTGTATGCCTGCAGAATATTGTTTGTAGCAATCGCTATCTGAGAAGCCCCTTAGGTAGTTTCTTTCCTAACGCTTGTCCCGTTCACCCACCACTCATGGATCGGTAACACATCTCCATTTGTATGACCGAGGCTGCCTCACATTTCTCTGCACAGTGGGCATAGGTGTGCCTGCCACTTATGCCCCCATGGATGTGTCTGTCTCCATTGCCCTCATAGGTAGGTCTGCCACTGATGCCTCCAGAGGTGTGCCTGCCACTGATGCCTCCAAAGGGGGGGGGGCCTGCCACTGATGCCTCCAAAGAGGGGGGCCTGCCACTGATGCCTCCAAAGGGGGGGGGCCCTGCCACTGATGCCTCCATAGGTGTGCCTGCCACTGATGCCCCCGTATTGCATGGGATGGGGGAGGTTATTCCGCTGCAAAATCCACAACTGATGCAGATTCTTCCATAGATTGGTTGCAAATTTTTATGCAAAAGCCAATGATAGGTTTGCTGCAAAGTGTGCCACCGACTTCTCTGCTCAAAAGGCATTTTCCCAACTGGGACATTGGTGGCATATTGATGGGATAGTAGGCGATTAATGTCTGATGGGTATGTGTCCTAACTCTGGGACTCACTCCTATCCAGAATGTGGCCCCCGAAGTGAAGTAGAGCACAGCACGCCTGTGCAGCCACCCTCTATTCATTACTATGGGAGTTCTGAAAATAGCAGAGCGCTGGCTCTGTTAATTCTGGCAGTCCTGTAACGGTGAATGGAGCGTTGGCTGCGCTTGCGCAGTGTGGTCTCCATTCTCCGCTATAGGACTTCCATAAATAGCCGTGTGCACTCCCATAGTCCCATAGCAACGAATGGAGGGTGTGGTGCACTGTCCTTCACTTTGGGGGGGCCCCATTCTGGAGATAGACCCGGGTCCCAGAGGGGGGAATTGCACCTATTTGATACTTATGGCATATCCTAAAAATATGCAGACAACCCATTTAATTTACATCCCATATGGATGTACTCTGAGCCCTTAAATTCCGAGGATCGGCTGATTTCTGAGCTTTGTGACATTGGAAAATCCCTTTAAGGGATATTCCAGTTGTAACCGTTTACCCCCCCCCCCCCCCCCCCCGTCCAATAGATAGTGGATAGCTGTTAAATTGGTGTGGGACCCCTAATGATCACTAGAAAGGGGACCTTTTACCCCGTGTCAATCCCTGAAATGAATGGAGCAGCTGGCTGAACATGCACCCTGCCGCTCCATTCATCTCTCTGGGACTGCTGGAAATAGCCGGCGGTCCTCGTGATCAGTGAGTTCCCCCTCCAATCTAATAGTTATCCCCTATCCTATGAATACCCCTTTAAATCATGTTTGAGAAAGACCCCTGGGTGGGTTGAAAGGGGTCACGCTATACATGGAGGAATAAAGGCCGTTTGTTACTTCTTCTTACTATCAGTGAATGGAAATCTTTCTCACAGTTGAGAATCTGCTACAATTGTATCCAGATTAGATCTCCTGAGTGTAAAATGCGTCAGCAAGCAGAGATCTAGGAAATGAAGAGGGATTGAACCACAAGGTTTAGGAAGGTGTAAAACTTTTCCTTAAAAACTTTATCCTAGTTACTTAAAGGGGTTTTTGAGCACCTCTTTCCTGCCTGATCTGACATTGGACATTGGGGGACGCCCAGAAAGTATCGTATTAATCTTAATAGGACTCATCCATGATACTGTCTGGGCATCTGACTGTTGCTTTGGTGACTGTCCCGCCAGCGTGCAGCTGTTTCTTTCCACTCCACATCAGGTGGGTCATGGGGACTGAGCAACCCCTTAAAAAGGGTTTTCCCATGAGGTCAACCCTCTGTCCATCTACCCTATTAACATTAGTGGTCAATGCTACAGAAGATTGCACCCCCTGGCGGTCTGTACCTCCTGGTCCCTATCGATTCAGGACCCAGAAAGCATCAGAATGGAAGCTGCGGTGCCTCACCGAGGCGACTTTGACTTCTTTTATTCCTTTTTTACCAGTTGGACAACCCTTTATAACCAGTTAGATTATCGGTTGAGCTGACAGTCAGTCAGATAACCATTGGGTGTAATGAGATGGGGGACAAGGTGGGGGGTAGATGGTCTTTGCGAGGAGCAGAAAAAGGACAGTGCCCATACGTTTGACATATGAGGGCAACTTGGCGATGGCAGGGGCATTTAGGCTGATTGATTAAGAAGTTGGGTCTGCCGGTGGACAAAGCACACAGTGTCCTGAAGTCTTGGATTTTCTGAAGTTTTTCCCGTGCCCATGATAACACTGTTGGCTTTTTACGGACTGTCATTGTTCTCTTCAGGAAAGTCTAGGGTAGGTTGTTTTCAAGGTTGGCCGATTGGCTCAGGAGACTCCTTCCAGGTTGTCGCAAAGCATTGCCTCCAAATAAGTTGTGCAAGACAGATCCAAAGCCAACAGATTTTGAGGCAAGTCCCCAGATCTAGGACATCCTCGGTAGTGGGCTGTAGCCAGGTACCGTATGGTCTATGCCTGTCGAGGCTAAATACCATATAACCAACATGTGGGTGCTCATGAAGCGTCGGGCTGTCCTTTCCCAAATTTGACTTTGTTGTGTGTGTCATCACTGTCATGTTCTCAGAATACATCGTGATCTTGAGCCCGTCCGCTACATCGTGGTGACCGTATTTTGGGGTTACTTGCCATTTATGCTGTACTTGAGACGTAGACTGTAAGTGGTCCTCCGTGGTGGACCTGCCCTGTACATTTTTCCACTCGGCGTACCCATAAGTTCTATAAGCGTGTGCACCAAATGAGATCTTGGCACAAGTCGTATAACAGCCGCCGCCAATCTCTAAATGTGATTTGCAGGATTAACGTGGAGCTTTGCAGGAGAAACAGTCTTCTGAGCGCTTGGTTAAATTGATTGTGTCATTAACTTCTTAGGTTGCTGTAATCTGCGAAAGGAGCTGTGTGTGCTTCACGGGAGCGGTGACGAAGGCCGGTCTGCTCACCGTGTGAACAGCATATATTTTCTATGTTGTACTGCAGTTGCTGAGAGAATCCCGTGGTCTGTTAGTGATATATGTAGAAGCGTGACCCCTAAATGTGGACCAATGTTCCCTCTAGGCCACTGAAGCTCTAAGCCAAAACTGCATTAAAAAATATTGTGGTATAGCGGCCAAATAAATTAGTGAAGGGGTTAGCAGCATCTCTGGGTACCTTGGGCAGAGAATGGGTTAATGTCTGCATCCCTGATGGTCTAGGACAGAGAGGGGGTTAATGTTTGTCTTGTTGGTGGTCTAGGGAAGGGTAGAGGTTAAAGGGGATCTGTAAGCACAAGCTACAGTAAATGCTTTAGCTTCCCTGATGCTCTTCAGTGTTTACTGTAGGTACTTCTGTCCTGACAGAGTATCCCTGGTGGTCTAGGGCATAGAATGTTTCTTTTCTATTGCTGGTGGTCTAGCCACAGGGATGGTGGTTAATATTATTTCCCCCGATGTCCTAGGACAAATAAGGGGTTCATGTCTTTATCACTGGTGGACTAAGGGAGTAGGGGACCTAATTTAAGTATCCTGGATGGTTTAGGGAACAAAATGGTGTAATGTAAGTATAAGTATTTTCGTTGGTATTTTCTTTAGTCTACAGCACATAAGCAGTTAATGGCTGTATGGCTAGTGGTCTAGGGCAGAGAATAGGTTATTGATTATATCACTGGTGGTCTAAGGCAGTGGAGAACTTAAAGTTAGTATTCTTGGTGGTCTTAGACCGTGATGGGTTTCTTTATCACTGGGGTCTAAAGCACTGATGGACCTAACGTTAGTATTGCCGCTGGATTAGGACAGAGAAGGAGTTTGTCAGTATGTCTGGTAGTCTAGGGCAGGGCAGGGAAGGTGATACTGTCAATATCCCTGGTGGTCTAGGGCAGATAAAGGGTTAATTTCAGCATCCCTGAGGGTCTAGGGCAGAGAAGGGTTTATGTCAGCACCCCTGATGTAGGGAAGTGGATTTATGTTAGTATCCCCGGTGGTCTGGGACAGAGAATGGGTTAATGTCAGAATCCCTGGTGGTTTGTGGATGATAAGGGGCTAATGCCAGTATCCCTGTTTTCCTATGGTAAGGAAAGGAGTTTATGTCAGTATCCCTGGTGGACTAGAACAGGGGAGAGGGTTTGTCAGTATTCTCGGTGACCTGGGACAGAGAAGGAGACTATGTCAGTATCCCTGGTGGTCTAGATAAGAAAGGGTAAATGTCAGTATCCCTGGTGGTCTAGGGAAGAAAAGGGGTTTATGTCAGTTTTCCTGCTGGTCTGATGCAGAGAAGGGGTAATTGTCAGTTTCCCTGGTGGTCTAGGGCAGGGAAGGGAGTTTATCTTTGCATCGCTGGTGCAGGGAAAGAGGTTTATGTCCGTATTCCTGATGGCATGGGACAGAGGAGGAGGTAATGTCAGTACTATTGGTAGTCTAGGGCAGAGAAGAGGTTTATGTCAGTATCCCTGGTGGTTTAGTGCATGGAAGGGGGTTTGTCAGTTTCACTGGTGCAAGTAAGAAGATTTGTCAGTATTCCTGGAACGGAAAAGGGGTTGATGTCAGTATGCCTGGTGGCTTGAGGCGGATAAAGGGATTAGTGGCAGTATCCCTGGTGACCAAAGGCGGTGAAGGGAAGGCTAGTGACCTGGGACAGAGAATGTGTTTGTCAGTATACCTGGGGGCTGGAGCACCCTGACAGCTGAGGGGTTCCAGAACTGTGGTTGTACCCTGACACCTTGAAGGGGGATGTGTAGGGCTGTTCCACAGAACCATTATCCTGACACGTGGGGGGCCGTGGAGTTCCAGGGAGGTAGCATCCTGACATCTGGTGGAGCCATAGGACAGCGGTGGCAGCCTGCTTTAAATTCTGGTACACCCTGGTAGTAATAACTCTAAATGTTAATGCAGAAAAGTCCTCCCCCTCCCCGGCCACTCTGTCCCTGTCAATCCAACCTCTTAATAGAAGTATTGCCTTTAGTTATAGCTGATTTTATTTTATTTTTTGCCCTTTATTAGCTTGCCCAGTTCCGGCAACGCAAGGGACAGACTGATAGCCAGAATACAGCCAAGAAGAGCAAGAAGAAGAAGACGTCCTCCAGCTCCAAGCAGCGCGACAACTCTGAACTAGTGTCAGAAGCCGGCTTGTCCCAGAGAGATGACGTCCTGTCCCAGACCGCTCCTGGTGGAGCAGCCACCACTGCCGAGTTCACCATTATGAGAACGCTGCCCCAGGGGGAAATGATTCAGCATGACAAGACTTACACCATAGAGGTCAGTAGCTCTGTATATGCCACAGTCTGTTGTATTACCACATTGTAAGGGACGGGTTATCTGTCGTGCATCCTACTAAGGGTCCATTCACACGTCCACAAATTGCAGATCTGCAAAACACGGACACTGGCCATGTGCTTTCCGCATTTTGCGGACCGCACATGGCCGGCACTACAATAGAAATGCCTTTTCTTCTCCGTGTCTGCGGACAAGAATAGGACATGTTCTATTTTTTTGTGGGGCCGCGGAACGGAAGTGCGGATGCGGACAGCACACTGTGTGCTGTCCGCATCTTTTCCCGCCCTATTGAAAAATGAATGGGTCCGCCCACGTTCCGCAAAATTGCAGAACGGATCCGGACCCATTTTGCGGACGTGTGAATGGACCCTAACCCTTGTCTAGATGTTGCACTGAGTGGTCTATACATGCCACCACGTGAAACTGGCGAGTAAAAAATTCTCCACTAGAGAACGGAGTTTAGGGTTGTCACCCAGTTCTCATTGTGACTGTTGCTAGGCAACATCTTATACATAATCCAGATATAGCCTGAATGATAGAGAGTGGAAACCACTCAATCTGTGAATGGTGGTCTGGTGCTGGCCATCTACAGGTGACACTTATGGCTCTCACTTGGACCTTCCTTTCAGACGTAAAATAAAAATGATCTTACCTGTCCTAAAGGGGTTGTCTCAAGAAGATACACCCTTTCCATTGACCTATAGGGGCATATGGGCATCACAGAGACGGTTCCCCTGTTTAGATTCCCTCTCTATGAGCCAAAATGGAAGGTCTCCCTATTGGAGCAGCTCTTTTTTTCCTGGCTCGTATGACAAGGACGGCCATTTCTTCTGTAGTGGCCTTCCTGGCTTCCCCAGGGAACATCCGCTGTGGGCAGGCCAAATTCTTAAAGGGGTGGTCTCCAATGAGACAAACCCTTTAGCTGGTAGTCCTCACATCCCCATAGCAACAATTCCTGCCCATGCTCCTCCATATTCCTCATTATAAGATGGATCCTAATCGCCCCTCACATCAGCGCCCACAGGTAAATGCCACCATCTCAGCCTTGTAGAGCGTGGACATTGATGCATATAGTAATGTAGATCCCCATGAGACAACTGTTCAAGCAGGAAGTGACGTCACGTGGACACAAGTTTAGAGAAGCGGCAGGCATCGGGCCATCGACTTCCTCAGCATTGAAGTGCACACACACACGCTGGCCTAATGGGCCTTTTACACAGCACCTCCGGGGTTCTCCTTAAAGGGCATCTGTCAGCAGTTTTGTACCTATGACACTGGCTGACCTGTTACATGTGCGCTTGGCAGCTGAAGGCATCTGTGTTGGTCCCATGTTTATATGTGCCCGCATTGCTGAGAAAAATGATGTTTTAATATATGCAAATTAGCCTCTAGGAGCACTGGGGGCGTTACGATTACACCTAGAGGCTCTGCTCTCACTGCAACTGTCGCCCCATCTGGACTTTGACAGGACCAGGCAGTGAAAACGTGATCACACCTGTCAATCCAAGTGAAGAGAGCAGAGCCTCTAGGTGTAATGGTAACGCCCCCGTTGCTCCTAGAGGCTCATTTGCATGTATTAAAACATCCTTTTTCTCAGCAATGCCGGCACATATGGACATGGGACCAACACAGACGCCTTCAGCTGCCGACAGGTCGGCCAGTGTCGTAGGTACAAACCTGCTGACAGAGGGCCTTTAATAACGAGACCTATGGAGGGTTTTCTATTAATTAGAGGGAACCTTAATCAAATAGGTTTTGTTTTAATCGCAGCCTGAGAGTGAAGTTTCCACCACCGCTGAGGATTATAGTTCTGAGGTAAGCGAGGTGCCCGCATGCCGCATGCAGATCATTCTTCCCTTGTGAATGCTCTCATTCATGAATGTCAGATTTTTATTTTATTTTTGCTTTTTGTGCTGTCCCCGATAATTCATGGTGAATAAATTGCTCTTCTTTATTTCTTTTCTCAATCAATCACATCCATATTATGTGGTTTGTGCTTCCGGTTTCATGATTTATAGCCACTGCTATACTTATTTTCTTTCTTTTTCATTCATATTTTGCTAATAAAGTGACTCTATGACAGCAATAATGGTGTAAAATACATGGCTGTCCCATGGCTCCTGTACGGTCTGGGTATAGGAGGGATGATAAAATGTGCAAACCTTCACTGTCCATCTATTTAGGGTACTTTTCACACTTGCGGCAGAGGAATCCGGCAGGCAGTTCTGTTGCCGGATCCGTCAAAGGTATGCAAACTGATGGCATTTGTAAGACTGATCAGGATCCTGATCCGTCTTACAAATGCATTGAAATGCCGGATCCGTCTTTCCAGTGTCATCCGGAAAAACGGATCCGGCATTTATTAATTTTTTTTAAATTTTTTTTTACATCTGCGCATGCGCAGACTGAAAGGACGGTTCCGGCATTGCGGTATTTTGAATGCCAGATCCGACACTAATGCATTCCTGTGGAAAGAAATGCTGGATCTGGCATTCCGGCAAGTTTTCAGGATTTTTGGCCGCGGTATGATCTCCGTCCGGAACAGTCAAAAAGACTGAACTGAAGACATCCTGATGCATCCTGAACGGATTGCTCTCCATTCAGAATGCATTAGGATATGCCTGATCAGTTATTTTCCGGTATAGAGCCCCTAGGACGGAACTCTATGCCGGAAAAGAATAACGCTAGTGTGAAAGTACCCTTACTAGATCCCTATTTACTACATTAAAAGGGTCTTCGGTATCAGTATCTGATGGTGGGGGTCTGACACCTGAGACCACCACCGATCAGCTATCTGAGAAGGCACCGGTGCTCGCAGTAGCGCTGCAGCCTTCTCCCAAGCCCCGCGCTGTACATTGTATAGTGGCTGTCCTTTGTATCGCAGCTCAGCTCCATTCACTTCTATACTGATCAACTATCCAGCGGATATGTTATCAGAAAAAAATATCTAAAAATAAAAATATAAAGAGATCTTCCAGGTTGAAAACCCAATGTCATACCCCGTTAGGAAATTCTGAATGGCTAAGGCAGGTTGCTTAAAGAGCCCATTCCTGTATGGAGACTTATTGGCAATGCTCCACAGGAAATGAATATGCAAAAAGGTATCTACCAAGGAAGAGAACCATCTCCCCAGCACCACCTATTGGAGGTGACCACCTACGGGTCAAGATCCGACTATCCAACAAGCCTTGGGATTTGACAAGGAATATATAGCCAGACCAAATATCCATCCGTAGACAGCTGTTTTGGGGTGCTTGCCCTTTGGCGATAAGGATGATGGACAAGCCCCCTAAAACAGCTGTCTGCAGAAGGATACCTGGCTTGGCTATATTCTCCCAAGTCTTGTTGGAAAGTCAGACCTGACCAATAGGGAGCCGCTTCCAATAGGTGGCACTGGCGAGATGCTTCTCTTTCTTGGGAGATACCTCTTTGCATACAGGGATTTCGGAAATAACAGAGGGGGTTCTTATATACAGGATCTTCGTGGCCAGAATGGAGAGTGGTTATAAAGAGCGTCTTGCTGTGGTGGACCCATCCTGTGCTGCATTAGACAGACGGGCTTAGTACTTGTGTTTCACAAGGCACCAGAATGAATTGGGGTAATTGGAGTCACCTCCTTAAAGGGTCTGTAAGACACCTCAATCACGCAGACGATTGTCAGGCGGGAAACATTCGCTCCTGGCAATCTCCTGCTCGCTTGCTGAGGACACCGCTGCTATTGCATGCCGCGATCTCCGCAGCATGCCATCGCTCGTCCCCATGCTGTACATTAGTTTGCCGGCGGCAGATCGTAGTTGGACAGTGTGATCTGCCGCCTGCAAATCCTGATCTTTCAGTGTGCTGAAAGATCACGATTGCCCGATGTTTGCTCGTTCAGTATTACACGGCAAGATGATCGCTAACGAGCGTCCATACAAACGCTTGTTAGTGATCATCGGGCAGAAAATCTGTCCATGTAATACGCCCTTAAATCTTGGACTCCTGACCGTCATGATATATTTCGGAGAGGGTTGCCTAGATGTTTATTAATTACTTGGATCAGATGTTCCCTTTAGCTGCAGCCCTAATCTCCATAAATCTGAGGACAGGACATGCGTCCGCCCAGACGTCTCGTGTCTCACAGGGGCTGTTGTCCCGGCCTATTCAGCGCTTCCCCCGGAGAGAAGCAGAATAGCAATCGCACGAACAGCAGTCCGCTTGTCGCCACTAAGTGCAGCAAATCATTGGCAATTTTTCACAGCAAGAAAACGCCGTCATTCATATGTAAACAGTGTTCAGTCAGTTCTGTAACTTTCTAATACACTTTGTATTAAAGTGAATGGGTCCGCGATCTGCTGCGGCTGCCCCACGGTTGGCGTTCGTACATTGCATCGCAGCACGGCCATGGGGCCCACACGCTTAGGCCTCTTGCACATGAACGTTTTTTTTTTTCCTTTTTAAATTTTTTGCGTTCCGTATATGGACTGTATATGGAACTGTTCCTTTTAATGGATCCGCAAAAAAAAAAACCTTAAGGTACTCCGTATGCCTTCCATTTCCGTTTTTCCGTTCCTTTCAAAGATAGAACATGTCCTATTATTGTCTGCATAACGGACAAGGATAGTACTGTTCTATTAGGGGCCAGCTGTTCCGTTCCACAAAAAACGGAATGCACATGGACGTCATCCGTATTTTTGGCGTATCCGTTTTTTGTGGACCGCAAAATACAGAAAAAGCCATACGGTCGTGTGCAAGAGGCCTTGCTGATACATTGTAACAAATGACCAGGACAAGAGAGTTGAATTTACCTCCTAGAGCAGAGACCAGCAACCTTCGGCACTCCAGCTGCTGTGAAACTACAACTCCCAGCATGCAAACATACTCGGCTGCTCTTCTAACTCCCTTAGAAGTGAATGAAGCATTCTGGGAGTTGTTGTTTCTGAACAGCTGGAGTGCCGGAGGTTGCTGATCCCTGTCCTAGAGGATTGTTTGGACTGGATACCATTGTAGCAAGGCTCTGCGCTGTGAGAAGTACGAGGCCGGTTTTGCACGTTTTAGCGGCCAGAAGTCAGTACTGGAACTACAGCGCCATCTGTTGCATAGTGGACGGAGCTGGTTGCTACAGCGCTGCTACCATTCACTTCAGAGGGAGTCGGTTTGCAGTAACCAGCTCCACTCCACTCCACAATGGACAGAGCTGTGTAGTTCCAGAGCTGCTCCTGGACAGCTCATCAGAAGGGGTGCGGGGTGCTGGACCTCCACCAGATATTGATAGTCTATCCTGAGTATAGACCATCAATGGTAAAATCCTCGAAAACCCCTTTAAAACAAGGTCTTATATTAAATCTTTATTAGCTTTGCCTAAATCTATAGTACAGGCGAATATAAGAAACTTTGTAATATATAGTATCAGAGAAAACTGCCTGTTTCTCTACTTACCAGGTTGCCCTCCTTTTATTAACTTTGTCCATCTTGAAAGATCAAGATGGACTCACAGCCAGCTCATTCTTCCTCCCTCCTCCACTGTATGGGCATTTCTTCACAGATTGCTTCTCAGCAGTCATCTCATTATTATCACTAAAGATGAGCGAAGAGACTTCAGATGCTACATCCGAAGCCGCTTCACTAAAAAATTTTATTATAATACTGTACAGAGATCTGTCTCCATACAGTATTAAAATGTATGGGCTCTGATGAGCCGAAGTAAGTTATTCACAACTCGCGCAAGACTTCGTTGGGGAACTTCGGTAATTGATTATTACAGTAAAAAAAAGACTTCAAAACTTGGAACCGAACTCTGCTTCAGTTCCGACTGGTTTTGGTTCCAAGGTTTTTCACAATAATAATCAATTACCGAAGTTATCCAACGAAGTCTCGCGCGACTTTGTGAATAACTTACTTTCGGCTCATCGGAGCTCATACCTTCTAATACTGTACAGAGACCAATCTCCGTACAGTATTCTAACAAATTTTTTAGCGAAGCGATTTTGGATGTGGCATCCGAAGTCTCTTCGCTCACCTTTAATTATCACAGGTAGCATTACAATGAAAGATACCACCTCTCTATAGATAACACAGGATCCACCATGCACAGTAACCAATGGACAGAGCTTACCTCCTCCCCCTCCCCACGCAATGACCTCTGCACAGAACATGCGCATCTCAAAACGACAGGTTTCCGATGCTCCATGTGGCTGCTGTAACTGAAGACCTATCCTGAGGATAGTTCATCTCGGAAAACCCCTTTAAGTATGAGCTGATAGGAATTTGTGTCTTGTATTTCATATTTTTGCGCATGAACTAGTTCTCTTCATCTGGCATTTACTTGTTGGATGCCATATAACATCCGTGAAAGAAAAGGTTAATGTATAATCCTCATGTTTTAATCTGTGAAATGACATTGCTTCTCTCTGTTCCGCTTCTGAACCTGCTTCATGCACGCCGCCGTATCTTGTATCCGTGTGCTATCCACAGTTTTAGCGGATAACACACTGCCCCATTCATTTCTATGGAGCCATGCACTCACCCGTATGTCCTATTTTGGTCTGTATTGTCCTTTCTATTGACGAAAGTGAGAAAAGTGCAAGTTGCCCACTGGAAGGTGTTTTGTGGATATTCCTTATTCTGCAGATCCGTTATTTGCGAACCGAAATACGGACACGGCCGCGTGCATGACGCCTAAAGGTCCAGTACTCTGCCAGAAGCAAGTGCTGAAAGGGGTTTTCCAGGAGTATAATACGGATGGCCTATCCTTAAGGATAGGTCATCAGTATCAGACTGGTGGAGGTCCAACTCCATGCGGCCTCCACACAGCATACAGTATAGCGGCTGTGCTTGGTATTGCAGCCCAGAAAGAGGCTTGAACCCTGCAATACCAAGCACAGCCACTATACGGTATGCTGCGTGGAGGCCGCAGCACTCCAAGGGCTGCGTCCCTTTCAAATAGCCGATAGACAGGAGTTGGTTCCCCATAATCTGATATTAATAGGCCACCAGTATTTTGGGTATGTTCAGACGAGGTATTTTGTCCGTGACCAAATTCAGCGCATATCCCACTGCAGAAACCACTCTGCTGCGGTTCCTGTCGAGGGCTTTTACGCGGACCCGCTGTAGGTTTAGCTTTTAATTGAATGGAGCTATACCGCAAGCAGGCTCCACTTGAAGCTTCATGAGTGGTCTGCGGGGTAACCGTGCCGAGAATGGACCTGTACGTTTTTGGAGCAAGTCTTGAAAACTGCGCTGCAAAAAACGTTGGCGCAGCCTCCTATTGAAATCATGGCAAGGCGGTTTCAGAACAGATTGTATCCGGTTTTCGGCACCAAATCCGTGCTGAAACCTGCACCCAAAATCTTCCATCTGAACATATCCTTTGAAGTAATGTAGATGCTGTATATACCGCCACCTACTGTTATCCGTATTTGTATCTACACCCACATGGGGTACACTGGGACGCCCCTCCTGAATGCTGTTTGCGTCCCTCATTGTATTATCCTTATGTCGAGCTCAGAGACTCCCGGTTATTGTTTTCATCACAGGTAGTTGATGGCGGCTTTCCGTTACTGACCAGCAGCTCTGCACACGTACTATGGGTACAGTATATCCTCTGCACTGTTATGTATTATTAACCCAACAGAACTAACTAACTTCCAGCACCGAAGTGGTTAATCACGAGCGGCCTGGTTAATAACACACTAACAGGCGCTGAACGCCGGCTCCCTCTCCGTCTTTTCTCCTCTTTTGTCTGTGTCATAGTTTTATTTTTTTTTTAAACTGCGTTTCTCAGTTTTTCACACGTCGAGAACTTGGTGGAAATGTGTCAGCGCTCTCGAGATGCAACAAAGGAGGTTGCCGTGGCGATAGGCCGGCGCGACGCTTCTCGCTCGTGTACATGTTGTGTGGGTCACTTTTGCGCACTTGCCTCATTAACTAAGCTGGATCTCTTCAGGAGGAAGAATTTGGGGTCCGGGAGACTTATTCCGAACACGGCACCCAGAGTTCTCAGGCGCGGCTGGAGGTGATGGAGGATGAACTGGCCGGGAAGCAGCACGAGATCGATGAGCTGAACAGAGAGCTGGAGGAGATGAGGGCAGCGTACGGCACGGAGGGGCTTCAGCAGGTACGTGGAGCTTCATAATAGGAGGAAAAGGGTAGATTTTTTTTATTTTATTTTTGTTTGTTTTTGTTTAAAATACTTTAGGTTTTAATTTCTTCATCCTGCGTTGCTTGCTAACTTTTACCCAAAAATTTGATTGATTAAACTAGGAGCCATTCCTGGTGCTGCTTCCCCTTCAGATCCTAGACAAGGCGGTGCAGTGTTTGTTTCTCCGCCATCTTGTGTAGGCGAGACGGGTGGCATGACCTGGTGTTGGGCTCTGGTTCCTTGGCCCCCGCAATATAGAACATGAGCACATCCACCATAAGCCTTGGTGCGTTCTTCATACACACACAGCATGTTATCCACAATTTGTGAATTAACTCTTTAAATGGGTTTTCCAAAATTAGTTTTTTGAAAATTAAAGAAGGTGCTGTGAAAAAAAAAAAAAAGTCCCCACTGAGCCTGTAGTGATGACATCACGCTCATCTGTTCCCTGACTGCTGCAGCCAATCGCTTGCCTCATCGGCCGTGCCTGCTTGAACAGCATTTGACCACTGAGGCCAGTGATCGGCTGCAGTGGCCACGGGAGCTGTGAATGGTGGGGGATCAGAAAAGTGGGGCATTTTTTAGGGTTAGAAAGGTTTTGGTTTTCTTTAATATTACACAGCCAGATTTTAAAAAGTCTTGGAAACTCCTCCCCCTTAAAGGGGTTTTCCCATCTCAGACAATGGTGGTATATGACTAGGATATGCCCCCATTGTCTGATAGGTGCGGGTCCCACCGCTGGGACATGCACCTATATCTAGAACGGAGCCCCGAAAGTGAAGGAGGGCAACCTGCGCATGCACAGCCACCCTCCATTCATTTCTATGGGGCTGCCGAAAATAGCCGAGCCCTGGCTCCCTTCTATGGGAGAGGCAGGGATTAGCGCTTGGTGGTAGGCGGACCCCGAGAAATCTGGGGTCCTCCAGCCACAGCGCTCCCCGCTCCATTCTCGATATAGGTGGGACCCGCACCTATCAGGCAATGGGGGCATATGCTAGCGATTTGCCCCCATTGTCTATGATGGGAATACCCCTTTAAAGGGTTTGTACCAAGATATAAATGTATCCCCTATCAAAGGCGCAGCAGTGCCCATGCTCGACCACCTCTCTGTTCATTCCAGGGACTGAGGACCCCCCGTACTCGTGATAGGTGGGGGTCCCAGTGGTCTGACTTGCATTGATCAGATGCTTCTAGGGTATTAAGTTTATATCTTGGTACCAATGCTTTAAAATACAGACCTTAGTGACACGTAATTGGCTCCAAATATAGGACAAAAACAGCACAAACAACCAAAAGTATATATAAAATATCATCTTTATTAAATATATGCTAACAAAATTTCATAATATGATAAAATGGAGGGAATAGTCCACAAAGAATGGCTGGGACCACAGTAAGTATATAATTGGAGTGTACTGATCACCACAAAGTAAACAGCAGGTAAGTACCAAAAGTCCAACAGTTATGATAAAATTACAAAGGGCACTGTAATGTTAGCCACCTCGGGCCCGGCCGCCCAATGTGTTTCCCCGATGGCTTCTTCAGGAACAAATGCTTGGTCACTAAGGCCACAAATACGTACAGTGAGAAGGGGTTAAAGTCTCAAACAGATGGATGTTGATCTTTTGGGGCAAAACCTCCACAGATTGTTTCTTTGTTGCTCTACGGTCCTAGTTTTAGACTGTACGCAGCAGATGTCCCTGCGCGGCCCCCGCTCCTCCGCGGGCTCCGCTGTGGGCTTCATGTTATTGGTTTTCTAAATATTCTTTCTATTCTGTCGAGAGCAATTGCAGAATATTAAAACTTCTCCACGTCTGCCGTGCTTTGTTGCATGGCGCTGGTTTGTGTTCTCAGTGGAGCTAAACTCATTATCACTGACGTTTAAAGTGACACTTGCAGCTTTTCTCAGGACTTTGTAGAAGTCTCTTTTTAAAGGGGAGCTCCACTTTTGCAGAACATATTGCACAACATAAAGCCAAATTCCTTCCTCTGATAGCTCAGATGCACATAAGCCGTAGAATAGCGCTGTAAGTACTTTACTGTTTCGCTGTCTGACATAGGGGACACAGCATAGGGTGTGTCCCCTGAGCTCCCACAATGCACTGCTTCTGTCTAAACAGCCAACACAGCATCAAGGTATTAAAAGTGCAATGACATAACTTAAAGGGCATCTGTCAGCAGATTTGTACCTATGACACTGTCTGACCTGTTACATGTGCGCTTGTCAGCTGAAGACATCTGCGTTGGTCCCATGTTCATATGTGCTTGCATTAATGAGAAAATGATGTTTTAATATATGCAAATGAGCCTCTAGGAGCAACGGGGGCGTTGTCATTACACCTAGAGGCTCTGCTCTCTCTGCAAAGGCCGCGTCCTCTGCGCTTTGACAGGATGAGGCAGTGAAAATATCATCACACCTGGCCCTGTCAATCAAAGTGCAGAGAGAGCGGAGCCTCTAGGTGTAATGGTAACGCCCCCATTCCTCCTAGAGGCTCATTTGCATATATTAAAACATCATTTTTCTCAGCAATGCGGACACATATGAACATGGGACCAACACAGGTGCCTTCAGCTGCTAATTGCACATGTAACAGGTCAGCCAGTGTCATAGGTACAAATCTGGTGCCCTTTGAAAGTGCTATAACATAACTTAAAGGGCATCTACTAAACCAGCCATGCTGACCCTGCTCATTAAAAACAGGGGAAAAAAGTGTTTTTAAAAATATGCAACTTTGGGCTTAAGTGCACTGAGGGCGACCCACTAGCCTTACGGTGCATGAAAGCTCCTCTGCTATGCTTCTCTGGACACTCCCCCTTCAGTTGATTGACAAGTCCAGGTGGAGGGGTTTGCATCCAGAAAAGCAGAGTGGAGAAGCTAAGGTGCACTAAGTGGCTGGGTCCTCCCTTCGGTGCACTGAAGCCTTCATTTGCATATTTCTAAAGATAATTATGTCTTCTAAGTGCAGCAACAGATCAGGGGAACAAAGGTATGTTTTTAATCAGCAGGGTCAGTGGTGACTCTTTTGGTTGAGTGATTGGCAGCAGCATCTTATGTCTGTGTGTAGAGGGGCCAGGAAGTTAGAGAGATCGGCACGGGACCTGGGAAGTGTCAAAATGGGAGCAGAGGAGGTTCAGTGAGGTATTAGCAGCTATAACTTCATCCATTAAATCACTTCTTAATGGTAGACCAGTCGGGGAGCTGAGAGTTATGTGCCATTAGCTTATACAGGGTCCTCAGGGGCGGGGTATCTGCGAATTCTGCAGCTCTCTGGTTTTGCATGGGATGTAACATCTGACTGGTTATTAGCGGGTTCCTTTTGCTTTCTGTAAACAGTGTAGTCATGGTTTTCCTATAGGTATTGTAAAGAGTAAAATGATATACAATTCATGAGCAGACGGCTTATAAACACCATAAGGTTTTATCATTGATTTCCTTGATCGACCATTGATTATAATGGTCTGGATTGCCCGCTCCTGAGTAAACCGGCAGGAGATGAAGTGGCATGGCGCTGTCCTTTCACTGCTGCCACTTCAGCGGGGTTCACAGCGGTTATAGCAATAGTCACCAATGTCTATTGTGAGACAATCCCGTTGAACTGTGTATTGTCCTGAGCTGCCTGTCACCCGCACGCTGATTATCCATCTGTCAGGAGATTGGAGGAGGGTAGAGAAGTGACAACCAGTGGTGTTCCTGTAATTCCTGGGGTCCAAAAAGTGAAAATCAGACATTATGTAGCACATGGCAATCTCTTTCTAACAAAGCTAGAACCAGCCCTGTACCTCCCATGGATCCAGAGATCTCCTCATTAATTGCTCCAATTTTTCTTCTAGCTTTATTTCAGGCTGGCAGCTGGAGGGCATGTCCTTTCTCAGCGAGTGTGTCCTTTCTGCTGTAGCTCTTTACTTGTAACAGCCACAGCTTCTAACAGAAGGTATGGCTGGTGACAGTTGAAGATTTAAATGGAGCGTGTGCGACCACCTGAGTGAAGTGGACCAGAAATGTGATACATTATATTGAATAACTCTCCTGCTATACTAACATTTTAATTATATGCAATTACAAAAGTATTCAGATGCCTTCCCAAACAGCTGATCGGCGGGGGTCCCGAGTGTCTCGCAAATAATATTCTAGATTTTTTAAACCAAAGCCTGGATCTGAATACATTAGTAACTGATTGTGATTGAAGGGAGTCTGTCACCACCATATGGCCATATACAGCGCTTACATTGTCCTATAGCACACCTATACATGAATGTAATGGTACCTTTGTCTTTTTCTTTACACTTGCAGAAGCTGAGAAAACTACGTTTAATTCATATGCAAATGAGCACTCGCAAGCGCCCACTGTGTTGGCGCCCAGGCTGCTCTGCCTTTTTCATTGTTTCCCCCGCCCCAGCCTCTGCCTATGCCCGCCCTCCTATTCCCATGCGTCATCCTTCAGTCCGGCCGAGATCACGCGCCTGCGCGCTGCCTCGCCGGGGCATCCGCACTGCGATGCCCATTGTGGGCACGGCATCACTTTAACTACTGCGCATGCATGTAAGCACTGTATATGGCCATATGGAGATGACACATTTTGTATAGCCACTGAGTTATTCAATAAAATGTATCTGTATAGCGCCACCTGCTGTTTGTTCTTTTCCTTATTTTACTGTCCATCTCACGTGCTCAGTTTTAATTTTCAGCTGTATCTGTTGTTAGAAGCTGTGACGGTTACAGAGAGCGCCACAGCAGAAAATACACGCCCCTGAGCAAGGACACTACCCCTGAGGTGCCAGAATGAGGAGATCTCCGGATCCATGGGAGGTCCAGGGTTGGTTCTGGCCTTGTTAGAAAGGGATTGTCATGTACTATAGGATGTCCGATTTTTCATTTTTTAAATCAATCATGGGATAACCCCTTTAATTAATTACCTATTATAGACTGCTGAGTATGCTGAAGTTGGAGCTCCATTTTAATATCCTGTTAGAAGCCGCTAATTCTCTTACTATTTTTATTTTAAAAATTTGATTAATTTATTCCATATTTTATTATCCATAAATTGCTTTCACGTGAGAAGTTGCACATCAGAAAGACAGTGTGCCGGCTAACGTCTCAAAAGGCAGCCAGCTTCATGGTGAGCCAGCGCAGTGACAACTGTCTTCTGTGTGTAGCTAGTTGGATCCAGTGTAAGTTGTCAATGTTTTTTGCAGTTGTGCTTTGTTTGTTATAGAATTTATTTTACTGTTTTTGCAATTTTTTTTCTGCTCTTAATGGTTTGCATAATAATAATTTTTAGGGAGCCGGACGCTATGATAGACCGCTAAATTAGAGTATGAGTGTGAGTAGAGAGTGTAGATGCACCTTCTGAAGTTCTGAACAGTCTGCCAAAATGTCCAACGGGAAGAGGGGCTGAAAAGAAAGCACTTCCTGCTTCTGCAGAGTCACATGGTGTATCACATGATCCCTCACAGCCAGTCTGTAGCTCTGTAAAGGATCATGTGCACTCAAAGTCTTCAGATACTTTCACATTTTGTTGTTTTATTTGTGTTGCTGCCTTTTGCTAAAATAAAAAAAAATAATAATCAATTTTCCCAATCATTCTGCATTCAATCAGGGGTGCACCACCAATGAGGCCAGGTGAGACTATTGCATGAGTCAGCGCCAGGTAGGGGCAAGAGAGGGACACCCGAAGGGCCATGGGCTGAAGGTAAGGGGTTAGGTTAAGAAATTGGCATTGGGGAGGGAGGGGCGCCATTTCAGTTTGTGCCTCAATCAGCAGAAAGGCTAGGTGCACTACCCCATAATGAGAAAGTGAAAACAGAAATTTAGAAATTTTTGAAAATTTATTAAAAAGGAAAAACTAAGGGCTAAAAAGGCACCTAAAAGGAAACAAGATTCTCAAGTCTGATGACACCAAGATTTAACTTTTTAGCTATGTACACCTTTTGGGGGGGCATTTTTTTTTATTACTGCACTGTACTTATTTTGAGCTAAAAATCCTTTTTTCAATTGGTCTTTATTGACAATATGGAATCTTTTTTTTCTGTACAGAGCTGACCTGCTCTACTAGCTGCCTGTGGATTTTTTCTCCTTTCCGTCATCTGAGGAGCAGACAGACTCCTTATCTCTGATCTCTCACGTCATAAACACTCATTCAAAGCTCAATCCTCATCTTACTGATAAGAATCTGGCTTAAATAAGTGTTTATGACGTCCTGGTAGTTTAGAGATGAGGATTATTAGATGACTGCACAAAGGAAAAGTACCAATCACACAGAAAAACTGTTAACCCTTTGTGACTGAAAAGCTCAATATTTTTAATAAAGGCCAATTGAAAATATGATATTTTTTGTCAAAAATAAGTTAAATGCAGTCATAAAAAAAAATTGACTCCAAAGGTGTTCATGGCCTTTAAGTGTCATGTCTGGATGAAACCAGGCACTTTCCATCACATGCCTAATACCATCCCTACAGCAAAGCAACGGTGGTGGCAGTATCATGCTGTGGAGGTCTTTTTCAGTGGCCGGGACAGGGAGACTGGTCAGGGTTGAGAGAAAGCTGAATGGAGCAAATAACAGAGATATATTCTTAGCGAAAACCTGATCCAGAGTGCTCTGGACTTCAGACTGGGCCGAAGGTTCACCTTCCAACCAGACAATGGACACAGCCAAGACAACACAGGAGCGGAACTCTGTGAATGTCCTTGAGTGGCCCAGCCAAAGCCCTAACTTGAGCCCAATCGAACATCTCTGGACTGGAGAAACCCGACAATGGCTGTCCACCAATGGTCCCCATCCGACCTGACAGAGCTTGAGAGGATCTGTAGAGGAGAATGACAAGAAATCCCCAAATCCAGGTGGGCAAACCTTGTGGCATCATCCCCAAGAAGACTGGAGGCTGGAATCACTGAGTAAAGGGTGTCAATACTTATGTCAATACAAGATTTAAGTTTTTCTTTTTCAATAATTATTAGCAAAGATTTTGAACATTCTGTTCTCACTTTCTCGTTATGGAGTATTTAGTGCAGAATGATGGGGAAAAACTGGAACTTTTTTTATTTTAGCACAAGGCTGTAATGTAACAAAATGCATTGTGTATTCCACGACTCCTCAGACACAGGAGTCATGGAGTGCATAACATGATTCGCTGACCGGCTGAGAGAGCTTATGTCCCACTCACAACAGATTGTCATTCCAGGGGTTGTACTGGATTGGAAAACCATGGCTGCTCATTCTAAAAAAGAGTGCCCCCGCCCCGTCCACAGGTGGTTTGTGGTGTTACTGTTCAGCCCCCATTCTGTACAACAGAGCTTAGCTGCAGTACCAGACCCAATCTCAGACAAGACCTGTAAGTCGTTGGACTCTAGTCAAAAATACAGTATATTATGCTTAGAAAGGGCTAGAAATTCCAGACGTATCCCTCAGATGCCCGCCATAAAATACCTACAGCCCAAGAGTCAATACATTGACTCTTGGACAATCTACCTGCCGATGACATCACTGTTCATTACATAATGAATGACCTGCAAAATTTACTTCTTTCATTGTCTTAATAGATTATGTTGTGACCTGATAGAATTGAAATCTAAAAGAACACCAAGATTCATACATCAGTTAGGGAAGTCTGTTCCTGCAGATGAGCAGACCCATTGGAGTTACCGTATCCGGCAGAGCCAGGTACCGCTGAATCCCCGTTCACTATAACTGGATCTGGTGGGTTTCCGGCATAAATGCCGGCAGTGTGCCGTTAAAAAATTCCACTTTTCCAGAAGATTGCTGGCATTTATGCCGGAGACCCTTCAGATCCTGTTACAGTGAATGAGGATTTGGCGTTGTCCGGCTAAGACAAATTACTAAATGTGAATGTACCATAAGGTTTGTGCTGCTTATTTTATTTAAAAAAATCACCCATTTATTCTTTGTTTTGGTTATATTTTTACTTTCCAGCTTCAGGAATTTGAAACTGCCATAAAGCAGAGAGACGGGATCATCACCCAGCTCACCACCAATCTCCAGCAGGCGCGGAAGGAGAAAGATGACATCATGAGAGAATTCCTGGAGCTTACGGAGCAAAGCCAGAAGCTGAAGATCCAGTTCCAACATGTGAGATCTGTTGTATACTTACATTTCATAGTACCTGTCATAGGGTTCTGATTGATCAGATCTGACCAGTGAGATCCCTGTCGGTCCCTAGAACAGGGGACCTTACACAGGAGATATAAGTTAGGGTCCATTTACATGTCAATCCGCAAAACACGGACATCTGCCATGTGCGTTCTGCATTTTGCGGGACCGCATATGGCCGGCGCTATAATAGAAATGCCTATTCTAGTCCGTGGCTGCAGACAAGAATAGGACATGTTCTAATTTTTGCAGGGCCGCAGAACGGAAGTGCCGATGCAGACACCACGCGGTGTGCTGTCCGCATTTTTTGCGACCCCTTTGAAAATGAATGGGTCCACACCCGTTCCGCAAAATTGCGGAACGGATGCGGACCCATTATGCAGACATGTAAATGGACCCTAAATGAGCGATAACAAAATTATGAGCATGCTCATTCAGCTGTTTCCTTATCTGCAGTAGACAAGCAACAATATACTAATACGTATTATATATAAATGTGTACCTGTGATATATGAAATTTTATATTATAAAAGTCTGAAAAAACTCAAGCATTTTTAAAGGCTATTCACACTTCACACCCTTTTTTAAAAAATATTTTTATTACTCCCATGAATCCAAAATGAAAAAATAAGCTTGCTAAGAGTCTTGAGCAAAATCGATTAAAATAATTGCACAATAGATGCAAACATTATATATGGACTAAGCCCTCACTCTGATATGATAAAATCTGAGACTCTCAGCCAATATATTTTGATCAAAACACATCTGTGCCCACCTACCAGCGCCAAGGTGGTCTCACTCGGGCAGGTCCTACTCTACTCAGGAGAACAGACCCTACACATATAGTGTACTGCTCCTAGTCAACTCTGTGTGCACCAAGCAACCAATGAGAGGAGGAGCACGTATAGCTATATGTACCCATAGGCTAATCAAGGTCTCCTGTGAGATAGGTAGGGCAAAGGTGCCCAAAAATGCTACTCCCAAGATAAAAAAGAAGCGCATTCACACTTGAAGGTGCCATTCCTTCAAATGTTTACTAGAGACTAAACAAAAATTGCACAAAAAAACACCCTGCACGATATGATAAGTGGTATGCGGAGGTGCATGGCAAATTTTATTTAAAAAAATCACAGAAAATAATGCACTAACACAATAGTTGCAAAACAAAATCTGAGACTCTCAGCCAATATATATTGATCAAAACATATCTGTGCCCGCCTACCAGCGCCAAGGTTGTTTGTCAGTCAGGCAGGTCCTACTCGAAACCTACCTATGCATTTGGGAATCTACATTCATAGAAATGATGCATGGGCATCCCTTGAGGCAGTGCCGGAATAAGATCCTCCTTCTTTCCTTCTGTGCTTGTTTGATAACTGTCCCCACGTAGTCTTCCGGGCAGGATATGTGGCATCAGACCTGTCCAAGAGCCCCTGCTTGTGCTGATAAGTGTACAGGTGATTGCATTGGCATGCTCTGTTTTCTGTACCTGTCCTGGTGGTTGCAGTGCTTCTTTTTTATGTACAGCAGTGTATGTATCTCCATGCTAACAGACTACAAACAAACCCTGTGTAGTCTGATCCTGCATTCACTTTCCCAATCCATCCGCCTCCTACTTCTTACTAGCATACATTTGGTAGGTTACCAAGCAGTAGAGCACAGATGGATGAAGGTATGACTGTAGGACGAGACAACACAGTTTTTAGTCTGTCCATGGAAAACATAAGCCTGCGTAGGAGCTGTAGGCACAAAATGCTAGGATTAATTTTTTTGTAATCCGGGCTATTTGCAAAGGTGATCCATTTTTCTTAATGAATGTGGACGTTGCTGAGACAAGACGTATAGTAAAGCATGGAGTTCTGGATATATGGAAATACGCACGGACTTCCTACTGCTAACGTGTGCCGCCCCTGGGCAGTAATGTACGAGTAATTGGCAAACATCAGGTCAAACTGAATTATACTCTTCTGTGAATAGGTAAGTTTGACGCCGTGACCAAATAAATCAGCATCCCGCGGCTGCTTCATTTTATTTTCTATTTCAGCAGTCAAAGGAATAATAGACAATGCACGAGATATAAAAGCGGAACAAACGCATAAAAGGGGTTTGTCAGCAGGTAGTATCCAACGCTGGCGTCTCCTAGCAACTGGTGACATCAGCACAGGACGCCTCAGATTTACATCATTAATCTATTGCAGTTCAGTTAACTGCCAGTTTTCAACCACTTATAAACCATGCACATTTAGTGATAATATGTATAATAAGCTACATTTATTGGAAGAAGAAGAAATTGCATAAAAATAAAATAAAAAAAATCTCTCATTAAAGGAGTACTCCGCTGAGGACAGTCTCTGTTTTTAGGAAGGATACCTTGACAGTAAACTGATCTCAAAGTGACTCCTAGCAATCAGTGGAGAAACTGGGCAGTTTGCCTGCAGCGCCACCACTGGTGAAACTATGTATTACACAGTGACCATTGAAGTCAATGGGTTGTCTGTGTAATTCCAGACCGGGCTGGTCCTCCAGCACTTTTTCTAACCACTCTCTTCAGACAGCTGGAGGGTGTCTGCTGTACACTGTACGCACCTCAAAAAGCAGCTCTGCATGCTCCGTGTAGACACTGAACCAGCAGGGGTTGTCATTATTAATTGCAGCTATATCCCATTTACAGTAGTATATTGTGAAGTATAGAGCTTGTAAGGGAAATGGCTGATTCTATAAATGTGTAGGACTCTCTGAAACTTGAGACTATCTTAGGACTCTTTTTGGTATTTCTGGCGCAGATTGCAGCGCAATGGTTATTCGTGCCACAATCTGCACCTTTTCCCCCACTCACGCCGGATCTAAAAACGTGGGCAGGGAAGGGGATGGGCAGGCAGGCCCGTCTCAGTCATCATTTTCTGCGCCTGTTTTAGGCATAAAAAATAATCAAAATTTAAGTCTTACACTTAGGCTCCATTCACACATCCGTGTGTGTTTTGCAGATCCACGGATCCGCAAAACACGGACAGTGGCAATGTGCATTCCGCATTTTGCAGACCGCACATTGCCAGCACTAATAGAATATCCCTATTCTTGTCCGCTATTGCGGACAAGCATAGGACATGTTCTATTTTTTTCAGGATCGGAATTGCAGACCCGGAAGTGCGGGTCCGAAATTCCGGATCTGGATCGGAATTTCAGTATCGGAATTGCGGATTCCGTCGTGCGGCCCCATAGAAATGAATAGGTCCGCAATTCCGTTCCGCAAGATGCGGAATGGAATTGCGGATGTGTGAATGGATCTTAGACCGGCGGTGAAAGTTATGTAGAGGCCGGCACCCCTTCATAACTCAGGCGGATCCACCGTCGTTGCATGAGGTTATTAAGACCAGCATCTAAAACGCTGGTCTAAATAAATGAGCCCCCTTTATGTCTTTTTAGCAAGGATGTGCCCTAAGGCCCCTTTACACAGACCGACACAGGAGACAATTATTAGGAATGATCAGTTCCTTCCCGATAATTGCCTGTCCATCAGAGGAGGTGAGAGCTGCATTTACATGCAGCAGTCATCTCTGTATGGGGACGAGCGATTGCACGTCCTTACACAGAATAATTGGGCAGCAGATCGCTGTTTAGACAGCGCCCAGAATTTTTTTTTATTTAGGCCACCACATCAGTGATTGGCGACACCTAGTAACGCTCCTTGGTGATAATTGCCCCTATCAGACTAGAGCTAGATTGGGGTAACCCTGGGAGCAGTCTTATCAGACAGGATAGTTGAACTACAACATGATAATAAAGGATTATAACATAATAATAATAAATAAAATGAACCAAAAGTGTATACGAGACTTCCGGTTCTGGCGCCAGCATGGAAGGTATGTAAAGAGATCTCCGTCCTGTGTAGCTCAACAAAGCACGGTCTCCCCTACAAATTGAACTTTTCACCATCAGAAAAAGTCAGATCAAACGACTAATACTTCCATCTGTTGGCCTATGGACCGTTTTGTGATATTAATGGAAAGCAAGATGAAACAGAACCCCCCCCCCCACCCGCGAGCAGGCAATGTGCCATCTGAAGACAATATGGTGCCTCGAGGAGAGCGGAGAAGCAGAGCCGCCGGCCATTCTGGAACATGAGAGCCCAGACTTGAAAGGTTACAAACTATAGGTAGATTATAAGCAGCTGTCCCTGGAGGTCGCAGCCCGCATCTTACATGACTTGCAGGAGGCGTTGTCTTCCATGGTAACCCAATCTTTTGTGGCCCTGCAATCCGAAGTGTCTCAACACGTGGCACGCCTAGATGATCTACAGGCCAGAGTGGCAGCGGCAGAAGCTGATAATGAGATTGCAACCACAAACCTCCAGAAAACCACTCCTGGTGTAGCAGTCTATGCATTGTGGGGCTCCCGGAGACCATACTGGCGAAAGATCTGTGAGGTGGAGCTGCCGGTGGCTCTGGGATTGCCGGATCGCCATAAAGTGGAGAGAGCTCATAGAGTGGGACAAGGCCTAGTTTCAGACATTACTCATTGACAGACCAGGCCTCTCGTGGCTTCCTCCCACCTTGAAAGACCTCGGGAGGTGATGGTGAAATACCTCAATTACTCTGATATGCCGCCATATTGCGGGCCTATAAAAAAAGAGGGTCTTTGGAGACTTTTCTGCCAAGGTGACACATCTGAGAAGAGGTTTACACCCATCTGCTCTGTGCTTTACAAAAACCAAGTACGCTTCTCTTTACTATACACAGCGATACTGAAGGTCTTTCATTCAGATGGCGCATTGTTCACATTCAAGGAACCGGCGGAGGCCTTAAAGGCCATGTACACCTTTGGAGGCAATTTTTGTTTGATTGCTTTTCACTCATTTTTGGCTAAAAATCATATATTTTTAATTGGCCTTTATTAAAAATATTGAGCCATGTAGAGAACGTTAATACAAGCTACTTACTGATGTATTGTTATTATCCATATTGCTTCCTTTGCCGGCTGGATTCATTTTTCCATCACATTATACACTGCTTGTGTCCATGGTTATGACAATCCTGCAGTCCATCAGTGGTGGCCGTGCTTGCACACTATAGGAAAAAGTGCCGGCCTCTTTGGTGGTCAGGACTGTGAAAGAACATATAGGCTGGTGCTCTTTCCTATAGTGTGCAAGCATGGCTGCCACTGCTGGATTGCAGGGTGGTTGTAACCATGGAAACGAGCAATGTACAATGTGATGGAAAATAAATCCAGCCAGCAAAGGAAGCAATCTGGAGAATAACAATACATTAGTAAGTGGTTTATATTGCCTTTCTCTACATAATAAATGCTATTTGCAGAAGTAAGACAACCCCTTTAACTGTTTTTCTAGCTGAGTGACGGTTGCTTTCACTTTGTGCCAGTCATCTAATTTACATTATCTTTAAACTGCTAAACGTTGATAAACACTTAAGCCACAGTCTTATCAGTAAGATAAGGATTGAGCTATAATGAGTGTTTATAAGGTAAGAGAGCAGAGATAAGGAGCCCATCAGCTACCCAACTGACTGAAAAGAGAGAAAATCCACAGGCAGCTAGTAGAGCATCTCAGCTCTGTACAGAAAAAAGGGTTCCATATTGTCAATAAAGACCAATTAAAAAAAAAAGATTTTTAGCTCAAAATAAGTACAATGCAATAATAATAAAAATTGCCCCAATGGTGTACATAGCCTTTCAAAAGTCTGCCATGTCTTCAGTCTAAACCCCGTTCCCTTCCTTCGCCACCATCTTTTGAGATTTCACAAAATTTTCCCTCGTCTGCTTTCTATGCAAAGGTTCAATATTCTAGGCTCAGTGTCACACTCTAGTTATGTAATTAATCCATAGCCCCTGAGCAAAGGGGACCTTTAAAATTGTGACTTTGGTGTTTTATAAGCTGTAAGCCATAATCATCCAAATTATAACAAATAAAGGCTTGAAATATCTCGCATCGCCTGTAATGAGTCTCTCATATGTTAGTTTCACCTTTTAAGTTGCATTACTGAAATAAATGAACTTTGCACAATATTGTGTGTGTGTGTGTGTGTGTGTGTGTGTGTGTATATATATATATATATGTATATACACACACATATAGGCCCCCAGAGTACTAGAGTACATACCCCCAGGTTTTTTTCTTGCCCTTTTCATTTACAGAAAGGCACTAGATAATGGTGTCCACTTTTCCCTCTTTTATTCAACCTGGCTATAGAGCCTTTATCGCGAAAATAGGGGTCAGGAGACAAAAAAGAAGGTCTCTGAGTAGGACGCAGAGAAATTAAACATGCTTTGTTCACGGATGACCTTATGGTATTTTTGGAAAATCAGCAAAGAGATCTGGGCACCCTTTTTGATTCGGAACAATGTCAGGTTTTAGAGTCGATACCACTAAATGTGAATTACCACCCCTGGGCAACTCCTTGTTCAGAGGCGGAAGGGCTTCATTGACTGTTCCTATTGAAATAGCAAATAGATCTGTGAAATAGTTGGGTATTCATATTGGGAAACATCTGGAATCTTTGTATTCACTGAATTTCCCGCCCTTGACCAGAAAAATACTGGGGGAATTGGAGAAATGGATGAAGCTTCCGCTTACCCTGGGGGGACACTGTCAGCTGTTAAAAATGATGAGTATTCCTAAACTGTTGTCTCCCATACAAACCATACCACTTCATACCACTACTATACTAGAATCTGCCTTCAGATCCTTAATTTGGTCCACAAAGCGATGACGAATCCCATTGTCCAAGCTACAACTACTAAGGTTAAGTTTTCTGGGCATACGTACCGTAGTTACAAACTGGCTGGTCTTCTGAGATAACGGAAAAAAACTGTGGGACCAATTATCGAAAAATTATAACAACTTTATTTCAATAATATATATAAAATATGGAGAAAAAGGGCAAGATGGAAAAAGATATACATAGAAGCGAGGGGCAAAACCTCATTGGACAGCCATGTTACTCCGCAGAACTGTGATAACAGTCTCCTGATAAAAGGCTGCACCCTATGCCTCACAAAAAATCTTCTGAGACACTGTATGTACTGGCTATATGAAGCTAGCTATTACTCCAACTACATCTTAGAGGCACAATTGGTACACCCATTAACCCTGGGTTCTTTATTACACACTAGATTTGGTCTTTTACCTCCTTTGCTCAAACGTAGTTTTCTGGTAAAGGACACAATTGCAACTTAGAAGGCATCTCGGAAGCTTTTTGCTCTTCCATTTTTGCCTTCCAAACAAATGAGTCTCTGGGGTCACCTGGAATTTCCAGCGGGGACGTCTTCTAAACATTTTTTAGAAGTGGAAAGAGAGGGGTATTGGGCGGATTCGGAATATATGGAATACCCAGGAGAACAGGTATTTTTAATTTGAGGAACTTAAGAAGCTCCACTTCTTTATTGATGCTCAGTTTCTAGCCTATCCTCAACTAATGGGATTTCTCCGGCCCAGACTTGTCAATCTCTTTAACAAATTACCCTCTAATAGTTTCCGAATTATTCATAAGGCCATATTTTAATATGGCTTTCGATTTTCAGCAACTCGGGACAACCAGGCGAGAGTAACTAGTTGTCCAAAATGCAATCTTGAAAACTCTGATCTGTGCCATGGGATGTGGTTTTGTCTGGAATAGGTGAAGTTTTGGAAAACCATCCAAGCTCAAATCAAAAGGTACAGTTGCAATAAAAAGTATGTGAACCCTTTGGAATGATATGGATTTCTGCACAAATTGGTCATAAAATGTGATCTGATCTTCATCTAAGTCACAACAATAGACAATCACAGTCTGCTTAACCTAATAACACACAAAGAATTAAATGTTACCATATTTTTATTGAACACACCATGTAAACATTCACAGTGCAGGTGGAAAAAGTATGTGAACCCCTAGACTAATTACATCTCCAAGAGCTAATTGGAGTGAGGTGTCAGCCAACTGGAGTCCAATCAATGAGATGAGATTGGAGGTGTTGGTTACAGCTGCCCTATTAAAAACACACACTAGTTTTGGGTTTGCTTTTCACAAGAAGCATTGCCTGATGTGAATGATGCCTCACACAAAAGAGCTCTCAGAAGACCTACAATTAAGAATTGTTGACTTGCATAAAGCTGGAAAGGGTTATAAAAGTATCTCCAAAAGCCTTGCTGTTCATCAGTCCACGGTAAGACAAATTGTCTATAAATGGAGAAAGTTCAGCACTGCTGCTACTCTCCCTAGGAGTGGCCGTCCTGTAAAGAGGACTGCAAGAGCACAGCGCAGACTGCTCAATGAGGTGAAGAAGAATCCTAGAGTGTCTGCTAAAGACTTACAAAAGTCTCTGGCATATGCTAACATCCCTGTTAGCGAATCTACGATACATAAAACACTAAACAAGAATGGATTTCATGGGAGGATACCAATGAGGAAGCCACTGCTGTCCAAAAAAAAACATTGCTGCACGTTTACAGTTTGCACAAGAGCAGCTGGATGTTCCACAGCAGTACTGGCAAAAATATTCTGTGGACAGATGAAACCAAAGCTGAGTTGTTTGGAAGAAACACACAACACTATGTGTGGAGAAAAAGAGCCACAGCACACCAACATCAAAACCTCATCCCAACTGTGAAGTATGGTGGTGGGGGGCATCATGGTTTGGGGCTGCTTTGCTGCGTCCGGGCCTGGACGGATTGCTATCATTGAAGGAAAAATGAATTCCCAAGTTTATCTCAACATTTTGCAGGAGAACTTAAGGCCATCTGTCCACCAGCTGAAGCTCAACAGAAGTTGGGTGTTGCAACAGGACAACGACCCAAAGCATAGAAGTAAATCAACAACAGAATGGCTTAAACAGAAGAAAATACGCCTTCTGGAGTGGCCCAGTCAGAGTCCTGACCTCAACCTGATTGAGATGCTGTAACATGACCTCAAGAAAGCGATTCACACCAGACATCCCAAGAATATTGCTGAACTGAAACAGTTCTGTAAAGAGGAATGGTCAAGAATTACCCCTGACCGTTGTGCACGTCTGATCTGCAACTACAGGGAACGTTTGGTTGAAGTTATTGCTGCCAAAGGAGGTTCAACCAGTTATTAAATCCAAGGGTTCACATACTTTTCCCACCTGCACTGTGAATGTTTACATGGTGTGTTCAATAAAAACATGGTAACATCTAATTCTTTGTGTGTTATTAGTTAAGCAGAATGTGATTGTCTATTGTTGTGACTTAGATGAAGATCAGATCACATTTTATGACCAATTTGTGCAGAAATCCATATCATTCCAAAGGGTTAACATACTTTTTCTTGCAACTGTATATCTAGGCGTCATTGTGCCAATGGTGCCAGAACTCATATTATGTCACATCCTCCTCTCCTCCATAATATCCTACTAGCGGTGCCTCTTTGAAGACTGGCTACAACCTCGTCCTCCATCAGTCTCGGAGGTCATATGTTAGGTTAAAACTTGCTTTAATATGGAGAGAGTGGAAGCTGAGCAATATAAAGGGAAATTTATCAAACCATTCTTCGAGAGGTGGTCGGCTTTCATTACTGTGGTGTTCTCTGATTCTGACATTAGAGACCTAATGCAACCATTCCTTACCTCTGTGTCATAATGTACTGCCTACGTTTGATGGCTCATTGTAGAGGAGAGAGCGGTTTGAAGTTTAAAAGGGGGGGGGGGGGGGGGGGGGCTTGACCTTCAGCATTGTACTATTTCTTGTATGATATGCTATTTTTACTGTACAACGTCAAACATGGTCTGTTACAAACTAATAAAAAAATGTATTCAATAAAAGATGGTAAAAATAGAAACTGCACTGAAAAAGTAGAAATAAATTAAATAAAAAAATTCTAAATAAAAATAGAAATAAAATAAAATTATAACGTAAATATAAATTGAAGATTATAAACACAATATAAAATAGAAATTAATAAAAAAAAATATAAAATATATATATATATACAAGTCCTTCTCAAAAAATTAGCATATTGAGATAAAGTTCATTATTTTCTGTAATGCACTGATAAACATTAGACTTTCATATATTTTAGATTCATTACACACAACTGAAGTAGTTCAAGCCTTTTATTGTTTTAATATTGATGATTTTGGCATACAGCTCATGAAAACCCAAATTTCCTATCTCAAAAAATTAGCATATTTCATCCGACCAATAAAAGAAAAGTGTTTTTAATACAAAAAAAGTCAACCTTCAAATAATTATGTTCAGTTCTGCACTCAATACCTGGTCGGGAATCCTTTTGCAGAAATGACTGCTTCAATGCGGCGTGGCATGGAGGCAATCAGCCTGTGGCACTGCTGAGGTGTTATGGAGGTCCAGGATGCTTCGATAGCGGCCTTAAGCTCATCCAGAGTGTTGGGTCTTGCGTCTCTTAACTTTCTCTTCCCAATATCCCACAGATTCTCTATGGGGTTCAGGTCAGGAGAGTTGGCAGGCCAATTGAGCACAGTAATACCATGGTCAGTAAACCATTTACCAGTGGTGTTGGCACTGTGAGCAGGTGCCAGGTCGTGCTGAAAAATTAAATCTTCACCTCCATAAAGCTTTTCAGCAGATGGAAGCATGAAGTGCTCCAAAATCTCCTGATAGCTAGCTGCATTGACCCTGCCCTTGATAAAACACAGTGGACCAACACCAGCAGCTGACATGGCACCCAGACCATCACTGACTGTGGGGACTTGACACTGGACTTCAGGCATTTTGGCATTTCCCTCTCCCCAGTCTTCCTCCAGACTCTGGCACCTTGATTTCCGAATGACATGCAACAGTCCAGTGCTGCTTCTCTGTAGCCCAGGTCAGGCGCTTCTGCAGCTGTTTCTGGGGAATGCGGCACCTGTAGCCCATTTCCTGCACACGCCTGTACACGGTGGCTCTGGATGTTTCTACTCCAGACTCAGTCCACTGCTTCCGCAGGTCCCCCAAGGTCTGGAATCGGTCCTTCTCCACAATCTTCCTCAGGGTCCGGTCACCTCTTCTCGTTGTGCAGCGTTTTCTGCCACACTTTTTCCTTCCCACAGACTTCCCACTGAGGTGCCTTGATACAGCACTCTGGGAACAGCCTATTCGTTCAGAAATTTCTTTCTGTGTCTTACCCTCTTGCTTGAGGGTGTCAATGATGGCCTTCTGGACAGCAGTCAGGTCGGCAGTCTTACCCATGATTGCGGTTTTGAGTAATGAACCAGGCTGGGAGTTTTTAAAAGCCTCAGGAATCTTTTGCAGGTGTTTAGAGTTAATTAGTTGATTCAGATGATTAGGTTAATAGCTCGTTTAGAGAACCTTTTCATGATATGCTAATTTTTTGAGATAGGAAATTTGGGTTTTCATGAGCTGTATGCCAAAATCATCAATATTAAAACAATAAAAGGCTTGAACTACTTCAGTTGGTGTGTAATGAATCTAAAATATATGAAAGTCTAATGTTTATCAGTACATTACAGAAAATAATGAACTTTATCACAATATGCTAATTTTTTTAGAAGGACCTGTATGTATGTATGTATGTATGTATATATATATATATATATATTAAGAGAATTTTTTTTTAAAGTAAAACAAAAATAGAAATAAACAACTTAAAATATTATAATAAATAAAACATTAGACGATTCTGACTATAAGCATAAAGTAAATCGGAGTCAAGCATCCAGTTTCTGTGTATCAGGAGGGCCTTTAATTAGACTGCTACTTGTTCTTGTCGTTCTGCAGCTACAGGCAGGCGAGACCTTGAGAAATACCAGCCACTCCAGTACCGCGGCAGATCTCCTGCACTCGAAGCAACAAATACTCACCTATCGGCAGCAGCTGGATGACCGGGACCACCACCTCAGTCGGTGCCAGAAGGAGAATGAGGACTTGCGGACACAAGTTATGTCCCTGCAGGATCAGATTCACAGTTTACAACAGGTCTGTATGATTGAAAACTTAAAAAAAAAATTTTTTTAATGCAAGATTGATCCATATCAATAACCATAGAAACGAGAAGTGCATAATGCGATGGAAAAATGGATAATAACAATACATTAGTAAGTGCTAACTTTCTCTACATGGTACATGCCACTTGCTGAAGTGAGACAACCCCTTTAAAGGGAACCTGAGATCACCATAATGCCTCCCCAACCGCCCTCAGTACTTCACAGCCATAGTCATCATGTCTCCAGCGATGTCTTTGCATGTTTTATACGATGGAAAACTTTGCCAAAAAACAACTTTATTCATCCTGGGCAGCGTATGCAAATTGGCCACTTGAATTCATGGTGGCAGCCATCTTGACTCTCCAAGTGATAGTAGACATGCCCTGTCCTGCGTCTTTACCCATGACTGATAACTTAGTGCTTTTTTTCTTCAGGTGCGATGTGCCTGAGATCCTGTGCATGCGCCTTTCTGTTTCATTTTTAGCGTGAGCCGATCTTCAGTGTGACCGGTTTCAGAGGCGCACTGCGCTGACTGACTCATTGTGCAGGCGCCGACTCCCGGGAGTGAGCTTCTGAGTACACTGAAGATCGGGTCACTGCAAAGACGCTAAAAAATAAGTCAGAATGGCGCATGCGCGGATCTCGGGCACACCGCGTCTGAAGAATAAAATCACTGAACCGTCAATCAAGGGGAAAGTGGCAGGACAGGAGCGCGGCTAGCTTGACCTTGAGTGTCTAGACAGCGGCCCTCTTGACTTTAAGCAGCCAATTTGCATACGCAGCCCGGGGTGAATTACTTAAAGCGGTTCTCCAGCAATAAAAAAAATTAAAATACTTAAATATTTTATAATACATAAATATATTTACAAATATCTTTCATTACTTAGAATGCCTTGTTTTGTCTGGGGAGCAATCATTAGGAGAAATAAAATGGCCGCCGTCCTATCAGTACACACAAAACCTGTCCTAATCACACAGGAGGGCAAGTTACTTCACCACAATGAGCTAAAGAGCTGCCTCATCCTCCTCTCTGCTTGTCAGGAATCATGATCCTGAATAGTGATGAGCGGCAGGGGCAATATTCGAATTCGCGATATTTCGCTAATATTTTGGACGAATATTCGCCATATATTCGTGAATTTGCGAATTCATGATCTCCAGGCATTATTTTCTTGATTGCGAAAATTCGCATAAAATTCGCATATAAATTTTCGCATAAAAATTCGCATGAACTGGTATTTCCACAAAAATCGAATATTCGCAATTACGAATATATTTTGCGATATTCGAAATATTCGCGAATTCTCGAAGTGCCGATATTCGCGATTAAAATTCGCAACTCGAATATTCGAGATCAACACTAATCCTGAATACAGGTGACTCTCTGTGGGAATGGAGAAGATAAGGAGACATGAGAGGAGGTGAGGTAAGGCTAATGAGCAGCAGCACTTGTTTACAGTCTCCATTACCACAGTCTGTCCTGTCTGTCCTCTCTGTACTTCATGTCTCCTCATGAACTAAATTCCCCAGAGATTCAGTTCTTATCTGTATTCAGGATCATAATTCCTGACCAGTGGAGAGGAGGAGGAGGAGGATGAGGCAGCTCTTTACCTCAGTCTTGTAAAGTAACTTGTCCTCCTGTGTGATCAGGACAGGTTTTGTGTGAACTAATGGGACAGCGGCCATTTTGTTTCCCCTGATAATTGCTCCCCAGACAAAACTAGCTGTTATAAATGATGAAAGGTATTTGAGAATATGTTTATTAAAGTAATATTTAAGTATTTTAATTTTCCTAATTCCCGGAGAATCCCATTAAGTTGCTTTTGACAAAGTTTTCCATCGGATGAAACAGGCAAAGACCTTTTTGGGAAGGAAAATTAGTGATTTCAGGTTCCCTTTAAGGTTTAGGCTTTCTTCTTTTGGTCACTCGCCTCAAAAATGTCATTTAAAAGTGTATTCCGCTTTCTTTTTTTATTTTTATTTTTTCACTTATTTGTTTATATTATAGGAAATAATGCACATTTCTAATATACATGTATTTAAAATTCTGTATACATACCTTTCTTATATCAGGCAGTTGACCCCTGCATGCAGTTGAATGGTATAGCCCATGTATCAGTCCCATGTAATGTATTCCTGGCCTAACTGACTAATGACATCGGTTATGTGACACTCTTCACATCATATAATCCCTGACATTCAGTAAGCCATAGTGTTACATGACTTGCCTGTCCTGGGTCAGCACATGGGACACTTCCATGTGATAAGCAAATAGGACTGGAATAATTCGCTTTATTGTGGTTATTACAGTAACTACATTACTCTGTGTATTTACATGGCTGCTTGTCTCTAGGTGATGTGATGTTGTTAATAAAGTTTAGTGTTAAAAAACACAGACACTGACGGACATGATTAGGTGCTGCTGCAGGTAGTAATACTGTATATACAGTATATGTTCTGCTCCTCAATACAGAACTGGCAGTTAAAGGGGCTGTCCAGGTTCAGAGCTGAACCCGGACATATCCCCGTTTTCACCCAGGCCGTCCCTCTGACATGAGCATGAAATGAAATGCTCCGATGCTCTCCTTTGCGCTGCGATGAATCGCGCAGGGCAAAGGCTTTTTCTGGAGATCTGATGATGTACCGGGCTCTCCATGGCTAAAGCTAGGGGGAGGCTTTAGCGATGTGCTAGCCTGTAAAATGGCTAGGGCAGCACTGTTCCCAGGGAACACTGCTAGGCGGAAACCTCCGCCTAGCAGTGTCCAAAAAAATAAAAAAAACAGCCCTTGCCCTGCGCGACACAGCGCTGGGCAAGGGAGAGCATCGGAGCATTGCTTATATCAGGGGGCCTGTTTGGGTAAAAAAGGGACATGCCTGGGTTCAGAGCTGAACCCCTTTAACTGAAAGCAAGATCACATGGCACATATGAGGGTCACATGAAGAATCACATGACTGACGCCATGTTTCTTCCTATCCAGCTTTCCTATGCATTTTACATGACTATTTTTCTTCTTTAGGGAGAGGCTACTGTATGGATATTATAAAGGTCTGTGAGCAAAATTTTAAATAGATGTATATTTGAAAGTTGTTCAGCATCCAATTGTCTACATAAATAAATGTAATCATTAAAACCGGAATACCCCTTTAATTAACACATTAATGGTCATATATCGATCATTATATAATGGTCATTTTATTCTTATAGCAAGAATACTCACCATCCTCTCCTCAGCACACAGAAATATATTATCACCTTATAGTGTTAGATTTTATTAGTAAGTCATAGGCGGGATATCTGCCTCCGGGGCACAGATTACTTATTATATCCTTATTATGTACAAATGGGTCACCCGCCCTGAGAGTGCAGCAAGATCCTATACAGCGCTGCCGTGGTATAGACACTGTCATGTAACTGCATTAAAAGGGTTTTCCGAGATTTAAATACTGATGACCTATCCATGGCCTTCTCTCTTCCCTAGGCCAGTGACGTCACATTCATCGGTCACGTGGCCTAGGAGCAACTCAGCCCCATAGAAGTGAATGGAGCTAAGCTGCGATACCAAGCACAGGTCTTCAGGCTGTGCCTGGTATCGGGCATAACCACTACTGAAAGTAAGAAGCTGTGCCTCGTAAAAAGATTTTAAATAAACCAGCAAAGGTCTTCAGAGTCAGAACTCCACCAAGCATTTAAAGGGGCTCTCTCACTTCAGCAAGTGGCATTAGTCATGCAGAGAAAGTGAATACAAGGCTTTTACTAATATATTGTTAACCCCTTCCTGCATTATCATGTACGTGAGCGAATGTGGCTCCTTGCCGCATCCTCACGTGCATATAAGTGATGGCATCGGGCAGGTGCAGGAGCTGCACCCACCCGATCCGCAGCACGGGCCCGGCTGTTACTTTCACGTGCGGCAGTCAGCGCTGACTGCGGCATGTGCGGGGTATACAGAGGCAGGGTGCTTCCTCTGACTCCTTCGCCCCCCTGCGCTGCGCTGGCAGGGGGTCGATGGTTGCCATGACAGCCCCGATGCCTTACACAGGCATCTGAGCTGGCAGCCTACGGAAGCCCAGGAGATCCAGCCTGAGTGCTGGGTCTCCTAGGCAACTGTCAGCATCTCACTGTGAATTGAAACGGGGATCAAACCCTGAAAAGATGAAGTCCCACAGTGGGACAAATATAAAAAGTAAAATAAAGTGAAAAAAAAAGTGTTTTTTTTTTTGATAGTAAAAAAAAAAAAGCGTCCTTTTTCCAAAATAAAGTAAAAAGAAAATTGTTAAAAATAGGGAAAAAAAGAAAAGTAGACATATTACATATCGCTGCGTCCGTATAGACCAGCTCTATAAAAATATCACATGAACTAACCCCTCAGGTGAACATTGTCAAAAAAGTTAAATAAAAACAGTGCTAAAAAACATTTTTTTGTCACCTTACATCACTAAAAGTGCAACACCAAGCGATCAAAAAGACGTATACCCCCCAAAATAGTAACAATCGAACCGTCCCCTCATACTGCAAAAAATGAGCCCCTACCTAAAACAATTGCCCAAAAAAAAAAAAAACTTGGCTCTCAGACTATGGAGACACTATAACATGATTTATTTATTTTTTCTCAAAAATATTAGTGTATAAAACTTTAATAAATACATAAAAAGTAGACATATTCGGTATCGCCACGTCCATAATCACCTGCTGTATAAAAATATCACATGACCTAACCCCTCCGGTGAACACCGTAAAAAAAATAAATATAAAACTGAACAACGTAACGCAATCACAGTCAAAACTGACTGCAATTGCGAACCTACTCACGCGGGTTTGCCGCAACGCATCCGGACCTTATCTGGACACGCTCGTCTGCAAGGGGTCTAAGACAATCGCCCAAAAACTAAAAAAAAAACTATGGCTCTCAGACTATGGAGACACTAAAACTATATATTTATTTTTTTGTTTCAAAAATGATATAATTGTGTAAAACTTACATGATATCATTATGTAAAACTTACATAAATAAATAAAAAGTATACATATTAGGTATCGCTGCGTCCATAATAACCTGCTGTATAAAAATATCACATGACCTAACCCCTCAGATGAACACAGTAAAAAAAAAAAAAAGTGTGTTAAAAAAGCAGTTTTTTTGTCACCTTACATCACAAAAAGTGTAATACCAAGCGATGAAAAAGTCATACGCACCCCAAAATAGTACCAATCAAACCGTCATCCTATACCGAAAAGAATGAGCCCCTACACAAGACAGTCGCCCCCAAAAAAAACTATGGCTTTCAGAATATGGAGACACTAAAAAATATATTTTTTTTCAAATATGCTTTATTATGTAAAACACAAAAAGTAGTCATATTTGGTATTGTCGCGTCCAACCTGCTCTATACAAATACCACATAATCTAACCTGTCAGATGAACATTGTAAATAACAAAAAATATAAATGGTGCCAAAACAGCAATTTTTTGTTACCTTGCCTCACAAAAAGTATAATATAGAGCAACCAAAAGTCATATGTACCCTAAAATAGGACCAACAAAACTGCCACCTTATCCCGTAGTTTCCAAAATGGGGTCTTTTTTTGGAGTTTCTATTCTAGGGGTGCATCAGGGGGTCTTCAAATGTGACATGGCACTCCAAAAACCATATGGCATTCCTTTCCTTCTGCGCCCTGCCGTGTGCCCGTACAGCAGTTTACGATCACAAATGGGGTGTTTCTGTAATCTACTGTTAACCTTTGCTTTTGTTACTGGAAAAAATGGATCAAAAAAGTGAAATTCTAAATTTCAACTCCATTTTCCTTTAATTCTTGTGGAACACCTAAAGGGTTAACATAGTTTGTAAAATCGGTTTTGAATACCTTGAGGGGTGTAGCTTCTAAAATGGTTCTGTTGTTCTAAAATGGGGTCATTTTTGGGTGGTTTCTATTATGTAAGCCTCACAAAGTGACTTCAGACCTGAACTGGTCCTTCAAAAGTGGGTTTTGCTTTTAAACTTCTAAGCCTTCTAACGTCACAAAAAAAGAAAATGGCATTCACAAAATGATCCAGACATGAAGTAGACATATGGAGAATGTAAAGTAATAACTCTTTTTGTAGGTATTGCTGTCTATTAAAAAAGTTGAGAAATTGAAATTTTTGGTAAATTTGGTATTTTTTTTTTACTGCCATGAAGTACAATATGTGACGAGAAAACAATCTCAGAATGGCCTGGATAAGTAAAAGCATTTTAAAGTAATTACCACATAAAGTGACAGATTTGCTAAAAAAAAAGACCTGGTCCTGGAGGTAAAAAGTAGCTTGGTCTTGAAGGGATTAATATCAATATTGCCTCCTTTGCTGGCTGGATTTATTTTCCCATCACATTGGAATCCAACAGTGGTGGTCGTGCTTGCAGACTATAGGAAAAAGCGTCAGCCCCTCTGGTGGCTGAGACCGTGGGATCTCACATAGGACTGCGCTTTTTCCTATATTGTACAAGCAAGACCACCACTGATGGATTTGCAGATTGGTCGTAACTAGGGTTGTTTTGGGTATCGAACTTGCGATACGATACCGGGATTTGTCTTTTATCAATACTAGGCTGTGCTACTGCTCAGCCCAGTATCCTAGAATATGGATCGCGCTTCCCTCAGCAGCACAGGGAAGAACGAAGCCGTCTCTCCCTCCCCCCGTGCTGCTCCCGCTGCAACCAATGAGAGGGGAGGGACTATGGCCACTGCGCCACCAATGATAACTAACGTTTAATACATTACAAATGCAGCATTGCCGGCACCCGACCTCTGACAGGGCGCCGGTAATGTGTTTCTGCCGCCGGCTGTATTTGTATATTAAACGTTAATTATTATTGGTGGCGCAGTGCACCCCCCCGACACCAGTATTAAAAACATTGGTGGCGCAGTGCGTGACATAGTACAGCTTGTTTTTGGTTGTGCATACTGTTGTGTGTACTTTGTATACCTTGCATATTTTATTTGTTCAATAAAACGAATAAAAATAAATAAATAAAATCATTGGTGGCAGTGGCCACAGGGTCCCCTCACCTCCTCTCAGTGGTGGCAGTGGCAGCTTCTGATCGGAGCCCCAGCAGTGTAATTGCGAGGCTCCGGTCGATTACCATGGCAGCCAGGATGCTACTGAAGCCGTCCATAGTAATCTCCCTGATTGTCACGGACGGTGTACAGGAAACAAGACAAAGCAACATGCATATATGACTCACTGGATCCAAAGCTAAGGAACCAAAAGGGAGACCCCTGCATAAGACCTGAGACTTTCCCTGGCTGCTCAGCCTATGCAAAGATCCCAGAGGTGGATGGTTGCATATCCACGTACCTCGACTATATAACCCCTGAACACCCTACAATAGTGAGGGGACACGACCACCGGCTCCCTACACCAGACACGGAGGGAGTCAGGGTCACCTGGGATCCAGCAAACAGAAAATAACAGATAAATGTTCAGCACTTAACTTTGTAGCAGACTGGAAAACAGGATCAGCATGCACACACACTCCAGGAAGTAGTATAAGCCGCCCAGTAATGCATTATGGGGAGGAATTTAAAGGGAAGCAATCAGTCCAACTACATGACAGCTGAGAGAGGCTAACGAGATGAGGAACTGAACAGCACAACAAAGAAAACTCAAGGAGGAGGTTCTGAAAGGCTTCTGTCAGAGCTTCTCAGCTGTCTGGTTGTGACAGTACCCCTCCCTCTACGAGTGGACTCCGGACACTCAGAGCCCACCTTCTCAGGATGGGACCTATGGAAAGCCCTGATGAGACGAGAGGCCTTAATGTCCGTCACTGGGACCCACATCCTCTCCTCAGGACCATAACCCTCCCAATGAACAAGGTACTGAAGAGAACCGCGGACAAGACGAGAATCCACAATCCTAGAGACCTAAAATTCAAGATTCCCATCAACCATAATCGGAGGAGGAGGCAAAGGCGAGGGTACAATGGGTTGAACATAAGGTTTCAATAAGGACTTATGAAAAACATTATGGATCTTCCAAGTCTGAGGAAGATCAAGACGGTAGGCAACAGGATTGATGACAGACAGGATTTTGTAAGGCCCAATAAACCTAGGACCCAACTTCCAGGAGGGAACCTTCAATTTGATATTCTTGGTAGACAACCACACCAGATCACCAACATTCAGGTCTGGACCAAGCACACGTCTCTTATCTGCCACACGCTTAAATCTCTCACTCATGCTCTTTAGATTATCCTGAATCTTTTGCCAAATAGATGACAAAGACGAGGAGAATCTGTCTTCATCAGGTAAACCAGAAGACCCCTCTCCCGAGAAAGTCCCAAACTGCGGATGAAACCCATATGCACCAAAAAATAGTGACTTATCAGAGGACTCCTGACGACGGTTATTTAAAGCAAACTCAGCAAGGGACAAAAAAAAACACCAATCCTCTTGATTCTCCGCCACAAAACAGCGCAGATATGTCTCCAGATTCTGATTGACGCGCTCTGTCTGGCCATTCGACTGCGGGTGGAAAGCAGAAGAGAATGACAACCGAACCCCCAAGCGAGAACAGAAAGCCTTCCAGAATCTGGAAACAAACTGCGTGCCCCTATCAGAGACTATGTCTGAAGGAATACCGTGCAATTTGACAATGTGATCAATAAATGCCTGCGCCAGCGTCTTAGCATTGGGCAAACCAGGAAAAGGGATGAAATGCACCATTTTGCTAAAACGGTCCACCACCACCAGAATCACAGTCTTCCCCGAGGAACGAGGCAGGTCCGTTATAAAGTCCATGGACAGATGTGTCCAAGGACGGGAAGGAATGGGTAAGGGAAGGAGAGGACCTGATGGCCGTGAATGAGTGACTTTGGCACGAGCGCAAGTCTCGCAGGCTGCCACAAAACCCTCAACCGACTTACGAAGCGCAGGCCACCAGAATCTCCGAGCGATGAGATCCAGTGTGGCTCTTGCCCCCGGGTGCCCAGCAAGGACCGTATCGTGGTGTTCCTTAAAAATCTTGTCTTAAAGCGAGAGGCACAAACAACCTCCCAGGAGGACAAAGATCAGGAGCCTCTGACTGGGCTGCCTGCACCTCTGCCTCCAATTCAGAAAAAAGAGCAGAGACCACCACACCTTCAGCCAAATTGGGACCCGGGTCTTCAAAATTCCCGCCTCCCGGAAAACAACGTGACAGGGCATCTGCCTTCACATTCTTAACTCCAGGGCGGAACGTGACAACAAAATTAAACCTAGAAAAGAACAAAGACCATCTGGCCTGTCTCGGGTTCAGACGCTTGGCTGACTCCAAGTAGGCCAGATTTTTATGGTCAGTAAATACGGTAATAGGGTGTCTGGCTCCCTCTAGCCAATGGCGCCATTCCTCAAAAGCCAACTTGATGGCCAACAATTCCCTATCTCCCACATCGTAATTTCTCTCTGCGGAGGAGAGTTTTTTAGAGAAAAAGGCACACGGTCGCCATTTGGCAGGAGAGGAACCCTGAGACAAGACCGCCCCCACACCCACCTCAGAAGCATCAACCTCAACTATGAAGGGTAAAGAAATATCAGGTTGCACCAAGATGGGAGCGGAAGCAAAACCTTCCTTGATATTAGAAAATGCCTTACGCGCCTCTACCGACCAGGAAGAAAAATCTACCCCCTTTCTGGTCATATCAGTGAGTGGTTTAACAATAGAGGAATAATTAAAAATAAACTTCCTGTAATAATTGGCAAAGCCCAAAAAACGCATCAGCGCCTTCTGATTCTCAGGAAGCTCCCACTCAAGCACAGCGCGGACCTTCTCGGGGTCCATGCGAGAACCAGAAGCGGAGAGAAGAAACCCCAGAAATTGAATTTCTGGAACCGCAAACACACATTTTTCCAGTTTCGCATATAATTTATTCTCCCGCAGGATGAGCAAGACCTGACGTAAATGTTCCTTATGAGTTTTGAAATCAGGAGAAAAAATCTAAATGTCATCCAAATACACTAATACAAATTTTCCCATCAAATGATAAAAAATGCTGTTCACGAAATGCTGAAAAACGGCTGGGGCATTCATCAAACCAAAAGGCATAACCAAATTCTCAAAATGGCCCTCAGGGGTATTGAAGGCCGTCTTCCATTCGTCTCCTTCTCTGACCCTGACCAGGTTGTATGCCCCTCTTAGATCTAATTTGGAAAAGACTTTAGCCCCAACAACCTGGTTAAACAGGTCAGGGATCAGAGGAAGCGGATAAGGGTCACGAATAGTGATACTGTTCAGCTCCCTGAAATCCAGACAAGGTCTTAAAGAACCATCTTTTTTCTTAACAAAGAAAAAACCAGCGGCAACAGGTGACTTCGAGGGTCGTATGTGTCCTTTTCTCAGACTCTCAGAGATATAAGCACGCATAGCGATCCTCTCGGGTTGGGAAAGATTGTATAAACGAGATTTAGGCAGTTTGGCGCCTGGGATGAGATTAATAGGGCAATCGTACTCCCTGTGCGGGGGCAAATCCTGAACTCCACTCTCAGAGAAGACATCCGAAAATTCTGAGAGAAAAGATGGTACAGTCTTAGTAGCAACCTCAGAAACAGATGTCATGAGGCAATTCTCTCTGCAAAAGTCACTCCAACCATTTATTTGCCTCGCTTGCCAATCAATGGTGGGGTTATGCTTAGTGAGCCAGGGTAGCCCCAACACTAGAGGAGTAGACAAACCGCTAAGGACGAAACATGACACATCCTCAACATGAGCATCACTTACAATTAAACGGATATTGTGAACTATGCCCTTTAATGATTTCTGAGAAAGTGGAGCGGAATCAATAGCAAAAACAGGAATATCCTTTCCCAAAGTGCGCACCTGGAAACCATGAGTTATCGCAAATTGATTATCAATGAGATTGACCGCTGCTCCACTATCCACAAAAATCTCACAAAAAATGTTCTTGCTCTCTAGCGCCACCCTAGCCGGTAGTACAAAACGGGAACTGCAAGCAAACGGAAAACCTTCAATTTCCCCCTTAACCCTGCCAATAGTAACAGACGGAACATTTTTAAAATATTTTTTCCTGTTTGTTTCTTTATTACTCCAAGAAAACTGCCTGAATCTCCTAGAGGGACAAACATTTGCCAAATGATTTATACCTCCACAACAAAAACAAACCCTCCCATGCGAGCTGAATCTTCTATTGTCAGAAGCAATCAACCCCAGCTGCATGGGCTCCTGCTCAGAAGGGGCTGACAGCGACCGAGACCCCTGCGCACAGAATGAGACCGCTGCACTGTCCTGGGACTGAGTATGACAGGAAGGGGACATCTCTCCTCTCTCTCTAAGACGCCTGTTAATACGAACGGCCTGAGACATAGCAGAGTCCAAAGAAATAGGCCTCTCATGAAAGGCAAATGCATCTTTCAATCCCTCTGAAAGACCATGGCAAAATTGACTTCGGAGTGCAGCATCATTCCAACCAGTATCAGCTGCCCATCTCCGAAATTCTGAGCAGTATATTTCTGCGGATTGTTTACCCTGGCATAGGAGACGTAGTCTAGACTCCGCCAGAGCAATACGATCCGGATCATCATATATCTGACCCAGGGCTAAAAAGAATTCATCCACTGAACGGAGGGGCCGTGCCCCCTCCGGCAGCGAAAAGGCCCAGGACTGAGCGTTACCTCTGAGCAGCGATATAATGATCCCCACCCTCCGTTCCTCATCACCAGAGGAGTGGGGAAGAAGGCGAAAATGGAGTTTGCAAGCCTCTCTAAAACGCACAAAATTCTCACTACCCCCGGAGAACGTATCCGGGAGCGAGATCTTAGGCTCAAAACAAACTCCATGAACGCAAGCTGAACCGGTCACTTGAAGCTGAGAAAAAGTCTTACGGAGATCAGCTACCTCCAATGAAAGACCCTGGAAGCGTTCAGCCAAAAGTGAAACCGGATCCATGCTTGAGACGGTTTTGGCGGCTTATAATGTCACGGACGGTGTACAGGAAACCAGACAAAGCAACATGCATATATGACTGAGTGGATCCAAAGCTAAGAAACCAAAAGGGAGACCCCTGCACAAGACCTGAGACTTTCCCTGGCTGCTCAGCCTATGCAAAGATCCCAGAGGTGGATGGTTGCATATCCACGTACCTCGACTATATAACCCCTGAACACCCTTACAATAGTGAGGGGACACGACCACCGGCTCCCTACACCAGACACGGAGGGAGTGAGGGTCACCTGGGATCCAGCAAACAGAAAATAACAGATAAATGTTCAGCACTTAACTTTGTAGCAGACTGGAAAACAGGATCAGCATGCACACACACTCCAGGAAGTAGTATAAGCCGCCCAGTAATGCATTATGGGGAGGAATTTAAAGGGAAGCAATCAGTCCAACTACATGACAGCTGAGAGAGGCTAACGAGATGAGGAACTGAACAGCACAACAAAGAAAACTCAAGGAGGAGGTTCTGAAAGGCTTCTGTCAGAGCTTCTCAGCTGTCTGGTTGTGACACTGATGCTGTGTGCACAGGGCAGCAGGGAGAGTGTGAGGTCCTATTCACCCTAATAGAGATCTATCAGGATGAATAGACAAGGGATCAAAAGACCCCAGGTTCTGGCCCCTAAGGGGGAAAATAGTTATTGAATAAACTGCAAAAAAAAAAAAAAGAAAAAAAACACACCAAAATATAAAGTATAAATCACCCCCTTTTCTTAATTTTACATATAATATACACTACGTGCAGAATTATTAGGCAAATGAGTATTTTGACCACATCATCCTCTTTATGCATGTTGTCTTACTCCAAGCTGTATAGGCTCGAAAGCCTACTACCAATTAAGCATATTAGGTGATGTGCATCTCTGTAATGAGAAGGGGTGTGGTCTAATGACATCAACACCCTATATCAGGTGTGCATAATTATTAGGCAACTTCCTTTCCTTTGGCAAAATGGTTCAAAATAAGGACTTGACAGGCTCAGAAAAGTCAAAAATAGTGAGATATCTTGCAGAGGGATGCAGCACTCTTAAAATTGCAAAGCTTCTGAAGCGTGATCATCGAACAATCAAGCGTTTCATTCAAAATAGTCAACAGGGTCGCAAGAAGCGTGTGGAAAAACCAAGGTGCAAAATAACTGCCCATGAACTGAGAAAAGTCAAGCGTGCAGCTGCCAAGATGCCACTTGCCACCAGTTTGGCCATATTTCAGAGCTGCAACATCACTGGAGTGCCCAAAAGCACAAGGTGTGCAATTCTCAGAGACATGGCCAAGGTAAGAAAGGCTGAAAGACGACCACCACTGAACAAGACACACAAGCTGAAACGTCAAGACTGGGCCAAGAAATATCTCAAGACTGATTTTTCTAAGGTTTTATGGACTGATGAAATGAGAGTGAGTCTTGATGGGCCAGATGGATGGATTGGTAAAGGGCAGAGAGCTCCAGTCCGACTCAGACGCCAGCAAGGTGGAGGTGAAGTACTGGTTTGGGCTGGTATCATCAAAGATGAGCTTGTGGGGCCTTTTTGGGTTGAGGATGGAGTCAAGCTCAACTCCCAGTCCTACTGCCAGTTTCTGGAAGACACCTTCTTCAAGCAGTTGTACAGGAAGAAGTCTGCAAGGTAAGAAAAACATGATTTTCATGCAGGACAATGCTCCATCACACGCGTCCAAGTACTCCACAACGTGGCTGGCAAGAAAGGGTATAAAAGAAGAAAATCTAATGACATGGCCTCCTTGTTCACCTGATCTGAACCCCATTGAGAACCTGTGGTCCATCATCAAATGTGAGATTTACAAGGAGGGAAAACAGTACACCTCTCTGAACAGTGTCTGGGAGGCAGTGGTTGCTGCTGCACGCAATGTTGATGGTGAACAGATCAAAACACTGACAGAATCCATGGATGGCAGGCTTTTGAGTGTCCTTGCAAAGAAAGGTGGCTATATTGGTCACTGATTTGTTTTTGTTTTGTTTTTAAATGTCAGAAATGTATATTTGTGAATGTTGAGATGTTATATTGGTTTCACTGGTAAAAATAAATAATTGAAATGGGTATATATTTGTTTTTTGTTAAGTTGCCTGTATTATGTACAGTAATAGTCACCTGCACACACACATATCCCCCTAAAATAGCTAAAACTAAAAACAAACTAAAAACTACTTCCAAAAATATTCAGCTTTGATATTAATGAGTTTTTTGGGTTCATTGAGAACATGGTTGTTGTTCAATAATAAAATTAATCCTCAAAAATACAACTTGCCTAATAATTCTGCACTCCCTGTATATACAATAAATAAATAAAATATGACATGTCGCCACATCCGAAAAGTCCAAACTATTAAAATATTAAAAAAAAAATCTTATATGTGGTGAATGTGGTAAAAGAAATAAAATAAAAACTGCGCGATTCGCCATTTTTTTTTTAGTCACCTTGTCCTCCCAAAAAATAGGATAGGACTGTTCGATTATGGGCTGGATGTCCCATAAAATGCAAAATGCACGGTGCTTTTTTTGGCGTTTTTTTTTTTTCCGTGTGGTATTGAACGGTATTGAGTATTGCAGTACTTTTTTATGGTTTCGAAACTAAAATTTTGGTATCGAAACAACCCTAGTAATAACTTTGGCTTCAGATGTTTCGCTCATCCCTAGTCGTAACCATGGAAATGAGTAATATATAATGTGGTGGAAAAATGAATCCAGCCAGCAAAGAGGGCGATATGGACAATCACAATACATTAGTAAGTGCTTTGTATTAGATTTTTCTACATAATAATGCTATTTGCTGAAGAGAGGGTAGCTAGTTGTTTCAGATTGCGTTCAGAATAAGCTGCCTGTGTGTATACGAGAGTGATAAATCTACCCCATAGTGTTATCTCCCTGCGCCAGTTTTCTGGAGGAAAATAAATCGCAATCCCAGCATTTGCGACTTTTTAAATGCCACTTGACACAATTTTTTGCCAGTGTATGATATCTGACATTTTTAGCAATGTCCTTCTGCAGGCTTCAATTGTTATTCTCAGTTGTCTCTGAACTGGTAGGGGAAACTAGCTGAAAAGATGTCTGCCCATAGACTACACATAGAGACAGCAGTTTCTGCTGCACTCAGAATCACCATGATGGACATTATAGATAGGTACTGAGTAGTAAAGATGTGAATAAAGCACTTGGGGTGATATCTAACACATACGCATTCAATAGCTGTTGGCCGAAGGCTCTCTCCCAACTCCTTTGGCTTAACCATACACTTACACGTTCGGCTCAGCTGTGTTTTATAGAGGAAAGCATAGAAAACCAGTGCCAGACAGCTCTGACGGCATATCTGCCAGGAGAAGAAAAGGATTGGGCAAAATATTAATTAGGCCTGCATCCGTGTGTGTCCCAACATTATCTGTCGTGGGACAGTCCAGGAGCTCCCCACACATACATTAGTGTGCTGGCCAAAATGTCCATTCTCAATGGGTTGGCCCAAGAAAAGACTAATGTATATGGCAAGCTTTAGATGTTGAATCATCCTTTTGTCCCTCTGTGTCACTGTGCTTCTCGCTCCCCTTTCCCTCTCCAAAGAATTCTATGGGAGGATGGAATCGGATCTTTCAGTGAGCAGGCAGCCTGTCATGGTTTAACAAGACAGAATTCAGAGTAAATGTTTAGGAAAGGGAGGGAACTGATTACTGGAGATCAAGGCATTGTTCTGTGATAAGGTATATGACAATGTTTCTTATATTCACCTGTTCTATTTTAAATCTTTTTTTTGCAGATAACCTCTTTGTTTTTAATGGACACTATGTAATACCTCAATTACCCTGTGGGGGCACTGCAGGAAAATTAAACACTTGTTACTAGACTAATTGCTGTGGGTTTTAGTTGCAGGAGACTCAGCTTATTGCGGGGAAACCTTTCTAACAAAGAATGTTGTTCCCCAGTTTATGTTCATGTTTTTTCCTTAAAAAACAGATGCAGCTGTATTTTTGGTCAGTAGCACTTCTGCACTCACAGATGGGAAAATAATAACGTAATACAAGGAATCTGATTTACAAGTAATGGAGGTATTTTATGGAGCTGGAAGTACCCCTTGTGTCTAACAGACAGAATATAAAGTTCCATCACTGGTTATTTTAACCCTGCTTTCACACCTGAGCGTTTCCCAAACGCGCGTCAAACGCGCGTTTTTGACGCGCGTTTCTGACGCGCGTTTTTGTAATAGTAAACGCGCGTTTGACGCGCGTTTGTGTCATTGACTGCAGTGTCCTATGGCCACAAACGCGCGTCAAAACGGCCCAAAGAAGCTCAAGTACTTGTTTGAGCGTTGGGCGTTTTACAGCGCGATCGTACGCGCTGTAAAACGCCCAGGTGAGAACCATTCCCATAGGGAAGCATTGCTTTTCATGTGTTGAGCGTTTTACAGCGCGTTTGAACGCGCTGTAAAACGCTCAGGTGGGAACTTAGGGTAAATCCTATGACATTTCTTAAAATGCAGCGCTTTGCTCTGTGCGGAAGGTGACAGGACATCAGTACTTCTCATGATATCCGATTAATGTTTTACTTCACAAATGTGAGATGGTAGAGTGTGATTCTATAATTACTCTTAATTATTAACTATTATGGGGTGTGTGAGCCATTAACCTGCCTCGCTGTAAAATAAGTATGATGTGTGTTAAGGAACTGATAGATATACAGAAAGATAGATATGAGTCATATGGTAGATGGATAGATATGAGAGCGATAGATAGCTATTAGATAGATAGTATAAGAAATAGATAGATAGATATGAACTAGATAGATAGATAGATAGATATGAGATGGATATAAGATAGATAGATAGATAGATAGATATGAGATGGATATAAGATAGATAGATAGATAGATAGATATGAGATGGATCGATATGAGAGAGAGATAGATATGAACTAGGTAGATAAGGGACAGATAGCTGTATGAGAGAGGTATGGAATAGATAGATATTAGATGCATATTTCGTATATGGATATGAGATAGATATAGACAGACCTATATATAACAGATATTAGACAGACAATGGGATATATAGATATATCTATCTATGTCATAAATATAGATCTAATATCTGTTATGTATAGGTCTGTCTATATCTATCTCATATCCATATACGAAATATCCATCTAATATCTATCTATTCCATACCTATCTCTCTCATACCTAACAGCTATCTGTCCCTTATCTACCTAGTTCATATCTATCTCTCTCATATTTATCTCTCTCTCTCATATCTATCTCATATCTACAGGTGAAACTCGAAAAATTAGAATATCGTGCAAAGTTCATTTATTTCAGTAATGCAACTTAAAAGGTGAAACTAACATATGAGAGACTCATTACATGCAAAGCGAGATATTTCAAGCCTTTATTTGTTATAATTTGGATGATTATGGCTTACAGCTTATGACACCGCAAAGTCACAATTTTGAGGTCCCCTTTGCTCAGGGGGTACGGATTAATTAGCTGACTAGAGTCTGACACTGTGAGCCTAGAATATTGAACCTTTTCACAAAATTCTAATTTTAAGCTGCATTAATGCAATTCCTTTTAATATGCATTACTGAAATAAACTTTTGCACAATATTCTAATTTTTCGAGTTTCACCTATATCTATCTCATATCTATCTATCTAATCTAATATCTATCTATCTTGTATCTATCCATCTCAGATGGATAGATATGAGATGGATAGATATGAGATGGATAGATATTTCATATATGGATATGAGATAGATATAGACAGACCTATATATAACAGATATTAGACAGACAGTGGGATAGATAGATATGAGATAGATCTTAGACAAACAGACTTGTCCACATGCCAAAGTATTTTCATTTAAATATGGTCCTGGGTGAAAGGGTGGGGATCCTCTCAGGCCACATTGTTCTTATAGATCTCTGTTGGCTGCCAGTTAATCGTTAGAATAGTATTTAGTTGTATTTTGGGTCTTATGACCATTTCGCAAATGACTGCGTGTACCTGTACAAAACAAAGACCTTAGGACCCATATCTGAAGCCATCCTACTAGGAGGGGACTTCTACACCTTAGCACATGCTGTAGAACAAAGCCTAAACTGTGCTGGTAGTTCTGTCTGTTATGTCTGCGCCGTGATCTAAATCTCTCTGTTCTCTTCAAGGAGCAGCAGAGAGAACTTGAATCATCCTATGAACAAAGACTGACTGAGAAGGATCTGGTTGTTGATAGCCTAAAATCAGCATTGCACAATGAAGAAATCAAGTGCGCAGAACTGCAAGAGAGAATATATGCGGCTGAGAAATCTGTCGATGAACTGCGAGAACAATTAACCCAGAAGAGCCTGGAAATAAATAGTCTCTTCGAAGAGCTAAACACTTCCAAACAAAGAGAGAGGAGATCCTCAGACGAAATCAAGCAGTTAATGGGCACTGTGGAAGACCTTCAGAAAAAGCATCATAAAGACAATCAGTCGGAGGCAGACCTCGTTCAGCGAATGGAATCGGAGACACAAAGAAAACTGGAGCAGCTTCAGGCTGAGCTAGACGAGATGTACGGCCAGCAGATTGTTCAAATGAAGCAGGAGCTGGTCAAGCAGCACACATTAGAGATCGAGAAGCTTCTTGAGCGGCACAGGCAAGAACTGGACAACATCTCTAGCCAGACAACCACCAACGTGACCAGTGAACGAATCAATGAACTTAATGCTGTCATTAGAGAGTTAAATGCCAAGCTCCTACAGTCGGATGAGCAGAAGAAGAAAATGAGAGAAGAATTAGCCAAGACACTGGAGGTTGTCTCATCGGAGAAATCCCACCTGCAAAATCAAATTGAAGATCTTCTACAGGACCTCACTTTTGCCAGGGAACAGATCCACAAAGCCAAACAAAGCCTTACCGATAAGGAAAACAAACTCAATGAAGCCAACAGTTTCTTGACCACTGTTGACAGCCTCAAGGCAGAACTGATTGCCGTCAAGGAATTTACCAAAGAATTAGAATCTAAACATGAAGCTGAGGTAACGAATTACAAAATTAAGTTAGAAATGTTAGAAAGGGAGAAGGATGCGGTGCTAGGTAGGATGGCGGAGTCCCAAGAGGCAGAGTTAGAGAAACTTAGGACATATTTCTTATTTAGTCATGAAGAGGAACTCTCAAAACTTCGAGAAGAGTTAAATCTGGAGCATAAAACAAATATTGAGAACCTGAAGGATAAGTTAGAAATACAATATAAAAAACAGATGGATCAGATGCAGCGTGAAACGACTGAGACCATCACTGCCATGCAGGCAGAAAAAGATTGCTTGGTAACCAAACAGAATACTTTAATGCTTGAAATTTCCATGCTGAAGGACTCTCCGCCATTTGTCCATGATCCAAAGTCAGAAGAAATGATGATTCAGATTAATGAACTGCAGAAAGAGTTGGAGTGTTTGAGAAGAGAGGAGAAAGAGAAGGGAAGTATTGAGCAAGAGGTTCAAGTCTTACAGCTTAGAATCGAAGTGCTTGAGAAAGAGGTGGAAGATAAAGATGCTCTCAAGAAAAAAATAGCTGTTCTAGAGGTTGATAATAGGCTCCTTAAGGAAGAAAATGATGCCTTACAGAATATGAAAAAAGACTGTAACACTGAAAACTATGAGAACCTCAGTAAAGTAGCCAATTTAGACCTAAAAAATCAGATTGAAGTCCTCTCTTTGGAAAATATATGCCTGAGGAACTTGGAGCTCCAGCTGAGAGAAGAGATTGAACACCAGAAGAACACATTTTCTTTCGCTGAAAAGAACTTTGAGGTCAACTATCATGAACTTAAAGATAAGTATACCTTCCTGGTGAAGGAGAAGAATCAATTAGAAGATAGTAGATCAAAGCTGGAAGAAGAGTTTAGATTAAGGTTCAGAGCTTTAAATGATGAACTTGCAAACTTAAAGGGGGCTAAAATAGTAGAGTCCCAAGTAGGTCCTTCTAAATCAATCAAGGCTGACGGACTCGATGTTGGAGAAGTTGTTGAGAAAGATACAACAGAGTTAATGGAAAAACTAGAGATTGCCCAACGGGATAAGCATGAACTGTCTCTGAAACTTTCCAGTCTTTCAGAGGAATTACAATTAAAACAAAATGAAATTAACCAGTTAAAGGAAAAGGTGAAATCCTTAGGTTTTAAAAGGGATCATGGTATGTTCGAGGATGAATCATGCATGAAACACAAAGAGAATGTCCCAAAACCTGTCAGCAACCATGTTCTAGTGTCAAATGATGGTGTTGACACTCATGTATTAGAAGAAAGTATCTGTCCAATTGAAACTCCCCACTTACATGGATCTCCTGAAATTACTTATTTGCAAAAGGAAATTCAGGATGTTTTAATGGAAAAACAATCCCTTTTACAAAGGTTGCATGAGTTGACTGGAAAACTCGAAGCCGAAACTTCCTTGGTGGAAAGCGCACAACTGGAAAAAGATGATCTTCAACGAAAAGTGGAAACAGTCATCCAGGAACAGGTAGGTGGACTATCCACAATTATGGAATAGATCATTGTTTTTAAGAATCATTCATGAACTGTTTGGTTGCCCATAGAGTCTCTAATTATCCGGTCAATCAGACCCATTTTTAAATTAGACTAAAAATGCAGCAATTTTTTATTAGTACATTTACTAATGTTGAAATAGTCTAACTTTTATATAATTGTAGCCAACTTATGACCAAGGTATATCTTTTGACAGCCATGCATTGAGTGACGTCTCATTGACAGAGATTCTACTTCTGATTTCATGGCACGTGTGACAAACATTGAGGTCATGTACATTCAGTGGAGCTGTACATCAGTTGTATAGAAGTTGCAATTTTTTTTACAATAATTTGGGACTTTTACCTCTTTTACGCCACACTGACCATTTTTCGGACAAATGGGCGTGGCATGGGAGGGCTAAGCAGAATTGGGTGTGGCCCCGCTAATTTACACCAGGAAGGGGCACAAATTATAGCTTAACTCTACACCAGCTAATACCTGGCATGCAGAGCTTGAGATGTTCCTTAAAAAGAGGCTCCTCTGACTACAGCACAAAGCAGATCAAGACCGGTGGATGAGTCTTCATAAATCCCCCCCCCCCCCATTGCTAGACGCATAGAATCCTTTTAAATCTTAAAAAAAAAATATGAAAATAAGAAAAAAAAAAATCCATGACAAATGGTAAGAGAAACTTTTTGTCCATTAAAGTACATCTAAATAGATGTCCAAAATTCCTAGTCTTGGCCTTTTTTACTGCTATCTCACGTGGCTTTCCCGATCGATAGATTTCAGGTCTCTGCATTGAAGTAATTGTTTCTGTGACTCGGCTGAATCCATTTACATCCACAATTTCAGTTCCTGCAAACCGAAATACAAGAGAAAGAAATTCCAACTTGCTGGTTGTTTTTCTTTCATGTCACACAGCAGATTTAGACGGGTTTCCGCCAACCATAACAAGGCCGTGATACTTGGATCTCCCTCGGAACTAAACTAAGGTCACCCTTCATCTCCGACCTAAGTTATGTTCTCTAGATACAGCGGCGTTATGATGTCTGAAATCAGCCTAATGTTAGAGGGTCACCGTCATAGAGATATATGAAAGGTTTTGATCGATGGGGATCTGAGTGCTGAGACCCCTAACGATCGCTGGAGAGATGAGAGAGAGGAACTTGCATATAGCGCTCTCTCTTTGTTGCAGGAGACAAAATCAAGACGGGGCTTATTGAGTCCTCCTGTCCTGCAGCAAAGACGGAGAGCATGATGTGCCAGTGCTTCTCTCGCCTCGCTCTAGTGATGGGGGTCTCAGTGCACAGATCTCCCTCCTTTCATATCTCTTTATAACACATCAAAAGTTTTATGAAAACACAGGCCCTAGAGTCTGTGGTACCTAAAAAAGAAAAAAAATCATACTCACTTGCTCCCCCCCAACTCCATTCTGGCACCCTAGCTCAATTTTGAGATTTTCAGTCTTTAGCCTCTTGTACGGAAACAATCACATGGCAATGACTGACCTCAGCGGTGATAAGTCCTCACACAGCATGTGGCCCAGCAGTGACGTACCACTTGGGGCCAGTCATTGGCTGGAGCGGTGCAAGTGACCCGGTCTGATCCCCGACCGGGGTCCGGGAAAAATTTATTGTATCTACATATAAACTTAAAATGGTCCTCAAATAAGGAGCCTAAAAGGGATTTTTTTTTCTTTACAATTTAATTTTAGTTTTATTATTACATGTAAATCCGTAGAAGAGAAATAGCGTGTTTTATTTTTTTTACGTGATAGTTGTTTTTCAAAAGTTTCCTTGTGGGCGGTCATTTTGGAGGCACGCGCTCCTTCCTTTATCTGTATAGGCCGTGCTGCATTGTGTGTGTACTTTATTGCAATTCAATGTCAATAGACTAAATTCTAATCTGTCCCAGTCTACACAGCAAAGCTGAAAAGTGAGCTGCAGAACACTGGAAATGTCAGCTTATTTTAAAGCTAAATTTAAAGGGGTTTTCTAAGATTTAAATAGCGATGTCCTATCCTCAGAATTAGGCCAGGGCTACATAGCGACAAAAGGGGCACAACTAAATTTTTTTAATGATAGTCAATGGTGTCGCACTGCGAGGCGACAGTCATGCAGAAATCCAACTTGTCATGTCGCATGTCGCAGTGCAACACCATTGACTATCATTATAAAAAAAAAAAACGTTGCGTGACTTTTCTGCGACATAATGTGTAGCCCTAGCCTAAGTCATGTATATCTGATCTGTAATGATCGGACTCAATGATGAGCTGTTTGAAGAGGCCACTGTGCTCATATGAGCGCCATGGACTCCTGTGGCATCACATGGTGAATGGCCCTGGGCTGCAGTGCCAAGCACAGCCGCCATCCGATTTACGGCGGATGATATGAAGAGGCAGACAGGCGATTATCATCATGAGTCAACCCCCTGACAACCAGAAGCTGATCCTGAGGATAGGTCATACATATCTAACCCCTTTAAGGATATTCTTTTAGTATGTATAGTCACATAAAAATGAAAAAACATGGCCGCCACTATAAGCTGATTTTGATTGGGATAGCCATGGCCAGCCAGCAGCGGCAGTCTATATAATACAAGGGTCCGCTAGAACATGAGTTTCTCATACTGGGCAGCTCTCCATTCTAACTTATAGAAGGGGTCCTGAGCAGAGACCCTTCTCTGATGTCATTATGCTCCAATAAGTCCTATGATCATGCATTTTTTTTTTCATGATACAACCCCTTTAAGGACATATTTATAATTTTTTTTTTTTTAACCAAATCCCCCTTAATATAGAGTATTATATTATGCAGAAGGTTTCTGTGATGATGCATTCTACCTGCCTGTCTGTATTGTGCAGGCTGATCTGCTGCTGCAGCTGGAGGCACAACGTATCAGCCTTACCCAGATCCACAAAGCTCACCTGGAGCTGATCGGTGAGAGCCTGCGAGCTGAGAAAGAGCAGGAGCTGCGCAGCCTGAGAGATTCCCTGCTCGCCTCTCAGGAACAGAAGATTCAGGAGCTGCAAGAGCTGCATCAGCAAGAATTGCAGAAGTGTCAGCCGCAGACAGGTAATCGTGTGTTCGCTCGGCACCGTCAGGCTTTCTTTTACACGCTAATAGAATTTTTTTGGACCATTAGACCTCCTGGAATATCAGACGCAATAAAAGGAAAAATAGACTTAAAACTAGAGAAGAAATCTGGGAAATTTGATCACCTGCCAAAATTTGTATTAGGACTCATGCACACAACCGTATGCCCTCCGAGACATACAGTCCGTGAGCGGGCCATATGTCCCGGAGCGGCATACATTGTGCGCACGGGAGCGCACGGGAGCGCACAGCATCATAGGAGCGCACAGCATCACAACCTATGATGCTATGCGCGCCCGTGCGCACGATGTATGCCGCTACTGGACATATGGCCCGCTCACGGACCGTATGTCTCGGAGGGCATACGGTTGTGTGCATGAGCCCTTACACTGCTGTATTTCCCACATAGCGCATAAAAGAGCCTTGAATACCTTAATTCAGATCCCTAATTCAGCCTCCATTTTCTTATATAAGGGAAATTCATCCTTCTGCAGAACACAGGCAAAGCAATTTTAAAAGATTTGCGCATCTTTACATACATTCAGTAAAATGAAACTGCAGACAACAGTCCTGGGGAGAGTGACGCATTTTATCCCTAGTGGTCAATAGTATTAAAGGGGTTAATGCCAGCTTTTTTTGCGGTTTAAGGTAGTGAAGGAGTTAACTCCAATGACCATGATGGTCTAGGCTAGTGGAGGGGTTAATGCCAACCCTTCTCGGTGGTCTACGGTTGAAGATGAATTATTCCTATCTTCCCTGCTTGTCTGCACTCAGGGGTGCCTTTCCGCTGACTGAGGCGAAAATTGAAAAAGCGCCCTTCCCCCCTCCATACCAAATTCTCAACCTAACCCCTTCCCTCCTAACATTACGTATATCACTACAGAACATACAGGGTAATACAGCGCCCCATACCTCTGACATCCAGTGACGTCTCTTTGATGTAGATGTTCTCTTTCCTCATCTTCTCCTTTCAGACCTTCAGACCAGACACCATTTTTCAGCCATTTCTCGTCTCTGCAGTTTGACAAACAAAATCTTAGTTTACAACTTTTCTATCATCCTCCCATCTTCTGGACAAATCATCCTAGCACCCCCAATACTGTGCCGCTGTGCTCCCCAATACTATACTGCAGAAACAGATGAACCCCCTGATAGTAGTAGTACCATGCAGATGGTGCCCTTCAATAATTATTGGCACACAGTGCCCTAAAATAACTGCGCCCAGCAAATAGTACCCCTGACACTAATAGTGTAAACATAACGTCCCCCAAAAATAATAGTGGTAAGCTGATACTGTGCCAGGTGCCCCCACAGTAATAGTGCTCCCAAAAGTCCCACCAATAGTAATAATTCTCTGCTAGAGCACACATGGTAGTAGTAGTGCTCCTACAGTGCCCCCAACATGTCCCCACTGTGCCCCAGAACTAATAATAATGCTAGTAATCATGTTCCCCATAGACCCTCAGTAGTAATAAAGCCCATCATAATGCCCCCCCAGTAGTAATAATTCTCCTTATAATATGACAGTACAAATAATGCCCCCTTATAACGTGTGCCAGTGTAAAAAAATACCCCTTTTTAATGCCCCCAGTTGAGCTAATCATGTTCCCCATAGACCCTCAGTAGTAATAGTGCCCCCATAACGTGCCAGTATAAAAAATACCCCAATATAGTGCCCCCAGCAAATGCCCCCATAGTGCTCCTCTCCCCCTTTCCTCCTAGTGCCCCCATGCCCCCATAATGTATCAGTATAAAATGCCCCTATATAGTGCCCCAGTAGATGCCCTCAGTGTCTCCCATAATTTGCAAGTATAAAATACCCCTTCTTAGTGTCCCCCGTAGATGATCCCATTGTGTTCCTCTCCCCCCTTCCCCATAGTACCCACCATAATGTGTCCCAATATAAAATACCCCTATACAGAGCCCCCCATATAAAATACCCCTTCTTTGTTGCCTCAGTAGGTGCCCCCATAGTGTTCCTCTCCCCCCTTCCGCATAGTACCACCCATATAAAATACCCCTTCTTTGTGGCCTCAGTAGATGCCCCCATAGTCCCCCCCCAATAATGTGCCAGTGAGAAGTGCCCCCCAATAATATGCCAGTAAGAAGTGCCCCCATAGATGCCCCTTAATAATGTGCCAGTAAGAAGTGCCCCCCAATCATGTGCCAGTAAGAAGTGCCTCCCATAGATCCCCCCAATAATGTGCCAATAAGAAGTGCCCCCCTCCATATAGGTGCCCCCCAATCATGTGCCAGTAAGAAGTGCCCCCATAGCACTCCTCTCCTGTATTTTACCATATATATATATATATATATAAATAAATAAATAAAACTCTTATACTTACCTCAATCAGGCTGGCAGCGATGGCTCAGGCAGGGGACGACGACTGATGTCACCGGGGGGAGCTGATGGCACTGAGGGGAGTGAATGATGGCAGGGGGGCTGATGAGTTTTTATAGAAAACTTTCTTTTAGTTTGTTTTTTCTTTTTAGAGTACTCGATTAATCGTTGGATTAATCGGTAGACTACTTGATTACTAAAATAATCAATAGCTGCAGCCCTAACAGATACCCTTGTGTTTGAGGGTAGTGGAGCGATTAATGCCAGCTATCCTTCAGGTCTAGGATAGTGGTGTGATTAATGGCAGCTTCCCTGGTGGTCTAGGGTTGTGGAAGGGTTTATCCTACCTTCCTTGGTAGTGTAGGGTAGTGGTTATTAATGTGAGGGGGTGGAGGTGTTATTGCCAGCTACCCTGGTTTTCAATGGTTATGGATGTATTTATGCCAGCTGCTCTGGTGGTCTAGGGCTGTGTCAAGCTCAATGCTACCTTCCTTTTAGTGGTTTAGGATTATGAAGGGGTTAATGCTAGCCTCCTTCGTGTCAAGAGTCGTGGAGAGATTAATGCCACCTTCTGTGGAGGTCCAGCTGCTCTGGTGGTCTAGGGCTGTGTCAAGCTCCGTGCTACCTTCCCTGGTGGAAGGGTAAATCCTACCTTGGTGGTGTAGGGTAGTGGTTGTTAATGTGAGGAGGTGGAGGTGTTATTGCCAGATTCCCTGGTTTTCTTTGGTTATGGATGTATTTATGCCAACTACTCTGGTGCTCTAGGTGTCAAGCTCAATGCTACCTTTCCTGGTGGTCTGGGGTTGTGGAGGGGTTAATGCTAGTCGTGGAGAGATTAATGCCGGCTTCTGTGGAGGTCTAGGATAGAGGAAGGGTTATTGCCAAATCAAAAAGTACTGATGTATTAAATTAAAATTGTGTATGAAAAGTATAACCATAACAACCACCGGACCCAGCTGTCAGCTCTGTAGAGCAGGAAGGAAAATGAAAAATCCTTGAGTCCCAGGTTGTTGGCTGGTTACCCGCTACAGAGAGGCAGATGTAGAGTGGAGGACTGTGTGCAAAGATTTACCAAAGATTCTCCCTTCTGTTGACCTTGACGTTGCTGGTAGGTGGAGGTGGACATGTCTACACGGCTTCCATGTACTTGTCAGTGTATTGCTGCACGTTTTATGCAGGTACTAAGTTAACAAGTACCTCCTCACCTCTGCAGCTGTAGGTTTACTTATCTTTTGTGTTTTAATCAGCAATATTTTATAAATAGAACTTTATTTTTCTTTCTTGATTTTTTCTTTTCATTTTTCATTCCCCCCCCCCCCCCCCATGGTTTTAATTTTATGTTTTGGATGTGTTTATATAACATGGCCTGAGGCTAATACTGATTTAAGTTTGGAATCTTTCTAAATTTACCTGCATTTCCAGAAGGTGAAACGTGCCAGAGCCTTACAGACATGCTGATGAAGAGGATCCACAAAGAATGTCATCATATAAATCAGGTTAGATTTCCATGTGTGACGTACATCGGGGAAGACTTAAGGCTGTATTACACCGACAGTTTATCTGACAGATTTTCTGACCAGTCATTGGTCAGATGGCTGTTTACACACACAGATCTTTTGTTGTACACACCAACTATTGCTCTGATTGGACAGAAATTGGTCAGATAATCTGTTGGTGTAATACAGCCCTTATACAGTCCTCAAAAGTTTAAGACCACTTGAAAAATGGCAAAAAATCATATTTAGCATGGCTGGATCTTAACAAGGTTCCAAGTAGATCTTCAACATGCAACAAGAAGAAATGGGAGTGAGACAAAACATTTTTTGAGCATTCAATTTAATGAAAACAGCGAATAAACTGAAACAGGCTGTCTTTCAGCTGATCAAAAGTTTAGGACCACACCTCCAAAAAAAAAACGAAACCCCCCAAAACAGAAATCCAACTTCCAAACATGAACTCAGCAATGAGTAGCTCCGCCGTTATTGTTGATCACTTCAAAAATTCGTTTCGGCATGATTGATGCAAGCGTTTCCATGAGGTGAGTGGGAACATTTCTCCAAGTGGTGAAGACGGCCGCACGAAGGCCATCTACTGTCTGGAACTGTTGTCCATTTTTGTAAACTTCCCTTGCCATCCATCCCCAAAGGTTCTCAATTGGATTTAGATCAGGGGAACACGCAGGATGGGCCAAAAGAATGATGTTATTCTCCTGGAAGACGTCCCTTGTCCTGCGGGCATTGTGTACTGTAGCGTTGTCCTGTTGAAAAACCCAGTCGTTACCACACAGACGAGGGCCCTCAGTCATGAGGAATGCTCTCTGCAACATCTGGACATAGCCAGCGGCCGTTTGACGCCCCTGCACTTCCTGAAGCTCCATTGTTCCACTGAAGGAAAAAGCACCCCAGACCATTGTGGCGCCCCCTCCACTGTGGCACATAGAAAACATCTCAGGTGTAATCTGCTTGTCATGCCAGTAAAGTTGGAAACCATCAGGACCATAAGGTTACATTTTTTCTCATCAGAGAATAAAACTTTCTTCCACCTTTGAATGTCCCATGTTTTGTGCTCTCTTGCAAAGTCCAAACGAGCAGTTCTGTGGCGTTCAAGGAGACGAGGTCTTTGAAGAAGTTTTTTGTTTTTGAAGCCCTTCAGTCTGATGGTTATGGGGCTGCAGTCAGCACCAGTAGGGGCCTTAATTTGGGTCGAGGATTGTCCAGTGTCTTGACGGACAGCCAATTGGATGCTTCGGCTCAGTGCTGATGAATTTTTTTTGGGTCTTCCACTTGACTTTTTTGTTCCATAATCCTCAGGATCATTTAAGAAATTCCAAATGACTGTCTTACTGCGTCCCACCTCAGCAGCGATGGCGCGCTGTGAGAGACCCTGCTTATGCAGTTCAACAACCCAACCACGTTCAAAAAGGGAGAGTGCCTTTTTTGCCTTTGCCATCACAACGTGTGACTACCTGACAGAAAATGACAATGAATCCACATCTTTGCACAGATTTGGCCTTTTAAAGGCATGTGGTCCTAAAATTTGGATCAGCTGAAAAACAGCCTGTTTCAGTTTAATCGTTATTTTCAATTAATTGAATGCTCAAAAAATGTTTTGTCTCACTCTCATTTCTTCTTGTTGCATGTTGAAGCTCTACTTGGAACCTTGTTATCATCCAACCATGCTAAATAGGATTTTTTGCCATTTTTCAAGTGGTCTTAAACTTTTGATCAGGACTGTATTAACTGCTTCATTACCAGAGTGTTTAACCCCCTTTCCTTACCAGGCCAATTTAAAATTTTTCCAAGACCCGGGACCCCCACCAGTCAGCTGTTTGAGAAGGCACCAGTGCTCCTGTGAGCGATGCAGTCTTCTCTCCGCTCACCAAGCACAGCGCCGTACATTGTATAGCAGCTGTGCTTGGTATCGCACTCAGCCCCATCGACTTCTATGGGGCCAAGCTGCGTCTGGGCTTCGTGACCAATTAATGTGACGTCACGTGGCCTAGGAAAAGGTGAGAGAAGTGCACGGCGCTACTGCAAGCACAGCTACCTTCTCAAACAGCTGATCGGTGGTGTCCCGGGTGTCGGACCCCCACCAATCAGAGGAAATGTTGAGGAAAGTACTTACTGGGCTCTCTGCTGAGGCTTGCAGTGCTGGTCATTAGTACAGATGGATGAGGGTTCAGTTCCCCTAGATCTGTTTGATTAGAATTGAGCTGTCTGTGTGTATGTGTGTATATATATATATATATATATAAAAGGTTCTCTCTCAGAACCTTTCTCAAGCCAAGTGACTGATATATATATATATATATATATATATAAACAACAACTATATATTATTAACCCTTGGCGCTATCTGGTCCTTCTGAACCTAGTTCCCACGCCATTCTGTAGGCAGAATTTCTTTACCCTACCCCTGGATACATACGTCCTATAGTGTAAGCGGAATCCTGGCACTACTGCTAGATACCGCACTCCCTGTAGCTTACCCTCCTTCTATAGGCGGAGTATTTACACTACCACTGAATTCCATGAGTCCTGTCACATTCCCTTCCCTCCTTAGGCGGAATATGTGCTCTCACCACTGGACCCTGTACATTCTGTAGCATTTCCCTCCTTCCATAGGCGGAGTACTTGCACTACCACTGGCTGCTGTACAGCCTGTAGCATAGGCAGAGTAATTGTCCTTGCACTGGATACCGTACAGCCTGTAGCATTACCCTCCTACCTTAGAAGGAGTAATTGCACTTCTACTGGGTACTGTATGGCCCGTAGCATTATCCTCTTTCCATGGGCAGAGTAATCCTCTATCGACGGAGTGTTTACATCCTGTTGGTTCCTATACGTCCGGTAGCATTGCCCTCTTTCCATGGGCGGAATATTTATGCCACCACTGGATACCGTACTTCCGGTAGCATTACCCTCCTTCCAGAGGCATCGTAGTTGCACTACCACTGGATCCTATGCTTTCGGTAGCATTACCCTCCTTCCTTAGACGGAGTAATTGCACTTCCACCGTATACTATACGTCCTGTTGCATTGCTCCCTATGCAGGCGGAGTGATTACACTAATGCTGGATGGATATCATCTGTCCTGTCGGTTTCCCCCTTATATCGGTGGTTTAGTTGCACCGCAGCCGCATACTGTAGATCCCGTAGCATTATCCTGCTTCTATAGAGTAATTGCACTATCACTGGATCCTGGACAGACTGTCGCATTACCCTCCTTCCTTAGGCGGAGTATTGCACTTCCACTGGATATCATACGTCCGGTTGCATTAACCCCTTCCGCAGGTGGAGTAATTACGGTCATACTGGATATCATCTGTCCTGTCTGCTTTTCCCCTTCTATTGGGGTATTAGTTGCACCACAATTGCGTGCTCGAGATCCCTTTAGCATTACCCTCCCCCATTGACTGAGTAGTTGCACAACCAGTGGACCCTGTACATCTTTTCGGTTCCCCTCTTTCCGTCAGCGGAGTAATTCTACTACCACTGGAAACTGTTCTTCCTATTACATTATCCTCCTTTCTTGGGTGGAGTAATTGCTTCAACATTGTCTACCGCGACTACTCAAATTTTTTCTTGTTGCACAGCATCCCCTTCCATGGGTGGTCTATTGGCTATACACTGTACCTAAAATCGCCTTATCCCCCCGTCATAGGTGGTATTTTGGCACTACTGCTGGATACTGTGACTGCTTCACACTACCCCCTTCCTCAGTCTTAGTTTGGCTTGGTGTCTGGCGCCTACGTGGCAGCCTCTGTCTTACAGGTCGCCCTGTAGCTCTAACCTTTCCTCGTGCCTGGAGTCCCTGTGAGGGGCAATCTCATTTGGTTGATTGTCATTGGCACGCCCGGCGTCCGCACTCCTTCCCTAGATGGAACGTGCCCTGATTGCCAGTTTTCTTCCTTCAGGTGGAGTGTTGCGCTAGCACCAATTCTTGGTGGCTATTGCTGTTGTCCTCATTTTCAGGTGGAGTCTCTCCTCTGACCCTAGAGGCCGTAGTTGTTGCTATCGCCTTCCCCCTGTGACGCAGTCTTTGAGCTGCCCATAGATATTCTGACTACTCCGGTTCTGTGGCTACTACTGCGTGAACCCTTCCCAGGGGGAATTTTTGCGTTCAACCTTCATCTGCGGCTTACATGATGCATTGGCGGGAGACACTACATTTATGGTTTTCTCCACATCCCCTTCCTCCATGTGAAGTATCGTCCCTGGCATTCCGGCGGTATCTACACAGCATTCCTCCTTCTAGTCATGGTGTCTTCTCACTAGTTGTAGTTGTGATCGTGTCTACATTTCCCTCTTCCACAGGGGGCACTTTGCTTATGTTCTGCCATGACACGCTGCGGCTGAGGGGTTTGCTCACTTCTGCTGGGCGTTAGTACGTTTTCTGTACCTGGTATAACCTACCTACTTCTATAGCGCTGGCTTAGCGCCTTGTTCCCTTTACATGTACCGCATTGCCTCTACAATCTACTACGGTGACAGCATCAGCGTTTCCTCCGTGTGGAGTTTGGGTATGCACTTACTTAGTTTGCATATGTGAGTTGTCTACATGGCTCCCCTCACCGGGTCGAGCGGTCGTACTTCCCTTGTTGTCACCCCTTAGTGCCGCATCGGCTGCTTCTAGTTCTCCCCTTCCGCAGGGCGAGTAGTTGCGCTCCCCTACATACTGTTACTGCCTGCTCGGCCAGTGTTCATAGCCATTGGGTTCTCGTATGCCCCCTTTCTGCTGTGGGGTGCCTGCGCGGGTGGTGTTGGTTCTGTTACCAGTTTTGGGGCTTTGTGGCGTTCGGGGTCCACACTCCCTTCCTGGCGCAGTATTTTTCCTATCTCTGCTTCCTGTCTGCAGCTTCCGATTAGGTCTGCCAGCGAGCGCTGCTGCGCAGGAAAAACTTTAAAAGGGGTGCAGCACTAAACTAGTGTATTCCCCTGACTCCCACCAGCCATAGCGATATGTTATCACATTGTATGATGGGAATAACCCTTTGCTGTTTTTCTTAAACCATGTATGTCAACCTCCGTGAGCTGGACAGAGAATTTAGAAAAAGGGCCAACAGCAGGTGGCGCTATACAGATGCAGTTTATTGAATAGCTCAGGGGCTATATTAAATTTTTTATTACATGCAATTACAAAAGTATTCAGATTCAGGTGCTAGTTAGAAAAATGTAAAAAAAAAAAAAATTGTAGGACAACCCCTTTAACATTTTACGTACCCTTTCAAGCCAATAAACCCCCAAATGGAGCAGACAGTGTCTGAGGCAATAATTTGGGTGTGCTTTTATTTGTTACTCATTCCTATAGGATTTGCCCTCATGCATTTCATAATTCAAAGAACTCTCTCTATTATTTACCAGGTTCTTGAGAGTCTGATCGGTGAGGATACAACCGAAGAGGCAGAAATCCTGACCAGTCTTACCGACTCCAGCGCATTGGAACGACACAGAACCGCGATGCAAAGTAATTCAGATAGGTTACTGCTCCGACCCTGTGCAGGAATGACTGGGTCCATGGGTTGTACTGAATACCCCCCCGAGGAGCACTGCATGCTTTACAGTGCTATATACAGCACACAGTGCTGATCAGTGTTTACAACGGTAGGGTATGGCCACACCTGGTGGGATATAGACCGAAATCCACACTAACTCGATTACGATTTTGCTGCAGATTTCAGATTGCTGCAGGACTATGCAGCATATTGTGGATTTGAAATGCGCACTGCATGTTTTTTCAAAGATAGCAGCAGCGAGATCTGAGGGCTGTAGGATACACCTGTGCTGAGATGCAGCCTTTTTCATGGCAGTCGGTATCATACGTCGCAACAGAACTCCTGCCGTGGCTGCTGCAGAATCTCTTTACAAAGAGTGTGTGATTGATAGCCTTACATTGGGAGGTATTAACTCATATGTAATCCAAATTTATAAAAACAAAAAACACAGAAAATAATGCACTAACACAATAGATGCAAACTTTATATATGGACTAAGCCCTCATTCCGATATGATAAAAATCTGAGACTTGTTTTGATCAATATATTTTGATCAAAACACATCTGTGCCCGCCTACCAGCGCCAAGGTGGTCTCAGTCAGGCAGGTCATATTTAGCGGCATCACTACTGCGGTGTAGTAGGTTGAGTTTTGTCTTTCTCCCGTTGTAACTCTTACATTGTATTGTTTGTCACCACAGCTCTACATGCCAACCTGAAATCGCTTCTGGAGAGGTTTCTGAAAGAATATAAGCAGATGAGAGATCTTTCCAGTTGTATGGAAAAGGTGAGAATCCCATTATCATGTCTACAAATAAGGCTTGTCTCTGTTCTGGCACTGGCCATTACCTCCTATCGGTGCCCAAGTCAACAGAACTTGCTGTTTCTGTGGGGCCGGCCCTCCATCTAATGTGTATTTGAGGGTGGGTCTCAACTAACCCCCAGCAGCAGATGTCAATGGAAAGAAGCTTGAGGGTGTGGGATTGTAAGGCCAGGTTCACACAGAGTATTTTGGGCAGTGGATTTTGGTGTAAATTCTGCCCCAGAAACGCATTGATTTCAATGGGAATTCCATGTATTAAACCATACAGCGCTTTTATTTCCGCGTGCGGTTTTTAAAAAGGGGAAAATAGTGTCTTGTCCATTTGGATGTTGAACGGAATTCATGTCCACGATTTCCACTGAAAATGGTCAGGAATGAAATTCCTTTCAGAAACCGCACAAAAAAGCAGGTTAAAAAATGCAGGGGGAAAAAAAGCATGGAATCCACATCAGGTTTTTTTCAGCGCTGAAAATCCTCTGTGTGAACCTAGCTTAATGGTATGTTCTCACGCAAAAAAATAATTAAAAAAAAGGTACCAAAAACACATATTTACTTTACAAGCTGTTTCTAGTATCAGACTTTTCATGTGTTTACATGTACCTCCCAGTAACACATACTGGATGTGAAGTCTGTCTGCCGAGAATGCTGTTTCTTTCACTAGTTCTCATCAATCCGTGGAATGGTTTCTACTCCTGTAGTTCACAAGGGATCTCTTCTCCCTTGTGCTGACAGTCATTGATGCCGAGGAGTATGTGGTTCTCCTCTCCCTTTCAGAATCTGCAGTGGGTGCTCTGCTTTCTCTATACATTTGTAAACAGCCTGTGTGGTTTTTCCTCTGCAAACTGCATCGTGCGTGCTCTCCTCCCTATCTACAGCTTGTGTGAGCTGCTATCCTTGGATGCTTTTCCATTCTCCACCATCTGATCTGCTGTGTACAACCTCCTCCCCCTCCCTGCTGCTATCTGTAATACTGAGATGAGGGAGGGAGAGAACGAGCACAAAGAATCAGTGTGCTGTCCAATCTTTGACAGAAATGGCAGCTCTGCCAGCTTTGTGAAGGATGTACACACACTCTACAGATGCAAAACGGAAGGACATTTTTAGTGAAGACTATTTAGCATGTTGCTTCATTTTGCATTTGGGAAGCAAATAACCAATTGGGACCCATAGCCTTTAAACACATACATGGTGGTTGTTGTGTAGTTAATATTCCCCATGCCTCTTTGGTTGTTTGTCTTTTATGTAAGTGGGCAGATTGTTTTCATCATAATAGACATTTATTTGCAAACCAATAAAGCATCCTCCGTGTCCGGTACTTGTTTACCGAGAAGGAAGTTGATATTCAAATCTACATTGAGCCATTGGAGGCGTTTTTGTTCTCCGCCTGCGGCTCCCCTGATAACACATGTGTAATAAGGCTGCACAGATGCTTATTCTTTTGTCGTTCTACATTGTTTCCTAACAGACGGGAGATCTTCAAGCTTCAAAAGAGGGGACAGAAATCCCTGTGGTGACACCAATTGTGATTCATTCGCAAAATTCAGCACCGAGTCAGTCAGGTAAGTGCACGACACTGAGGGATCATTTTTCTTAGTTCACGTCTTGTGTCTCATTTTCTGGACGTAGACTTTGCTTTGATCACTGCATTAAATTATGCTCTGGTAACTTCCAAAGCAAAGGTAACAAATTATCCTGTCTGTGGTTTGTATACACTACACATACAGGTATATGATTCAAAGGAACTGGGCCACAAACAACATTTATCACCTACCAGCAGGATAATAAATGTAGGATTGCTGGGAGCCGACTGCCAGAACGGCTAACAACGATAAAAATAGTTAACGCCATAATCCCTGGTGCTCTAGGGCAGTAAGGGGGGGGGGGGGGGGGGGTTAATTTCATAATCCTTGGTGATCTAGAGCAATGAGAGGGTTGGTAGTATAGGGCAGTAAGGGGGTTAATTCTAGTTTTTTATGATATTCTAGGGTAGTGAAGGGTTTAGCTTATGAAACTATAGTGGCCTAGGGAAGTAAATGGGTTAATATAATAACCCTTGGTGCTCTAGAGCAGAAGCGTGTTTAATGTCATAATCCTTGGTGGTCTGGGGCAGTAAGGGGGTTAATTCTAGTATTTATGATGGTCTAGGGTACTGAAGGGTTTATCATAAGGATCCATGGTGGTCTAGGGCATCGAAGGGAGTTAATTTAAGAATCCCCGGTGGTCTAGGGCAGTCAAATGGTTAATTTTAGTATTCCTGATGGAGGACAGTGGAAGGGTTAATGCTGGGTGGTTACTCGTCTCCCCAGGCTCCAGCAGCCTCCTGGCTCTAACAGGAGGTTGAACTCTGATAGATCGACCTCCTCTTTCCTTCCTGCATAGAGATGAGAGCAGGGAAGGGTAGAGAGGACAGAGGAGCTGTCCCTGTACAGCCACACAGTTCTCTCTGTGATCAGGCCGATGGATTCAGGATCGCTCTGCCCAGTCATCAATGAGATGGTCCAGGGAGTCGGCACAGGAGCACGGCTTCCTCTGCTGAGGACATCTCCTGAGCTGCACAGTGATCTGCACTATGTGACCAGTGACTGTTCTTCTAGTGGGGGTTATAATTTGGACCTCTATCTACTATCCCCCAGTTATCTGGTCAGCCTGTGGAGCACAAGATATAGTTTTTTCCAAGATGCTCCATTACAGTAACTCTCAACCCTAATTGGCTTTCTTAGGTACCCAGGAAGCTGTGATTTCCCCAGTGTCTCCATCAGAAGATGTTGAGAGACTTAAAATTGAGTTCAGTCAGCATAGAGCACAGCTTGAAGAGAAGCACGCGCGAGAAATCGAGCACCTGCGATCATATTTCCAGCAACAGCTGAAGGAAAAAGAAGACCGATTCTCTACAGAGCTAATCCATCGTCAGGAGAAGTTCCAGGACGTCATGGCAGGGTCTCTGGAGAGCGGGTAAGGTGACGGGGGACTATCCTTCACATGTCAGAATCACAGGGGGAACACAGCACCGAATTCTATTAATCTGTCAGACTCCTGAAAGAATAAATGGTAGAGAAGGAGCATTTCTCAATGTCATGTACTGAAGCACAAAGACGCTATCCTGGGCACAGCGTGCATCAGCAAAGGAAATAATGGTAAAACCCCCTTTAAAGGGCATCTGTCAGCAGATTTGTCCCTATGACACTGGCTGACCTGTTACATATGCACTTGGCAGCTGAAGGCATCTGTGTTGGTCCCATGTTCCTATGTGCCCGCATTGCTGAGACAAATGATGTTTTAATATATGCAAATGAGCCTCTTGGAGCAACGGGGGCGTTGCTGTTACTCTTAGAGGCTCTGTTCTCTCCGCAACTGCTGCGCCATCTCCTTTGCAACTACCATGCAGCAGCCCTCTCCACAATGTCTGGGAAGGGAGAGTATGCCTTGGCAACCCCTTGTTATCCGCGATTTTAATATTGATGACCTACTGCGCTGTCAACGGCGAGCAAGTATACCATGAAGGGAAGGCTGCGCTCGCAGGGAGTGTGGCCTTCTCTTTAACCAGCTGATTGGTGGTGGTGCTGGGTGTCGGACGCCCACTTGTCACAAAGATAGGTCATCAATATTAAAATCCCGGATCCCGGAAAACTCCTATAACAAAAACGTGTACTTATTTGAGCAGGACACGATTCGATCAGTTTCATCCCCCAAATATCAATAGGGTTAATTGCCCTTACCGGTAATTGGATTTTCCAATAGCCTCCACAACGGCACTCACAGGAGGGTGTCCACGCCTCCCCAAGACGGGAAAGAACGTAGAAACTCAAGTTTAAAAGGCCCCCTCCCTTTACCTCATTCACTTAATGACATAGGACTCGTTAGTAATGCAAGAAGTGTATTGAAATATTCAACAATATAATATAACATAAATCATGTCATAAGAAACACAAAGAGGGGTTGGGAGAGCTCCAGTGCCGTTGTGGAGGCTATTGGAAAATCCAATTACCAGTAAGAGTATCTAACCCTGTTCCCATCGCCTCCACAACGGCACTCTCAGGAGGAGTAACAATAATTTTAGGGTGGGGCTACCGCAGATAATACTTTTCTGCCAAATGATAAAATCATAGTTATGAAGCACATCCAACATGTAATGTTTGAAAAAAGGTATTTGGGTTTGCCCATGTGGCTGCCCTGCATATCTGTTCCACAGACGCAGAGGCGTTTTCTGCCCATGACGCAGGTACGGCCCTGGTAGAGTGAGCTTTTATCCCGCTGGGGGAAGTCAAGTCCTTCTGCAGATAACAGAATTCTATGGCATTTCTTATCCATCTTGCAATGGTACTCTTGCTTGCTGCCGATCCTTTATGATGGCCTTGATATTGAAGAAGAAGATGGTCTGAATTCCTGAATTCTTTGGAGACATCCAGGTAAGTCTACTTTCACGCTGGCATTTTGGCTTTCCGTTTGTGAGATCCATTCAGGGCTCTCACAAGCGGTCCAAAACGGATCAGTTTTGCCCTAATGCATTCTGAATGAAAAAAGGAACCATTCAGAATGTATCGGTTTGCCTCCTTTCCTTCTCCATTCCGCTTTGGAGACGGACACCAACACGCTGCTTGCAGGATTTTGGTGTCCATCTGACAAAACTGAGCCAAACGGATCCGTCCTGGCACACAATGTAAGTCAATGGGGACGGATCCGCTTTCTATGACACAATCTGGCACAATAGAAAACAGATCCGTCCTCCATTGACTTTCAATGGGGTTACAGACGGATCCGTCTTGGCTATGTTAAAGATAATACAAACGGATCCGTTCTAAACGGATGCAGACGCTTGCATTATCATGACGGATCTGCACCAAACGTGAGTGTTAAAGTAGCCTAAGTTAGTATGCGTCGTCTTACGTCCAGATTATGATATTTTTTTTAAATCTATTTCTGAGGATGGATTCGGGCAAAAAGACGGTAAGGATGCCTCCTGCTGGCGATGGAACCTGGAAACGACCTTAGGTAGAGGGTTATGTCTGAGAATAATACTGTCCTCCTAAACCGTGAGGTAAGGGGATCTACAGGAAAAGGCCTGGATCTCCCCCACCCTTCTGGCCGATGTGATTGCCAATAAATAGGTGGTTTTGTACGTTAAGCGTTTTAGCGGAATATCCTGTAAGGGTTCAAATGGTACATGCATCAGAACTTCAAGCACCAGGTTTAAATCCCAAGGAGGTATAGTGGAATGAACAAACGGAAACCGCCTTGTCGCACCTTTTAGGAATCGTTTTATAAGGGGCAGGTCTGCCAACTTTATTTCTAGAAAGTTACATAATGCCGACATTTGTGTTTGGTCTCAGCCCCTGATTGAAGGAAATCAGATTTTCCCTGACAGATCTCGCAGTGCTTTGCTTTTTGTCCCTCCTTGGCGGTTTAGATAGGCCACAGTAGTGGAGTTGTCGGGCAGAATCTTTACACGTTGGGATCTTATAGTCGACTGTAGAGAGAGAAGCACTTTGAAGACTGCCATCAGTTATTTTAACTTGGAGGGTGCTACTACCATCTTTTGACTCCAAAGACATTGTACTACTTGATCTTTGGTGTGTGTCCCCCATCCTCGGCTGCTGGCGTCGGTTGTAATAATGACTTGATTTGTATGTCGCCAGAACACTCCTCTTCAAAGATTTTTTCTGATCTTCCACCAAAAGAAGAGACTGTTTTACTTTTAGAGGAACTTTTAGTCTTTTGTCTAGGGTTTTTGATTTCCATCCCAGGTTTTTAGGGGAAACGTTTGTAGCGTCCTTGTGTGGTGTTGGAATGGAGGAAGTTAGATGGCCTTATTGTGTCATGATGTCCCTGATGGACACTATTTTGGACTCGCAAAATAGCCAGACCTTTTGAGAGAGGGAAGTCTGTTTCTTGAGTGAGGAAAGAAATAAGATTGTGGGAGTCTAACATGACACACAAAAATATTTTTTGATGACTAGGTCTGATTTTTCTTTGTTTATAAACCAACCCAATTCCAACAACTTCCCTTGTACAATCTGTAGATAAACCTAGCGGTCTTGAAGGGACGGGGCTACCACCAAAAATCGCCCAGATATGGAACGATTCATATTCCACGAAGATGTAAAAAACTCGTCACTTTAGCCATCATTTTTTTAAAAATTCTGGGGGCTGAAGACAACCCAAAGGCTAGGGCCTGGAATTGGAAGTGACGTTTTTGCCTTCAGAAATATCGCAATGCTGAGAAACTTTTTTCATAGTCCCTGTGAATGGGGACAGGGTAGTACTCATCGGAGAGATCCAGGGTTACCATGTAGCAATCTTGAATCAAGAGATTCCCTGTCGACTTGATTGTCTCCATCTTGAATCTTTTGTAGGATATGTTTTTGTTTAACTTCTTTAGATGTATTATCAAATCTGATGTATTATCAAATCTGAAAGTCTTGTTTGGTTTTTGGATTAAAAAGTTGGGTGAATAAAACCCCGTTCCCTCCTGAACCTTTGGAACCGGAATTATAACCTGCTTCTGCAGAAGAGCCAGTATCTCTGATTCTAGAGCTCGCTGTTTTTCTATTTGAAGTAAAGGCCTGTTGCAAGTGTAGAAATCTCGAGGAGGTGCAATGAATTCTAGTTTGTAACCTTCGCTTATGGTACTTATTACCCAAGGAGAAGTTGAAATATTTCACCAGGCCGAGGAAAAACTTTTAAGGGCTCTTTCGCACTTGCGGTGTCCGGATTCGTCGTGTATTCCATTTGCCGGAATTACACGCCGGATCAGGAAAAACGCAAGTGAACTGAAAGCATTTAAAGACGGATCCGTCTTCAAAATGCGTGTTACTATGGCAGCCAGGACGCTATTAAAGTCCTGGTTGCCATACTAGTAGTGGAGGAGCGGGGGAGCAGTATACTTACCGTCCGTGCGGCTCCCGGGGCGCTCCAGAATGACGTCAGAGCGCCCCATGCGCATGGATGACGTGTCCATGCGATCACGTCATCCATGTGCGTGGGGCGCCCTGACGTCACTCTGGAGCGCCCCGGGAGCCGCACGGACGGTAAGTATGCTGCTCCCCCGCTCCCCACTACACTTTACCATGGCAAACAGGACTTTAGCGTCCTGGCAGCCATGGTAACCATTCAGAAAAAGCTAAACGTCAGATCCGGTAATGCGCCGAATCGACGTTTAGCTTAAGGCCGGATCCGGATTAATGCCTTTCAATAGGCATTAATTCCGGATCCGGCCTTGCGGCAAGTCTTCAGGATTTTTGTCCGGAGCAAAAAGCGCAGCATGCTGCGGTATTTTCTCTGGCCAAAAAACGTTCCGGTCCGGAACTGAAGACATCCTGATGCATCCTGAACGGATTTCTCTCTATTCAGAATGCATGGGGATAATCCTGATCAGGATTCTTCCGGCATAGAGCCCCGACGACGGAACTCTATGCCGGAACAGAACAATGCAAGTGTGAAAGAGCCCTAAGTCTGCCTCCTACTTGAAATTTGACGTCACTGTGAGGATTTTGCAGTAGCTTCAGAAAACCTCTCCCCTAGGGGTTGCCATTTTCCCAAAAGGACCGTCTTTGTTGGTCTGAAGGAAAGCCTTTTTTTCTCGTCTGATGCCTTTTCCAGAATATCATCTAAAACTGACCCGAACAACTTATCCCCCTCACACGGAATGGAGCATAGTCGATTCTTTGAGCTGGCTTCTCCAGACCAGGACCTGAGACATATGGCTGTACGGGTGGCATTTGAGAGGGCTGAAGAGGCATCAGACAAAAACATTAGAGGCCTGCTTCAGAATAGGGATGGATTCCCAACCAGTCTCTCAAGCTGGTACTTGCCAAGCCTTAAGCTGCTTATCTTCTGCGATCTGACGAGTGCAGGTACATTCAGCTTAGAATAACCGTTGACAGAATAGGGATGGAGGCTAGGATTTCCCCTCTGGGGGTACCTGCCGCTAAGTGTTCCTCCAATTGAGTTAACCAGACAGATACCGATCTGGAAGTACAGGTAGCCGCTATACTGGGCCTTTGCATAGCCGTGTTCGTCTCCCACGCCCGCTTGAGAAGAACCTCACACTTTTTGTCCATTGGGTCTTTTAAGAGGCCCATATCTTCAAAGGGCAGAGAAGTCTTTTTTGATATGCGGTCAACTGGGGCATCAATTTTGGGAGTTTTATCCCACGAAGCTGAATCTGATTCTGCAAAGGGATATTTCCTCTTAAAGGCATTTGGGATTGTATTTCTTTTTCAGGATCTTTCCATTCCTTAGCAGTCAACATTTTTATGTTATTATGGACAGGAAACGCTTTCGTTTTCTTTTCTCCCAGTCCCTGAAACATACGATCTTGAATCGTTGGAGATTCTTTAACGTCCTCAATTTTCGTAGTGGCTCTTATGGTCTTCAATAACTTTTCCGTATCTTCAGGGATACAGAAAGGCTTTTCCGAGTCTGGTTCACCTTGAAAATTCGACACCTGTGATCTTTGTGAGGTTGATGGGTGGGGGAACATTGCGGTAATTCCTCTGACGTCATGTGCTGCAGAAGTGACGATCAGAGGCCTGGCAAACGAAACTCTCGGCCCCAGAGAATTCCGGCCTGACTGCGCATGCGCGAAATCCCTCGTTCCCCACCATAGAATGAAACTGGGGAACGGATGCCCGGGGCTTTACACCAAAGGAACGGGGAATAGAGGCCCAAGTCCTCCTCAGCTTCCGTCCTCTGCACTGGCCCTCCCAATTGGTGCAACACTGACAGGCCGTGCGTCTCCAACTAAGCTCTTGACGCTGCAGGGGTGGCTTCCACGCGATCCCGAGGACAGGAAACAACAACTGAATCAGGTAAAGGGAGGGGGCCTTTTAAACTTGAGCTTCTACGTTGTTTCCTGTCCTGGGGAGGCGTGGACGCCCTCCTGAGAGTGCCGTTGTGGAGGCGACGGGGAAAAGGAATATTTCTGTTCACTGACAGATTGATACTCAAGCTATATTACAATACTTCTCTGCTCACTGTAATTTAAAGGGATTTTCTAAGATTTCACTATTGATGACCTGTCCTCGGGATAGGCCATCAGTATCTGATCTCTGGCGTTCGACTGTTCTGCAGTAGCTCTAGTGCTGTAGGTCGGTGCTAGAACTGCACAGCGCCATCCATTATGTAGTGGACGGAGATGGTAACTGCGGCGCGCTGCCATGACTAGCTCCATCCACGGATCACTTACCTCCGCTGCCGGAGCTACTCCAGAACAACTGATCGGCAGGGTCAGAGCCCCGGCAATCAGATATTGATGGCCTGTTTTGGCTTTTTGTGGACAGGTTTACTGATCATTGCTGGAATGATATACATTCTGTTTCCTTGCTCTCGGTTGATCTTCATTGTGCTGTGTTTTTTGCAGGGAGCTCTGTACAGTTGAGGGGGTGGTGGAGCTGGGGTTCGAGGAAGCTGCCATATTCCAGAGCGTGATTACTCCATCCAGCGATGTGTTAAAGGTAACGCACACACAGCGTGTTTGATATTCGCTTTTGTTTGTGTAGCTCCGTCTGCATCCACGCCCCTGGTAACAGAACCCGCAGGGTATACAGGAAGCGTCTGCTGCAGCTTGTAATGGACAAATCATGCTGAGCTGACACCACCGGGGTATGCAGGTGACTTTATAGATGGTGTTAGCTGGTGGTAAGTGATCATGTGCGTACTGTTACCTGTAGAGTCAATGTGCTCCTTCTGTATGTCTCTCATCATTCATCTGGTCACATTCCTCCTTTACTGCATTCTTAAAGGGATTCTCTTTCCAAATGGTGCATGGTGTGAGGGGGCGGAGCATGACACAGGGATTGTCTTCTCTGTGCTCTTTTAACCCTTTCAGTACCGGGTCACTTTTCACCTTAAATCCCAGGCCGATTTTTGCAAATCTGACGTGTGTCAGCTTTGGAACACTTTTACTTATGCAGGCCATTCTGAGACTGTTTGTTTTCTCGTGACACATTGTACTTCATGACAGCGGTAAATTAGAGTCGATCTATTTCACCTTTATTTATAAAATAATCCAAAATTTACAAAAAAAATTGAAAAATTCTCAATTTTCTAAATTTGAATTTCTCTACTTTTAAGACAGATAGTAATACCTCATAAAATGGTTATCAGTCAACATTCCCCATATGTCTGCTTTATGTTGGTATAATTTTGTAAATGTCATTTTATTTTTTTAGGACGTTAGAAGGCTTAGAAGTTTAGAAGCTATTTTTCAAATTTTCACCAAAATTTCCAAAACCATTTTTTTAAGTACCAATTCAGTTATAAAGTGATTTTGAGGGGCTTACGCAATGTAAACCACCCATAATTGACCCCATTTTAGAAACTACACCCCTCAAATTATTCAAAACTGATGTTACCCCTTGAGGTGTTCCACGAGAATTAAAGGAAAAAGGATGTGAAATTTAAAAATGTCACTTTTTTGGTATATTTTTTTTTTATGTTAAAGAGGACCTTTCACTAGTTTAAAAACTAAAAACTAACTAGATCAGTGGGCAGAGCGGCGCCCAGGGGTCCCCCTGCACTTACTAGTATGTCTGGGCGCCGCTCCGTTCGCCCGGTATAGGCTCCGGTGTCTGCAGCTCCCTCTGTTGTACTGGGCGGAGTTTTTGTATTAGGGTTGTCCCTTGCTGCAGCGCTGGCCAATCGTAGCGCACAGCTCATAGCCTGGGAGTCCCAGTACAACAGAGGGAGCTGAGACACCGGAGCCTATACCGGGCGAACGGAGCGGCGCCCAGACATACTAGTAAGTGCAGGGGGACCCCTGGGCGCCGTTCTGCCCACTGATATAGTTAGTTTTTAGTTTTTAAACTAGTGAAAGGTCCTCTTTAATCAGTTTTTTCTTGCAACACAGCAAAGGTTAACAGCAAAATAAACCTCAGTATATATTACTCTGATTCTGCAGTTTACAGACATACCCCACATGTGGTGGTAAACTGCTCTATGGGCACGTGGCAGTGGTCAGAAGGAAAGGAGCCCCATATGGATTTTGGAGGCAGATTTCGCTAGAATGTTTTTTAGGCACCATTTTGTATTTGAAGAAACCCTGGTGTACCCCTACAGTGCAAACCCTCAAAATGTGACCCCATTTTGGAAACTACACCCCTTAAAGGAAACCTGTCAAAATTTGAAAGCACTTGGCTGTAAAAATGGAAAGTTTCATTTCTTCCAATAAAATGTTGCTTTAGCCCCAAATAGCCAAATAATTTGTTACCCATTTTCTCCTGAATACGGCAACACCCCATATAGGGCTGCAGTAAACTATTATTTTAACAATCAAATATTCTATCGATTTATTTTTGCAATAATCGAGTACACTAATAACAAACAACTAATTAAAAGAACGTTTTTCCTTTATAAAAACGAATCAGCTGCCCCCTCAGTGCCACCAGCTGCCCTCTCAGTCCCATCAGGCTCCACCCCCCAGTGCCACCAGTTGCCCAAAGTTGAACTGCAGCCACCTAATGCCACCTGTTATTAGACAATCCCTTCCAGAAAACCAATGTGTACATGAACTGAACGGTTTCCCTACTTTATGCTGCAGTACAATCAGAGTATTACTACCGGTAATAATAATAGATATAACAGAGCCCAAATAACAGCAGGGCTGTATATTCCTTCGCTAGTAGCCTCACTGTATCAGACAATCTACATTGCCGGGCCACCCACAGCTGCACAGGGTGTAATGCCCGCTACACCTTGGCATGCATATACGTATGGGGAAATCAGTACAGTACCTGCTGCACTGACCTCCAAATGATCACTATGAAACTCAGTTAAAGGGTTTCTACCACTTCAGTTTGACCAAATTAGCTTTCAGACACTGATCTGCTAGTGTCTGATCTCCATAACCATGCAATTCTTAGACCTTTGTGTGGAGCCGTTTCATTAAAAAACTAACTTTTATTCCTATGCAAATGAGCCTCTAGGTGCTATGGGGGCGTCTTTTCAGCACCTAGAGGCTCGGCGTACTCACACTGTATGCCCGCCCATCTCGTCTTGAATGCCTGCCTCCATCACAGCCATCGGACGAATTCACGCGCCTGCGCCGTTCACTTCTGTCATCGGCGCAGGCGCAGTGAGTAAATGATACGCTCCTGGTGCCGGATTCCTCACTGCGCCTGCACCGACTACGTTACAGTGAGGAAGCCGGCATCAGGAGAGCGGCCTTCACTCACTGCGCCTGTGCCGAAGACAGAAGTGAACGGCGCAGGCGCGTGAATTCGTCCAATGGCTGTGATGGAGGCAGGCATTCAAGACGAGATGGGCGGGCATACAGTGTGAGTACGCCGAGCCTCTAGGTGCTAAAAAGACGCCCCCATAGCACCTAGAGCAGGCATCCTCAAACTGCGGCCCTCCAGCTGTTGCAAAACTTCAACTCCCAGCATGCCCGAACAGCCTACAGGTATCAGTCTACAGCAGGGCATTGTGGGAGTTGTAGTTTTACAACAGCTGGAGGGCCGCAGTTTGATGATGCCTGACCTAGAGGCTCCACACAAAGGTCTAAGAATTGCATGGTTATGGAGATCAGACACTAGCAGATCGCTAGTGTCTGAAAGCTAATTTGGTCAAACTGAAGTGGTATAAACCCTTTAAACTGAAATACACAAACGTGACCTCCAGAGCAACACTCCCGTCCCCATAGCAACTACAAGCCATTGCGGCCGCTTGAGGGTGAGCAGTGTACCACGGGTCTGCATACAATGTAGACGGCGGCCATTTTCAGAAGCGCCCAGTTCAAGCAGCGGGATTGATGAGAGGCTGCAGCTGTGCCTGGCGGAGGTAGCAATGCCCTATTTATAATAGTAGACACGGTGCACCGGGCTCGTGTATTAGTAGTGTCCGGGTAGCATTGAGGTTTCTCCTATTCCAGTAAATGGCTATATCTGCCTTCTAGCAAACATACATATTTGTTTTATATTTCAAAATAAACCCATACACTCCACCTCCAGGGGCCAATCGCCCCCTGCTCCGTTCCCCGTCCCCAGCGGGGACACACTGAAAGGCAGCAGACTGCCAACCGGCATGGCAGCCGGACGCTCGCACAAAGTTTCCCTCAGTGGAGAGCAGTGCGGTACGGGCCGGCGGGTGACTACGGAACGGTGAGTAATAGCAAGCGCTTCACTCCCGCTCCGTGGTCACATGACGCAAACGAATCCTTGATGCAAAAAATTTTACTAATCGTTTCAGCCCTAACCCCATATGTGGGGGTGAACTGCTGTGGGGGCACATGGCAGGACTCAGAAAGGAAGGAGCGCCATATGGCTTTTGCAGCACCGATTTTGATGGATAGGTTTATGGGTGGCAATGTTTTTTTTTTTTGTTTTTTTTTAAGCGATTGTCTTATGTGGGGGCTCATTTTTTGCGGGATGAGGTGGTGGTTTGATTGGTACCATTTTGGGGTACATAAGAGTTTTTGATCGCTTGGTATTAAACTTTTTGTGAGGCATAGTTTTTTTTTTTTTTTTTTACAGCATTCACCTGAGGGGGCATATAATGTGATATTTTTATAGAGCAGGTAGTTATGGACGCGGCGATACCCAATATGTCTATAATTTATATTTTTGTTAAGTTTTACACAGTAAAATCATTTTTGAACACAATAAAGTCTTGTTTTTGTGTTGCCATTTTCTGAGAGCCCTATGATGGATAGGTTTGTGGGTGCCAATGGTTTTTATATTTTAAGTGATTGTCTTATGTGGGGTAGGGATTGACCGATTATCGATTTTACCGATATTATCGGCCGATATTGTGGATTTTGACTGTTATCGGTATCTGCATCTATTTTGCTGATATTCCGATAACGTATGGGGAACACAGATCGTGCTGCTCTCAGCGCTCTCCGTGTTCCCTCAGCAGCACAGAGGTGAAGGAAGCAGTGTCTCCCTCCCCCTGTGCTGCTGCTGCCGCCAATGAAGAGACAGATAAGAAGAGAAGGGGAGGGGCTGTAGCCACTGCGCCGCCAATGATGTTAACTTACTCATTCATTCAAATTGAACAGGAGGCGGGAGCTGCAGGATCACATAGCCGGCTCCCGACCTCTATGAGCTGTAGCTGCGATCCGTGGTAGTTGACCCCTCAGGTGCCGCGGATCGCAGCTACCGCTCATAGAGGTCGGGAGCCGGCTATGTCATTCTGCAGCTCCCGCCTCCTGTATATGAATAAATGAGCGATTTATCTTCATTGGTGGCGCAGTGCGCCCCCCCAAGCCCCCCAGTATTAATCATTGGTGGCGCAGTGCACCCCCCCCCCCCCCAAGCCCCCCAGTATTAATCATTGGTGGCGCAGTGCACCCCCCCCAAGCCCCCCAGTATTAATCATTGGTGGCGCAGTGCGCCCCCCAGTATTAATCATTAGTGGCGCAGTGCTCCCCCCACCCCCGTATTAAAAACATTGGTGGGGCAGTGAGCCCCCCCATCCCAGTATTAAACACATTGGTGGCGCAGTGCGCCCCCCCCCAGTATTAATCATTGGTGGCAGTGGCCACAGGATCCCCTCTCCCCTCCTCCTCCGATCGGAGCCCCAGCAGTGTAATCCTGGGGCTCCGATCGGTTACCATGGCAGCCAGGACGCTATTGAAGCCCTGGCTGCCATGTTCAGCTCCATGCTGCTGTGTGCACAAAGCACAGAGCAGCAGGGACAGTGTGAGATCCTATTCACCCTGATAGAGCTCTATCAGGGTGAATAGGACAAGGGTTCTAGTCCCTAAGGGGGCTAAAAGTTAGTTAAAAAAAATATATATATATATATATTAATTATAAATGAAAAAGAAAGATTAACAAAAAAAATACCTACACATTAACACTAAACATATTCATTTTCAGCAGATGTAGGAATTAATTTTTTTTCAAAAATGAAAATTCACAGAATATCGGTATACATTATCGGCTATCGGCCTGAAAGTTCACAAATTATCGGTATCGGTCCTAAAAAATCAATATCAGTCGATCCCTAATGTGGGGGCTAATTTTTTGCGGGATGAGATGACGGTTTAATACCCTTCTGGGATACATAAGACTTTTTGATCACTTGGTATTACACTTGTGAGGCAAGGTGACCAGAAAATGGCTTTTTTGACGCTGTTTTTTTTTTTTTTTTTTTTTTACCGCATTCACCTGACGAGGTGGATCATGTGATATTTTTATAGAGCCGGGAAAAGGACGCCATTTTATTTTAACTTGAATTTTTTTTTTTCTTTTGTAAAACTTTCTTTTTTTTAACTTCTTCGGGCTGCCTTTCCTGCCATCGGGTCCCCGTCACAGCAGCGCTGGGATTTCTGTCCCAGTTTCCAGTGACGTACATGTACGGCGCTGGTATCCTACGGGTTAAACTCTCTTGTTCTCCATATCCCCAGGCCCTGCACAAACCAAAACATAGTGGGGGAGATTTATCAAGAATGGCGTTCCCCTATGCCAGTATCGATCTCCGGAGTGCAGGCAGAAAGCCTTTAAATAAATTAGGCGCATCTCTGGACATGCATGCTGCAGAAACTCAAATCTACGGCAGCTCGGGGTGGCGTAGACTTCATCTATAACTTACACCAGTTTCTTGCGTAAGTTATAGTAAATTCAGCAGACTGTGGAGGCCCCTCCCCCTCCAACTGAGCCCCGCCCCTTTTCCTTAACTGGTGAGAAGCTCACAAAGTGTCGGCCACTTCTCACTGAAAACAATGGAGGCATTTTTCCATGCTGATTTCAACAGTTTCCTATGCCTATCTACATTACTACTATGTAGTCAAAAGTATAAGTTGTCTATGAACAAGTAAAATGTTTGAATCTGTTTTGATGTTGAGGTTGCCTGCTGCTTGGTCAAAATAGTTAGAATTAGGTCCATAATTTAGTGCAGATTCATTTTATAGATTGTATGATCTGTATATTAGGGTTGGAGCATCATTTTTGTTTCCAATTCCCCTTATAGCCGGATGATACAATCAGCCACCACTAGAGGGAGCTCACTGCATGCAGATTTTTAAAGCTCCCTTTGGAGTATGCCCCTGAGCTCCCCCTAGTGGCGGCTGCAGGCAGACAGAACTCATAAAGAGTGAGCTCTAAAGCTATATTAGGAAATGCATTTTAGAACCATAAATGATATGAGAGGGGACATTAGCTTTAAGGAATGTGACTGTTATCACTTGGTGACATGATTCTAAATCCACTTTTTCTACTTACTGAATAGAGTGACGACGCGGCACAGATGGGGGATCATTCTCTGCACCAGTCCTTCGGTCCGATTTATCAGCAGCTGCAGACTCTGAGGCATGCGCTGTATGTTAAGTATGTAGAAGAAGTGAACGCTCTGAAGAAGCAGCATGAAGCGGAACTGGATCAGCTCAGAGCTGAACTGACAGACGGACACAACAAAGAGAAGGCCGCTTTGAAGCAGGAGATCATCCACCTGACAAACGCCAAGCAGGAAATCCTCAATGGCAGCTTTCAGCAGCCGCCATTGTATCCCATCCCCGAGGAAAAGGATCCCGATGACATCAATCAGCTGATGGAGGAACGTTTCCAGGAGAAGATTGAGGAGGAGGTTGCTCGGGTAAGTTCAGATCGCATTCTCTGTCTTTTCTAGCACACAGGTCTGGCTTTATAGAAGATGGGATCCCGGGCACCAACCAAAGTAACCCTACACCCATCTTGCCATTTTTTTTCTCATCACTTCAAAACCCTTGATGGCATAGGGTAATTAAAGGGTTAATTGTTTTTTTTTGGTGTTTATATAAGGCTACTTTCACACTTGCGTTGTTGTTTTCCAGTATTGAGATCCGGCAGAGGATCTCAATACCGGAAAAAAACTTTTCCGTTTAGTCCTCATGCATTTTGAATGGAAAGTGATCCGGTCAGGATGCCTTCCGTTCCCGCAGCATTCCGTTCCATTCTGCAAGCTGCAGTTTTGTGTCCAGTCGAGATAAAAAAACGGATCCGGCACTATAAACAGTGTAAGGCAATGCTGACGGATCGTTTTTTTTAGGATCCTAAAAAATGCATCCGTCACCCATTGACTTTAAATGTTTTAGTGACTGATCCGTTTTTTCCTGTTTAGATTTCACACAACCGCATCCTGCCGGACCTCAATACCGGAATTAACAACGCAATTCCGCGCGGGTGTGAGGTGAACGCATTGCACCCGCACTAAATCCGGACCCATTCACTTCAATGGGGCTGTGCACATGAGCGGTGATTTTCACGCATCACTTGTGCGTTGCGTGAAAATCTCAGCTTGTATTATATTCTGCGTTTTTCACGTAACACAGGCCCCATAGAAATGAATGGGGCTGTGTGAAAATCGCAAGCATCCGCAAGCAAGTGCGGATGCAAATTTTTTTTTTTTTACGCATGGTTGCTAGGAGATGATGTTAGTAAATTGATAAAAGTCAATATACTGTATTATTTTCCCTTATAACATGGTTATAAGGGAAAATAATAGCATTCTTAATACAGAATGCTTACTAAAATGTTGCTTGAGGGGTTAAAAAATACTAAAAAAATGTACTCGCCTCACCCACTTGTTCGCACAGCCGGCATAGTCTTCTTTCTTCTTCTTTGAGGACCTGCAAAAGGACCTTTGACGTAATCTGAGCACGCTGACTTCAGCGCAGGTCCTGCTGAATGAAGATAGAAGATCTTTCTATCTTCATTCAGCAGGATCTGCGCTGACGTCACCAATTACGTAATCAAAGGTCCTTTTGCAGGTCCTCAAAGAAGAAGAAAGAAGACGATGCCGGCTGCGCGATCAAGTGGATGAGGTGAGTTAATTTTTTTTCTTTTTTTAACCCCTAAAGCCACATTTTACTATGCATCCTGTATTAAGAATGCTATTATTTTCCTTTATAACCATTTTATAAGGGAAAATAATAAAATATACAGAACACTGAACCCAAACCAGAACTTCAGTGAAAAAGTCCGGGTTCGTGTCTGGGTACCACATTCAATTTTTTTCCTCACGCATGTGCAAAATGCATTGCACTCGCATGGTAAAAACTGAACATTGGAACGCAATCAAAACTGACTGCAATTGCGTGCCTACTCGCGCCGTTTTCCCGCAATGCACACGCGACGCATTCGGAGCAAATCCGGGACTCCTGTGTGAAAGAGGCCAAAGGCAGTGAAGGGTTCTCTGGTAATTTGTGTCGGTCCTGTCCACAGTACATTGTAGGTCCTATTGCCTCCTTCCGGCCCTGTACACATGTGACTGCTGCAGCCAATCTATGGCCATGGCGCTATACGGCCTGAGACCACCGTGATTGACTGCAGCAGTCATGAGTGCATACAAGTACAACTGCACGGTTGTCATTTTGCCCTGACCCGTCTCATCCTCGGGAGCAGTCGCTCCACACTCTGGATTTGGTACGAGTCGTTCGAGTCTATCTGTCCCAGACGTCATCTTTCCAGCGGACGGATTCCCTGTTCGCGATTCCACAGGGGCCGAGACAAGGGCTGGCGTCGTCAAAAACTTCCATTTCCCGATGGATTTGTTTTGCTATTGTGGAAGCATACCGCGTTAATGACCGGGCCCCGCCCGTCCGGGTGACTGCTCATTCTGCTCGGGCAGTGGGGGCCTCTTGGGCGGTGCATCACGGGGCTTCGGCCCTTCAGGTGTGCAAGGCAGCGACCCGGTCGTCTTTGCACACTTTTTCCAAGTTTTACAGAGTACACACCTTTGCGTCTTCTGACGCGTCTCTGGGGTGTAGAGTTTTTCAGACGGAGGTTCTCTGATTGACGGGAGGGTTGCTTGTCATGCCCACCCTTGGGGACTGCTCTGTAACGTCCCATGGTCAAGCGTGTGTCCCCCAATGATACGGATGATAAAACTAGATTTTTGTACTCACCGTAAAATCAGTTTCTCTTCCGTTCATTGGGGGACACAGCTCCCACCCGTTCTCTAGTTTAGGGGCCTTTTCGGTCCTGTGTGGTCCTAGGTTTGTACATAGTGTGGTTTTCTTGTTGTCTGGCTTCTCCTACTGCTTTTGCACTAACTGATTTAGCTTAGTCCCTGCAGGAAGGGTATAGCTGAAGGCAGGAGCTCACACCTTTGTGCTTAGTGTCCGCCTTCTAGCGGAAACAGCTATACCCAAGGTCAAGCCTGTGTCCCCCAATGAACGGAAGAGAAACGGACTTTACATTAAGTACAAAAATCTAGCTGTTTTACAGACTTGGGCAGCGCTAAATCCCGCCCATCAGTACCGGGCTCACTGCTGGGCAGAAGCCTCCGCCTGGCAGCCCGAAGGAGAGCCCGGTACGTCACCCGAACTCCACAAAATGTCTTTGCCCTGCGCAATTCAGCGCAGGGCAAAGGAGAGCATCGGAGCATGAACTGCTGCGATGCTCTTGTCAAGGGGGCTGCCTGGGTGAAATTTTTGGTAAGTCCGGGTTCAGCTCTGAACCCGGACAACCCCTATAAAGGAATGTTCTCCTTTTCCATCCCCGTGTGGAAGCGTTCATGCCCTTTGCCTTCTGTTTACTCTAATAATAATTTCCTCCCAGAAGAGATTTTATGTTGCAATACATAACAAACTATGTAATTAACGAAGCGTATTGCTATTAACTTGCGCTTGCCGTTCCCATCTGCTCCGCTGTCCTTCATTGCCTCGGCATGAAGGTCACAGCCCAGTCAAGTAGAACCAGCACTTTCTACATCCCTTTATTTGCCCCCAGGATCTGGTTTCATTGTCTCAGGTGCCGATATTCCCCGAGAAGGATTGAGTTTCCAGTTTCAGCTTTCGTGTCTCTTTCTATAATATGGCAGAGCTGCGCAGTGTCAGACTCCATCACCAGAAATAAATAACCTGCAGTTTCAGTGACCGATGCAAGTTTTGGTAATCACCTACATAAATTACATCTATCAGAGTCTCAGGCCCTGCTTGAGAACAGCAGCAGCTTTTCTTGATATCATGCAGTTGACTAAAGCTTTGTTCACACTGGCATCATGGTTTCTGCCCATAACGGGGCCATGAGAGCAGCTCTGTATGAGAAAATAGGAGCTCTGGTCACTATCCGCATATATTAAGACAACCTAAAAATGGACAGCTTTGCGCAGAATTTTTTTAAATTGTTCATTTTATTCCTAAATGCAAAATTTAGCAACTTTCTTAATAGTCTTGATTAAAACTTTCCTACCATTTTGCTTCTGCAGAGTGTGTATAAGTCCTTCCTCTAGCTGCCGGTGCTGCTGAATCTGACATATATCTCTCAGAGCACCGTTCAAGTTTGAGACTGTTCTCTTGCTCTCCCCTTCCCTTCTCCCAATATTAGAAATAACAGCAGGGAGGGGGAGGAGGTTGTACATGGCAGATGTGTGTGGAGAGAGGGGAAAGCGAACAAGCAGGGCAGTTGACAAAGGGGGTAGATAAGTATGAAAGCACACGGGCGAGAATCACATTGTGTTGAGATAAAGCAGAGCACTAGGGGGAGGAAGGAGAGACCCCACACCCCACAGCATTGGTGTCAGAACAAGGGCTATAGTAGTAGAAATCAGTCCAGGGTTGAAGCTTGATTATGAGAGCTAGTGAAGGCAGCAGCATCCTAGACACACAGACCTCACATCCAGCATGTATTACTGGGAAGAGTCAGATGTGTGTGGAGAGAGGGGAAAGCGATCAAGGAGGGCAGCTTACAAAGGAGCAAAGCACACGGGCGAGAATCACATTGGTTATGTAAAAGTGTAGAGAGAAAGCAGAGCACCAGGGGGAGGAAGGAGAGACCACACACCCCACAGCATCGGCGTTGGGACAAAGGCTGTAGTAGTAGTAGAAACCAGTCCAGGGTTGAAGCTTAATTATGAGAGCTAGTGAAGGCAGCAGCATCCTAGACACACAGACCTCACATCCAGCATGTATTACTGGGAGGAGGCAGATGTGTGTGGAGAGAGGGGAAAGCAATCAAGGAGGGCAGCTTACAAAGGAGCAAAGCACACGGGCGAGAATCATATAGGTTATGTAAAAGTGTAGAGAGAAAGCAGAGACCACACACCCCACAGCATCGGCGTTGGGACAAAGGCTGTAGTAGTAGTAGTAGAAATCAGTCAAGGGGTTGAAGCTTGATCATGAGAGCTAGTGAAGGCAGCAGCATCCTAGACACACAGATCTCAAATCCAGCATGTATTACTGGGAGGAGGGGTGAATGTGCCCATGAGAAAAGTCTGAATCTAGGTCAGGTTGCAAACTGAATGTCGGGGGGTCTGAAAATGAATGAAGGCATTGAGACTACTGGCTGAAACTTTTTGTAAAAATATTTTTTGTGTCAAAGGCATCCGTAGCCAGGACCATGTGACACAGGGTGTGACTGCAGATGTCATGCACCAGTCCCTTTGCTGTTTGCACATTATATATTGTTGCGAACTTGTTCCATGGGTGAATTTGCTTTTCTTTTATGCTGTGGTGATGGCGTTTACATTTCTAGCTTTTCTTGTGTTACACAACACATTTTTACATTTTACTTTTGTGTAAAATCTTGTGGAAAGTGACAGCCTGAAATAGCAGCAGGATGTGACTGTGAGACCCGTTTACAGAATGTTTTTTTGGTGCAGTTTTTCACGCGTTTTCCGCACGGAATCCGACCCAGAAAAAGCCTCTTAAAAGCTTCTCATTCATTTTTAAAAAAAAACAGCGTGGAAAAGAGGAGCAGCATGCTCTTGGAGCAGAATCCACTCTGGATCTCCCAATGAAATAATGGGGACTTAAGAAAAAAAATGCAGTTACAGTGCCGATTTTTTTTCAGCGCATTTTCTAAATCTGTCGACTGAACATACCCTAACTTAGGAAAGGGTGAAGGGGTGCAGTTAATAGTGCAGCTAAGGGTGTCACATTTACGTTTGGCCCCCGAGGACAAGCAGACCCACATCACTTGAGCTGTACCCAGTGGCGGATTTAAAGGGGTTGTCTCTCTTCAGTAAGTAGCATTTGTCATGTAGAGAAAGTTAATACAAGGCACTTACTAATGTATTGTGATTGTCCATATTGTTTCCTTTGCTGGCTGGATTCATTTTTCCATCACATTATACACTGCTAGTTTCCATGGTTACAGACCACCCTGCAATCCAGCTGTGGTGGTCGTGCTCGCACAAGATAGGAAAAAGTGCTGGCCTATGTGTGCCTCCATGGTCCCAGCCACCAGAAGCTGACTCTATTTCCTATGGTGTGCAGGCACGACCACCACTGATGGATTGCAGGATGGGCTGTAACCATGGAAACTAGCAGTGTATAATGTGATGGAAAAATGAATCCAGCCAGCAAAGGAAGCAATATGGATGATAACAATACATTTGTAAGTGCCTTGTATTAACTATCTCTACCTGATAAATGCCACTTGCTGAAGTGAGACAACCCCTTTAATGGCAGATGAAGGGGACTATTCTCTGGCACCACAAAAACTTAGCTAAATGTTTTTTGTGGCTTTGTAACCAGCACAAGCTGGACTTTTGTACCAGGGCCGACTAGCCTTTAGGGGAGGATTAAAGGGGTTCTCCAGGGCTACATAGGGGATGTCTTATTGCTAGGATAGGTCATCAATATCAGATCTTTTGCGGGGGAGGAAGGGGGGGATCTGACTCTGTGCTTCCACACCGATCAACTGATTAAAAGGTCCATAAGTAGAGATGATTGAATCAACGCTAAACAAATCAAATTCAACCTGAATTTTTCCAAAATTTGTCTCAAATCTAAAACATTTGCCAGAATCGAATTGCCAAAAGTTCAAAATGGCATCAGACATTTTTTAAATAAGAACACTAGAAAGATGAACAGGGAGCATCAAGTAGCCCCCTGGCATTAATGAGCTCAAACGAGTTGAGCAGTGGGTGCGGAACCACTGCATCAACCAGCAGGACTGACCTTGGGCTAATCCTAAGGACGTTATCCTTGCAGTCCCTTGGGTTTCACCGTTTTACCCCTATGCAGGGATCTGCAGGGGACCACCAGGCCACTTCCTCCTGGCCTAGTCCCTGTGTGGTTCAGCTGAACAACGGGGGTCAGAGACACCAGTGTGGAGCACCAAAGGGTCAGACGGAATCATAGGCAGGGGCAGGGCGAGGTCAGGGCAGGCAGAGTACATGCGAATCTGAGAAACAAGTTAAAGGTTAGTGTCTGGTAGCAGAGGGTCAATATGGTAATCGGGGTCAGGCAGTGGCGGGTCAGAAACGGTAAGCAGGCAGAGGTAGGTACACGGGTAGACAGATGGAATAGCACACCTTCGCAGGAACTAGCAAGATAGAGAACCTATTGCTCAGGTACCCTCCCATAGGGGAAGGTGCTTTAAGTACCCCAGATTAGTAGTGAAAATTTGGGTGCGCACGCTGGTTCTTTAAGGGCTGGGGAGCGTGCACACCCTACAGGCCGGTAGAAGAGGCCTGACAGACGAGCGCAGGCTGCGGCCTGCTACGGGAGAAGTGCTTTAGGATTCCAGCAGGTGGGCAAGCTGGTCTGGACCGCCAGGACAAAAGTAACAGAAGCCGGGTGAGTGACGTGGTGCCACCCATCCTAGGGTGTTATCCTTAACTTTTCAGGGCAGTTGGAGCACTTATGTTTATTCAGGGACAAATCAAATCAGAATAAAGAAATTGATCAGAAAGAATTGAAGAAATTCACTCTTCGACAGCGAGCGCCACATCCAGGTCATTGTATACCAGGCACAACTCCCAGTTTTTTTTTTAATTCAAAATCAGACAATATTTTCATTACAGAATCAAATCAAAATCATTATTACTTTTATTACTTTTTGACCCAACCCCAAAATACCCTCCCACTGCGGTGCGTCTCTCTAAAAAAACGAGGGGAAGTCAAGACAAAAAGATTACAAATTTCCATCCCCCCCCTCCCTATCCTGATCCATTTTTCCTCTATATTTCTTTGTTTATAAAGAACCTTTTCGTATCTTTTAATCTTATTAACCAAGTTGAGCCGTATGAACACATTTGGAATATGCCGTGAAAACCGAACCTGTGTAATCAAAAGTCCTGCCAAAAACATTACTTTTAGCAACAGGATCTTTTTGTATTTGTGACAGTTTACCCTGGAAAGATCATCCAATATCTAGTATTCCACCCTAAAAGGAATCACAACTTTCAATTTTTGGGTAATAAAGTCATCAGTTGCAGCCCAATATTCTTTTAGTTCTGTACAAAGCCAGAACATGTGGATAAATCAGCTCCTGGTGCATCACAAGGTGGGCAATTGGATGTATTCCTTAAACCACATTTAGGGTCCATTCACACATCCGTAAGTGTTTTGCGGATCCGCAAAACACGGGCACGTGCAATGTGCGATCCCTAATTTGTGGACAGCACATCACAGACACTATAATAGAAAATGCCTTTTCTGTTCCGCAATTACGGACAAGAATAGGACATGTTCTATTCTTATTTTTTTTCAGGAACGGAATTGCGGATCCTGAAAAAACGGATGAGGATTGCGGATTTGCATCCGTTCCAGCCCCATTTAAAGTGAAGGGGTCCGCAAATTGCGGAACGAATGCGGACCCAAATTACGGACGTGTGAATGGACCCTTTTTAAGCCATACTGGCGTGACATAAACTCTGTGTAAGATATTAAATTGAACTGAAACGTGATTAAAGGTATAAGACACTGATCATTCTCCCAATGATCTCCTTGTATAGTTACGCAGTCGGCTCCCCAGGCCCTTTGTCCAGGAGAGCAGGTGTTTTTAAATAGTGTTTTAACTAACAATTTGTAAAATTTAGCAATCTTAACCTGCCATTAGGTTATTGTTGAGATGAGCATCGCATTTGCCCAGCAAACGGAGCTTGCACGACTGGCGTCCATGAAGGACAGAGACCTAGCAGAGCAAAGGGAATCCTCTGGAGAGCAGAGAGAGGTCCCTGCAGAGGAGACTGACCCGGATGGGGAGAAGCTTTTAGATGTGAAGTCACCAGAGCCATCTCCAGTGCCCGACCATGTGGATTCAGCTGATACGCCGTCCTCTGATCCAGCCGAGGACCTGATCGCCGAACAGCACGGCCAAGCGGTAGATGCTGCTTCCGAAGACAAGACTGTGCTCCTCCGAGAAGAGGTAAGAACTAAGAGGTTTGAGATTTTGAGAAAAATTTAAATTAGTTTTTAAAAATGCTTGACGACCAGGTAGGTTCCATCAGTCTGTCAGCAGGATCAACACTTTGAAACCAGGTACACTGATTGCTCGGGTTGATCCTGGCAAAATTCTTTCGCAGAGAAAACGAAGTTGAGTTCCATGTGCCAATTAGGGCTTCAGTGCACCGAGGGGCAGAGATGGGAGGAACCAGGGCCTGTAGCCTGTGCACTGTATTGGTTGTCACTCACTTTTTCTAGAAACAGATATCACTCAGAAACAGGTCAAAGGGGTTGTACAGAATCCGTAAAACCTGGCTGCTTTCTTCCAGAAACGGCACCACACCTGTCCGTAGGTTGAGTCTGGTATTGCGCGTCAGCCCTATTCACATGTAATGGAGCCAAACTGCAACCCATGGACAGGTGTGGCACTGTAACTGGAAGAAAGCAGCCACGTTTTACTAATTCTGGGCAACCCCTTTAAGGGAGCACTCAGAATGTAGGATTGCCAAGGATTTCCTTCTATGAATTGCAGAGGGTGAAATCTGCCGTTAAAATTCTCGTTTTCTGCTGCAGATTCTTCCTGCAACGTGTGGGCGTCATTTTCTTCCTGCAACGTGCGCGTGTGATTTTACAAAATCGTATCTGTTTTAGGCCGCAACCCTTCACTGCTTCCATCAGTGCTCATTTGCAGCAAGGGAACCCCCCAGAACTTGAGACCCTCGTTCTAATGATCATTGAGGCCTGCCCGGCCTCTACACGGATGTGGCGGTATTACATGCAGATATTCAGATAAATGGCTGACCTCTGTATACCGTAGTAAAGGCCTCTGTATGGCGCCCCAGTAGGCTATGTGGAAACCGGTTGTCAAGGGGAGAGACCCCCAATACTATTAGACCACTGTATATGAAGTCCCAGTGATCAGAGCACCATGTCATAGTCCCAGCCAGGGACACCAACTGCTCCATAGCAATCAGCAAGTCACATGACGCTGGGAAAAAACGACAGAATTGTGTCGGAAATTATCCTGCCGGGTGAAGAAAGTCAAATATTTGTGCATGTTGTGAGGAGTAGTCAGAGAGGATCGGGCCGGGGAGAGGAGAGCGCGTCCCGTGTACTGAGCCGCTGTAAGTAGCACATGTATGAGCCGGATCTCCGCGTGTCTCCCCGTATGCGGGGGGAACATATAGTTCTATTTTTATATATATATTGGGATTTTTTGCCTTCCTCTTTTGCAGGATAATAAGCTGAAGTTGAAATCTGTCTATCTATCTATCTGCCTCCATATATTATCTCTCTCTATTATCTATCTCATATCTATCTCATATCTATCTCCTATCTATCTCCTATCTATCTCATATCTATCTCATATCTATCTAACTATCTGCCTCATATATTATCTATCTATCCCATATATATTATCTATCTGTCTATCTTTCTATTATCGATCTATCTACATGCACCATTGAGCTCATAGTGACAATGTATAAGCTGCTATTGGTGCTTGATCAGTGATGACACAACCTCGGTGGTCTCTGCAGCAGGGTATATGACGGACTGGTATTATACGGATATCTTCCTCATCCCAAGCTCTTTCACCTTGGGCCCACAGTGCAGCCCAGGTGGTTGTCGGCTGCTCAGCCACAAGCTAGACATTTCCACATGGTGCGTCAGATATATTGCCATGTACACAGATGTAACAGCCACGTGCTATGAAAAGGATTATTTAGTCTTAAGGGGTTATGTCACACATCATTTTTAAAACAGTGTGTGGATAATTTTGTAATTGCATGTTATTAAAAATGTTTTATAGCCACTGACCTGTATAGCCAGTATCAGTATAGCGCCACCTGCTGTTTGTTTTTTTTTTTTTTTCTGTCCACATGCTCAGTTCCATCCTTCAACTTCCTCCAGAGCTGTGATAGGGAGAGAGCTGCGGCAGAAGGGACGCGCCTCCTGAGCTGCGGCAGAAGGGACGCGCCTCCTGAGCTGCGGCAGAAGGGACGCGCCCCTGAGCTGCGGCAGAAGGGACGCGCCCCTGGGCTGCGGCAGAAGGGACGCGCCCCTGGGCTGCGGCAGAAGGGACGCGCCCCTGGGCTGCGGCAGAAGGGACGCGCCCCTGAGCTGCCAGCTTAATATCAGTCTAGCAGCGCAATAAATGGGGAGATCTCTGGATCCATGTGAGGTACAGGGCTGGTTCTAGTTATTTAGAAAGAGGTTTTCATGTCCTATATGATGTCTGATTTTTATTTTTTACATGAATCATGGGATAAGCCCTTTTAAGTTTTACCTTTTCTTGGTATTTTCAGGACTGCAGCCAGATGGTGGCCATGGGTGCAGAAAGCGCCAAGTTCAGTCACCTGTACGAGGAGAAGGTGGAGGACATGAGACAAGAGCTGGTGCGGCAAGAACAGGAATACCAACAAGCGACGGAGGCCCTGAGACTGGCACATGCGGCACAGCTGGAGCGGCTGATGTACGACCAGGAGCAGCTGCTCTCAGAGCTGCACAGGCTGCGGGAACAGCTGGCAGAGGTGAGTACTCCGCTACCGACGCTGGCCGCTATTCCTCCTCCTGTGGCTGAGCATGCATGTGTTTTCAGTGGGGAGAGTGGAGTAAACACCGGCCAGACATTTCTGGTTTCAGCTCGTCTCCCACGAGAACAAAGGATCAGGCATATTTAAATCCAACAAGCCCGATCTGTCTTACTACCGATTATGTGGGGGATGTCGGGACACCCCCATACACAGGCTGGCAGGTTTGGACCATTGTTTGTGTTGTGTATCGGGCAACTTTCATCATTTACTTTTGATGCACACAACCTTTCATTGGTGAAGTACATGTGTAACTAGTTAAAAGTAGTTAAAGGGGTTGTCCGAGTTGTTTTTTTTGTTCTTTCTATGTTCCTAACTAGGCAAATATAACAACTTTACAATTAACTCACTTTATCTGCAGTGCCTGGTTTATTAGATTTCACTGAGGGTCACATGACCTGTGATGTCAGCTTCTCTCCCTGCTCTGATAAAGTTCCTTTACAAGCCTGTAACCCTCACTGTGCTGGCCACGCCCCCCTTCACTGCCGGCTGTCTGCTCTCTCCTAGGATTCTTAACCCCTTCAGCTGCACAGACTGGGTAGCTGCAGGCAGTGACAATTCTGGGCACATGAGCTGACAGACTAGAGAGAGCATTGCACAAGAAGGTAGGGGGAAGATCCTGTGTGTATTAGCAGTGTCATTATACAGCTGGGACTTGTAGTTCTACACATATAAGTTGCTGTTGATTTTCCCAGCACTCAGGGCAGCTCTTGTATCCACTCCCTTAGCAGTGTCATTGTACGGCTGGGACTTGTAGTCCTACACATACAACATGCTGCAGAGTCTCCCAGCAGGCAGACAGGTCACTCGGGGCAGCTCTTGTATCCACTCCCTTTGCAGAGCAGGGGGAGGGGCAGAGATTGTTTTTATTGCAGGTAAACAAAGGGCCAGAAGAGAACCAGGGAAATGAGGAAATATATATATTTTTTTACATAAAACTTTCTTAGTTTAGTTATATATTGCTGCCCATCAGATTTTCAGTGCTATATTTTTTTTTCTTTCATAACTCGGACAACCCCTTTAAAGAGGGCCTGTCACCTCTGCTGACATCTCTGTACTTCAGTCCCCCTTTAAAGAGGAGCTCTCACCTCTCCTGACATCTCTGTACTTCAGCCCCCCTTTAAAGAGGAGCTCTCACCTCTCCTGACATCTCTGTACTTCAGCCCCCCTTTAAAGAGGAGCTCTCACCTCTCCTGACATCTCTGTACTTCAGCCCCCCTTTAAAGAGGAGCTCTCACCTCTCCTGACATCTCTGTACTTCAGCCCCCCTTTAAAGAGGAGCTCTCACCTCTCCTGACATCTCTGTACTTCAGCCCCCCTTTAAAGAGGAGCTCTCACCTCTCCTGACATCTCTGTACTTCAGCCCCCCTTTAAAGAGGAGCTCTCACCTCTCCTGACATCTCTGTACTTCAGCCCCCCTTTAAAGAGGAGCTCTCACCTCTCCTGACATGCCTGTTTCAGAAACTACTTACCACTCCCAATGTAAATACAGTTCGGAAGCATCTTTTCTTATGACTCTGTTGTGCCATTCCTCTATTATTCCTGATAGAAGTTATAAATGAATAGCTAGCAGTCTGCAATAAAGATCCTGATGGGTGTTACCAGTTACCATTGTCCCTGCACAACCTGACACTATCCAATCAGCGCTGCCATTGTCAGAATGTGCTGGGGACCCCCCCTTCCCCCCCAAACTGGTAACAACCATCGAGAGCTTTATTGCAGCCATTCATTTATTACTCCTATTGGGCATAATAGAGGAATGACACAACACAAAGTCATAAGAAGAGGTTCTGCAGAATTGTTATTACATGGGGAATGCAAGTAGTTACTGAAACGGACAGGTCAGGAGAGGGGACAGGTGCTCTTTAAAGGGGTTTTCCCATCACATACAATGGGGGAATATCGCTAGGATATGCCCCCATTGTCTGATAGGTGCGGGTCCCACCTCTGGGACCCACTTCTAGAAGGAGAACGGAGCGGGGAGAGCTGCTCCAATACACGTGTATTGGAGCGCACCGCGCATGCGTGGCCCCCTCTCCCATTCATTTCTATGGGGCAGACTGCAATAGCCGAGCCAGCGCTCAGCTATTTTCGGCTGCCCCATTGAAATTAATGGAGGGCGGCTGCGCAGCGCGCCCCCCATTCATTTCCCCGCTCCGTTCTCAGTGTAGTTGCGGGTCCCAGAGGCAGGTCTCACACCTATCAGACAATGGAGGCATATCCTAGCGATATGCCCCCATTGTCTGGGATGGGAAAACCCCTTTAACAGAAATGGAATCAAATTCTATATATATATTTGGCTCCTTACTTCATTTACTACACGGATCCTAGCCTCCTGCCCAGTATCTGTCCTCTCAACGATTAAATGGAAAGGAGGGATATTTTTGACTTGAGTGATATAAAATATTTATCCAGCGAGTGAAACGAGTGTAATTTGTTCAGAACGCGTCGGCGATGACCGAAAACCAGGCCACGGACAGAGAAAAGATGCTTCTGGAGGAGCTGGAATCCATGAAACAGACGTATTCCGAGGTGGCAGGGAGGACCGGGGCTCGCCCTGTGCAGGATAGCAGCTCGCAGACGCAGGTACGGACACGTCCGGCTCCCGAGCGCTGGACGCCCTCCATCCCTTGGACGCTGTTTATTTTTCCTTGAAGTATCACGTTCTAGCTCCAGAGTTCAGATAGCAGCGGGGCGGAGTCCCTCTCTGTTTAGATGGCAGGCTGCCTCCGTCTATGGTTACCGTGGTCTGCAGCAAAGTCACTGCCTTGCTAACGACGCCCTGTTTTCTGCTTAGGATGACGGCGGGCTCCTTTAAGACTTTTTCGTTCTGCAGGAAGTTTAAATATGAAGGTTTTAGGACTTGAGTGTCACATGCTGACTCCGGAATGACTGGATTCTTGTCTCTCTTCTCCTATTTACCTTTGCAAAAATTAACCCAGGATGAACGTCTTCCGCAGCCCGAGAGCAAAGAGCGAGGCTGGGAGTACGAGCAAGGAGATGGAGACAGGAAGGCGGAGGAGGAGAGCCACGCCGGCGCGCACAGGTAATGCTATCTGAGTAAGCGCAGATTACAGTCAGATGTTTGCCGTCATAAAGGTAGACTTGATTTCTGTCGGTCCTGCCGCCAGTCAGGGACATAACCTTTGCATCTGTCATTGTTGCCCAGGCCGGGGGTACATGATGAATTGTGGTGGAGATGTGTTAAAGGGTCATTCTAGTCTTGAAAATGTCCCCGACCTCCGAAGATCAATACTCCTGTTTACATGGAGATAAAGCGAAGCAGTTTGGTAATTACACGGTTGACAACCACATCTCCGAGCTAGAAAAGATCTCAGTGTAGTCATCATTTCTTTCCTCTGCTACTATTGGTAGCTCATACAAACTGCACTGCACAGCAGGGGGCGACAGTGAGTGCAGGAGACTCCTTTATTATGGTAAAGGCAATGGGAAGCCTGTGTCCGTGTGTTACCACTTAGGCTGCTTTTGACTCCACCTGAGTTTTGAACTTGAATAATGCACACAATGTAAAGGAAGATTAAACACAACTAATACACACAGTGATGTCACAGTACAGGGATAATAAACACAGTGATGTCACAGTACAGGGATAATAAACACAGTGATGTCACAGTACAGGGATAATAAACACAGTGATGTCACAGTACGGGGATAATAAACACAGTGATGTCACAGTACAGGGATAATAAACACAGTGATGTCACAGTACAGACATAATAAACACAGTGATGTCACAGTACAGGGATAATAAACACAGTGATGTCACAGTACAGGGATAATAAACACAGTGATGTCACAGTACAGGGATAATAAACACAGTGATGTCACAGTACGGGGATAATAAACACAGTGATGTCACAGTACAGGGATAATAAACACAGTGATGTCACAGTACAGACATAATAAACACAGTGATGTCACAGTACAGGGATAATAAACAGTGATGTCACAGTACAGGGATAATAAACACAGTGATGTCACAGTACAGACATAATAAACACAGTGATGTCACAGTACAGGGATAATAAACAGTGATGTCACAGTACAGGGATAATAAACACAGTGATGTCACAGTACAGGGATAATAACCACAGTGATGTCACAGTACAGGGATAATAAACACAGTGATGTCACAGTACAGGGATTATAAACACAGTGATGTCACAGTACAGGGATAATAACCACAGTGATGTCACAGTACAGGGATATAAACACAGTGATGTCACAGTACAGAGATAATAAACACAGTGATGTCACAGTACAGAGATAATAAACACAGTGATGTCACAGTACAGGGATAATAAACACAGTGATGTCACAGTACAGGGATAATAGACACAGTGATGTCACAGTACAGGGATAATAAACACAGTGATGTCACAGTACAGGGATAATAAACACAGTGATGTCACAGTACAGAGATATAAACACAGTGATGTCACAGTACAGAGATAATAAACACAGTGATGTCACAGTACAGAGATACTAAACACAGTGATGTCACAGTACAGGGATGATAAACACAGTGATGTCACAGTACAGGGATAATAAACACAGTGATGTCACAGTACAGGGATAATAAACACAGTGATGTCACAGTACAGGGATAATAAACACAGTGATGTCACAGTACAGGGATAATAAACACAGTGATGTCACAGTACAGGGATAATGCACATTGTGATGTCACAGTACAGGGATGATGAACACAGTGATGTCACAGTACAGGGATAATGCACATAGTGATGTCACAGTACAGGGATGATAAACACAGTGATGTCACAGTACAGGGATGATAAACACAGTGATGTCACAGTACAGGGATAATAAACACAGTGATGTCACAGTACAGGGATAATAAACACAGTGATGTCACAGTACAGAGATGATAAACACAGTGATGTCACAGTACTGGGATGATAAACACAGTGATGTCACAGTACAGAGAGTAATAAACGCAGTGATGTCACAGTGCAGGGATAATAAACACAGTGATGTCACAGTACAGGGATAATGCACATAGTGATGTCACAGTACAGGAATGATAAACACAGTGATGTCACAGTATAGTGATAATAAATGCAGTGATGTCACAGTACAGGGATAATAAACACAGTGATGTCACAGTGCAGGGATAATGCACATAGTGATGTCACAGTACAAGGATGATAAACACAGTGATGTCACAGTATAGTGATAATAAATGCAGTGATGTCACAGTACAGGGATAATAAATGCAGTGATGTCACAGTACAGAGATAATAAACACAGTGATGTCACAGTACAGGGATAATAAATGCAGTGATGTCACAGTACAGGGATAATAACCACAGGGATAAACATTTTTATAGGCACCATTATTATTGACCCACTGAGGGGCTCTTTGGTCAGCAGTGATTGACGTGTCTCAGCCACGTCCAGGGTGAGAGAGGTCAATGATTCTGATTGTTTAACCATCTCCAAGACCAATAATCAGGGCAGCGATTTCCCAGTGGCAGTTTTTGCAGTACATTTAGACTTGCAGAAATGCAGAGAAAAGGTTGGAAAGTGAGAGCCTCCTGTCGGCGATCCCCTGAATTATCTGCTGCGTCTATCTGTCAGAATCCCTGGTATATTGGGGTCCGGATGGTGCGCTGGCTCTGCGCGGACGCCCTGCTCAACCTGTTTTGGCTCGGTCAGGTGAGCTTGTTGCAGGCTACAATCTTTCCATGAAGCTGCGCACACAAACACCACTTCAGTTTAACTCTTTCATTCATGCATCCTTGTATTGTGCATTAGAGGAAAGGATTTACTGTGTGTTTTATTTTCACTTCTTTCTGTGATGTTTTGTATACATGATCCGGGGGCGACAGTTTCAGAAAACCACTCAGGGGCCACACAGATTTTACGGTCTGTACCAGTTTGTCAGACGTCAGCGCTAAAATCAGTCGTTTGCCAATTTGACTGGTGACGTTCTCCCAAAGAGCTGTAGTTTATGCCACAACCTAGGAGTAGATTTTGCAGAAACGGAGGAGTATTTGTTTGGCCCCCAACAGTTCTTAAAGGGGTTCTGCAGCTTTTAAATAGTTTTTGACTCTCTCCGACTACACAGCGCTTCTAGTCTGTAGCCATGGGGACACATAGGTGGGCACAGGAGCTGCAGACACAAAATAGTGGAAGATTTATTAATAGAGATTAGTGGCTTCATTTTGCATTATAGATGCATTGCAGTCATAAAAAGGTGGACGTGGTCTTCAGTTCTTCCTGTTTTTACATGGACACAGGAATATCTTGTGGAGAGCAGCACGTGGCTGCCTTACCTTCGGTTTCCCTATAAAGGCTCTTCTTGGAGTAATGGCGCTAGTTCCTCGCCGCAGTGTTATAGACTTGATTCTCGGAGCGGTCTATCTCCGGCCGCAGGCTCCGAAGCTTTCCCCCTGCGAGCTCATCAATCATCAGCCTCATTTCTTGACCATGTGGCCCAGGACCTTCATTGTGGTGTCTGTACTCGCCAAGCCTCCCCCTTCCCCAAAAACATCCCTTGTGTCTATTATACAAGCAGCGTATAGGGAGCGCAGCAAACCCCTACATGTCTGAGGGGGACCTCCGATCCCCTCCCCCAGGTGGTGACTACGGGGTTAGAAGGGGAAAGAACGATTTATGCTTCTCCTCCATACAGATCACTTGTTTCGTCCACAATTTTTAAGGGATTTCCAGTTATTTGAACGAAATGTGTAGTCGTACCTTTAAAGGGGTTATCCCGTGAATAAAATAATGTAAAAATTAAAATCAGACATCCTATAGTACATGACACTCTTTCTAACAAAGCTAGAACCAGCCCTGGACCTTACATGGATCCAGAGATCTCCACATTCATTGAACCAGTTGTTCTGCTAGATTTATTTCAAGTGAACAGCTTAGGGGGCGTGTCCTTTCTGCTGGCAGTTGAAGTATGGAACGGAGCATGTGCGACCATATCAGTGAGCAGGACAGGGAAATTAGAAGAAATGCAAACAGCAGGTGGCGCTTTATAGATAGATTTTATTGGATAACTCAGTAACATTCTTAATTACATGCAGTTACAAATGTATTCCAATCCAGGTGCTGGTTTGAAAAAAATGTATTAAAAATGTTTTTTTTTGGGAGAACCCCTTATTTATCCTTGGGACAGGGCCGTTAGTGTGGGCTCAGTGGTGGTCCTAGCACCCCTGCCGATTTAACAGAAGGAGCCCACAGCAAGCGCTGCATCCTATTGTTCAACCAGGCACAGCACTGTACATATTGCTGTGGTTGTGCCTGGTGCTATTCAGTTGATACAGAGCTGCACTACCTAGCACAGCCACATCTGTGTGTGTGGCGCTGTACCTTGTAAAGATTGAAGGCCTGTAAGACCCCTTTATAGTCCATGGTAGTTACAGAAACAGTGCCGTTGTGTCATAAATGTCACTAACAAGTGACACCAGGGAAAAATGTGTGACAGCTGGGAAGCCAATCATGAGAAGGGAGTCCCCTGTATGAATGGACCAAACGCAGCAGATAGGACACACCACTGAGCTGTAATAGGAAGAGAGCTGCAGCAGAAAGGACACACCCCTGAGTTGTGATAGGGAGAGAGTTGCATCAGAAAGGACACACCCCTGAGCTGTGATAGGGAGAGAGCTGCAGCAGAAAGGGCACACCCCCTGAGCTGTGATAGGGAGAGAGCTGCAGCAGAAAGGACACACCCCCTGAGCTGTGACAGGGAGAGAGCGGCAGCAGAAAGGACACCCCCTGAGCTGTGATAGTGAGACAGCTGCAGCAAAAAGGGCACACCCCCTGAGCTGTGACAGGGAGAGAGCGGCAGCAGAAAGGACACCCCCCGAGCTGTGATAGTGAGAGAGCTGCAGCAAAAAGGGCACACCCCCTGAGCTGTGATAGGGAGAGCGCCACAGCAGAAAAGACATGCCCCCTAAGCTCCCAGCCTGAAGAGAATCTAGCAGAGCAAGTGTGGCAATGAATGTGGACATCTCTGGACCCATGTGAGGTACAGGGCTGGTCCTAGCTTTATCAGAAAGATATCGTCATGTACCGTATGTTGTCTTTTTATATGACTCTTGATATCACCCCTTTGTTTTCTTTGTCATTTTCTTCATAGGAAAAGCCTGAAAAGAACAAATAAGCACCTACTGAAGATTCTTCTGGAGGTGGTGAAGACGACGGGCGCAGTGGAGGAGACTATAGGGCGGCATGTTGTTGGCCTGCTGGACAAATCTGGAAGACGTCAGTCTACTTCCAAAGTGCATGTCTGGAGCCCCGAGCCTGACGACCGCGACGTTGTGACTCCTTCTGCCATCACTGTGACTGGTAAGGCCTACCCCACCGCACGGCACAGTTATAGGAATGCCCAGCACTGTACATAAACCAGAGACATGTACATCTATATTGCAATTTTGGTTCCTCCAAATGGAGTTCTTGTTTTCTGCAGAAGTGATACTCGTTCTCCTTGTGGAGACCCAGCAGCCGGTGTGGCGAGTCTTACAGGCAGTGCTTCCTGGGAAAATGCATGCAAATCAGACATCTCTAATCATTTACGTTACAAGGAATTAAAGGGGAAGCGCCAATTAAAACCTTGCTATACACCGTCTAAGACCGCTCATCCAGGGCACGCTAGTACCATGTAGCAGATTTGTCACATATCCATACAATTCCATGTATTGTATGCTGATTTTGCTGCAGATAAACCCGATCCACGTGTAATGTATGGAATCCACGCTGTCGATCCACACAGACTCCTCCAAGGCTCGGCATGAGCTAAGATGTGCACAGTAGCAGCTTTTACTGTGGAGCTCAACATGATGACATTTTCAATCACAACCCACACAAACTGTATCGCTGAGGGCAATGTTACAGCAAAAAAAAATAAAAAAAATCTATTCTAACTTTTATACTGTGGCCCACATAGAAAAGTGCTTTGTTCTGTAAAATAAAATAAAAAGTTACAGAACTGTTCAAAAAAAGTTTCAAACGTTTTAGGCAGATAAGGGGAAAATGCTGCAGAATAACAATGCCTTAAAAAATTGAAGTGTTAATAATTTATTTGAATTTGCAAAATGCAAAGTGACTAAAGAAAGGAGAATTCTGAATCCAGTCCGTATTTGGTTTGACCTCCCTTTACCTTCAGAGCAGCACCCTGTTCTTCTAGATACACTTGTGCATCGCGTTCTGTCCGCATTTTTTGCGGCCCCATTGAAATGAATGGGTCCACATCTGATCCGACTAAAATGCGGATCTGATGCTGCCCCGAAAATATCAGAGAGAAGCAGCCGCTGGAGGGTTTGTGCCAAGATTCAAACTTATCCCATCTACAGCAGTGGAGGTCCGACTGATTTCAAGATGGGGGTCCATGTCCCCGATTATGCAATAGAGTGGAGATCGAGCGTGCCCTCTCTGTGAGACTGCTGGAGGTAGCCGGCCGCTGTACTTGGAGGAGAGGTGAATGGAGCCGCAATCTCGACCTCTACTCCACCCATAACGGGGAACGCAGGACCCCCGATCTCACCATCAGTGGGATCCCAGGGTTGCTATAAGATCCTCCATTATGGCCCGTGTTATTCCTGTACATGTCAGGACCTGACACTGGAGTTACAGGTGACTAACATCACGACGTCAGGGATATTGCCTAGCAATAATAGGATCGGATTCTGGCAGCGTTCTTGGCGGAAGCTCAGGAAATCGCCTTGGGAGAGTTTAGACATTGCACTCGCTGCAGATCATTATATCAGGTGAAGGATCACAGGTGCAGTGACCACAGGTTGGGTGTGACCCCTCCAGCAAATAAAGATTGTTCAGTGTCTAACAAAAACATATACCATTTTCTAATATCTCTGCTTGCTGTCATTGTTTGACATTATTCCAGGTATAAATCTGTCGTGGTCACTTGATGGTCACAAAGATGCACCCTTTGTTACAGGGCACAGGTCTGAACACTGTGCTGTATTTAGTCTTTCACTTGGCTGTCCATCACATGACCCAGATAGATATTTAGGGTGCCCGAACATGCAAATTGCCATTACTTGCCGAGCCGCACATGTACTCGCCATCAACAATATCAAGTACAGGCGCAGTCCAGCAGCCAGCGGTAATCTGCATGCGGACTGGGCCTTACCATCTACAGGTGCCCAAACTGTCCCAAAATAAACTTGAATAACAGCAGCAAGCAGAGATCTTAAAGGGTAACTAACCTTTCATCCAGTTTTATTTAAACATGTTATAAATAACCTAAAAATAATTTTTGTAGTATATTTTATACTGGGTGCCCATCGCTCTTTGGAATGTCATTAATGTATGGACTCCACCGGAGGGACTGGTAGAGCAGGGACCACCGCAAACAACGCTGCTCCTGCCGGTGCCCCCTCAGCATGGCTAAATCCTGGCATAGTACATCAGTACCCTGTCTGCGCTCTGCATAGCGCATCGGTACAGGGTTTCTCCCTAGAAAATTGAAAGTGAGACCACTGCTAAGCCCCGCCCCTGAGGACCCAAAACTATACTTCCCTTTATAAAAATTACTGTAACAGAAATGGGGACACAACCTAAATATTCACCAGCATTCTTTCTGTAGATTTCCCCCCAAAATAGCAAAAATATGAATTTGAAAACAAAGCTGCATGAAAACCTAACTTACTAAATATCATGGGAGACGAATCCACAGTACATTAGAACGGGGATCTGCAAGCTCTGGCGCTCCAGCTGTGGTAAAACTACAACTCCCAGCCTGCACACTTGCTCAGTTCAATGTATAATCAGTGATGCTTTAGGCTTTGTTCACATTGAATGCCACGTGTTCCCTTTTTACAGCATTAAGGACTAACAGGATAGGACTCCATCTGTTCGGGACCCTCAGCTCTTCACCAGAGTGGAGAGCGACTAGAAAGAGCGTCCCCCTCCTTGGAGGACCCATCCTGTCCTGTATCACACAAACAACACATCCTCTTGAATGGATGCGGTGTAATACTTCATTTCCACTGTGGTGGCACTGCAGAGCTATTGAACGCTTACTGCCCGATTTCTCCACAGATCACTGCTGATCGCTGTGGGTCCAAGCAGGACACTTCGTGATCTGCTCCTTGTCAATGATCCTCCTCACAAGTAGGGATTGTCCAAAGCAGGAAACTCCATTAAAAGGGCTGCTCTGTGCAAGAGCGCCTCTACCTCTACAAACAGCTGATCGATGGGGGTGCTGCCAAAAGTCAGACCCCCTGTGCCAGCTGGACATGATTCGGGCAGATTTATTGGCTGTGGATACAAACACAAAGTTTCTATTCACTGAAAGCAAATACAGATGAGTAGAATTGTGCAAATTTGAGCACACATAATATTAGAAATTCAATTACTAAAAAAAAAGGGGCCCCTTTAAATTCCTTAATCTTCGCACGAGCAACTGATCGGCACGGGCGCCGGAAGTCGGACCCCCGCCCATCTGATATTGATGACCTATCCAGGGGGTAGGTCATCAATATCTCTGCACTGCACAACCCCTTTAATGTTGGAGTTAATTGATGCCAAAATGTATCCAGATCCATAATTGTATCTCTAGCCAACGATCGACTAAGCGCTTAATGTGTGAACCGTATTCCTGCAGCGGCGGGCACGGACACGCTCACATAATCAATCTCACTCTGGAAGTTTTGTTCTTCAGCTCGGGGAAAGATTTTTACAGCGCGCTCCCTGAGCAGACATGAATCATGGGAGGCACTAATGTGTATCCCGGGAGCAGCGCATCCATCTGTGCGCAGGAAGGTTCCCACGTCAGTATCTCGCCATCGGAAATCAATACTTGATACATGGGATATATTTTTTTCTCCTCTTTCTTCCATTTAAAAAGAACAGATGCAACAAGTGATTCTTGAAAAATGTAACTGTTCTTAACCCCTTCAAGACTGGGGGATTATTTTCTTTTTTTCCGTTTTCATTTTTTACTCCCAGCCCTTCCCAAAGACATACGGGTTTTATTTTTTTCATTCACATAGCCGTATGAGAGCTTGTTTCTTGTTCCGTAAATCGCGCCTTTCTAACCGCACCATTTACCGTTATGTACAATGTCGTGGGAAGTGGGAAAAAAAATTTCCAAATAGGGTGGAATTATAAAAAAAAAACACCATTCCGCCACAGTTTTATGGGGGGAGAAGGGTTTACACAGTTTCCTAAGCGGTAAAACTGACTGGTTACGATTACGACAATACCCCACATGTAGAGTTTTTTTTGCGTTTTCATAATGAAAAAAATAAAGTTTACATTTTAGAAAAAAACTTTTTTTCTTTTGCATTGCCATATTCTGACCCCCATAACTTTTATATGTACAGAGCTGTGTAAGGGCTCATTTTTTGCAGTGTGCGCTGTACTTTTTATTGATAACATTCTGGGATTTGCCTGACTTTTGAATCACTTTTTATTAAATTTTTTGTGGGAGGTGAATCGAACAAAAAACGGCGAATTGGCCATTTTGACTTTTTTTTTTCTGTTTCGTCATATGAGATAATAATTTTTAGATTTTACTAATACGGGCATGATGTATTTTTGTATTATGTATTTTTATTTAGATTTTTTATATATAAAAAACAAACAAAAACTATAACAAACCATTAGATAGCTTTTCTCATAGACTCCAGGGCATTAGCATTGGAGTCTATTAGAATTGCACTGCGTTTCTGTGGAGCCCTGTTACAGTAGGAGCTAGTGTGCGGCAACCATGTACCTCTCCTGAGTACAGAGTCTGCCGCACACTACGTACAGCTCCCCCAATCCTCGCCGGCAGGGGGGGGGGGGAGCGCCAAAGCAATCTGAGGGGTTTAACCCCATGGCATCTGAGGGGTTAAATGTGTGCGATCGACGTTCTCGGTGATCGCCTACATTAGTCCCAGCAGAGGTTGCACTACTCCCCTTACCATATTTGAGGAGTAGCCAAGGGAGGAGTATGAAAATTGCAGTCATATATATATATATATATATTTAGCCCCTTCGCCACCAGCGTCATACATGTACGGCGATGGGCAAACATGGCTCCCGCTCGCACGTGCATCAGGCACCATGGCTGGCGGGTCTCTGCTGTTTCAAGCAGCAGAGACCCACGGCTAATTAACATGACCGGCTTCCGGGCTTCTTACCGACATCCTCTGCGGCCAATGAGGATGCCGGTAATTGATTTAAATGCGCTAGTTCTCGCTGAAGAGACCCAGGGCATTTAAGCTGACATTCTTATTTTGGCCAGCAGGTGGCAGGCCAACATAAGAAATGAGGAATTCTGATATTTAAATGGATGTAAAAACTCCATGAATATTCAGAATTAAAAACAAAAAAAATCGATTTTGTAGGCTCAAATACGAGCTTCAAAATCATTACAAAAAAGTTTTAAAAAAAACACAACAAAACAAACAACTTTTAAAATAAATAAAAAAAATACAAATATAAAAGTTTAAATCACCCCCTTTCCGTATAATAAAAAAAAACTAACAAAAAATATAAACGTCATGGGTATCGCTGCGACTGAAAACGCCCATACAATTAAAGTATAATAAAAATATTTCCAATACTGCAAATGGTGTAACAGAAAAAAGGGTCAAAATGGCTAATTTACCATTTTTGTCATTGCTTCTTTTACCCCAAAAAAGTAACAAAATGTGATCAAAAAGTCACACACTGCAAAATGGTATGAATAAAAACTACAGGTTGTCCCACAAAAAATGAGTCCCCCCACACAGCTCAGTAGATATAACTTTAAAAAAGTTATGGGGGTCAGAATATGGTGATGTAAAAAAAAATATATATATTTTTTATAACTTTAAAATTTATTTTTACATAATTTAGCCTTAAAAAACCTATACATATGTGGTATCGTTGTAATCATACTAACCCAGAGAATGAAGGGCACGGGTCAGTTTTGCCGCAAACGGAACACCGCAAACGGGAATTGCATTTTATTTCCAATACCATTTTAAATTGTGGCATGAGAAAGAACAACTTGTGCCTCATACAGCTATGTGAGCAGAAAAATAACAAAGTTATGGCTCAAGGAAGATAAGGAAATGAAAAAAAACTCCAGTATCCTAAGGGTTAAACAATGCATTTCTGCAGTGACCTGTAGGGGGAGCATAGGAGATTACTGCATACAGGTGTATTCCTGATTTCAGCGGGAGCTGTATAAATCCATATGCTTGGAGCCCCCTCTAGTGGCAGCTGCCGAAAAAACACAAATGTACTGTTTCTTGTTTCTGTTTACTGTGGGAAGGGGATCTTTTTCAAGGAAAAAAATAATATAAATCTAATCTTTACATAACCAGAACAACATTTTGGATCTTTAACAGAACTTGCATATTAGCACAGAATAATGATGGCAGAAAAACCACAAAGTTGGTGTAGTCTGCATTTAATGTGTTATTTTGTTATTCCCAAGTACGCACAATTGATGGACGGTAATACGGACATTTATATCTATTAATTGTGAGGGGTGAGGCCTGGAGGGGAGCTGCTGGGCTCTATTACATGGCAGGTCCTTCCCCTCTAGTGAACTGTGTCCCTGTGCCAGCTGGACGGGATCAGGGCAAATTTATATGCTGTGGATAGAAAGATAAGAGTTTTCACTGACAGCAAACAGAGATTTTAAGTAGAATGGTCAAATTTCAACACATATATTAGAAATACATTTACCAAAAAAAAAATAAAAAACTGAGAACGCCTTTAAACTCCTTAGTAGTGATGAGCGAACTTCTGTTTTAAGTTCGGCGTCTAAAGTTCGGCTTCCGGTTAGCGGAGAATCCCGATCTGGATCCGGATATGGATTCCGACTTCCGTTGTGGTCCGTGGTAGCGGAATCAATAATGGCCGATTATTGATTCCGCTACCACGGACCACAACGGAAGTCGGAATCCATATCCGGATCCAGATCGGGATTCTCCGCTAACCGGAAGCCAAACTTTAGACGCCGAACTTAAAACAGAAGTTCGCTCATCACTACTCCTTAGTCCTCCCTCAGTAAGTCCAGTGTATTGGCAGTCAGTGAGGGGACGGTTTACATCTCTCCTTATTGCACGGCAAGACCACTTACTGTTATCTCACATATATATTCTTATTATTATAGACAAATTTACCACCCTAACTCCTCCCACAGTTATTACACTACATAGACAGTAATATACCGAAACGTGCGGATTGGTCCAGATTGGTGTGCTATTACTTTGTGGAACATTTCACTTAATGGTTCACAAAAATTTCGGCGTTTTTCTGGCAAAATTGGTCCGATAAGAATGAATAGTGGAATGTTCAGAGTGGGAGCTGACAAAAGCTGGAGTGTGAGCTGAAAATCAGGACATGATTTCTAAACTGCCACCACTCCCTCATCTTCAAGCCCACCTACTCAAAACGTTCAGCTATCCCTGCTGCCACTAAAAATGTCCACGGCTAAGCCATAGTCCTGATAGTTTTCACAATATGACCATTTGTTTGCAACTCACGCCGCCCATTGACATTCCTTGAAACTCCACTCTAGCCACCTCAAATTTGTAGGACAATTTCTAAACTGCGACTGTGCCTTCATTTTATATTTCAGAGAACTACTATGCAGAAAAATGTAGGTCTGGGTCTTGTGATTCTCACAATATAAAGCTCTTCATGTAGGATTTATAATTTTTAAACTACAACTGTTTGACGATGGCAACCACCAGTGAAGTGAGCAAGTTGGAGGAGTTTGTTTTTAACCGCTCTTCTCTGCCCTTGCTGTAGAGTGAGTTGCCATAGGAACCCAGGTGTGTGAGCAGCCAGCAGAATGACGAAAGCTAGAGTGTGAGCTGAAAAATCAGGACATGATTTCTAAACTGCCACCACTCCCTCATTTTCAAGCCCACCTACACAAATCGGCTGCTAATGTTTTTATGAAAAATGTAACTGTCAGGCACTTTGGGCAACAACATTGCAATTAAATGTGCTATATAAATAAATAAAAGTTGAAATGCATTTCTCGCTCTATCAAGCTTGCCATGTGCACTTTTTAATATTTGATCAATCAATTAGTTAGTGTAATATTGACTATCTTTACTCACTCCAAACACTCCACAGAGTTACTCTGCCCACTCCATAAAGTTTCTCTGCCCAGTCCAACCTTTCCACAGTTACTCCAGCCACTCAAGCCACTCCACCCAGTTACTCCGCCCACTCCAGACTACTGGTGGAGGCATGAACATGTCACACAGTTTCCCCAGAAATTGTAGCTTTTCTAGTTTCTATTATTTCTTCTCACACGTGTTTATTCTGGGCAGTCGGTGCAGTTATCACAGTGTACACTGTGTGGCGGTGCAGTTATCACAGTGTACACTGTGTGGCGCTGCAGTTACATGTATAGTAATGCCAGCACATCCATGAAATACCGGCCTCTCTGTCTTTCTCTCTCGCCATCATTTTCTGTCTCTGTCTCCTTGTTTTTCTCGTTGTCTCTATATCTCTCTCTCTCTCTCCCCCTCCCCCTCTTTCTCTCTCTGTCTCTCACAGTTCCTTTCTCTCTCTCTCTTTCTCTGTCTCCCTTTTCAACCTCTGTCTCTGTTTCTCTCTGTGTCTGTCTCTTTTTCTTTCTTCCCTCTGTCTGTTTCCACCTCTTTCTCCATCTCTCTGTGTCTCTGCCTTTCTCTCCCTCCCTCCTTTTTTTTCTCTGTCTTCCTCTCTCTCTTTCCTCTTCATCTCTGTCTGCTCTGTCCCTCTGTTTCTCTCTTTCTCTGTGTCTGTCTCTCATTTTCTCTTTCTCTTTGTGTTTCTATCTCTCTCTCTTTTTTCCTTTCTGTGTGTCTCTGTCTCTCTATTATCCTATCTCTGTATGTATGTCTGTCTCCTGCTGTCTCCCTCTTTCTCTCTTTGTTTCCATCTCTCTTTTCCTTTCTGTGTGTCTCTCTCTGTGAATGTTTCTCTCTCTCTCTCTCTCTCTCTCTCTCTCTCTCTCTCGGTCTCTCTATTTTCCTACTCCTGTATGTATGTCTGTCTCCCTCTCTTTCCCTCTGTCTCTGTTTCCATCTCTCTCTTTTCCTTTCTGTGTGTAACTCTCTCTGTGACTCTTTCCCTCCCAATCTCTCTCTCTCTCTCTCTCTCTCTCTCTCTCTCTGTCTCTCTATTTTCCTATCTCTGTATGTATGTCTGTCTCTTGCTGTCTCCCTCACTTTCTCTCTCTTTTCCTTTGTGTGTATCTCTCTCTGTGACTCTTTTTCTCTTAATCTATCTGTCTCTCTCTTTTCCTCTCTATCTCCCTATGTATGTCTCTGTCTCCCTCTCTTTCGCTCTGTCTCTCTGTGTTTCTGTCCTCTCTCTCTCTCTGTGTTTCTGTCCTCCTCTCTCTCTCTCTCTCTCTCTCTCTCTGTGTCTCTCTCTTTTCCTCTCTATCTCTCTATGTCTGTCTCTGTCCTCCTCTCTCTCTCTCTGTCTGTCTCTTTTCCTCTCTATCTCTCCATGTCTGTCTCTGTCTTCCTCTCTCTGTCTTCTATAAGGGTATTGGACACTTCCTGATAATGTGAGAAATGCCATATACCGCCATGTCCTGACATGGGAAGCTCTAGAAGTGGCAAACCCTTACCCTGTCATACACCCTGACACCCCACACTCCGCCGCCCATGTGTCCCCTCTGTACACACTGACTGCCAGGGTGGCCCCATGATGTGCCCACTCCATGGGCAGCTGCAGCCAGTGTAATCGCCCCCTTCTCTAGGCGGGGTGGTCAGTGACCTCCGCTCCATTCATTTGGCAGCATATCCCCGTGTCCTCATGTGTACCACTGGTTCATCACCCGTGGCCTAGGGGCATCCATTCCATTGGTGCCATTGCATCCTAACGTGACTTGGGCGTGACGATGTGTGTGATGTGCGGGCACAAGATCTGACAAGTGCTGGCTGAAGATTTGGCATATAAATCAGGAGCCGTGGTTAATGAGAAGCTCCATATGTAGAGCAGGCAGCAATAAGGAGACGGCATATGTTATAGGAGAGCTCCGCCTGCACCCATCTGCCAATGTAAGAAACTAGAAGCAAATTATCCAAATATTTGTAGAGATCAATAGGAAAAAATATGGAACATACGAATCCTGACGGCAGATGTATGGAGCGAATGCAAATTAGTTTATCTTCATCTTTAGATTGTTTTTTTCTTTCCTTATATTAAGGGGGATCTCCGCTTTGGACAATCCCTACTTGTTAGAAGGGACTCTTGACAACACACTGATCACATAGTATCTTCCTTCTGGGATCCTCAGTAATCAGTGAGGAAACCTGGCAGTAAGTGTTGAACTTCCCTGCAGCGCCACCACAGGAGAAATGAAGTATTACACACTGTCCATTCATATCAATGATTTTTCTATGTGATACAGGACAGGACGGGTCCTCCAGAGCAAGAGACGCTCTTTGTAACCGTTCCACACTCTGGCCAAGAGATGAGGATCCTGAACAGAGAACCTTTCCCCCGTATAACTTACAGTTGCCTAATAGAATGTATGAAAATCCTAATTTAAAAGGATTGTCCCATTATAATATCAACAAAATAAGGGATAAGTGTCCTACCCTTGGGGACCCTGCCTATCACGAGAACAGGGGCCCTTGCTCGCTACCATTCAGAGTTAGCCAAGTGCTCATACTCCGCAATATCCCGCAGGCCCATAGAGTCAAATGGACCCATATTCATGTCTGCCTCTCCGTTCAAATGGGGGAATATGTGCCCTTTTTTGTGATCAGCTAGGACCCCAGCGGTCAGACTGACGCCACTCAGATACTCAGGGGGGTAAGGTTGTTGTAATGGGGCACCCCCCTTTAAGTGAATTCCTGCAATACCCATGTGCCTGAGGTCTGATGCTACTGCCCCATAGGGCAGATTTTTTAAAACAAAATGCACATGTAGATCTATTGAGAATTTTGCTGCGCGTTTGCTGCAGAATTCGCCTGTGAATTGCAACAGATGAAAATCCCCAATGTAAGGCCCCATGCACATGACTGAATTTTTGGTCCACATCCAATACGCAATTTTAAATTTTTTCTGTGGATCAGATGGCGGACCCATTCATTTCAATGGGGCCACAAAAAGCCGGCAGGATGTGGTGGATCCTCTACTGTCTGCATGGATGTGGTGGATGCTCTGCTGTCTCCATGGATGTGGTGGATGCTCTCCATGGATGTGGTGGATGCTCTGCAGTCTCCATGGATGTGGTGAATGCTCTCCATGGATGTGGTGGATGCTCTGCAGTCTCCATGGATGTGGTGGATGCTCTGCAGTCTCCATGGATGTGGTGGATGCTCTGCAGTCTCCATGGATGTGGTGAATGCTCTCCATGGATGTGGTGGATGCTCTGCAGTCTCCATGGATGTGGTGGATGCTCTGCAGTCTCCATGGATGTGGTGGATCCTCTGCTCTCTGCATGGATGTGGTGGATTCTCTTCTTTCATGGATGTGGTGGATCCTCTGCTCTCTGCATAGATGTGGTGGATCCTCTGCTGTCTGCATGGATGTGGTGGATCCTCTGCTGTCTCCATGGATGTGGTGGATCCTCTGCTCTCTGCATAGATGTGGTGGATGCTCTGCAGTCTCCATGGATGTGGTGGATCCTCTGCTCTCTGCATAGATGTGGTGGATCCTCTGCTCTCTGCATAGATGTGGTGGATCCTCTGCTGTCTGCATGGATGTGGTGGATGCTCTGCTGTCTCCATGGATGTGGTGGATCCTCTGCTCTCTGCATAGATGTGGTGGATCCTCTGCAGTCTCCATGGATGTGGTGGATGCTCTGCAGTCTCCATGGATGTGGTGGATGCTCTGCAGTCTCCATGGATGTGGTGGATGCTCTGCAGTCTCCATGGATGTGGTGGATGCTCTGCAGTCTCCATGGATGTGGTGGATGCTCTGCAGTCTCCATGGATGTGGTGGATCCTCTGCTCTCTGCATAGATGTGGTGGATCCTCTGCTCTCTGCATAGATGTGGTGGATCCTCTGCTGTCTGCATGGATGTGGTGGATTCTCTTCTTTCATGGATGTGGTGGATCCTCCAGTGGGATATATTTTTGAGGGAGCTCAGAATGAATAATACATTGACAACTTCAATTATTTCTTCTGCAGCCAGTCCTGATGACGGTGATGTCGGTGTTGGAGTAGAAGGTGCAGCACTTTGGTCAGTAGCATCTGAGGAGGAGCTGGATGTTGCCCTTCAGTTCACAGAAGAAGGATTTTCAGGGGCAGATCTGAGTCCTGATGAGGAGGCTCAGATACTTAACATCAGCACCCGGCTCCAAGCTGCTGTGGAGAAACTCCTGGAGGCCATTAATGACACGAGCAACCAGGTATGTCGAGCGGCTACAATTCAGCTGCCTTCTTGTATCTGTTTCTGACCACCAGCATGGCTTCCATAGGCATGGTCATCCAGCGTTCCCGGTCTCCTGAATGGCATCGGCTCATGGAGACGTGGTTCGCAGTGGTAGTGTTCCCGAAAATTGCAAGTGAATTTATTTGTTGTAGTTTTTTGTTTGCAATTTTATTTCCCATAAGAAACCATTGACATTGCCCAAAAATCACACTACATGACTTCTTCGGGGACATCCCAGGCCCCATAGAACGTAGCAATGGTGCCACTGACCTTATTTCGTGGACACTGGCTGGTGTGACGTAAAGGGCACCACCCGTGGACTTGCATAAATCCCCTCTTAGGAGTGATGGATTGTGCTTTACCGGGGCCATAGGCTGCATGGGCACCTGTGCCAGACAAGTGTGTGAGCGGTACTGCATACAAACTGTGGACACGTGTGCTGCTGCTGTTTTTGAAAGAAAGCTGATTTTTTTGTTTGTTTGTTTCTAAACCGTCACAACTCGGGTTAGATGCAATCTAATAGAGAGTAGGGTGCAGTGTTATTTTCTTCGGTGGGCCCTTTACCTAATTAGTCCCTGTTGTTGCCCCAGCTGCACATGTGGTATGTCTGCCCTAGTGCTGGAACACCTGGTAGTCTGACAGGAAAAGCTGAATTTGGCTGTGGTTGTTGAAAATCGCATTATTAATACAATTAACATTATCCTCAGGATGGGTCATCTGTTTCCTATCTGTTGGGGTCTGACTCCCGACAATCCCGCCGGTCAACTGTTTGGCTAGGTCTACACGACGACATTTTGTTGCACTAATGTCGCGCGACAATTTTTATAATGGCAGTCTATGGTGTCGCACTGCAACATGCGACATGCTGCGACTGCGGCGCAACAGTCACAGAAAATTCATTTGAGATGGATTTTTCTGCGACTGTTGCGTCGCAGTTGCAGCATGTCGCAGTGCGACACCATAGACTGCCATTATAAAAATTGTCGCGCGACATTGGTGCTACAAATGTTGCAGTGTAGTTGTGCCCTATCTATCTCGCGACAAATGTCGTCGTGTAGACGTAGCCTTAGAGAGGGGCCGGATATATGGAGTTCGGACCGCGCTTCTGATCAAGGCCAGTGTATAAGTTCTTATTCCTTCTTCCTTTAACAAGAGAGCCGAGGGCTGCAAATATCCTTTGGATGGATATCCTGCAACTAGTAAAGATTATAATAGTGTAAGTCCGTATGACAAAATAACCTGCACTGCACAGATTATACTCACACAATGCTGTAGAAGACAAGGCGTGAATACAATCCCTCCGTAGCTAGTTGTTCCTGTTCTATCAGAACAGCCACGTTCTCATGCAATCCGGCAGGATCCACACGCGGACTCAAATCAGGTATACCTCAGATGAATCTACAGTTATTTTCTTTGAATTCTTAGAAGTTTCTGTGAACAAAAGTGGCTTCTGCAATAGTGAAGCTCCGTTGATATTTGTTTAAAAGTTTTTATTTGTCCATACTTACAAGACAACTTTTTAAAATCAGCATTAAAAAATCCCAGCGTCTGCTGTTTTTGCCCGACCCGGGTTTCACTCCTAGAGCTTCGTCAGGTGCCCCTGACCAAGCTCTAGGAGTGAAACCCGGGTCGGGCAAAAACAGCAGACGCTGGGATTTTTTTATGCTGGCCTTGATCAGAAGCGCGGTCCGAACTCCATATATCTTACCTGTTCAAAGTGTGATTGATCCCACATCACTTTTTCGGACCTGCTGCATAACATTACTGCGGACTGGTGACAAATTTATTTTATATTAGAGAGGGGCCGCTGCTCTCTAGTGCAGCTGCCTCCAAAGAGTATAACAAGCACAGCGCCAGTTCATTGTATAGTGGCTGTGCTTGGTATTGCAACTCACTCCCATTCATTTGAATGGGACTGAGCTGCACAAAGGCAGTGTGACCGATAAACGTGAAGCCACAGGCCGAGGAGGAGGACCAGTGTTTATGCAAGTGCCGCAGGCCCTCTAAACAGCTGATTGTTGGGGGATGGTAGAAGTCAGGCCCCCGTTAATCTGATATTGATGGCCTTTTTTGTCCATAGGTCATCAATATTTTAGTCCCAGAAAAACCCTTTAGCGTCCAAATATGTAATCGGCTCCCAGTACAGTAACACTCCTCATGTAATGCTCAGCGGCACGGTACGGATGATTTCATTAATACCATGCATCGTTACCTTTCTGGGAATCTCACCAGATTTACATAAAATGAGAGCCGGGGAGGGTAATCATTATGTACATGACAGGTTATGCTTCCTATTCAGGGCCAGATGTAGCAGTGCCGAGTTTACCTTTCAGCAAATACCTTTTTGTGACAACTTTCTGTATCCTCACCTGGAGTCAGGAGACGCTGCTCCGTTCTGCTGCATTTATTCATCATTGCTTGCTATTGCATTTATTTACACATTCATTTTTTCATTCACTTATGCATTAATTTATTAATTCTTAGTTTAATTAATTAAAGGGGTTGTCCAGTTTCATGATATTAAAGGGCATCTGTCAGCAGTTTTGTCCCTATGACACTGGCTGACCTGTTACATGTGCACTTGGCAGCTGAAGGCATCTGTGTTGGTCCCATGTTCATATGTGCCCGCATTACTTAGAAAAATTATGTTATAATTTATGCAAATGAGCCTCTAGGTGGGGTATAAACCACGATCTGCTGCCCAGTCTCTACTTCCCGTTCCCTCCTGACACACAGGAAGTGACTGCTCAGCCAATCACTGCCTGAGATGGGTCACCCACTGCTTGGCTAAGGCTTCGCTCACATCAGCGTTCAGCCTTTCCGTTTAGGAGCAGGAGAACGGAAAGGACGGATTCAGCACATAACTGAGCTGAGCGGAACCTAAGGACCCCCATAGACTATAATGGGGTCCGTTAGGTTTCCGCTCAGAGGATGATTTTTGAAGCGGAGATAAAAGTCCTGCGAGCACAACTTTTGTCTCCGCTCCAAAATCTTCCTCTGAGCGGAAACCTAACGGACCCCATTATAGTCTATGGGGGTCCTTAGGTTCCGTTTGGCTCAGTTATGTGTGGAATACGCCCTTTCCGTTCTCCTGCTCCTAAACCGAAAGGCTGAACGCTGATGTGAGCGAAGCCTGAATAGGAATTTCCAGGAAGTAGAGTCTGGTGGGAGAACGTAGACGGCCGGGTATCAGTATGGGGTGACCGTAGTATCCAAAGTTTGCAGGAAAAATCTGCACAGAATCCATGCAGAAATTGATCTGCGGTTTTTAAATCCCCAGCCTGTCAATTTGTGCAGTGGATTTCCAAAGTGGACTTCACCCCTTGCAATGTGGAGGATAGAATCAGCAGCAAAATCCACATGTAACTCATGAGATTTAGGCCTCATGCACACGACAGTATTTTTTCACGGTCCGCAAAACGGGATTCCGTTGTTCCGTGATCCGTTTCCGTGTGTCTTCCTTGATTTTTGGAGGATCACCAGACATGAAGGAAAGTGAAAAAAAATCTAAGTCAAGTTTGCCTTGCAAATAATAGGAAAAAACAGACACGGATCACGGATGACAATCTTGTGTGCATCCGTGTTTTTTCACAGACCCATTGACTTGAATGGGTCCGCGAACCGTTGTCCGTGAAAAAAATAGGACAGGTCATATTTTTTTGACGGACTGAAAACACGGATCACGGACGCGGATGACAAACTGTGCATTATCCGAGTTTTTAACGGACCCATTGAAAGTCAAGGGGTCCGCAGAAAATCACGGAAAACGGAACAACGGACACGGAACACAACAACGGTCGTGTGCATGAGGCCATATGGGCAATTTTTTTTATTTTACCCTCAGTTTTCTCATACCAGTGCCCACTGAGTGCCTGATTATGACATATTTAAAGGGCTATTCCAGGATTTTTGTTTTGATTGCCTATCCTGCTTATAGGTCATCAATATCTGATTGGGGGGGCATGTGGGTCGGACCTCCCCAGTCATATGCTGGTCAACGCCGCTGAATAACTCTTGGTACAAACATATTCGCGCTATCTGTATGCATAAGGGAATGTTCACACAGAGGTTTTTTTTTGTCATCTGATGCTGCGCCCAAAAAAAAATAAACGCTGGCAGCAGGGCAGAAATAGCCGTGCATCGTTTTCAATGGGAGGCTGCACTGCGCCTTATTCGTCTGCGGTTTATAGCTGCGAGCGCTCCACAAAAGGACATGCCCTCCCATGGCGCGTTGTCCGAGCGGACGCCGTTGGAAGCCACAGTGGTTGTCCACTGCGAGCAAATCCGCAAATTAAGCGTGAACATAGCCTAAATTTGACGTCCCGTCACCTCCATGCGGTTGTAATCCTGTGACTGCGTCCAGTTACGGGATTTAGTGGGGCTGCCGTCAGCCAAACGATCGCATGGTTTGGGTTTTTTGTATACTCTAACACAATGTTTGCCCTTTAATCTGTAAGGCGAGTGACAACTGTGATGTGGACAGGTATTCGTGGGTGTATTGCATTACTTTGTGCCTGGAGGCTGGCTATGCGGCATTGTTGTGAGACTTCTGGCCGCTCGCCCGTCCGGTCTGTTAGGAGTTAATCTTTACCTGCCTGAAGGTATCAGGCCACTCCCTCCGCTGTGTCTCTTTCACACAGAGGGCAGGGAGCGAAGCAATTTTTGCTCTGTGGGAGGCAGCAGATTTGTCGTGCAGGATTGAAGACGTTGCGGATATTGCAAAGTGCAGGCGAGGAAAGTTGGTGCTTTTGACAGCGGACGTTCTCTGCCCCTTGGTGACCATGAGGGTCTTATCCCTGTGACAGCAGACTCCTGAATCAATACCAGGCTCTGACACTTGATGGACTCTTAGTACAACCTGCTTTGCATGATGTGGCCAGAGCTTAGATCTTACTTCCTTTGCAAACGTGGACACTTCCAAAGTCGGAGGATTATTTGGCCCATTTAAGGATGCTGCAACCTTCCTTCGACCACGCAAGGTGAACACACCACCATGCTTGGTCTTAATAACATGACCATGTCCACATTTCTGCATGGAGGAAAGAATTTGAGGCTCTCCTAGAAGTTTGGACCCCCTATAACCTTATCACCTGCGATGGATTCGCACAAATCCTTGTGGGCATCGGACATTCTCAGCGGCCTTTGGCCCTCCGGCCAAGAAGAAGACGCCTATGAAGTGGAAACTCACATCCCGTTGCCCGACCCTCACCCTTTCACTTGGGATCTGAATGACAGGAATGCAATTGTGGTGAACACCGCCATCAGCCACGTCAGTCACCAAAAAAATGGCCACATATTAAAAGTAGTCTCCTCAATATCCTTGCCCTCCCCACCATACAGCGTGAGTATATGTTGTTTCCTTTGGGTTATTCAGGTCTTTGGGATTCATAGTTCCTCAACTCAAGCACCATTGGCTTCCATTACATGAAGGTTGCCTCTCGTTGACACTCAATGCGGAGCCCTTTGCTTGGTAGTGGAACCCATTGGTTGGCAGTGATGCCCTTAGGTTGGTAGGGGGCCCCTTGGTTGGTAGAAGAAGTCTTTTGGTTGGTAACGATGCTCCTTGGCTAGTAGCGGAGCCCCTTGTCTGGTACCAGAGTCCCTTGGTTGGTAGTGTAGCCCCTTGTTGCTAGTGGATCCTGCTTGCTTGGTAGAGGAGCCCCTTGGTTACTAGTGGACCCTGCTTGCTTGGTAGAGGAGCCTCTTGGTTGGTAGTGGACCCCGCCTATTTGGTAGAGGAGCCACTTGGTTGGTAACGATGCTCCTTGGCTAGTAGCGGAGCCCCTTGTCTGGTACCAGAGTCCCTTGGTTGGTAGTGAAACCCCTTGGTTGTTAGTGAAACCCCTTGGTTGGTAGTGTAGCCCCTTCTTGCTAGTGGAGCCGCTTTCTTGCTTGGTAGAGGAGCCACTTGGTTGGTAGTGAACCCCGCTTGTTTGGTAGAGGAGCCACTTGGTTGGTAGTGGACCCCGCTTGTTTGGTAGAGGAGCCCCTTGGTTGGTAGTGGACCCCCTTGGTTGGTTAGCCTTTGTAGGAGTTGTAGACCCTCAAGGTTAGTGACTCTATGTTCAGCTGCCTCAGTTTAGTCTTGAAGGTGTGTAATACGACTTTACAGAGTCTCCAGTTTCATGGCTTAATGTTTCCATGTACTAAGACATGAAAGATGTGTTAGGGCTGATGAGTGGAGGGGTATGACGCGCAGGGAATGGTTAGAGCTGGTGAGGACAGTGCGGAGGTTGAACACCTGAATCTCTCGCATCACTTCTGACAAGTTGTTGATTTGATTCTAAATGGAGCAGAACAAAACATGGCGGCTCTCTGAGCGGCACGTCTTCTGCCCTCCCCTTACTCCTGGTTTTGGTTTTATTTCTTACTATGTATTTTCATCCATCACGTTGCCAGTTTTACTACTGCAGGATGTCTGTTTGCTATGGTGGACATCATGGTCACATATAGGGCAGGTTAAATTGAGAAGGTGATGTCACTGCTGAATAGGTCTCTGTGAAGGTTGGGTCATCTTAGTGACAGTGTGGCGTGACATGAGTTTAGATATAGTATAGGTCGGATGACATTAGTGTCTGCCCTGACGGTAACGTACCGTAGTTCTCTATTCTACAAAACATACATAAATTAATACATACATGAACTAGATTTACTCATAGGAATGTAGCATACATACCCTACAAGCATACTGTCCATACACATACTATATACATACCCTACAAGCATACTGTCCATACACATACTATATACATACCCTACAAGCATACTGTCCATACACATACTACATACATACCCTACAAGCATACTGTCCATACACATACTATATACATAACCTACAAGCATACTGTCCATACACATACTATATACATAACCTACAAGCATACTGTCCATACACATACTACATACATACCGTACAATCATACTGTCCATACACATACTACATACATACCCTACAATCATACTGTCCATACACATACTACATACATACCCTACCAGCATACTGTCCATACACATACTACATACATACCCCACTGTCATACTGTCTATACACATACTACATACATACCCTACAAGCATACTGTCCATACACATACTACATACATACCGTACAAGCATACTGTCCATACACATACTACATACATACCCTACAAGCATACTGTCTATACACATACTATATACATAACCTACAAGCATACTGTCCATACACATACTATATACATACCCTACAAGCATACTGTCCATACACATACTATATACCTAACCTACAAGCATACTGTCCATACACATACTACATACATAACCTACAAGCATACTGTCCATACACATACTACATAACCTACAAGCATACTGTCCATACACATACTACATACATACCCTACAAGCATACTGTCCATACACATACTACATACATACCCTACAAGTAAACTGTACATACACATACATACATAACCTTCAGGCATACTGTACATACACATACTAAATACATACCCTACAAGCGTACTTTACATACTACATACATAACTTACAACCATATTGTATATATATATAAAACCTATAAGCATACTGTACATACATATTACATGCATTACAGACAAGCATATCATACATACATACATACATACACTACATACACGCATAACCTGAAAGCATACTGTACGTCAGGGGTCAGCAACCTCCGGAATGCCAGCTGTTGTGAAACTCTCAGCATGCACATTTGCCCAGCTCCTTTATGAACTTCCATATAAAAGAGTACAGCATATTGGGAGTTGTAGTTTCACAACAGTTTTAGTGATGAAGGTTGCTGATCCCTGCTGCAAATATATGCGTATCGTACAAGCATGCTCTACATGTACTACATACATCATAATCTACATACATACTTTACATACATACATATCCTACAGGCATACCTTACATACATGTACTACATACATATCCTACAGGCATACTGTACATACATGTACTACATACATACATATCCTAAAGGCATACATGTACTACATACATTTATTTGTACATTTACACGTTTATCCTGCAGTCATACACATACTGCATACATGCATTACGTAATATTTTACATTTACTTGTACTTTCACACTTACTTATGTTACAAGAGTGCATTCAATTACTAAATGCGCACATACACTTACACGTTCACACTTGTATAGCATGTTCATCCTACAGGCATGTGTGCAGGGTCGGACTGGCCCACCAGAGGATCCTCTGATGGGGCCCATGCTCTATATACACCCATCTTCCTATATACAGAGGATATGATTTCAGGATAATTTCCTCTGGTGTCCCCAAGGGACCTCAGTCCGACGCTGCATGTGTGCACGTACTACATACGTGTATTATCTTCTGCATTCCCTTGCATACATACACAGCGCACACCCAGCATACATATATATTTGCTTGCACATTCTCACTTGCATATCCTGCAAGCATTGCTGAATATATTACTTAATAGCCCCCGGGGGCGCAGATGCCCGCTGTATTTTAAGATTCCAAAAATGTCTGAAATAATTTCCCCTCCAATGGAGCCCATGACTAGTTGGAAGCACATGACTGTTTGTTCTAGGGTCTGTTCACACTGCGTTTGCTGGTGTATGTCAGCCATACCATAGGTCCCCGTGTATCGTGCACTGTCATATTATTATTTTTTTATTAGAGGACTCTTTTAGCAAGTAGGGATTTTTGAACCTTTTGCAAAGGAGGTTGGCAACCCCCCCATCCTGAGAAGACCTGCAAAGGGAAGTATACTTACCTGCTCCCCGTCCATGATTTTACTGTTCATGGCCTATCCACAGCTCGTATCACACCTTCGGCAATCACATATTGATGGCCTATTCTCAGGATAGGCCTTTAGTACTAAAATCCTTGACACCCCTTTTAAAGCGTCCACATATCCACATATTTTGATGCGTACTGTACAGTTTCTAAAGCTAGCGGCTGATCGGTGGGGGTGCTGGTTGTCGGATCCCCGCTGCAGCAATTGAATAGTGATGAGCTATCCTGACAATAGGTCATCAATATCTAAGTGCTGGAAAACCCTTTTAATGGGGGGGGGGGAGACAAGAATAGAACAAGTTCTGTCTTTTTTGCGGGACTGCGGAACAGACATACGGATGCGGATAGGCATGTGCTGTCCACATTTTCTGCAGACCCATTGAAATGAATGGTCTGCATCCAATCAGCAAAAAATACAGTCGTGTGAATGAGGCCTTAATAAAAGAGGGGTCCGCCATTCAAGTTTCCCATGTATTACCTTGGGGTGTATGAATCACAGCGCAGCACCGGCCGTGGCTGTATACCGCCGTAGAGGGATGAATTAGTCACTACTTAAAGGCTCAGGCACACGACCATATGTATTTTGCAGTCCGCAAAAAACGGATCCGCATAAAATACAGATGACATCCGTGTGCATTCCGTATTTTGCGAAATGGAACAGCTGGCCCTTCAGAGAACAGTACAATCCTTGTCCGTAATTCGGACAATCATAGGACATGTTATATATATTTTTTTAGCGAAATGGAAATACGGACATGCACACAGAGTAACTTCCGCATACGGTCCGCAAAAAAAAATGGAACGGACATGGAAAGAAAATACGTTCGTGTGCATGAGGCCTAACACTCAGAAATCCTCGTCGGGCTCCTCCCTTCCCGCCAAAGTGGAGACACTTATTAAAGGGAACCTGTCACTGTGTTCATACACGGACAATGAGCTTTGGCGACATAAGTGGTCATTAAAGGGGTTGTGCAGCCAGTACATATTGTGGATAGGTCATAAATATCTGATCGGTGGCGGTCCTGCCGATCAGCGGCACTCGTACCGGCATTGCTTCCTCTTCAGGATCACACTGCGTATCCTGAGGATAGGTCATCGATGTGTACTGGCTGCACAACCCCTTTTAAGTATTATAAATTCCATTAATAAAAGTCATATGCTCAAAAAGTGGCAGCACTTGTTCTCTTTAAAGGGGTTGTCTGGGTTTAGAGCTGAACCGGACATATCCCCGCTTTCACCCAGGCAGGCCCTCTGTATCGCGCAGGCAAGGGCTGTTTTGTTTATATTTTTACACTGCTAGGCAGAGGCTTCCACCTAGCAGTGTTCCCGGTGATTCCCGTTTTACAGGCTAGGGCAGCGCTAAAGCCCGCCCAAAGCCGGTCCACTGATGGGCGGAAACCTCCACTAGCTTTACCCACGGAGAGCCCAGTACGTCACCGGATCTCCAGAAAAAGCCCTGCATGATTCAGGGCAAGGGAGAGCATCAGAGCATGAAATGTCAGAGGGGCTAAGTGGGGGAAGAAGGGGATTAGGACAACCCCTTAATCAGTAACTCCATGTAATTCCGAGTCATCGTTCATTAGGGTGGAGTTAAATGACCTGAAATTGCTTTGTCGCCTGTGTAGGAGGCGTCTGTGTCCTTGGCGTATTGTGTTTTCAGGACATTGCTCAACCATTTAATTAAAAGGGCATCATAATGCTTCTAAATAGCAGATGCTTGCTGGTGTCATGCTTCGTGGTTAGGTTCAGCGGTATCATTTTTGTAGTGGTCACCTGGGCATTAATTACCTACTTAAGCACTGAGTAATCCAGTTTTTTAAGTAGCTTGGTTGGTCTCAACATTCAGGTGTGACTGCAGTTTAGGGAGTTATCCTATGAATCATTTCTATACATGTCCTGCAAAGCCGTTAATGGCGGTTTTAAAGAATTTTTTAGATTCCATGTGCCCACCTTTTACTCTGTGCTGCTGGTGGGTCAGGCTCTGGGCTAAATCAGTCTCCTTCCCCTTCTGGCAGTTGACCACATAGTCCCTTTTTACATCTCCTCCAGACAGAGCCGTAGTACGGCAGAGGTTCTGGTCCTTTTCCCACACGGCAGGAGGCTTTTCTTGTTGGCTGCCCTTTAAGGGATTGATCTATAATGCAACACCCATAGATTGCTATTGGCCCATGCCATACTTTGTTGTGTCTCTAGTTTGGAAACTCATGGGGAAGGGGATCCAAAATTATTTTGAAATCCATAAGAATAAAGAAATTGTGCAAGGCATGCCACATTCTGAGACTCCTAGCCACTAGACCAGCAGAGAACAGTTAAGACATGCCATATTACAGAGACTCCTAGCCACTAGACCAGCAGGGATCGGTTGATGTGTGCCATATTACAAAGACTCCTAGCCACTAGACCACCAGGGAACATTTGAAGCATGCCATATTACAGAGACTCATAGCTACTAGTCCAGCAGGGGGTGGTTAATGTGTGCTATATTACAGAGACTCCTAGCCACTAGACCAGCAGGGAACATTTGAAGCATGCCATATTACAGAGACTCATAGGTACTAGTCCAGCAGGGGGCGGTTAATGTGTGCTATATTACAGAGACTCCTAGCCACTAGACCAGTAGGGAGCAGTTGATGTGCTGAATTAGAGACTCCTAGCCACTAGTCCAGCAGGGAACGGTTGATGTGTGCCATATTACAGAGACTCCTAGCCACTAGACCAGCAGGGATCGGTTGATGTGTGCCATATTACAGAGACTCCTAGCGACTAGACCAGCAGGGAACGGTTGATGTGTGCCATATTACAGAGACTCCTAGCGACTAGACCAGCAGGGAACGGTTGATGTGTGCCATATTACAGAGACTCCTAGCGACTAGACCAGCAGGGATCGGTTGATGTGTGCCATATTACAGAGACTCCTAGCGACTAGACCAGCAGGGATCGGTTGATGTGTGCCATATTACAGAGACTCCTAGCGACTAGACCAGCAGGGATCGGTTGATGTGTGCCATATTACAGAGACTCCTAGCGACTAGACCAGCAGGGAACGGTTGATGTGTGCCATATTACAGAGACTCCTAGCGACTAGACCAGCAGGGAACGGTTGATGTGTGCCATATTACAGAGACTCCTAGCGACTAGACCAGCAGGGAACGGTTGATGTGTGCCATATTACAGAGACTCCTAGCGACTAGACCAGCAGGGAACGGTTGATGTGTGCCATATTACAGAGACTCCTAGCGACTAGACCAGCAGGGATCGGTTGATGTGTGCCATATTACAGAGACTCCTAGCCACTAGACCAGCAGGGATCGGTTGATGTGTGCCATATTACAGAGACTCCTAGCGACTAGACCAGCAGGGAACGGTTGATGTGTGCCATATTACAGAGACTCCTAGCGACTAGACCAGCAGGGAACGGTTGATGTGTGCCATATTACAGAGACTCCTAGCGACTAGACCAGCAGGGAACGGTTGATGTGTGCCATATTACAGAGACTCCTAGCCACTAGACCAGCAGGGATCGGTTGATGTGTGCCATATTACAGAGACTCCTAGCCACTAGACCAGCAGGGATCGGTTGATGTGTGCCATATTACAGAGACTCCTAGCGACTAGACCAGCAGGGATCGGTTGATGTGTGCCATATTACAGAGATTCCTAGCCACTAGACCAGCAGGGAACGGTTGATGTGTGCCATATTACAGAGACTCCTAGCCACTAGACCAGCAGGGATCGGTTGATGTGTGCCATATTACAGAGACTCCTAGCCACTAGACCAGCAGGGATCGGTTGATGTGTGCCATATTACAGAGACTCCTAGCGACTAGACCAGCAGGGATCGGTTGATGTGTGCCATATTACAGAGATTCCTAGCCACTAGACCAGCAGGGAACGGTTGATGTGTGCCATATTACAGAGACTCCTAGCCACTAGACCAGCAGGGATCGGTTGATGTGTGCCATATTACAGAGACTCCTAGCCACTAGACCAGCAGGGATCGGTTGATGTGTGCCATATTACAGAGACTCCTAGCCACTAGACCAGCAGGGATCGGTTGATGTGTGCCATATTACAGAGACTCCTAGCCACTAGACCAGCAGGGATCGGTTGATGTGTGCCATATTACAGAGACTCCTAGCCACTAGACCAGCAGGGATCGGTTGATGTGTGCCATATTACAGAGATGCATTGTATCTGGAGGGGCACACAGTGCTGGAGGCACCATGCAGAGGTTTTTTCAGTGTCTACGGCTCGGCGGTAGCTGCCATAGTGTCTGTGTTTTCAGTAGGTTCACAGGGCTGAATTGTTTATCAAGGTCCACACAGCACAGCGCTGATAATCAACCCTGGTTCTCATACATTACGGAAGTACAGCAGTCCTATGTAAGCTTATGGGTGTCCTGTCACAGCTCCGTATAAGGGCTCATGCATACGGCCGCAGCCAGTTTTGTGGTCCACAAAACACAGATTCCGGCCATGTGCGTTCTATATTTTGCGGAATGGAACGTCCAGCCCTCTGTAGAACTGTCCTATCCTTGTCCGCAAAATGGACAAGAATAGGACATGTTCTATTTTTGTTTGCGGGTCAAGGAATGGACATACGGATGTGGACAGACACAGTCTGCTGTCCGCATCTTTTACGGCCCCATTGAAGTGAATTGGTTTCTCATCTGACCCGCCAAAAATGCGAATCGGTACCAAAACCATGGTTATGTGCATGGGCGCTAACTCAAAGGTTGTACAATGCTGTAATACAGCCGTGTGCATGAGGCCCGCGCCATTAGCTCCCCGGAGAACCGTAGTGTGACAGGACGGGTAAGCTGGAGAATACAATGACCTGGATCATCTCTTCTTAGAACTCTGCACTAAGCCATTCCTCTGTTATTCCTCCTGAAAATATATGAATAAACTGACAACCGGTTATAACCAGTTGGCGGCACTGATTAGACATTGGCAGATCTCCATTCTCCATACCGTACAGTCTGCCACTGTCTAATCAGAGTAGCTACCTACTAATGACGCTTGGTCGATATGATTATAAATTTCCAGCAGGAATAAGAGAGGAAGAGCACAAAGCAGAGTTTTAAGAAAATATGCTGTTATTTCATGGCGAATATCAGCAATTACTAGTACAGACACATCTGGAGAGCAGGGGATGGATGGATTCTCTCCTATTTCACCCCCACCGTTCCAGCGCTGCTGCTCCAGTCGTTCTCGCCGGAGCAATGATGTGCCCGCATGCTCCGCCCGGCCGGACAGTCCTCGGCTGTGTAACGCCAGCCTTTTTATCATGGTCTTTTTTTGTAAATTAACAGCATGCGTAACCAGTCTCATCCCTGCTCACAGGAGGTCATGTACTTTTAGTTAAAGTGCAGCTCCGTGAACCAAACCTTGTAATTAGTGGAAATGTCCTCCCCGTGTAATCCACCATTATTACTATGATCCCACTCCTTGCGGGGTAAGTATAATCTTTCATCCTGCATTTACTTATTCCAGGGTCCGGCCCAGTGGGGTTTTTCCCCAGTTTTGTAACGTCGGTCATCTCTGTTTGCTGCGTAGGGCAGTTTTATTTATTTTACTCCCTTATATAGTGCAGCCCTTCACATACATTGGGGGTCATTTATTACGGGACTTGGGACTTGCAACAATTTTTGACTAAATAGTAGTAACTTGTAAGTCCCTTTTTTAAGTGGCCGTGCGACGATATTTAGTCTCGTGGCCGATTTCACGCCGTGTTCAGGAGTTGGACGGGGACGGAGCGGGGGCGTGTGGTGGGCTCATTTATGCCTGGTGTAAATGTTGGAGAAAAACTACGCTGGGTGGGTATGGGCTGGAGTATTTTTATCACCAGGTGCAAGGACTGCCATCGACATGCCTAGTTTATGAAGAGGCACTGGCCTCATCATAAATTAGACGTTTCTTACAGCAGCGGAAGGAGGGAACATATATCCAACCCCTATAATGTCCGTCCCCCCCAAATGCCCAGGCCCCTCACACAGATTGTACTTACCTCGTTCCCTGGCACCCGTGTCGCTTCTGATGCCCGCTCGGCCGCCGCCGCATCTCCCCAACATGTTTTCATCTGCGTGACGGAGAGATGCAGCGGCGGCCTTTAAGCAGGACTGCATGACCTTTGAGGCCTGTTATTGGGTCAGAGCCTGAGTCTCAGAGGCCCACCAGCGTACCAGAAGATCCTCTGATGGGCCCGGGTTCTGGCACCTAGGCGAGACCAGTATCCAGGCTCCAAAACTGGAAAATGCAAACTGCCCTCCTGTCACCAGATACCGGCTGAGCATCGGCGTCACGCATCAGGTTATAGTTTCCTGGTGTAGAATATCTTCTGCTGCTGTAGCGTTGTTTCTTTGGTATTCAGGCCCCAGGGTTTAGATGGCGCGGCACCTGATGAGATACGCTGCACACGTGACATATCTGCATATCCTATATTTCTATCTGAATTTAAATGTATCCTCCAGTGTATTGTGTAAGGTTATCTAGCTACCACTTGCAATCCTCTCAGGGTGAACACGTTTTCACAAATTAAAGGGTTATTCCAGCATCAAGCACTTATGACATATCCATAGGATATGCTTTAAAAGTCTGATAGTTTGGGAAAGGGGGGGTCTACCCCTAGTACAGAAGAGGGCCCCTACAGCTCCCATTACTGAATAGTTTAAAAATGGCTAAAAATTCCTTGTTCTTTATCAGCAATATGCCATATCTTACTTTGGGGTGAAAACCGCTGGATATGCAGATATGTCCCGGGTTGTTTGCTGTTTGGACCCTGTGTATTCTGAATCATTTGCCCTGAAATTTCAGAATGCTGGACTACCGTAGTCTGTTTACTACTTAAAGGGATGTGTCATCACAAAATTTAAGCTTTTATGTTTAAAGGGGTTGTGCACCTTTGGGGAAGGGAGAGGGAGGGGTGGGCAGTTTGGCAACCCCTCTTCCTCCTGGGCGTACCTGCAAAGCAAGCATACTTACCTGCTTCCCAATGCTATCTCCCTGATCCTTCTCTCCTCGGCTGTTCTGCTGCGCCCCAGGATGTAGACTTCAATTTTGACACTGCTGCAGCCAATCACTGGCCGCAGCGGCGACCTGCTCCCATTACTTCATGTCCGAGGGTTACGTGTTGCAAGGGGAGCAGGTCACCGCAGCGACCAGTGATTGGTTGCAGCGGTGTCAAGACCGAAGTTTACATCCTGAGAGTGCAGCGGAGCAGCTGAGGCTGGGAAGCAGGTAAGTATGCTTCTCTTCACAGGTCTGCCCAAAAGGAAGGATGGAGGGGTTGGCAGAGCCCCTCCAAAGGTGCACAACCCCTTGAAACATATCTTTTCAAACATTTTGGTTTTTGTTCCCCTAATATTCCACGTCACTTAATATTAAATAAAAAAAACTAGTATTCAGACTGTTTTCACTCTGTCGACTAAGCTCCTAATAGGCTGACTGTTCTGTAGGCATCACCCCTCAGCAGTCCTCTCATTGTCATCATGGGCAGGATAAAAATGAACGATACCACCTATACATAGATACTACAGGATCCACCATTCTCACACACACAGTTGGTGATGGGGACAGCTCTACTACTCCCCGTCCCTGCACAATGAGCTGTAAAGCATATTTCTGAATGCAGAGTTTCCGGCAAGACGGACGCACCCTTAATCTTGTAGAAAATAGATTTAAAAAAAGAACAAAACCTGCAAAAAAAAATAAAAAAAGAAGAAAAATAGATATACAGTAACTATCATGTTTGAGCCTAATTAGTACAAAATTGTAAAATTCTTGGTGATACATTATCCATGCCGATATTACAAAATATTTTAAAGGAACCCTCCAGTGCACTGTGTTATGGCTCATGCAGGGCCCGGGGAAGCGGTGCTTGCTCCTCTTTAAATCCCTCTGTGATGCCGCGCAGTGTATATCCGTGTATTAGTTTGTGCCTCTAGGTTTGCTCCCGTGTTGCGCCGTCCTTGTGTTTCATGTCCCTTCCCTTTCTCACCATTTCTATGTATCTACTGGGTGAGAACATCTATGGAAGCGGAGATTAGAAGGATTTATATGCCTGTTGTGTACACAGCTCCCCAATTTGTACACATGTATGAGGTTATGTGTAATGATCAGCAAATACAGACTGGGAGCCTTCCAGGCTTTCTGCAGGACCTGCTCCTCCAAGACAAGGATGTGACCTCACCCTGTTTACCCTGCAGAGGACGCCACCTGCCCCATTGTCCTGGGGCGAAGAAGAAGAAGTCCGCTTCAATAGATAAGGAAGAGACCTTAGAATAACAGCAAACATGGATGTGGATATATTCGTTGTATCCGGCTCTGGAAAAGCTGTGGCCTCCATCACAGTATTGTAACCCAGTCCTGGGTCCAATGCAATTAGAATACATCATGGGACCCCATGACAACCCTTGTGGTTGCTGTAATGGCCATCATATTGGTTGTCACTCAGCTTTTCCAGGAGCTGATAGGACAAATACAGCATAAGATGACACAGTGACTTATATTGGATAGTATTTAATTAATTTTTGGGTAAAATGCTCATCGTGGACATAAGTGCAGTGCTTTCTGGGCTGAGCCTACCCGCATATTGCCGTTCTTGATTACTGCTGTCAGAGGCAGACCCGGGAACTTAAAGTGGCCCTGGAAAAATACCTAGAAAATAGCCCAATGTTGTAGGCGGGTCCAAACTGAATGGAGGTGGGGCAACTCAAGTAGGCAGGGCCAGTGATACGGTAGTGCAGCACAACATACCGCCCCTGCAGAACCAAATACCACAGTGCGGCACAACATACCGCCCCAGCAGAACCAAATACCACAGTACAGCGCAACATACCGCCCCAGCAGAACCAAATACCAGAGTGCAGCACAATATACCGCCCCAGCAGAACCAAATACCACAGTGCAGCACAACATACCGCCCCAGCAGAACCAAATACCAGAGTGCAGCACAATATACCGCCCCAGCAGAACCAAATACCACAGTGCAGCACAACATACCGCCCCAGCAAATCCAAATACCACAGTGCAGCACAACATACCGCCCCAGCAGAACCAAATACCACAGTGCAGCACAATATACCGCCCCAGCAAAACCAAATTCCATAGTACAGCACAACATACCGCCCCAGCAGAACTAAATACCACAGTGCAGCACAACATACCGCCCCAGCAGAACCAAATACCACAGTGCAGCACAACATACCGCCCCAGCAGAACCAAATACCACAGTGCAGCACAACATACCGCCCCAGCAGAACCAAATACCACAGTGCAGCACAACATACCGCCCCAGCAGAACCAAATACCACAGTGCAGCACAATAGACTGCCTCTTCCGTTACAGTATTCTACCATATCACTGTCCTTGAGGGCTTGAATTTAGGAGAGCACCTGCGGCCCCAGCCAGTTGCAGAAGTACCTGATCCTCCTAACATTCATTAATGCTGAATGCCTCAGATAGTTACGTACCCCCCCAGCTGAGTGAGGAGGCTTGGGTGGCCTCCTGGTCATCGGTCACAGGGAAATTTCCCGGTAGGGTCTATGGTCAGTCCGCCTCTGACTACTGCCCTCATCCATACAGATTTCAGTATGTCCATATTTTGCTAAGCCGTATATGACTGCCTAGCAGCATGCAGCTGTATTGCATATTTTTGTAAGGGCTCGTGCACACGGACCGTGGCCGATCATGGTCGTATGAATCCTCCCTTAGGCCTCATGCACACGTCTGTATTTTGGTTCCGATCCACATTTTTTGTGGATTTCGACGGGGCCACAAAAATGCAGACAGCACATGGAGTCAGCTATGCTGTCATACTGGCATCTTAACGAGGACCTGTCCTTGCTCCTGACCTGCCTGTTTTCATAGCTGCATACATTCCTCATATAATAACAATTCTGGAGCATCTGTTCCTATGTCTGTATGTTGTGCCGTTCCTTTATTATTTGTACTAGAAGTTCTGAATGAATTGCTAGCAGTCTGCAGTAAGGGTACAGAGGGGAGGTAACCAGTAACTCTAACCAATCAGTGCTGCCATTGTCAGTCTGTGCAGGTACACGCCCCCAACTGGTTACCTCCCCTCTGTACCCTCACTGCAGACTGCTAGCAATTCATTCATAACTTCTAGCAGAAATAATAAAGGAACAGCACAACATACAGACATAAGAACAGATGTTCCAGAATTGTTATTATATGGGGAATGCATGAAGCATGCAACCATTAAAACATGCATGTCAAGAGTGGTGACAGGTCCTCTTTAACTGCATAGCGCCCTCTTATGTAGTGGCCATGCCTGGTTACTGCAACGCTGCTCCCCTGATCAAGAGGATGAGAGCTGACCATAACCATGAGCGGCGGGTATGGACGACTATCTCATGTGCATGGCGTTCTTCCAACTCTGTGCCAGTGCTGAAGACATAAGGATCAGGCTTTTTGGATTTCAACATACCCCATCCCTTTGTTCTCTTTGAGATTAGTCGCTGCTAGAGGCGTCTGGAAGTGGCTTTCCCCCCATTCACTACATATGCATGCTCAGCCAAGCGGAGAATGCATATGTATGGGAGGATCAGCAGAGGAAGCTGTCGCCGGTCGAGCATTTCGAGTTTTATTGTGCGTCGCCCAGGTGCCGGAGCCGTCTGTAGTTCCGCTCTGTTTGTGGATGTCACCGATTCCTATCTATCAGACGACACTGTAACTGCAGAGCGGGGGTCAGCAACCTTCGGCCCTCCAGCTGTTGGGAAACTACAATTCCCAGCATGCTCCATTCATTTCTGTGAGAGCTCTGAGAAGAGCAAAGCAAGTATGCATGCTGGGAGTTGTAGGTTGCCTACCCCTGCCATAGAGTTTGATGCCACATTATGGAGGTATCCTCCAGAAGAAGCATCACGTCTAGAGGAAATGGAGGCTCCATATGGCGTCACAGGGAGTGTCTATGGCTTTGTAATACACAACCATAGGGACTCTGTGCCGCAATACAGCCTCCTCTGCTTTCAGTACGTGATAGGACAGGACAGCCCTGGCTGCGGTATATGGCGGTATAGGTCAGTACTGTCATGTAGACATTAGGGCGCAGTCAGTTTGTGGGCAGCCTGTGGTTGATCTCGCCTCCCGTCTTGTTTGTGCTGACTTTTTGACGGGCTGGGATGTAAATGCGTTGGGTAAGAAATGTTACCCTAGGGTGGAGGTGACCACAAAGTTCTTTAACTCAAGTGGACCCTTAGAATTTGTCAAGAAATCCGAGGAAAATCAAAACGGAGATGCCAAACTTGCGGCCCTCCAAGCTTTTGCATAACTACAACTTCCATCATGCCAGGACAGCCTACAGCTGCCGGGAGTTGTAGTTTCGCAACAGCTGGAGCTCCACCATTTCTGATGGAAGATAATTGAGTAAACTTAAAGAGGACCTGTCAGCAGGATCAGTCCTATTAAACCAGACATTGTGTCTGGTGGGGTGAATTCTGCTGGTTAGAGGACATTCACTCGACCATAAGTGTTTTGCGGATCCGCAAAATATGGATGTCGGCCGTGTGCACGCTTCCTCACGGTGTGAACCCATTGACTTCAGTGGGTCTGTGCACGGACGGACTGGGAATTTTAAAGAAAGCCTTGGAAAATAAAAATAAAATGTTTTAGGGGGGTCCGAATTGACAGAAGGCAGGGAGACCAGAAGTGGGCGGGGCCAGCAATACCATAGTGCAACACAAAATACCACCCCAGCTGAAACAAATACCGCAGCGCAGCACAAAATGCTTCTGCCCGTCCTGAGGACGTTGATAAAGGTGAGTTCTGGAGGTTGCTCCTATCATTAAAGGGGTTGTCCAAGTTATATTTATTGATGACCTATCCTCAGGCTAGGTCGACAATATCAGATCGTCTGGGGTCCGACACCCGGCACCCCCGCTGATCAGCTGTTTGAAGAGAAGGCGCGCGCCGTGCCAGCGTCGCCTGCTCGCCGTTGCATCTGCAGTGGTGAGCAGGTGTAATTACACCCAAGCCGCTCCATTCATTTCAACGGTAAAGACCGCTCCTATACAAGGATAGGTCATCAATAAATATAACTTGGACAACCCCTTTAATTAATGCTAGGATCATGAGATCGTTATGTACCCGGCCAGCGGCAGTGAGGAGGGCTTGGGCTGTCCTCTGGGAGATTTCCCTGTGGGGTCTGTGGCCAGTCATGTCCTATTTTTTGTGGCGCACACATGGATCATTTTCCATCGAAATAAATGGCATGGAGCTGCAATACCACACACAGCCTGCAGACAGGGGGGAGGCACTGTTTTTGGAAGAAAACAACAATTTTTTTAATTTTTTTCCCCTAATCTACGACAGCCCCTTTAAGAATGGATCTTCATCTTTGACATGGTGGGGAGGGAGGGTACGTCTTCTAAGCAGTTCTCCTTTACAGTCAGATCCCAATGGTCTCCAAAAGAGTGCTGTCTGTCAGAGTCCTCCGGTCCGCCTCGGTTTCTTTGCGGTACATTTCTGTGCAGAGAAGTAACACAAGCGGCGGGACCTGCTATTGAGTTACTGCCATGGTACATGGCTCAACAATATAACGGCTTCTTGCAGAGTAATGGAGATGTAAATAATTAATGGCTGTTCTGGGGACGCTCCAGTATAATTGCACTGTGGCTAGCGCTCTGAGCGCGGTGCGGACCTCTGTGACTGGCGGTAGTCAGGTCGGGAGTATTAGAGTCCACGCTGCTCAGTTACAGCTACCATTAGGCTGTAGAACAATATGCCTTGCGTATCCCAGAACCGCTCCCGATTACATGTATTATTTCCCGCGTGGTGTATTTGCCTTTTATACATGACATCATTCTGATTTAGCTAATACTTTTTATTGTACTTTACTACTGGGAAGATTATTCACATGTCACATATTAAAAAGAAATGTAGTTTGTGCAGATGGAAATTTAGGACTAATGGACTGAGCCTTCAGGCAGTGGAGCAGCGCCCAAGGGCCCACGTCCACAGAGGTAATAACGCAGTCCAGAATTAGAACAAAAACAGCGCCACACCTTGTGCGTCGGTTGAGTATAATGCTGCTGTACAGTAAGAACAGCTAATACAAAATAATCATTATAATTTCAGTATCTACAAATTAAAGGGATGTTTCCATATCCAGTGCCGCACCAGGGAGTGGCGACGGAGGGAGGCTTATTATTAGAAAGAGGTCCTCGGGAGGCGTGGGCTTTCCTTACGGAGATCCAGTGTTTGAGAAACTTTAGTGACACCTATAGGTAGCTGCCTTGTGTCCATCCCTTGAAACATGACTAGGGTTATCAGACGTCTGGAGACTTTGCTCCTCATCAGTGCAGGACAGTGATGACTGACCTCCGGCAATCCAGCTGTAGTGAAACTACGACAGCCATCGTAGTTTTACCATAGCTGGAGTGCCGAAGGGTTAGCCATCACAGGGGTAGGATGGTAAGCAGTTTTAGTTTCTGCTGTTTTGCTATATGAGCCACTCCACATATTCCATCAGATTTGACAACAAGAATAGCGCAGCATGCAGTACTAGTCTTCACGCCAAGTGACGGACACCACTGCAGTCAGTGGGGACCGTCAGGCGCAGTAGAGTCCATACTAGGGATCCAGCAGTGCGTCATGCTTCCCTTATCTACAGAATGCACAACGCAGGTGGGAACAGAGCCCAAGTCGGGTGTGTGGCAATGTTTATTCTTAGTGGTTCTTTCTCTTTAATTAGTACCTTTAATGAGTACCCTTTTAATGTAGTGATATTGCTTGTAATGTAGTGAGTTAGTGAGCATATACAAGCCCCCATTGTTCTACAGTCATCAGGATTGGTACCTGGTACCAGGCCGCGTTCCCAAAGGCTGTGGTAACCGTACTGCACACTGTAGAGCAGGGGTCAACAACCTCAGGCGCTTCAGCTGTTCTGAAACTACAACTCCCAGAATCCTCCTTTCACTTCTGTGAGAGTTACAAGAACAGCCGAGTAAGTTTGCATGCTGGGAGTTGTAGTTTCACAGCAGCTGGAGTGCCGAAGGTTGCCGATCCCTGCTGTAAACCTTTAGGAGGGGAGAGGAAGCTAGAAAACTTCTAGGAATGCAACAAAGAGGGCAACTCCACCAATGACATCGATCGGGTAATATGTCTTATGATAATCTCTGCCTCTTTGTATCACCATGGGTGTCGGCCAGATACCATGTTGGGAACTGGTTGGTGGGGTTCCCGCTCATTTGTTTGAATGCTAAGTGACTTGTATGTAATCTGTTTGTGTGTGTGTGTATATATATATATATATATATATATATATCTCTTAGCAGAAGTACCCGGCGTTGGTATATTTCATCTATTTCATTTCTTTTAATGTTTGTGTGTGTCGTTAAGATATCGGCCGTATCCACTATAACAGTGACATCTACAGTACCCCGCTCCTTTAACAGTGACCTCCACAGCGGCCGCCCCTTTATTAGTGACCTCTACAGTACCCTGTCTCGTTAACAGTGATTTCCACAATAACCCGCCCCCTTAACAAAGACCTCCACAGAGCTCCATTCCCTTAAAATGTGACCGCCACAACACCGCGCCCCTTAACACTGACCTCCATAGCGGACCATCCCCTTAACTGTCACCTCCAACGTTCCATGCCCCCTTAAGAGACTTCCACTGCGCCCGCCCCTTTAACAGTGACCTCCACAGCAGCCCGCCCCTTTATTAGTGACCTCCACATTACCCCATCTCCTTAAGGCCTCATGCACACGACAGTATTTTTTCACTGTCCGCAAAACGGGGTTCCGTTGGTCCGTGATCCGTGACCGTTTTTTCGTCCGTGGGTCTTCCTTGATATTTGGAGGATCCACGGACATGAAAAAAAAGTCGTTTTGGTGTCCGCCTGGCCGTGCGGAGCCAAACGGATCCGTCCTGAATTCCAATGCAAGTCAATGGGGACGGATCCGTTTGACGTTGACACAATATGGGGCAATTTCAAACGGATCCGTCCCCTATTGACTTTCAATGTAAAGTCTGGAGTCCCTTTTATACCACCTGAAGGGGTTTATTGTGCGTATCATAGCCCCCTGTAAGAGATCAGGGCTGCCAGGCAGCAGGGGGCAGACCCCCCCCAGTTTGAAAATCATTGGTGGCCAGTGCGGCCCCCCTCCCTCCCTCTATTGTAATAAGAACATTGGCGGCAGTGTGCGGCCTCCCCCGGCCCCCCTCCCTCCCTCTATTGCAATTAGAACATTGGTGGCAGTGTGCGGCCTCCCCCGACCCCCCTCCCTCCCTCTATTTTTAATTAGAACATTGGTGGCCAGTGTGCGGCCTCCCCCGGCCCCCTCTCCCTCCCTCTATTGTAATTAGAACATTGGTGGCCAGTGTGCGGCCTCCTCCGGCCCCCCCTCCCTCCCTCTATTGTAATTAGAACATTGGTGGCAGTGTGCGGCCTCCCCCGGCCCCCCCTCCCTCTATTGTAATTAGAACATTGGTGGCAGTGTGCGGCCTCCTCCGGCCCCCCCTCCCTCCCTCTATTGTAATTAGAACATTGGTGGCAGTGTGCGGCCTCCCCCGGCCCCCCTCCCTCCCTCTATTGTAATAAGAACATTGGTGGCAGTGTGCGTCCTGGTTTCCATGGTTATCGATCGGAGCCCCAGCGATAAAACTGGGACTCCGATCGGAACTCTCCGCTGCCACCAATGATCGGGGGGGGCCCGGGGGAGGCCGCACACTGCCACCAATGTTCTAATTACAATAGAAGAGTGATTTGTGTCCGAAAACACACAATAAGGTACCTCTTTGGCGCACAGGGACGACCACAGTTTCAAAGTTTTTTGGTATAAATACTATTTATTGTCACTGGAGTGACGCCAGACACAGCAGCAGCACACATCAGCCACCCGGCCACTTTTTTGCCTGTTGCCCCTTGCTGTTGGCGCTCCCAAGACTTGAAAAAGGAGTTATAAACTCCGAAACGCGTTGTCAACCGAACAATAAATAGTATTTATACCAAAAAACCTTGAAACTGTGGTCGTCCCTGTGCGCCAAAGAGGTACCTTATTGTGTGTTTTCGGACACAAATCACTCTTCTCGCACCTAACATTCCCTAGGAGTTATTGGCAACTCCATCCAAAGGGACTGAACGGGTATCGGCAGCACGGACCTCCCTCACCCTCTCAATCTTTGGTGTGTCTAACCTGTTGTGCGTTTACACCAGCACAACACTCAAAGGTGAGCACATTCAATCCATCACGTTTATCTGCTTACCATCGCCTACTACCCTATGAGCGCCTCTCCCTTTTCTCTCTTGCCATAATTGCTAATTACAATAGAGGGAGGGGGGGGTCGGGGGAGGCCGCACACTGGCCACCAATGTTCTTATTACAATAGAGGGAGGGAGGGGGGGTCCGGGGGAGGCCGCACACTGGCCACCAATGTTCTTATTACAATAGAGGGAGGGAGGGGGGGGCCGGGGGAGGCCGCACACTGGCCACCAATGTTCTTATTACAATAGAGGGAGCACCTGAGGGGTTAATTGTACGGATCACAGCCCCCTGTAAGAGATCGGGTGCTGCCAGGCAGCAGGGGGCAGTCATGTACACAGTTCGTTGTATATTCTAACTAGAAGCGTCCCCATCACTATGGGAACGCCTCTGTGTTAGAATATACTGTCGGATCTGAGTTTTCACGAAGTGAAAACTCAGCTCTGAAAAAGCTTTTATGCAGACGGATCTTCGGATCCATCTGTATGAAAGTAACCTACGGATCACGGACACGGATGCCAATCTTGTGTGCATCCGTGTTCTTTCACGGACCCATTGACTTGAATGGGTCCGTGAACCGTTGTCCGTCCAAAAAATAGGACAGGTCATATTTTTTTGACGGACAGGATACACGGATCACGGTCTCGGCTGCAAAATGGTGCATTTTCCGATTTTTCCATGGACCCATTGAAAGTCAATGGGTCCGCGAAAAAAAAAAACGGAAAACGGCACAACGGCCACGGATGCACACAACGGTCGTGTGCATGAGGCCTAACAGTGATTTTCACAACACCCCATCCCTCTAACAGTGGCCTCTACAGCAATCTGCCCCTTAAAGCCTCCTTCACACGTCCGTGTCCGTGCTCAAATCCGTGAGCAGGTAGTCAGTGATGCATCCGTGAAGCTGTTCGGGAAGGATCTGTGTTGGGTCCGTGTGTCCGTTTCTTGCTGTCCGTGTTGCATCGGTGTTTCACTGACACTGAACAGCTGAAAAATAATCTTCAAAGCATCTCTTCTTAATGATCCGTAAAACACGGATGCAACACAGATGGCATCCGTCCCGTGTTGCATCCGTTGTTTTCATGGACCCATAGACTATAATGGACGTGATGGATCCGGGAACACGGACAAAATAGAGCGTGCATCCGTGCTAAAAACACTGACCCACGGACCGTGCTAAATCACTGATGTCTGAATACACACATTAAAATGAATGGGGACGTGTGCTGTCCGTGGAGAACATGTACAGCACACGTCCGTGAAACACTGACCTCCATAGTGGACTGTCCCCTTAACTGTGACCTCCACAGCAGCCTGCCCCTAGGGTGGCCAGAGGTCCAGTTGTAGACCGGACAGTCTGGCTTTCAGACTCCCTGTCCTTCGTCCGGCGGAGGGCCTGGACGGACACAGGGATGTCTTTTTGAACAGCTCACTCTCAGACAGCAGCACTGTGCTGTCTGAGCGTGAGCTGCAGGGAGAAAGTCATCCTAGCTCCAACCCACCCCTGCTGATTTTTACCCTAATTTTTCAATCCCCGTCGACTGCGGAGTGGGAGGAGCGTGGCCTAACCAGATCAGGGGCGTGGCTTGGCCTGAGTGGCCATCCTACCTGCCCCCTGAACTGTGAACTCCACAGCACTCCGCTCCCTTAACAGTGGCATCCACAGCGCCCTGCCCCTTTAAAGCTGACCTACAGCCGTGAAGAAAAATGGCTGGGTTGTTATGGAAACCTGGTGTAAAACTGTGTATGTGGAGACTAAGGGCCTGCGAGCTTCTATTGTCTGATAAGGGTCATGTGACCAGGCTTCTATTGGCTAATGCATTTTTGGGGAATATCTCAGGAACGGTACGTCCTAGAGAGCTGTGACCCCCAGGTAGAAAGGGATGTGTATACCAAGTTTCGGTAAAATCGATGGTTGCATTTTTGAGTGATCGTGGAACATACATACATACATATATATGTCCTACTTTATATATACCGTATATATAATCTGTTATATATTTAATCACTGTTTAGTAAACTTTTCAATCCCCTAAGTCTTGTCAAGCCACTTTATTCCTGGATCTCAGAATTCAAGGTAAAAATAAATGGGTGAATACTTTTGGTTCTACGAGCTTTGACAGGAGTCACACTGTAAAGGCCCATCAATCTGTGGTCATCAGCCATGACCATATCTGAAAATATCTAGTCCGGTGACTTTGTGCAATTATATAGCGTATAGTCACATTGTAGTAGGTTACTTGGCCGTATGTATTGAGAGAGCGAGTCTTGTAAACCTACTCTATTTATTCATCGTTACTCATACAAAGTAAAAAAGGGTTGGACAGGATTAGAAAACCAGCGCCACACCATGTGTAGTGTAGGGTATTGCAGTTCTGCTCCCTTTGAATGGAGAAGAGCTCCAATACCACACACGTCCCATGGAGTAGCACTGGTTTTTGGAGGACATAAGCCACGTTAGCGTGGCAGTAGTGAATCTATTTAGGTGAGGCAGATTTACCTTCATGTACGCTAGAACACTGTAATCCTCTCTGCGGCTAGGTAAGAAAAACTTCTTGGTACATTGAACAGTGTGTCTTTGTCTTGAGGAGCTCTGAGACTTCCTCCCCCAGTATTATAAGCTTTGATGTGGTCTCCATCCTCCATCATGCTCTTTAGTAATGTGTCTCTTTTGTGAGCGTGTTATTGCTCACATCTCCGAAGAGCAAAGAATATTTACGTGGGAAGACGCAGCCCGATAAGGCCAGTTTCATTCTTGCGGCAGGCTGTTCCAGTAGAGAACAGCCTGCTGTAGTTCTGCAAATTTGGTATTACCGGATACTACTGCCGACCCTAATGACTGTAATGGGGTCTGGTAGGAATCCAGCCGTTACCTGGCAAACATGCCAGGAATTGGCTGGACAAAAACTTTTTTTTTTTTTTTTGTCCGGCCTATTACAGCATTGTCTGCTGGACCTGCCAGCTGTGAAAGAAGCCTAACCTTACTGCCGACTGTATCTGCTGGTCCAGTCATGGGAAAAACAAATAAAATGTGTTAACATGACTTCTTGTTCTGGTTGCAGCTTGCTCATGCCAAGGTGTCACAGACAGAACTGGTGCGGGAGTCCATCAAGAGGAAACAGGAGGCTACTGAGCTGCTCAGATGCCAGGAAGAGCTTCAAGAAAGACTCAATGAGGAGGCCAAAGCCAGAGAGCACTTGGCACTGGAGCTCAGCAGAGCAGAAGGTAAATGCAGTGGTGCACGGCCAAACTCCATTACTCCACATACAGAACATCAGCCTCCAGGGTCTATGATTTGAGAATAGTCCCCTCTCCTCCTATCTGATCCATCCTTAGTGCCTTACTTGGGTGGGTATAGCATGGGTTCTCCCTTACCCTCTATGGAGGCCATACACTTTAGATGTTTAGATGCTCGTTGGGATGACCACTGTCCCTCCCGATATCAGGGAGCGGGGGGACAAGCCACCTCTGGTGGCAGCCTATCTCTCTAGGAAACTCTAGGTTTGGCATTTTGAATTTGAACATGTCCGTCTCTTCCTTCCCCCACCGTTGAGGAAGAGACCAGACACCCCCACACACACCCCATGGTCGGCCTTTCCTGCAAATATCAGTGGGTTGGGTCGATATACATCTAATGTTTATGGCCGGCATTAGAGACCTGTGATCTCTACTTTGACCTTTGGTTTCCATGCTTGTATCATAAGGAGTTGGTGGGAATCTAGCACCAGTCGTCAGAAATGCATGTTGTCCACTCGGGGGAGGCTGCACATGGAAACCACATATTTCTATATCGGCCTATGTCGGTGGGGTCATATTTATGCCGAGTGCAGTGTTCGATCTCCTCTAAGCCACCATGCAAGGTGAGTACAAGTGAAAAAATATATATATATAGTTAGTGTGACCAAATAGCAAGTCTGCCCGTGCGGGTACCGGTGACGGGAGGACCCAACGCCTCCTCAGACTTGCTGTTTGGTAATAGTTTTTTTCACTTGTGCTGACTTGAGATGTTTTTTTATTTTTAGATCCTCCTATTGTATACTCTACCGATGTCTTTTATAGTAAACTATTGCATTTCCCATAAAATATCCCGAGCAGTTTTTTCTCATAGTTTTATGTTGTGCTGTTCCTCTATTTTTCCTCAATTCGGTGATATTACCGTTTTCTGTAGGGTCTGTCCCTACACAATCAGCACCGATCCAAGCCTGCATGTTGAGGAGCGTCCAGCTGTGTGTAGCATGCGGCCAGTATTAGGGTCATGTTGCACGTGGAGCAGTAACACAGATTTCCCACGCAAGGTCCAGGGTTTTATTGATTTCCTGCATTGCTGGAATTTATGAAGCGTTCAGTACTGGAAGCTCTGAGCACGACTGAACTCTGGTATAAGATAAGAGTCTGTTACCTACTTACAGTGTAATGGATATGACCGCCATATGACGCTACGTTTTCCTAGCAGTGGACACTGTGTAGGACACGAAGGGGAGCAAAGCCCTTGTAGAGCAATGACCTCTACAGAACATGCTGTCCAAAAAACTACAGTGTCTCCTGAATACCACTGATAGCAAGAGGCTTGGTCAGTGACAGCTGCCATATAATACACCGCCATCAGGCCGCAGTGATGCTCATTGACGAGGTTGAGAATAGGTGGAATATCGTTGATGAGCAGATATGAATCGTCCTAAGGCCTCATGCACACGACCGTGCCCGTATTGAGGTTTCCAAACCAGGATCCACAAAATTCGGACACTTTCCGTGCACAATCCTCATTTTTCTCACTCCCATTACTAGTAGTACGGACAAGAATTGTACATGCCCTATAATTTGAGGAACTGACCAACCCCCCCCCCCCCCCCCAATGGTAGACATCAGAGGAACCTCTTTTACCTGCCGTTTAACCATTTGTATGTCACTATCAGTGCTGATTGCAAAGTTTAAAGGGGGGTTGTCCAGGATTTTGATATTGATGGCCTGCCCTCAGAACAGGCCGTTAATATCACACCAGTGGGCGTCCGCTATCCTACGTCAACCCCACCCGATCAGCAGTTTGGTAGTACCTAGAAGTGAATGGGAGCAGTGGACTGAGCCGTTTAGTTCCTCTACCCCAAAACAGCTGATTGGTAGGGGTGTCAGACCCCCGCCAATCTAAAAATGATGTCCTATCCTGAGGAAAGGCCATCAATATCAAAATCCTGGACAACCCCTTTAAAGGGACAGCTTGAGTGGAGACCCCTGTTTTATGTCATCACATTCTATCGCTGTGATATGATCGGGGGCCATAACTAATATGGGCATATGGCACAGGGTCCATTGGAGGGGCCTGGGAATGTCGGACCATATTCCCTGTAGTCAGGGTCACGTAGGTAGGCCCTAACATCTGCCTGTGACCAGTTCCTCAATATGACCACCCTGCGATCCAGCAGTGGTTGTGCTTGCACACTGGGAGTGAGACAATAACCTTGGGGTTAATGACAATCCAGTATAATCCATTGAAGAAGCCTCTGTTGGCGGAAAGAATACTGCTGTATCATGACCAGTAACGCCATGATGAAACGCGGCGGACCCCATTGTGGTCTGTCAGGCTCCATTGGTATCCACTGAACACAGCGCAAGTGTGAAACATAGGTCAAGCCAATATCCACGCTGCTAAAATATGACATCTTTATGACTCTGACGATTTGCTCCTGTACTGGAGGAATCTCCTGCAGGGCAGCGTCGTCTGACTTCTATGGCTTTATTATGCAGCTGAAACCCGCTCAAAATTGTAAAAAAAAAAATGTTTTTGGTTGAGTCTGCATTTCAGATGCAAGTAGCTCATGGTGAATCTTCAATACGAACATTCAGAATGGTTTTTGTAGAAAAGTTTTTTTTATTTATTTTTTTTAGTTTTTTGGGGGGGTTTTGTACAAAAAGACTATTAAAAACATGATGTGCACATTTGAGTAATTCTGACGCGTTTCGAACAAGATTCTAGCTGTAGCATAATTTTGTGGCCAATGCCTACGAATATATACACATTGCATGTCACTACGTCTAGAGCTCCACCTCTACGGCATCGCCCTGCCACACAGGGGCGGTATTCTAGAGGTGGAGCTGTAGACGGAGGAATTTGCAGTGTTCTATATATATGTAGGCATTTGCCTCACAATTATGCTACGACTTTGAACTCGCTGTAGAGTTTGAAACGCGTTGCTGTTACTCGAATGTGCACCTCATGTTTTTAGTGGTTTTTTTTTGTTCTTCTACTAATAAAGCTTCGATGGTTTTATGGTTTTGCATGCGGTTGCTGGATACCCATGCTGAATGTTCATATTGAAGCGTCACTTTGGGGTCGCCCTAGACCTAGAGTTTTTCTGTGCAACGCCTGCTGCTAATATGGCGTATCCGCCTGATAGAAGGAGAGCTGTGGTCCGTGTCTGCTCTACGAGTATCACTTAGCTAATGGCGAATATGTCTGTATCTACAGATACATGTATGTAAATATACAGATGCAGCAGAGGCGAGTTTGTTATGTGTTGAAGTATGGCTCTGCGTTATCTTTTGGTTTCCGTAGGGCGGTGAGTTATTCTAATACATGAGGAATTCCGCTCTGCTTCATCCATACCATGTTCGCCAGTGTGCCGTCTGTATTCTCTCCGTATTACCCAGCTTATTTTTTTTATTACTATTGACATTGGCTTTTTTTTTATTTTAACTACCGGTTTTACAGACTTTTTACATCGGCAGTGCCTTATAGAGCAGGAGGGGCAGAGCAGATTGATATATAGTTTTGTGGGAAAAGATTTGGTACAACTAACCATTTATTAATCTAATTCTACTCATTTAGTGCTTAGGAGTCCAGTGGGCGGTCCTGTCAGTAATTGACAGCTATCTCTGATCACACAGTCATAGAGGGAAGGCTGTCAATCACTGATGGGACCGCCCACTGGACTCCTCAGCAGAGTGTTAGATCCATAAGTTACAAATTATACTAAATCTTCTCCCACAGAACTATATATCCATCTGCTCAGCTCCTCCTGCGCTGTAACCTGCTGCACGCAGATCAGGCCACATCTTTAACAGGACAGGGTCCCTTTAAGGCTACATGCACACGACCATTGTGTGATTTGCGGATCTGCAAAACATGGATGGCGATTGTGTAATTGCAGAACGGCGCGGACAGCAATTAATATAACTGCCTATTCTTGGCCGCAAAACGGACAAGAATAGGGCAGGTTATATTTTTTTTGCGGACCACGGAACGGAGCAACAGATGCGGACAGCACACGGAATGCTGTCCGCATCTTTTGCGGCCCCATTGAAGTGAATAGGTCCGCATGCAAGCCGCAAAAACGGCGGCTCGGATTCGGACCAAAACAACGGTCGTGTGCATGAGGCCTAATTTTTTTTTTGCAGACTGACATTATTTTAATGAGTTATATATAACGTATTGAGTTAATGGTATTCATTTTTCGGAGGGAGAGGTAGAAAAAAAACATCAGGTTCTGTTTTTGCAAGGTTCACCTTTATTCTGCGGGACGCTACGATTATGGCAATACCAAATGTATAGTTTTTTATGCTTTTACACAATACAGTGTCACGTAAGGGGCATCAAACACTTAATACATACTTACCAACATTTAAGGTGCGCCTGTCAGCAGGACCAACCTATTAAACCAGATATACTGCTTGATGGGGTTGATCCTTCTGACTATGATACCTGCTTTGTAAAAAAAAAATATGTTGCAACAAAAAAAAATATAGACTGTTAATCTTTTTAATCTCTAACAAAAAAGGGTTGTCCAGTTTGGAGAATCCCTTTAAGCACATTGGTGACCACCATTATATCTCCCATTGAGATAGTATCACAGCTTTCCTAGACTTCTGAATGGAAAGTCTGCCCCGTCATTCAGGGATATGGAGAAAGGAGGATGCATCCCAGCATAGCCTTTCAGATTTATTGGTGATGCTTTTCTGTCGTTTTCATCAAGTTAAGGGCTTGTTCACCCGAATGTGTGATGCCCGTTGCCGTATTGCGGACCCGCAATACACGGGCACCGATCTGTAGCCATTCCACATCACGGATGCAGACCCATTCATTACAATGGATCCGGAGATGCGGAACAGAATACTACGGAAGCACTACGGAGTGCTTTCTGGGGTTCCGTTCCGTGCAAAAAGATAGAACTTGCTCTATCTTTTTGCGGAATGGAAGGATCGCGGACCCATTCAAGTGAATAGGTCTGCGATCCCCATGCGCCTGCCCCACGGATGGTGCCCGTGCATTGCAGACCGCAATTTGCGGTCCACAACATGGGCTTCACACGTTCGTGTGAACGAGCCCTAAGGACTATACATTGTTGTTGCTTTTTTCTTCTTTTTTTGGGTGCAGCGCTTTACCTCGCCTTTCCCATTGTAAAGGGATACCGCTGAAAGTCTATTACCTTGCACTGCTTGCCCTCAGGCCCATTCTATGCTTCCTTGTGACTGATGGCGGAATGAACGAGAAACTATGGGCAGGTTGATCATTAACTCTGTGCAGTAAGCACCAAAACTTACGGAGAAAGGGTTTTTAGAGGGGACAGGTCACCGTGAAAATTCCACATCCTCGATGCCTCCCTCCTACAGTACCAGTTAGGTTGGGCACCATAAATGATTTGGTCATTCAGAAGTCATGTCGTAACTCGCTGGTCAAGCTTCTTCGCCCCAATGTTTTTGTGTTTTTAGTCATGGTGGCGGCCAACCACAGAGTGACCCCTTTTTATTGATTTTGAGAGGCCACAGGGGTTTACAATGAGTCAAGGAGCCACCACCTACTGACATTTGGAGGTCGCTAGGTTCTTTCTGGATCATTAGTTGTACCTTTAAAGGGAACCTGTCACTGAGATTTTGTGTATAGAGCTGAGGCCATGGGTTGCTAGATGGCCGCTAGTACATCCGCAATACCCAGTCCCCATAGCTCTGTGTGCTTTTATTGTGTAAAAAAACGATTTGATACAGATGCAAATTAACCTGAGATGAGTTCTGTCCCTGACTCATCTCACGTACAGGACTCATCTCAGGTTAATTTGCATCTGTATCAAATCGTTTTTTTACACAATAAAAGCACACAAAGCTATGGGGACTGGGTATTGCGGATGTACTAGCGGCCATCTAGCAACCCATGTCCTTGGCTCTATACATAAAATCCCGGTGACAGGTTCCCTTTAAGTAAACATTTGGGGATGTAACTGTTCCCAAAAATGTACAAATGAGGTGTCCAGCAAATGTGATGTCTCCATAAAACCAGAAGTTTACTACAGAGGGAGTAAAATACAAGTAATGCTGATGCGTTTCGGCCTACACTAGCCCCTTCTCAAAGCAAACTGACATATAATGAACACATGTCCCCAAAAATGTAGTAGATGCCAGCCGGTGAGAGGAGATAATGTAAATGTACAGATCCTGGGGGAAGGTTCTCTTTAAGTGGATTTTCCACTTTGTATAATGTTACCCAGAAGGGTCCCTTCACAATGAGATGATCACAGAGACCCCTGTTGTCTAGAACTAACTTCTGGGGGAACCTCGCAGGAAGTGTTCAATTCTTCTGCAGTGCTTCCGCAGGGGAAGTGCAGCATTACATAGTTCTTCATTCTTCCATGTTCTGCTCCTTCCTGCAAGTGCCCTGGTAAATTGCTCTTTGCATTGAATTGCTTCACAGTCCCTCCCCTTTGCTGTCAGTGACAGCTGTGGCATCCAACCAGGAGACCCCTACAGCTGTCACTCAGAGGGGAGGAGCTAGCACAATAAAACATCATTTTCATACTACTCCTGTTAATAAATGTTCCACAAAAAGTCTGTTTGAACTACTCTCCCCAGCCCCTGCCTAGTGGTGTCAGCAGTTTAACATGGTGAAAACTGCTGACAGATTCCCTTAAAGGGATATTCTGGTTGTTGCACGTTACCCCCTATCCTGTCTATAAGATCCCTACCACTGGGACTCCCACCGATCACAAGAACAGAGATCCCATACCCCTTGAAGAACCAACCCCCCACCCCCGAAACAAATGGACAGGCACTTCATTCATCTCTACTGGAGTTATGGAGACGCACTTGGCTATTTACGGCACTTGCATAGATCTTAATGGAGAGGCAATTTGTATACCCATGGGCTCCCTGTTCTTGTGATCAGTGGTAGGACCCACACCGATCTAATAGTTACCTTGTGAATAGGGGATAACCTGTAACAACTGAAATGCCCCTTTTAGTGATTGGGAAAAACAATTGCGATAGTAGTGTTGGGAAACTGGTCACAATTGGTTTCGATCATTGCAGAGACGCATCAAGCTTCAGAATCCCCAGTGATCGGGGAAATCACTGGCTAACTATTCATTTCTGCAACAGCGGCCACTACAGGTGAAATGTAGTATTGCCTGTCAACCATTCAAATTCCTGTAGCAGGCATACATGCGGTACATTTAACACACGAACCACCGTAGCACGAGCCGCTGCCCGCTCTGGCTCCTAGAAGGGGGTCCTCTATGACCTTTACAAGATTTCCCCCTTGTAGGTGCAGCTTTCATGAATGACGCTGATTCTTCTACAGCCGTGTCCTGATAATTTAACGTGTCAGCATTACGTGTCATTAGTATGTTTGGTCAATAGCACGGGCATCACATAAACACGGGCGCAGAAATCGTCAGAGGGATTTCTTATTATGGAAACTGTTTCCATGGAGGTCACCAAGAATCCTTCAGATACAGCGAGGAGATGACAGCTGGAATTCAGAGACAAAGCTATAAAACCTGTGCGGACCTGTCCTGTCAATATTTATCTGCTATTAATAAGTGATGTGCCTGCAGTGAGTGGCGGCACATTTATGTAATCCCTTTCACGCTTACTGAGTTGTGCAGTTATGTGCATTATCTGTGGTCGCGTAGCAATTGTATGGACGAGGCAGGTGTAGAGCAGATCAGCCACGTCCTGGAAATCCGCTTATGTCCTCTGTAGGAGGAGATACTATTGTGTATGAACGAAGTATACACCGTCATACACAGCATTGTGTAAGCCGCAGTCTTTTATTTTATTCCGCATTGGAACACTATTTCACAATTTATATAATGAATAAGTCTACATAAAAAAAATTAGAAATAATAGTAAATAAAATACATTATATACATTAAGTTTCATAATCTTGTACTGCATTATACTCCAGAGCTGCACTCACTGTTCTGCTGCTGGAGTCACTGTGTACATTACAGTGTACATACATTACATTACATTACTTATCCTGTACTGATCCTGAGTTACATCCTGTATTATACTCCAGAGCTGCACTCACTGTTCTGCTGCTGGAGTCACTGTGTACATACATTACTTATCCTGTACTGATCCTGAGTTACATCCTGTATTATACTCCAGAGCTGCACTCACTATTCTGCTGGTGCAGTCACTGTGTACATACATTACTTATCCTGTACTGATCCTGAGTTACATCCTGTATTATACACCAGAGCTGCACTCACTATTCTGCTGGTGCAGTCGCTGTGTACATGCATTACTTATCCTGTACTGATCCTGAGTTACATCCTGTATTATACTCCAGAGCTGCACTCACTATTCTGCTGGTGCAGTCACTGTGTACATACATTACATATCCTGTACTGATCCTGAGTTACATCCTGTATTATACTCCAGAGCTGCACTCACTATTCTGCTGGTGCAGTCACTGTGTACATACATTACATTACTTATTCTGTACTGATCCTGAGTTACATCCTGTATTATACTCCAGAGCTGCACTCACTATTCTGCTGGTGCAGTCACTGTGTACATACATTACTTATCCTGTACTGATCCTGAGTTACATCCTGTATTATACCCCAGAGCTGCACTCACTATTCTGTTGGTAGAGTCACTGTGTACAGACATTACATTACTTATCATGTACTGATCCTGAGTTACATCCTGTATTACACTCCAGAGCTGCACTCATTCTGCTGGTGGAGTCACTGTGTACATACATTACATTACTTATCCTGTACTGATCCTGAGTTACATCCTGTATTACACTCCAGAGCTGTACTCACTATTCTGCTGGTGCAGTCACTGTGTACATACATTACTTATCCTGTACTGATCCTGAGTTACATCCTGTATTATACTCCAGAGCTGCACTCACTATTCTGCTGGTAGAGTCACTGTGTACAGACATTACATTACTTATCCTCAGTTGCATCCTGTATTATACTCCAGAGCTGCAGTCACTCTTTGTGTACATACTGTATGGTAAATTGCTTATCTTGTACTATACTGCTTGCATCAGAGGTGAAATCTTTCAGCATTGCTTGCTTTCCTGCTGATCATTCTGCACTCTCACTGCCCCTCTACATTATAGGAGCTCAGCAAGCTTGTTTACTGTTTCTAATAACAACCAGAAGAATTGTGAATGCAGCTCTGGAGTATAATGCAGGATCAATACAGGATTTATGTAATATACAGTATTTACAAACACTTGATACCTTTAAAGGCTTATCTGAGTATCCATAATGAATCTGAATTATAAAGCACTGCGGAAGATGTTGGCGCTATATAAATAAAGATGATATTATTATAATGCATTGCCCTCTGGTGAAGTGGTGACATGCCAAGTGCTGTGTGAGATAATTGTTAAAGGGGTTGTCACGCCAGAGATCCAGATCATCGCCGCTGATCTGGCTCTGAGACCTCCAGCAATCCGCTGATACTGTTAGGCGCAGTACCAGCTGTACTTTCCCCCCACAGCACCAACTACTGGGGAACTATAGTATTACATGCATCTAATAATGGACAGACTGGGTCCCTAGAGCAAAAGTCGCTGTTAGAAGCCTTGGCCCCCTTGCTCATAGTCGCACCCCTTCTTCCTCGGTCACATACCATATTCTTAATAGGGCACATGGAAAGTTTTCCTGCTAACAGGAAAGAAGCTGAATTTAGTATAATCTTTAGGTGTGATTGGAGTATAATAAAATCCATCCCGCTAATCACATTATTTTCCTCGCAGTTTTATTCAGTCTTGGTCTTTCGTTTCGACTCTCCACTAACAGGTGTGTCCCCCGTTACTCTCTCCAGGCCTCCTCGATGGGTACACAGACGAAAGAGTCTTTCTTGAAAAGCAAATGCAGGAAAAGAACGACCTCATCCGGCATCTTGAACAGGAGCTGCAGAATACAGGTAACAGATTGCAGGAGCTGGAGCAGGAGAGGCAGCAGATCGACGAGGAGAAGGAGCTGCTGTCCCGCCAGAAACTTGCCCTGAAAGCCGATGCAACGCCAGCTGAGCAACGTAAGTGTCCCCGCCATAAACTTTTATTATACCTGTAATTGTACCTGTCTGGTGTCCGTCACATTATTACATATTGTCACTGCATCCCCATAACACAGGGCTCCGCCCGGCAGATGATGACACAGTGATCAGGTCTTCATACTAACAACATAATGGCTCCAAAAAGTAATTTAACCTGTCACAGTCAGGACAGTAGATTATGGTAGATTGTTCTGCAGTATGGTGGCACAGAGACTTCTTATATATTACCAGGGCAGGATAGTAGTGGAAATAGAATATGCTAGGGAGGGACTTAGTGAAGGTCCACCTTAAAGGACCATTTTCGAGGTTCAAAATTCTGTACTGCCACCACTAGGGGGAGCTCAGGAGCCTACTGTATACTGTTCTGGTATTGAGTTCAGTGTATGCACTAAGCTCCCTCTAGTGGTCACTGCAGGTAAACGCAATGGTTTTCTTGAAACTTAGTTTTCTGCTACTTAGCTATTGACGGCCTGTCCTCAGGATAGGTCATCATTATCAAATCAGTGGGGGTCTGATCAGCTGTTTAAAGAGTCCGTGGCGCTCATAAGAGCTTTGCATCCTCTTCAATGTTTACCTAGATTGTAGCGGCACTGCCGGGTCGGTACAGCGTTCTCACTATATCAAGTGAATGGGATTAACAGCTGTAATTACATTGCACCGCTGCTACAGTCTAACCTGCGGCCCTCCAGCTGTTGTAAAACTACAACTCCTATCATGCTCGGCTGTAGGCTGATAGCTGTAGGCTTTCCGGGCATGCTGGGAGTTGTAGTTTTACAACAGCTGGAGGGCCACAGGTTGAGCATCCCTGGTCTAGGAGGTCAACACTGAAAAGGATGCAGACCTTTCTGATATTGATGACCTATCCTGAAGATAGGTAATTAACATCTGTAGCCCAGACTGCCTCTTTAAGGAATCCTTTAATTCAGGCTCAACCTGCGGCCCTCTAGCTGTTGCAAAACTACAACTCCAAGCATGCCCTAATAGCTGTAGGCTGCCCAGGCATGCTGGGAAGTGAAGTTTTGCAACAGCTGGAGGGCCGCAAGTTGGGCATCCCTGCTTTAATGAATGCTGACACTCAGATTGCAGTAATTCTTCAGAACGTGGTCTCCGGCTGCACACATGAGCAGCCCCCTCTCTGCTCGCTCTCCATCTGTATATGGCTCAGCACGATATACGCAGGCAGACGGAGAGCAGACGGACACGATTAGCACATTGTACATTTTCATCCCATCTTTCACCATTTCCTTCTTCTTGGTTCTGCGTTCTGTATGCAACCGTTCAGCAGCTTAGACGGCAACTTAGCAAGTACCCCTGTGCGCCACTATAATAAAAACGGATCACCGGGGAGGCGGATCTGGTCCTCCGCTGGCAGTGAGGAGATTTTATGCACATTCAGTAATTAGTATGGTAATCAGCCAGACTTGAATGCCAGTTAGACCAGAATGCTAATTACTCTACCATGCTCCAGTCTATGATCAGCTGGTCATCAGAAGGTAAAGAGAAGATTATAGAGTCTTGAGCTTTTTGGGGGGGATATTTTTAAGGGTATGGCCACACAGTCAGGTTTCCTGATGCAGTTTTGAAAGCCAGGAGTAGAAGTCCGATCTGCCCTTTATACTTTTTTCCTTTTATGATCTACTCCCGATTTTGGCTTCCAAACCTGCATCAAGAAACCTGACCGTGCGGCCATGCCCTAATTCTTCAATGTAGTTGAAAGCAATAAATAAAAAAATGGCTGCTTATTTTTTATTCCAAGAACAGCGCCACTCCTGTCCACAGGATGTGTCTGGTATTGCGGCTCAGCTCCTTTTAGATAAATTTAAGAATTGATATGAACAGAATGATTTCCGTACTCAGTGGAAGCAGATCCCAAATAAATCAGCTCAACCATAGGAACCGATCCTTTCATCTTCCACTTACACGGAAGAGATTCTGTTCATGACAGTATAAAGAGGAGCTGCTGCCGCTCCTGGTATGTCCACTTGGCTAAATATTTGCGTTTTGTGTATTCTCTGTAAAAACGCCACACTGTGCCATTCTTCTTTTACTCCTCCTGGGCGTTACCAATCCCTTTGTTAAGGCTTAAAGGGTTGTGCCACTAATATAAATATATCCCGCCCCAACAGATATCACTCACTTTCTCCAAATACCACAGTTTATCAAGGCCGCCTTAGGGCTCATGCACACGAAACGTATTATTTTTTTTTCTGTGTCCGTTTCTTATTTATTTATTTTTTTGCGGCCTGTATGCGGAACCATTCACTTCAATAGGTCCGCATATAACAGGAAATGACTCTGTGTGCATTCCGTTTCCGTATGTCCGCATGGCCGGTCCACAAAAAAAACAATGCAGTACAGATGTATCACGGACGTCATGTGTATTTTTTTGCGGATCCGTGTTTTGCGGACCGCAAGATACATATGGTCCTGTGCATGAGCTCTTATTCTAAAGTTATTAGCCCTGGGGGATAGGAAAAAACTGCAAATTACGTGAATAAAAAAAAAAAATAAACTCTCTAAGGAGAAGTGGGAGCTAAAAGTAACTGATGGAAATAAACTTGTGAGTGAAAAGTAGTTCATGGCACAACCAGTTTAATGGTAACGCCCAGTTGACAATTTAGGAAGGGTACAAAGTAAAGTCCTAAGAAAATGCTCCAGAATTGATGTTTAAAGGAGAATGTAATTACGGTATTTATTAACCCCGACATGTCCGGAGGGCAGACCAATGTTTCCTTTCTGTCCTCGTGATTATAGTTGTTACTGTAACACAAGTGTTTTCTTCCGTTCTTGGAGTATAACATGTTGTATAGGGTCTCCAGAGCCCTCTCACTCGCCTGCCTCCTCAGGTAAGGGCCCTCAATGTGACACGTCCTGGTAAAGCCAAGGGGCGTGGCTTCCTATAAGCCCCGATGACATCATCGGGCACCTCGGGACATTACCGGGACCTGCGCATTGGGAATAACGTAGCATTCACATTTACTGTTTGCAGCACATTATTCACCCCCCGTTCTTCTTCCCTATGCCGCTCTCTCTTCTTTCCAGTTGCAGAAGACCTGTACACGGCATGTGAATTACACTGCATTTGTTTTGTTCTCTATTCTCCCAGGCTTAGTAGAAGCTGCAGTCGTTGCAGCTCCCGAAGAAGGTGTGTTTGTACCTCCCGCATGGCCGACCTACAATCTGGTGTTTTAATGGCTACGATTTGGGAATGAACTAATCCTATGGCTTTTTGGGCTCCTTGCACTAACACATTTCTGGCTTTCCGCTGCTCACTTACCTGCTCCTGTGCCTAATCACTTCTCCTGACCCCTTTTTGCTAGCAAGGGGTTAAACTCCTACCTCTCATTAACCCACTTCTCTACAAATGAATAACCATCATCTTATCCGTCAACCAATCACAGTGACTTTCCCTCCTTTACATCCCGCGATCCGGAATTCTTTTTCGCCTCCCTTCCTCTCCCTCCCAAATCCTCAGAGGCAAATCCTCAGTCCTTTTAGATTGCTTGTCTCGCTTTGTCACTATTGCGTTGGATCACAGATGATCGCTGTGTCCCGTAAGATGATGGTCATAGGCAGGGGTCGCTGGAAACAGCGATTTGTAAGAAAATTGCATTTTGTGTTTGGTGATTTTCTTCTCATTCGCCTGTTTCACATTAATCACCTTTGTGATGGTTTCTCTCTCCCTTGTAACAGCACCCGGTGAAAGTCTGCAGTTTGCTCCAAAGCGTAAAAAGTATTGGTTTATGTATAGTGTATGCCTGACTGCACCCGGTGCACTGGGCCCTCACCTCCTGGCTTTCATCATGCTGCGGAAAAACATTGGATTTTTTTAGTTAAAAAAAATTACAATTCTGGTAAAAATATGGAAATATTTGGGGCATTTACAAATCTTTTTGCTATTTCCACTTTCAAATGCACATGTAGATTCAGTAGATCCCTCGCTTTTCCTCTTCCTTACCCCTAGTAGTTAGCAATATAGGAATTAGAAGAAAAAAAAAATTGTGCCTCCCCCCTTCAAAAACAGCACTTTTGTCCTTGAGCTGTGTCTGGTATTGCAGGTATTCACTTGAATAGAGGTGAGTTGTAATACCAGACACAGCCTATAGACAAAAGTGGCGCTGTGAAAAAAAAATATTTTTATTATTTCTGGAAACCTTTTTAATCCAGCACTATAATTGCTAAAATATATATATATATATTTTTTTTTTTTTTGTTTTGTTTGGGCGTTGTGAAAAATCTGCCTTGAAGACCTTGAGGCCAAATATATATATATATATATATATATATATATATATATATATATATTTTGTTGTTGTTGTTTGTAAAGAGATTGTCAACATGGGACAATCCCTATTTGTTAGAACAAAAAACTGATTACAAAGTGCCCTCCTGGTGTGATCTCTGATGGAAACCTGGCAGTAAGTGTTCAATTTCCCTGCAGCGCCACCACAGGGGAAATTAAGTATTACACAGTTCTCAATGAACTGAATGGGTTATCAGTAGAGATGAGCAAACTTCTGTTTTCAAGTTCGGCGTCCAAGGTTTGGGTTCGGGATATCTAAGAATTCCGTTATGGATTCCGCTACCACAGACCAGAAGTTATGGTCCATAGCGGAATTCTTAGATAACCCGAACCTTGGACGCCGAACTTGAAAACAGAAGTTCGCTCAGCACTAGTTATCAGGACAGGACAGGTCCTCCAGAGAGAGATGTTCTTTGTGGCCACTCTCCACTCTGTCCAAGAGATGAAGATGCCGAACAGAGAACTCCCCTCTATTAAAGGAGTTATCCCATGAGTAATGTAAAAAATGAAAATCAAACATCGTATAGTACATGGCAGTATCTTTCTAACAAAGCTAGAACCTTCCCTGTACCTCACATGGATCCAGAGATCTCCACATTAATTGGTCTACTAGATTTATATCAAGCTGGCAGCTCAGGGGAGTGTCTTTTCTGCTGCAGCTCAGGGGGCGTGTCTCAGCTCTACCTATCACAATTCAGGAGGCAGCTGAAGGTTGAAACTGAGCATGTGCGGCCTTCTCAGTGAGCATGTCAAAGAAATAAGAAAGAAACAAACTGCAGGTGGCGCTATGCAGATACATTTTATTGAATAACTCAGCAGCTATGCTAAATTTTTAATTACATGCAATTGCAAAAGAATTCAGATCCAGCTGCTGGTTTGATAACTGTAGAATATTTTTCATGGGACAACCCCTTTAAGCACAAGTTTTCTGATACAGTATATGATAACCCCTTTAAAATGGTATTCCGGTTATCCCCTTTCTCATGATCGATAGGTAACCCAGCAGTTGGACCTCCATGATCTAATAGAGGATAACTGGACTACCCCTTTAAGGGAACGTGGCACCATTTTTTATAATGTCCTCTCGGAGGACAGCATAAACTGGTGACAGAGACCCTCTTTCATATGCAGGGTCACTTTTTTATTTTTTTCATGCAGTAGTCTTCTTAAATTCCCTATGTGCCACTGCAGCAGGACCCAAGTGCTGGAGTCCGCTCAGTGATGTGCATTTGAGTCCTTGTATTTATGAGCTCCTGGCTCCCTCCGCCTATCTGACGCTGATTAGCAGTTTTCTTCCTATACAAAGTATAAGGAGAAAGCTGTCAATTGTCCGTGGTGAGCCAGAAGCCCACGAATGTCCGGACAAAAAATTGACTCCACCCAAAAATATTGACTCTCTATCACCAGAGTATGCTGCCCTCCTATAGGATAGATTCTCTTTAAAGGGTTATTCCGGGTTTTAATGATTACCTTTATTCCTTTAGAGAATACGATGTTGAACAGTTCTGTAATATACATCTATTTAAAATTTTGCTGTCAGACCTTTATTATATCCATACAGTAGCCTCTCCCTAAAGAAAAGAAAATACTGCCATGTTTTAGTCCCGTAAATTCCATCCATAGCTGGATAAGACTAAACATGGTATCAGTCATGTGATCCTTCATGTGACCCTCACGAGTATCATGTGGCTTTCAGTTAGCTACCCAGGTATCTGACAGGTGGATAGTAGTGTATTAGAGAGCAGGACATATAAAGTGTATACAGTATTACTAACTGCAGCAGTATACCATCATGCCTGTCTGTGTAGAAGCAGATCTCTGTGTGGGGTGTTACAACATCACCTAGAGACTGGCAGCCATTATACAAATCACCCAAAGACAGGCAGCCATATAAATGCACACAGTGATGTAGTTAGTGTAAAAAAAAATAAAAAACACTATTCCACCACTAGTCCTATTTACTTATCACATGAATGTGTCCTGTGTGCTGACTCAGCACATATACATGTTATTGTAACACTGCTGCTTACTGAATGTCACGGATTACCGTATATGATGTGAAGGGTGTCACATGACTGATGCCATGTTTGTTAGGCGACTGATACATGGGCTATACCACTACTACATGTAGGGGTCAACTGTCTGATATAAGAAAGGCATGTATGCCAAATTGTAAATACATGTATATTAGAAAATTGTATGATTTCTTATTATATAAACAAATGGAAAAAAAAAAAATTTGGAAAATTCCTTTAAGTCTGGTATTGAGAGCAGTGTTGGGGTAAATGTCTTAAACACAGCTGTAATATTTGGATGGAAGTAGGCCAGACCAGCAATAAAGTGGATGACACAGCCATGGCTCGTCTACATTGTGCATTGTTTATAGGTTTAATTACATAGCTCCTACTATATATATATATATTTGTGAATGCTGCAGATATCTTTTCACATTGGGTAACCTCTTATAATATATAAAGACTGGTTCTCGGCTGCGCCGACCAATTATATAACAGGACGCCTGCTGCAGGCTAGACAGATCGGGGTGTCACTTGTTGGAAACTTTCAAACACTTCAAGTCGATCCAATGTTTTTCCTCACATGAACCTTCAGGTTTTCGAGACACTTGTGATTGGAGGTCGTCACCCGTGAATTGTGACTGATGGGATCTTTGTGACCCTCCCCTAACAGAGCTGCTGGAAGAGACCGAGAAGCTACTACAGGAGAAAATCGAGGTGCAGCGTCAGGCCGAGAAGGACTCCGGGGACCTCCACAAACAAGTGAAGGTCCTGGAAGTAGAGCTGGAAGAGCAGGTGAACCGGTACAAGGAACTGGAGCAAGAGAAGAACGCTGATCTAGAAGATCTCCGCCAGAAGAACCTTTCCTTGGAGAAGCAACTGGAGAAGACCCGCAGATTCTTAGATGTAAGTCTAAAACCTGTGCACTCTGAGGGGAGGACGGCATTTGGGGTCCAGTCAGAAAGCTTTACGTTTAGCTCTCTTTTTAACCCCTGAAAGACCAGCATTTTTTTTATATTTTTTTTCCATTTTGTTTGGCCTCTCTGCATTTCAGCAGCCATAACATTGTTTTTTTATTGTCCTTATTTTACACTATTATAATTCTGTGTACAGTCAACCCTGGGGTCATTTCTAGGTCTTCTGGGGATGACTGCACGGGGATCGCCTGATCATGTCACCGGGAAATACAGTGACCCAATTAAAGTCGGGATTCCCCTTTAACCATGCCGTAGTCAAAGGATTAAACAACCGGGTTTAATTTTCTTTCCTATTTTGGCCATTAGACATCCGAGCATCTGCTTCATGGCACCACTGGACAATCACAGAGGAGGACTTATTCTACAGCACCGTAAAAAAAACATGGCACGGTAGAATAAGGCACCTAAGGGATTGTGCCACAAATATAATATATCCCGTTCTATCAAAACTGTCTTATTCTAAAGTTATTACCCTTCCATTGCACTCTGTGGCGGAATCAGTTGCTGTAGATTTAGATTGCATCCTGTATTGGAGCCTCGTGGTGTAGGACGTAGGAAAAGCCATTGGTAACCACGAGGGATGTGGTTATTGTCACCCAGTCTGCTGATGTCCGGACACGTCTCACTGCCCTGAGGCATGATGGGACAGCAGTCACATGACAAACCAGGAAGTAGGATTCAAGCATGGGGGATAAGAGAAAACTGCAAATGAGGTATATTGAAAAAATATATATATATATCCAAGGAGGAACGGGAGTTGTTAAGGGCTCAGCTTCGAGATCACCGTAGAGGCGATTCGTGCTAATAAGTATCTATGAATTTGTATGAAGTCATTTTTTGGGGATTTTGCTAAAAACTAGTCAATACAAGCCCTCTGGTAAGTAGACAGAACACCCAGCATGACTTCTTGTTCTCCCAGTGACCCCATTTTTTTTATATTAGAGGTAAAATGCGTTGAAAATTAGATTAGGTCATCAATATCTGATTGGCATGGGTCTGACACCCGGCGGCACGCCTGCCAATCAGCTCTTTCAGGGTATTTCCAGAGCCAGTAGTTGGCGATAGAACTTCACAGCTCCGTCCATTGTGTAGTGGATGGGTCTGGTTAGTGCAGTAGTCGCTTCGAAGGGATCACTGCTGTGGACGGAGCTGTGTTCTTCTGGCACTGGAGATTCCCCCGAGACAGCCGATTGGCATTGGTGCAGGGTGTCGTAACCCCGCAAATCAGATGATGATGGCCTATCCTGAGCATAGGCCATCCATAGTAAAGCCCTGGACAGAAATTTAAAAAGTAACTTAGAGATTAGGGCCATTTTTTTGGCTCGTGATCTTCCAAATGTAGGCCCATTAAGGGCTATAATTTTAATTTGCCTCTGACCTGAGGAAACAGCTGACTCTACTCGGCCCAGATCATAGCTATTACTAGGTAAGTTTCTCTAATGTAAAATTTGTCACTGCATGAACTGTGCAAAAGACTTTGTGGAGGAAAAGAGATGCCTTCATTTGGCATGGAAAGGGTTCTTTACAGTACAAGCAGATTAACAGGTATTAACAGCAAAACAGCTTGACCTGAATGTATATGATTGTCCTTGTGTGATCCGGGAATTTAAGTTGACCTCTCACCGGGGACACCAGTGCGGCAATCATTTTCTCTACAATGGCCACCATAAGTGAGACGTAAGCTTAGTTGATGGTCTTTCAAATGAATGGCCATCCATATAACGCGTGCCAAGTCGAGTCCACAAGAGTGGGAGCTGCTTTTATAGAGTTGGATCTCTAGTCAGAGGGAGACAAGTTTTGGATATGGGCATTTAGGGTTATCCCAGTTCCATACAGTGAAGGACTGGTCTAGTATTTCTTCCATCAGCTCTTTGAGCTTCTGTCGCCAGCAAGTGTCTGGGCTGAGCCATCGCACTGGATGACCATGGCACTTTCCCCAGGAGCCCCCTGGCTAGAGCATCTCGAGGGCTCTGGCCCATCCAGCCCTGTATGGAAAATAAGTCCATTAGGGTCAGTCTGTGCCATCATGGGATCCGAGCTCATTATTTGTTGTGTGTGTGTGTTTCATGAGGTTTTCTGCTGATTTGGGTTCATCCTTGTCATGCAGGAACAGGCAGTCGATCGGGAACACGAGAGGGATGTATTTCAACAAGAAATCCAAAAACTAGAGCAGCAGATGAAAATGCCACAAAGACATCAACCCATGAATGGTCACCAGAGCAATGAGGTGAGAGGTCATATTCCTAGCTGACATTTTCCTGGGAAATGTTGCTGTAGCCGAGAGAGAACATCGCGCCAATGGCAGTAGGTGAAACGGATGGTGGACGGCATGTGACAACTAAAGAGCACTAAACACAGAAAATACACAAAAAAGTAAAAAAAATAGATTCCAGCTCTTTGTGTAATATTACAGTTAAAAGAAATATATAAAGACATTTTCTCTGCGTGTCCCAGGTGCTCAGTCATGTCCCCTTTAATCCTCCTCAATCACCTGTGTCTGGCTGTAAGACAACTGGCTGCAGCAGGAGCCCCCCCCCCCTCCTCATTTAATAAAATTATTGTTGAAGGGGTTGTCCCATTATAGACAGGATATGCCCCCCATTGTCTTATAGGTGTGACCCGCACCTATATAGAGAACGGAGCCCCGAAAGTGAAGGAGGGCGCACTGCGCATGCGCAGCCGCCCTTTATTCATTTTCTATGGGGCCGGCGTAAATAGCCGAGCGCTGGCTCGGCTATTTCCGTCGAGCCCATAAAAGCGAATGGGAGCAGTGGCCGGTCATTTGCGGTGCGCTCTCCTTCACCTTGCGGGGCTCTGTTTCCGATATAGGTGCGATGTCATGAGTGCCGCCGCCTCCTCTTCAAACAGCTGATCAGCAGGGGTGCCGGGTGTAGGCTCCCCGCTGATCAGATATTGATGACCTATCCTGAGGATAGATAGGTCATCAATATTAGGGGCTGGACAACCCCTTTAAGGTCCAGGCTATACAGGATGAGGGGTTAAATCCAATTCAAGCAATTACTAGAGTATAGTGTGTGACAACACTGATTGTGATTGTGAATTGTTGTTGCTATGAATGTCCATAGGAATCAATAGAAAACGGCAATATTCTGTATGAAAGTCACAACATCAAGCTATAATTGCCAAAATATCAGAAATTTGATCCTGTCCTAAAGAAGTTTCCAGGATTAGGAAAAATGACCAGTAGGCACACCTGTCTGTGTGTTTTGCCCATGGACAGGGCTCGCAGCTGAGAAAATGTCCTGTTGACTTCTATGGGAGAGTGCAGTTAGTCTCTGTGATAAGTGTCGAGGTCACTGTGCATGGAGAGGGAGCTGAGCGGTCATCCTGTTCGATAGATTCCTTTTACCTTTTAATCAGTATTCCGTGCAGGATCAGACCACACACAGGTTTACGTGTAGTCTGTAACCACGGGGAAACATACTTTTGCAGTGGAGCTGTGTGCACAAAACGAGCAATAAAATGGTTGCAAAAGTGCAGATACATCGTCATGTTTCTTTTTTTTTATTGATATTTCTATTCATGTGGGTCACTGATAGGTGGAAAAACTAGAAAGCAACCTTAAGGAAAAGACGGACAAGTGCAGTGAACTTCTGCTGTGCAAAGAGCAGCTGCAGCGAGACGTGCATGAGCGGAACGAGGAGATTGAGAAGCTGGAGTGCAGGATTCGGGAGCTGGAGCAGGCTCTGATCATCAGCAGTGACAGCTTACAGAAGGTAAGTCTCCGCCACATCGTGTCCTCGCACGCTATAGCTCACCGTGTACAATAATGACTCCTTAGGGCTCTTTCCCATCTGCGCTTCGCTATCCGTTCTTCTGATCTGTCAGGGTACCTTCACATGTGGCAGAAAATTCCGCAACTGAAAATCGGTTCCTTTCACCGCTTGCTGCCCCGCTCAAATGAATGGAACTGATTTTCAGCCACAAAATCTGCCACGTGTGAAGGCACCTTCAGAAGAACAGAAAAATGAAAAATACCTGATCCGTCTTACTTTGAGCTTTAGTTGTGATCAGTTTGTGTCCAGTATGTCAGACATCAGTTATTCTTTGCCATTAGTTGTGATCACTCTCCCACCGCTTGTGTCAGTTCTGTCGGACATTAGTTATTTTTCTCCCATCAGAAATAACGGAACTAATGCAAACTCATCACAACTGATGCTCAAAATAAGACGGATCAGTTATTTTAAAATTTTCTGTTCTTTCAACACATCAGAAGAATGGAAAGCTAAACGCAGATGTGAAAGAGCCACTAGGGTACGTTCACATCTGCGTTCTGAAATCCAGCAGGCTGCTCCGGCAGAGCACCGCCTGCTGGCACTCACCGTATACTGCTATTCACTGCCAAATCCCCATGGACTCTAATATGATCCAATGGTTATCCGGCCACTTTCCGGTATTAATGCCGGGTTTCGGACAGACAAGTACAGCGTTTTTTTTGTCCATCCGACAGCCAGAACAGGCTGCTGGATCACCTACCTCTAGTGCGAACCTCCCGTTATCAAAGTCTGCACTGATCAGCCATAACATTAAAAGGTGAAGTGAACATCACTTACAACTTAGGCTTCTTTCACACTAGCGTTTTTCTGGATCCGGCAGGGATCAGCAAAAAACGCTTCCGTTACTGAGAATACAACTGTCCATCATGAACTGATCCGGTTGTATTATCTTTAACATAGCCGAGACGGATCCGTCATGAACTCCATTGAAAGTCAATGGGGGAAGAATCCGTGTTCTATTGTGTCAGATAGTGTCCGAGAAAACGGATCCGGCCCCATATGCCGCCATATTTTCTTTCTTTTTTTTACCCCCTATAGAAATGGCCTATCCTTGTCTGCAAAATGGTTGTGTGCGTGAAGCCTAACTCTGAATTTATTTCCAAGGTGGAAGACAGAAGACCCTCCATTGTCGTGGGATTAAGGGGAGAGATGCCTCTCGAAGCTCAGCTGCAGGTGGAGAGAGAAGCAATAGACCGGAAAGAGAAGGAGGTGACGTGAGCTCTAAAACCTAAGAGAAGGAACGAATATATTACACATTCACCAGCTTGCCATGACCCTGCTGTGGCACCTGGAATCTAGTGCCCGGCGCCTATTTACGGCCATGAATTTCCTTTGGTAGTATGTGGAAGATCCATTCCAGTCTGGGATACCCAGGAAGTGTCCCAGAAAGCTGTCTCTAAAGCCTCATTCACACGTCCATGTCCGTGCTCAAATCTGTGAGAAGGTGGTCAGTGATGCCTCTGTGAAGATGTGGGGTTCGTGGGTCCTTTTTTTGCTGTCCACGTGTCATCCCTGTTTCACTCAAACTGCACAGCTGAAAAATAATTTTCAAAGCGTCTCTTCCTAATGATCCGTGAAACACAGTTGGCACCCATGTTGCATCCTTGGTTTTCATTGACCCATAGACTATAATGGGCGTGATGGATAGGTGAACACGGGCAAAATGGAGCATGCATCCATGCTCAAAACGCGGACCATGGTAAAAAAAATAATGTCTGAATACACACATTAAAATGAATGGGAAGGTGTGCTGTCCATGGAGAACATGTACAGCACATGTATGTGGAACACTGACGTGTGAATGAGGCTTAACACCCACATCTATTATTATCATCCGTTACAATCTTAAAGGGGTTATCCTCCCAATGCACAGGCACCTCATATAGTTTATAGTTACCCCGCTTCCTGGCACCTGTGTCGCTTCTGATCCCCGCACGGCCGCCGATGCATCTCCCCATGGCTCGGATCATAATATCCGGCGACGGGGGGCAGCCAATAGCAGGCCGCGACAGGGGCGAGCCTCCCTAACAGCTAGCCGTTAGAGATGGCATTATAGGGATTGGTTGCCTGATTTTTGATTTTTTTTGTTGTAACAGTCTTGTGCATTGGTTGTATGTGGTACTGCATATACTGTTCCTGTGTTATTCCTACTACACATCATCTCTCTATCTCTATATATATAGGACATATACAGTACAGACCAAAAGTTTGGACACACCTTCTCATTCAAAGAGTTTTCTTTATTTTCATGACTATGAAAATTGTAGATTCACACTGAAGGCATCAAAACTATGAATTAACACATGTGGAATTATATACATAACAAAAAAGTGTGAAACAACTGAAAATATGTCATATTCTAGGTTCTTCAAAGTAGCCACCTTTTGCTTTGATTACTGCTTTGCACACTCTTGGCACTCTCTTGATGAGCTTCAAGAGGTAGTCACCTGAAATGGTCTTCCAACAGTCTTGAAGGCGTTCCCAGAGATGCTTAGCACTTGTTGGCCCTTTTGCCTTCACTCTGCGGTCCAGCTCACCCCAAACCATCTCGACTGGGTTCAGGTCCGGTGACTGTGGAGGCCAGGTCATCTGGCGCAGCACCCCATCACTCTCCTTCATGGTCAAATAGCCCTTACACAGCCTGGAGGTGTGTTTTTGGGTAATTGTCCTGTTGAAAAATAAATGATGGTCCAACTAAACGCAAACCAGATGGAATAGCATGCCGCTGCAAGATGCTGTGGTAGCCATGCTGGTTCAGTATGCCTTCAATTTTGAATAAATCCCCAACAGTGTCACCAGCAAAGCACCCCCACACCATCACACCTCCTCCTCCATGCTTCACGGTGGGAACCAGGCATGTAGAGTCCATCCATTCACCTTTTCTGCGTCGCACAAAGACACAGTGGTTGGAACCAAAGATCTCAAATTTGGACTCATCAGACCAAAGCACAGATTTCCACTGGTCTAATGTCCATTCCTTGTGTTCTTTAGCCCAAACAAGTCTCTTCTGCTTGTTGCCTGTCCTTAGCAGTGGTTTCCTAGCAGATATTCTACCATGAAGGCCTGATTCACACAGTCTCCTCTTAACAGTTGTTCTAGAGATGTGTCTGCTGCTAGAACTCTGTGTGGCATTGACCTGATCTCTAATCTGAGCTGCTGTTAACCTGCGATTTCTGAGGCTGGTGACTCGGATGAACTTATCCTCCGCAGCAGAGGTGACTCTTGGTCTTCCTTTCCTGGGGCGGTCCGCATGTGAGCCAGTTTCTTTGTAGCGCTTGATGGTTTTTGTGACTGCACTTGGGGACACTTTCAAAGTTTTCCCAATTTTTCGGACTGACTGACCTTCATTTCTTAAAGTAATGATGGCCACTCGTTTTTCTTTACTTAGCTGCTTTTTTCTTGCCATAATACAAATTCTAAGGGTCCATTCACACGTCCGTTTTTTCTTTCCTGATCTGTTCCGTTTTTTGCGGAACAGATCAGGACCAGATCTGGACCCATTCATTTTCAATGGGTCCTGGAAAAAATCGGACAGCACAATGTGTGCTGTCCGTTTCCGTTGTTCCGTTCCGCATGTCCGTTTAAATATAAAACATGTCCTATTCTTTTCCGCAAAATTCGGATCCTGGTACAATACAAAGTCAATGGATCCGCAAAAAACGGAAGACATTCGGATGTCATTCCGTATGTCTTCCGTTTTTTGCGGAATCCGTTCCTGGAAACACATAGCAATTTTTTTTTTTTTTTTATTTTTTTTTAAAGAAATCCAAACAACTTTATTTGATTATTGAAATGTATACATGTTTCCGTTTTTTGCGGATCTGCAAAAAACGGATGACATACGGAAACATTTCAGGAACAACGGATCCGCAAAAAACGGACCGAAATTCGGATTATAGAAAAATACTGACGTGTGAATGTAGCCTAACAGTCTATTCAGTAGGACTATCAGCTGTGTATTCACCTGACTTCTCCACAACGCAACTGATGGTCCCAACCCCATTTATAAGGCAAGAAATCCCACTTATTAGACCTGACAGGGCACACCTGTGAAGTGAAAACCATTTCAGGTGACTACCTCTTGAAGCTCATCAAGAGAATGCCAAGAGTGTGCAAAGCAGTAATCAAAGCAAAAGGTGGCTACTTTGAAGAACCTAGAATATGACATATTCTCAGTTGTTTCACACTTGTTTGTTATGTATATAATTCCACATGTGTTAATTCATAGTTTTGATGCCTTCAGTGTGAATCTACAATTTTCATAGTCATGAAAATAAAGAAAACTCTTTGAATGAGAAGGTGTGTCCAAACTTTTGGTCTGTACTGTATATGTGTGTATGTATGTTCCGCGATCACTCAAAAACGCAACCTTCGATTTTAACTAAACTTGGTGTACACATCCCTTGCTACCTGGAAAAAAATCTTGTGGGGGTCTCAGCTCTCTAGGACGTACCGTTTCTGAGATATTGCCAAAAAATGACCTGCATTAGCCAATACAAGCCTGCAAGTCTTTCTCTTCATATCCCAACTGCCATACACACGGTCACATGTCCCTTATCAGCCAATAGAAGCTCGCAGGCCCTTAGTCTCCACATACACACAGTTTTACCCCAGGTTTCCATAACAACCCAGCCATTTTTCTTCACTGCTGTAGGTCAGCTTTAGGCTACAGCTACACGATGACATGTGTCACGCGATAATAAGTTGCACGACACAGAGGGCACAACTACACCGCTACATGTGTCGCGCAACATTTTTTATAATGATAGTCTATGGTGTTGCACTGCGACATGTGACATGCTGCGGCATCTTGGATGGATTTTTTTGCAACTGTCGCATCGCAGTCGCAGCATGTCGCAGTGCAACACCACAGACTATCATTATAAAAAATGTAGAGACAAAATGTCGTGCGAAACATGTCGTCGTGTAGCCCTAGCATTAAAAGGGCAGGCTGCTGTGGAGGTCACTGTTAAAGGGGCGGACACTGGTGGTCACTGTTAAGGGGCAGGGGCCACTATTAAAGGGGCAACTGCTGTGGAGGTCACTGTTAAGAGAGCGGGGTACTGTGGAGGTCACTGTTAAGGGAGCGGGGTATTGTGGAGGTCACTGTTAAGAGAGCGGGGTACTGTGGAGGTCACTGTTAAGGGAGCGGGGTATTGTGGAGGTCACTGTTGAGGGAGTGGGGTACTGTGGAGGTCACTGTTAAGGGAGCAGGCCGCTGTGGAGGTCACTGTTAAGGGAGCAGGCCGCTGTGGAGGTCACTGTCAAGGGAGTGGGGTGCTGTGAAACTCACTGTTAAAGGGGCGGGCTGCTGTGAAGGTCAAAGTTAAGGGGATGGGCTGCTTTGGAGGTCCCATTTTAAAGTGGCGGGGCACTGTGAGGGGGTCAGTGTTATGGGGGTGGGGGACTGTGGAGTTCACTGTTAAGGGAGCAGGCCGCTGTGGAGGTCACTGTTGAGGGAGTGGGGTACTGTGGAGGTCACTGTCAAGGGAGTGGGGTGCTGTGGAGGTCACTGTTAAGGGAGCGGGGTACTGTGGAGGTCACTGTTAAGGGAGCGGGCCGCTGTGGAGGTCACTGTTGAGGGAGTGGGGTACTGTGGAGGTCACTGTTAAGGGAGCAGGCCGCTGTGGAGGTCACTGTTGAGGGAGTGGGGTGCTGTGAAACTCACTGTTAAAGGGGCGGGCTGCTGTGAAGGTCAAAGTTAAGGGGATGGGCTGCTTTGGAGGTCCCATTTTAAAGTGGCGGGGCACTGTGAGGGGGTCAGTGTTATGGGGGTGGGGGACTGTGGAGTTCACTGTTAAGGGAGCAGGCCGCTGTGGAGGTCACTGTTATAGTCGATACTGTCGATATCTTTTAATGACACACAGAAACATTAAATGAAATAGATGAAATATACCCGTGCGAAGCCGGGGCCTTCTGCTGGTTTATGAATAGAATTGCCAGCTGGGTGTTACCAGTTTGGGGGGGGTTGTCACTGCATAGTCTGCCACTGTCCAATTAGTGCTGCCTGTTGCAGACTGGCAAGGTCAATTATAACACCCAGTTGGTAATTTATTCTAGGAGGATTAAAAGAGGAAGGACATGACATAGAGTTATAAGAATACATGCTCCAAAATTATTTTATGGGGAATATGAGTAGTTACTAATACCGACATGTCAGTAGAGGGGACAGCTCCTCTTTAATTTATTTAGATTGTTCCTAAATGTCATGTGGTGGGGGAGAGGGGACAGAATCGTTCAGGATTAGATCGGTGTACCCGAGGCCTTCCAGCAGCCGGTTTTTCTCCCACCGCCACCTTTATTCAGCGGTGTGTACCTATTAGTACAGGCGGCAGAAATCCTGCCTTGAAGCTTCATTCTCTCCTGGTTTTGTCCCACAGATCACAAACCTGGTGGAGCAGCTCGAGCAGTTCAGGGAAGAGCTGGAAAATAAGAACGAAGAGGTTCAGCAGCTTCACATGCAGCTGGAGATCCAGAAGAAGGAGGCTCACACCCGCCTGCAAGAAATGGAGCAGGAGAATAAAGTGCTAAAGGTGCGATAATCATGGAGTAGCTCAGTGGTCTCCAACCTGCGGCAAAAACTGCAGCTCTAAACATGTCTGACAGCTCCGCAAGCAGTCTGGGCACAGCTGGAGTTGGTGCCACGGTTAAGGACGACTGGAGTAGACTCATGGTGTTCATCCACCTACACGGTGTCAGTCAGGAATAATCCGCAATGTCCAGCAAGAGCGCAAACAGTATTAAGTCTTATCTAATCTAAGAGATGTTGGGTTATAATGGGCCACTAAACCTGCTTTTTTTATGTTCTTTTTTATATATTGCATTATAACTAAGGGGGGGAAAAATCGTCTTACGATCAATGAGGCAGATTTGCTATTGAAAATGTGTTAGTTTTGTGTGCAAGGGGTGTGGCTTCACTGAAAGGGGTGTGTCCTAAAAGCAGCTCCATGCTCCGAAATTTTTGTAGTGAAACTGCGTCAACTTAGGGTACTTTCACACTTGCGTTTTTCTTTTCCGGCACCGAGTTCCGTCAAAAGGGCTCAATGCCAGAAAATAACTGATCAGTTTTATCCCCATGCATTCTGAATGGAGAGCAATTCGTTCAGGATGCATCAGGATGTCTTCAGTTCAGTCTTTTTGACTGATCAGGCAAAAGATAAAACCGCAGCATGCTACGGTTTTATCTCCGGCCCAAAAAACTGAAGACTTGCCTGAATGCCGGCATTTTTTTATATAGGAATGTATTAGTGGCGGATCCGGCATTCAAAAAGGTGAAAAAAATAAATGCCGGATGACACCATTTTCTGACTGATCAGGCATTTTTAAGACTGATCAGGATCCTGATCAGTCTTACAAATGCCATCAGTTGGCACACGTTTTGCCGGATCCGGCAGGCGACGGAACTGCTTGCCGGATCACTCTGCCGCAAGTGTGAAAGTAGCCTTAGTAAAGTTTTTTTCGGCGAACCGACAAAATTCTGGCACATGGAACACATTTTTGGCGCACGCATGGAATTCTAATCTAAAACTAGCACAGGATTTACAGTTCTCCAAATTGACAAAGGTCCATGCGCCCGAATAGTAAATTTGTCTAATATAAAGACCGTGATTTGTATTCTTAGACACTGTTAGTAAATCTGTCCCAATGCTCCTGCATTTTTTGTGGCAGCAGCACAAATTTGCAATGTGAGTGACATAGGCTCTAAGTCTAAGTATCTGATTTACTTTAAGGATGAAGTGGAAAACACACAACTTGAACATCCGGAAACTCTCTCTTCTAAACTGCTTCATCCCAAACCTGGAAAAACGGAGGAGTTGTTGCTGTTGAAAGACCAGGAAATCGACCACCTCAATGAGCAAATAGGAAAACTGCAGGCACAACTGGAGGCAGCAACAGATAATAAGGTAACGGCCAGATCTCCAGTATTAGACTGGAGTCATTTAGGAATCAGTGACTTCATTATTAAATAGGTAAGGGAGCTTGTAAGCAGGATCATCCCTGGGCAGATGTGTCACCTTGGTGGCACTCCTGCAGCTTCCCTTCATACAGTTGGCTATGATTGACACATCTCTCCCTAAACATAGATAGGGAGAGACCTATCAGTCATATTGAACTGAGTGTGGTGAGACGCCCAATGGGCATCCCCCTCTTCTGACTCTGGCACATAGAAAATTCTGAGGAAAAAAAGAATACAGCAATCCCTTCTTTTCATTTGATTCTATTTTGTCTGATACTGCGATATATGTGAAACTGAGAAATATATAAGATAATTGTCACAGTCCCCCCTTCTCCTCAATGTCTTGTGTCTGGCTGTAAGACAACTGGCTGCGGCAGGCGCCTCGCCCCTCTTCTCTGTCTCAAATAGGGAAAAAAGTTTCTTAAGACCCTCCTCCTTGGTCATGTTCTCGAACCCGAAAGAAATTTTTTATAAATCAGCAGAAGCTGTAAAGGGGTTTTTAAGTAGCCAGAAGGCCCCACAAACCCACTATAATTAGTGATATTTTAGTCATATATCACTTGTAGAAGATTATTTCTTCATCTCAAAGTTATGTAGATCGGACACTTAGGAACCCAGCCACATGATGCTTCTCTTCTGAAGATCTTCATCACATCCTTTACAGGTTTCCAGTTTGGGTTATGGAGGTGCTGTGGACGTAGCCAAAACCATTCCTCTCCCTGGATTCCGGAGTTTGCCCATGTGCCAGGCAGGCGAATAGTTCTGGCAGTGTCCGTAGCACCTCCTCCATCCTGACCTGTGGAAATGACCTCCATGTCTATAGACCAGATGGGAAATATGGTAAACGATGTGACGTCAACATAAGATGGATTTACAGAGAAGGTGCATCCATGCAACTTTGATATATGAAACGTTAGAGGTGTTGGTCCATCTCACACATTGGTGGCTTATCACTAGGATAAGCCATCAATGTCAGATAGGTGCAGGTCCCACCTCAGAGACCTGCTCGTATCTCCAGAGCGGTGTCTCCAGCATGTCCAACTATTTTCTGAACTCCCATAGTGCTATGCAAGTGCAGCCACCGCTCCATTCGCCGCTATGGGACTGCCGGAAGTAGCCGTGCTAGGGCTCTACTATTTTCATAAATTTCAAGCAGCTGCTCTCTATTCACTGCGGGGGGGCCCCATTTTGGAGGTAGGTTTGGGTCCCAGAGGCTGGACCCCGTATCTGTCTGACATTGATGGCAGTGTTTACTTCCACCATTCATTTTTGGGTTACCGTAATTGTTCTTTTAAGACCATGTTTTCTCTAAATTGCGTCTTAGGGTTAAACATGAATTATTAGAATTATGAGACCTGTCACTAGTTTATTCTCGCAGCAAGTAGGGTCGTATGAGCTTGCTGACAGGTTCCCTTTAAAACGGTACCTCATCTAAAGACATGTACATTATATGTTATTTTGTTATGTATTTTGGATGGAAGTAGAATCATAAGTTTGATTTATTTTCCTTAAACTTTCAGGTGATTGAAGAGAAAAATGGACAAATTAAGGCATATAAAAGCCTGATTAAATGCTTGAAGAGTGACCAGGAGCAGCTGAAAAAGAACAGCGAAGAGGAGATCGAAAAGCTGAATGAAGTCATAGATAAACTGCAAGAAGAGTTGTCTCGTATAGAGCAGAAAGTCACTGTGGACTTCACTGATAAACACCAATATGAAGACAATATGGCTGACAAGAAAGGGATTTTACAGCCAGTGATTGGTCAAGGAGATGCTTCATTTATGAATATGGAAGAAGAGGATGCAAGTAAACCACTGGTGAACAATATGGTGGTGGAGCGTGAGAACGCCTTTAACACCGAAAGGAGGAACGAGATCTCCGCAGTCTCCTCAAAGCAATTGTCTGAGCCCTTACCGGAGGACATGCAAGCTACTCTGCAGAATATGGAGTCCAAATTGAAAGATATGATGGACGTTATTAAAAGTAAGGATGAGCAAATTATAATGCTGGAGAAGGAAACGCTAGTCATAAAAGATCTGAAAGAGACCATTAAAAAATATCAGATTGAACTTGAAGACAATAAGCAAAAATCTACAGATATGGAAAGTTCTGTTAGCCCCAAAAAACTCAACCTACCTAAAAAAACTGAAGGAAGTAATGCTGAGGAAATGCCCCTGAACAAGGAGATGGTTGTGGCCAAGCCTGAAATGCAACATGTAGAAGAACTTGAAAATAATTTGGAGTCTTCAGAAAACCTTGTGAAGAAGAATAGAGATGACAAAGTCAATACTGAGAAGTTGACTGAAGAATTAAGAGAGCGAACTGCTCAGTACGTGGCTGTTGAGGCTTTGCTTGTGTCTGTGCAAGAGGCTTCCAAGGATGCAATACAGCGACTTGAGATTCAGTTGCAAGATCTGCAGACAACCCTCCATGAGAAAGAGTCACAGCTCATCAAGGTGACAAATGCATCTTCCCTCCTTGAAAACCAAGAAATAGAGCGGCTAAATGGTGTGGTCGAAATTTTACAACAGAAATTGACAGATGCCGAGAGAATGGTCAAGGAAGCAAAGGAAAGTCAAAGGGAAACTTTAATCGAAAGCACTGAAATTCTTCGGCAGGAGGTAGACCAAGATGAGGGTGAGCTGGCTAGGATGAAAGCAGAACTGGAGACAACTAGAAAGGAGATGGCCCTGTTGGAAACAGAGTTGGAAAAGCACAGATTGTTGCAAAGGCCTATAGACGTAAAGAACAGCGAGGAATCTAAGAAAATTGAAAGCAGAGTAGAAGAGACCTCAGTAACTGATCTAAAACAAACAGGAATACTTTGGCAGAAGATAGACCAAGATGAGGGTGAGCTGGCTAGAATGAAAGCAGAACTCGAGAAGACTAGAATAGAGATGGTCTTATTGGAAAAAGAGCTGGAAAATCACAAATTGTTGAAAAGCCCTATACATGTAGAGAACATCGAGGAATCTCAAAAAATTAAAGGGTCTCCAGTGACTGAAATAGAACAAACTTTGTCCAAAAAGACAATGGAGTCATCAGAAGAAACTCAGGTTCTGACTACATCCATGGATGAGACCATCATTACTACAATAAAGAGCATGGAGTTACAGATACAAGAGCTTCAAAATGTTATACATCTTAAAGACGCAGAGTTATTGCTGTATGTGAATCAGAAAGACTTGCTCGACCAGCAAGCGAAAGAGATCAAACAACTGAAGAAGGTTCAGGAGGATCTGACCAAAGAAAAGCAGGAAATGTCAATGTATTCTGACATCACAACGAAGGAACAGGTACAAAAAAGCCCAGATGGTGGTGATGCCTTACAATCAGAACTTGAGGACACTAAAATTGAAAATGCTTTGTTAAAAGAAGAACTAGAAAAGTTTAAAAACATCAAAACAAAAGATGTTATGAGTCGAGCACAACACCAAGATGCCTCAATAGAAAATGAGGAAAGTGTTCTTCAAATAGAAGCGGGGAACACCTTGACTACTACAAATGACATGGAACTACATGTGCAACAGCTCCAAAACATCATAAATCTCAAGGATGCAGAATTGTTGCAGTGTGAGATTCAGAAGGACCTGCTCAACCAACAAGAAAAAGAGATTGAAGAGCTGAAGGTGGTGATTAGAGACTTCTCAAAAGCTGAGATGAAAGTCACAATGGATTCTGGTGCCACAACAAAGGACGGGGAAAGTCAAACAAGCCATATACCAACTGTTACAGAAAACAGAGAAGTCCAAAAAGATCATGATGACAACAATGTTGTGCAAGCAGAACTTGAAGAAACCAAAATGGAAGTGACTAGGTTAAAGAAAGAACTAGAGAAGCAAAAAGAGTATAAATTACATGAAGACGTGAAGATGGAAGGCGACCTGAAAGCAGAGTTTAATGAGAGGGCTAAAGAGCAAGCGCAAAGGGTAAAGCAAACAGAGCCTTTGGTCAACCAAGCATTGTGGACATCCACAGAGGAGACCACACAAAATATTATCCACAACATGGAGTCGCAGTTACAAGAGCTTCAAAATGTTGTACAACAGAAGGATTCGGAATTAAAGCAGTATCTAAACCAACAAAACCTAGTAAACCAGCAATCAGCCGAGATTGAACGACTTCATGATGTGATTGAATCACTAAACCAACAACTGGGAGAAGCTGAGCTGAAGAAGTCCTCTATAGCCAAGTTGGAAAGTGAAGATAATGAGAAGGAATTGAGACAGCTGATGAATGGTGAGACCACTGTCTCCAATTCAGTAGATGGAAAGGAAGACTCAAGGCAATTACTAAGGGCCAAGGACAATATAGACGGCCAAGTTTCTTCACAAAGCAAGTCTACTGGCGATGAAACTCATGATGTTGATGGTGTAGAGGAAGCACTGAGAGATAAGACTGCACAGCACTTAGCAAACCAAGTCTTGCGCACCTCTGTAGAGGAGATGATGCAGAACACAATAGACCTCATGGAGTCTGAGGTGCAGGAAATACAAAAAGTTATTACAGAGAAAGACTTGGAAATTTTGCTCTATTTAGAAGAGATCGAAACACTAAGAAAGCAGGTCAAAGCCGAAAGCGATCAACACGGTCAAATGATGTTGGCCATGGAGGACACACTCAGGGAAAAAGTGGCTGCAGCTCTTGTGAGTGACGCCCAGCTTAAAGCCGTCCAAGCACACACTAGACAATTGCGTGAGGTTGATAGACCTGGCATGATGGAGGAAGAAGCGCAGATTCATATTTCTAAATCTTCAATGGGGGAGGAAGCGGACGCAAAATTGTCTGCACTCTCTTTGAGACTGTTAGAGCTGGAGAAGCAGCTGTCCGACCTCCATGAGCAGCTACATGTGGAACGGGAACAGGTTTATATCGCAAATCAACAAGCAGAAGAGAAGCAGAGACAACTCCAAGAACTGCAGCACGTCTTGGAGACAAGTAGAGGGAATATGTATGTAAACCGGGCCGAGGGTGAACCGAACACTGTGGACTCTGCACTATCCCAGGTAAAAGCTTATTCTGCTCATGAGCTTGTGAAAAGACCGTTCTTGCAGAAGTTTAATAATTGTAGTCTATTTTTTTATTTGATTTTTTACTTTTTGAACCCCAAAAAAATATTGGTAAAATTAAAGAGGTTCTCCGGGCTTTTTCATATTGATGACCTATCCTCAGGATAGGTCATCAATTACAGATCGCTGGGAGTCCGACACCTGGCACCCCTGCCGATCAGCTTTTGTATGTCTATGGGACAGCAGCAGCAGACAGGAAGGGAGACGGCATGTGGGCACTGTGCGTGCTGTCTCCTCGAACAGCTGATCGGCGGGGGTGCCGGGCATAGGACCCCCCGCCGATCTGATATTGATGACCTATCCTAAAGAAATGTCATCAATATGAAAAAGCCCGGAGATCCCCTTTAATTCATCAGTCTGGCTAAAGGAAACCATAAATGCCAGGGAAGTTATGTAGTGCCTGTGGATTGATACCCCCAGCTGAATGATTTGGAAGTGGGCCCAGAGAAGTGTGTATACAGCAGCCATGCAGAGCTATGTGTCGCTATGGACAGACTACAAGTAAAACCCCAAATAGATGCATCCTGCAGGTACATGTCCCTCACATCCTTCTGCTCCCTTGTCTTATTGACAGTACAGAGAATAACACAAGACTGCCAGATCAGACTACACAGGGGTTGTTTGTAGTCTGTTACCATGGAAACACTTAGCTCTGTATAGGAGCTGTAGACCCCAAATGATTTTTTTCATTTTTTTCTTTTCTTTTCTTTTAGTTGCATTAAAGCAGTAAAACAAATGTTTGCAGAATTGTACCTACCCTTTAAATCCTCTTTATGTGTAGTCTATTTGGTTTTGTGATTTACTCTCTCATATTACAAATTGGTTTTGTGACTTACGCTCTCATGTTTCCGTGTATCCGCAGAGAAGGGTTAAACCGCCTGTGGGCAACACTGTGACCGATCTGGAAAACATGCTGCAAAGTATTAAAGAAGAAGCGACAGCTACCAAAGAAGAGCTGTGCCATTACCGAGAGGTGGTCGAGAAGCTGAAAGAGGAGCTAATGGTGGGGAGATGCTGCTTGACCTTCCTACTAACAATACTGACCTCCACAATAGTGTCCTGATGTCTACCGATTACTAGTAACAGGGTCCTAGGTGCTGCTATGCAGTGCTGGCTACTTTTACAGTCGCGTTTGGTGCGGATCCGTCTTGTATCTGCACAGACTGATCCGCACCAATAATGAAAACGCTTGTATCTGATAATAACGGATCCGTTTGCATTATTCATTCAAAAAAAAGTCTAAGTCAAAGCGGATCCGTCTTGACTTACATTGAAAGTCAATGGGGGACGGATCCGTTTTCAATTGCACCATATTGTGTCAGTGAAAAACTGATCCGTCCCCATTGACTTGCATTGTAAGTCTAGATGGATCCGTTTGGCTCCGCATAGTCAGACGGACACCAAAACGCTGCAAGCTCCGTTTTAGTGACTGTCTAAAAATCGCAATGGAGACTAAAGGCAGCCAAATTGATGCATTCTGAGCGGATCCTTATCTATTCAGAATGCATTGGGGCTTGACTGATCCGTTTTGGACCGCTTGTGAGAGCCCTGAAACGGATCTCACAAGCAGACCCAGAAACGCTAGTGGGAAAGTAGCCTTATGTAAAGCTCCTGTTCCAGGGTCCCCACCTACCATGTGCGGTCTGTAGTCCTGGTATGTGGCGGAGGAGCCTTTGGCTCTCATTAGTCACCAGGGCAGCTGTTGTTTCTGCACCCCCTTAAAGGCATAGGCGTGCGCAGCCTATTGCATTAGGGTGTGCACCCTAAAGCACAAAAACACACGCCCCGCGCACGTGTGTATTTGTGTATTTATGTATGTATGTATATATATGTGTGTGTGTGTGTGTGTGTGTGTGTATATATATATATATATATATATATACACACACACACTGTATATATATAATTATATACACACAGGCTGGGCCTCACCCTAGTATTGCCGTGACTCCGCCTCTGCACCTAGGAACAATATATATAGGGGGGGGGGGCACATAATATACCACAGTCAAAAATGGGGGCGGGGGGCACTAATAATTTCCACCATATAATCATACTACTGAAAAAAACTAAATAAGTATATATAAATAAGATTACAAAATAGGAGAGTATAGGAGAGTATTGCGGTATGCAGGGGTACCTTTTTATTGTACTATCCTAATACTTAAAAGACAAGCTTTCAAGAGTTTTCCTTTCTTCCTCGGTTTTGCTTCATACCTGAGAAAGAGAGAAACACTCTCCAAAACTTTTCTTTAGAGTTTAAAGCAGTTTCAGCACTATAATAAAATAATTTACCTACAAAAGAAGCCATTCAGTCGTCTGCTGTGCTGTCCTCTGCTTGCTTCCGCGGATCTTCCCCTCCTTTCAGTCTCTCCAAAGTGCGCAGGTGCCCTGTTATGGGGGATATGTGGATGACACAGTGTTATGGGGGATCTGTGTATGACACACTTATGGGGGATCTGTGGATGACACACTTTTATGGGGGATCTGTGGATGACACATTTTTATGGGGGATCTGTGAATGACACATTTTTATGGGAGATCTGTGGATGACACATTTTTATGGGGGATCTGTGAATGACACACTGTTATGGGGGACCTATGGATGACACACTGTTATGGGGGACCTATGGATGACACACTGTTATGGGGGACCTGTGGATGACACACTGTTATGGGGGACCTATGGATGACACACTGTTATGGGGGACCTGTGGATGACACACTGTTATGGGGGAGCTGTGGATGACACACTGTTATGGGGGACCTGTGGATGACACACTGTTATGGGGGACCTGTGGATGACACTGTTATGGGGGACCTATGGATGACACACTGTTATGGGGGACCTGTGGATGACACACTGTTATGGGGGACCTGTGGATGACACACTGTTATGGGGGACCTGTGGATGACACACTGTTATGGGGGCTCTGTGGAGGACACACTGTTATGGGGGGATCTGTGGATGACACACTGTTATGGGGGATCTGTGGATGACACACTGTTATGGGGGACCTGTGGATGACACACTGTTATGGGGGACCTGTGGATGACACACTGTTATGGGGGACCTGTGGATGACACACTGTTATGGGGGACCTGTGGATGACACACTGTTATGGGGGACCTGTGGATGACACACTGTTATGGGGGACCTGTGGATGACACACTGTTATGGGGGACCTGTGGATGACATATGACTGAGGAGGGCTATCAGGGGACTTTATACAGGGGTAATATAACTGAGGGGTATCAGGGTAAATTATACAGGGGGTAATATAACTAAGGGGTATCAGGGTACACTATACAGGGGTAATATAACTGAGGAGGGCTATCAAGGACATTATACAGGGGTAATATAAGTTTTATTTCCTCTGTATAATGTCCCCTGATAGCCCTCCTAAGTTATATTACCCCTGTATAATAATGTCCCCTGATACCCCTTAGTTATATTACCCCCTGTATAATAATGTACACTGATACCCCTTAGTTATATTACCCCGCCCTGTATAATTTAACCTGATACCCCTCAGTTATATTATATAACTGAGGGGTATCAGGGTACATTATACAGGGGGTAATATAACTAAGGGGTATCTATCAGGGTACATTATACAGGGGTAATACAAGTGAGCAGGGCTATCAGGGACATAATACAGGGGTGAGGGGTAAGATAAGTTATATTACCCCTGTATAATGTCTGATAGTAGCCTAGCCCTCCTCGGTTATATTTCCCCTCATGTACCCTGATACCCCTAGTTATATTATCCCCTGTATGATTTACCCTGATACCCCTCAGATATATTATATAACTGAGGGGTATCAGGATAATACAGGCGACAACAGAGGATTCGTAGCACTGTGGGACGGGGGACGGGGGGGGGGGGGGGGGGTACATACTACTTTTTTTATATGCCCAGCCCTCACCTCACCAGCTAGCAGACGGCCAGGCGCGCAGGCAGGGTAATACTATTCAGATGCAGCGTGACGTGACGTCAACGTCAACTCAGCCTGCGCCGCACAGCACGCACTCCCTCTCTGCCTCTGCCGAGTCCGGGACTCCGCCCCCTATTTGAATACTAGCCACCGCCCGCCGGCAGCCCACAGCCAGATATTGTAAATGAATTGACAGCGCGGCGGGCGGCGGCAGCCAGCAAAACAGACAGGGAAATAGGCTGGGGGGCAGTGCGCATGGAGGTGACGAACCTATTAGAGTGTGCCCAGGCACACCCGGCACACCCCGTGCGCACGCCTATGCTTAAAGGGTCACTATCTGTTCACAAAACTTTTGATATGTCATAGAGACATATCAAAAGTTTAGACCGGCGGAGATCCTGAGATGTATGGTGTGCTCTCTCTTCTCGCTGCATGAGATGGGATCTATAGAAGTCTATGGGCCGGTCTCTATTCCATCCTCAGCAACGAGGAGAGAGAGCGCGGTATATGTGTGCTTCTCTCACCTCGTTCTAGGCTAGGGATCAGTGGGGATCTCGGTGCTCAGACCCCCACCGATCTAACTTTTTTTATATGATTTGTTACAGTGTGTAAGTGCAGGCAATCCTGTGTGAACATTAAACCACCAACGTATAAATTCCTTTGCTGGCTTCAATTCAGGCTAAACATTTTGATCCCTATAAATTCTAGGAAGGTACTAGCTTTCCTTGAGGAGATCCAGCTGGTGTAGGGAGTCTTACAAGCAGTGCTTTCTGGGAAGATGTATGCAAATTAGCTCTCCTCCAGAAGTAAGGCTCCTTTCACACCTGCGTTCAGGTGTCCGCTCGTGAGCTCCGTTTGAAGGGGCTCCCAAGCGGCCCTGAACGCAGCCGTCTGGCCCTAATGCATTCCCAGTGGAGGCGGATCCACTGAGAATGCATCCACCTGCCAGCGCAAGCAGCGTTCGGGTGTCCGCCTGGCCGTGCGGAGGCGAGCGGATCCGTTCCGACTTATAATGGATGTCAATCGGGACGGATCCGCTTGAAGATGACACCATATGGCTCAATCTTCAAGCTGATCCGTCCCCCATTGACTTTCAATGTAAAGTCTGAACGGATCCGCTCAGGCTACTTTCACACTTAGAAAAATTATAATTCAGACGGATCCGTTCTGAACGGAGCCACCGTCTGCATTAATATGAGCGGATCCGTTCAGAACTGATCCGATCGAACGCTAGTGTGAAAGTAGCCTTAGAAAGCTGTCTCTCTAGTGCAGGTTTTTTTGGGGGGTCAGACATTGACTTATAGAATACCTACCTATCGGAGGCACTAGAGCAGGGATGGCCAACCTGCGGCTCTCCAGCTGTTGTAAAACTACAACTCCCACCATGCCTTGCTGTAGGCTGATAGATGAAGACTGTCCAGGCATGATGGGAGTTATAGTTTTGCAACAGCTGGAGAGCCTCAGGTCCAAGATACCCCCTCCCATCCAGTCAGCAGACTGCTCAGTTTTGGTGTTTGTGCTCCTTATCAGTACAGGGTACTGGTTGGCTGGGTGGGAGGACTATGGGGTAGACATTCACGTACAGGGTAGCTACCTATAGGTGGCACTAAGGAGGGTGTTTTCTTCCTTCTAGAAGAGAGCTAATTTGAATACTATATATTCTAAAAACTGCAGCCATGTGAACAGTGCTAGGCCAGGACAGGTTTTCCTCATCTGAAAGTAAACCTGAGTGTTCACTGACAGCAAGCAGTGATCTTGAATATGATGAGCAATTGAAATCCAAAGTCTTTATTTAAAAAAAAAAAAAAAAAGTAGCAGAATTGTATAAAACATTAGGCTCCTTTTTTTCACCCCAAAACTGCTCGTTGGGTTGTGTCTGGTATTACAGCTCAGCTCCATTGAAGTGAATGCGGCTGCACTGTAATACCACACGCATCCTCTGGACAGGTGTGGTGCTGTATTTGGAAGAGAGGCAACCATGTTTTTCTAATTCTGGACAACCCCTTTAAGCTTTATACATTCAAGCCTGAAAACTCCACCCCATTGGCGACATCATGGACAGTACTTGTTAGGCACCTACCATGTTTATTCTTGTGAGGTCAGCCAACAATATGGCTGCCTCCGTGTCATATCGATGTTCATCCCCCTTTAAATGTAATCCTTATATACCTCCTACAGGTCAAAGAATCCAACTTGGCACACCTCGAGGAAGACCTCCGGGAGGTGAAGAAATGTCTTGCTCATGCCGAGCAGAAGTTGGCGTTTTACATGAAGAAGGAACTTCAAGAAGAGGAAGAACAAGCCATGTCGGGTGGAGATTTCTCAGATAGTGTGAGAAGCCCAGGATGGACCACCAGGGACAGGTCCACTTCATCATCATCACAGACCGACATAGTCCCCAGTGTTAACAACGGCAACCAGACCTCACGGGTCCGCCACAAGCACATAGGAGTCCAGAAAGAGCTGGCGTTCGCGCGCCTGAGCCACCCGTCCGAGGAAGTGGCCGAAATTATGGAGCGCTACACGGATAAAATCGGCCAGATGCAAGATCTCCACGCGGCCGAGATCCTTGACATGGAAGCCAGGCACATCAGTGAAGCCGACACTCTGAGGAGGGAGCAGTATGCTGTCGTCCAAGCGCTTACTAATGAATGTGAAGCTCTGAAGGCCGTCATTGAGGCCTTGAAATCCTCAGTGAGTACTTCTCTCCTGGCATTATGTGGCGGTATACAGAGACCTGGGTCTCAATGCAATGTACGGCAAAGATACACAGCTCAGGTCCCCCATTCTGTATCCAAAATCTGTAACTCACTTGCAGTCTTAGTGCTGTCTGAGGAGCGCGCGTTTAGGCTACTTTCACACTAGCGTTCGGGCGGATCCGTTCTGAACGGATCCGCTCATAATAATGCAGACGGAGGCTCCGTTCAGAACGGATCCGTCTGCATTAAAATGGCAAAAAAAAAGCTAAGTGTGAAAATAGACTCGGACGGATCCGTCCAGACTTTCAATGTAAAGTCAATGGGGGACGGATCCGCTTGAAGATTGAGCCACATTGTGGCATCTTCAAACGGATCTGTCCCCATTGACTTACATTGTAAGTCTGGACGGATCCGCACGGCCAGGCGGACACCCGAACGCTGCAAGCAGCATTCAGCTGTCCGCCTGTCCGTGCGGAGGCGAGCGGAGCGGAGGCTGAACGCCGCCAGACTGATGCAGTCTGAGCGGATCCGCTCCATTCAGACTGCATCAGGGCTGGACGGCTGCGTTCGGGTCCGCTTGTGAGCTCCTTCAAACGGAGCTCACGAGCGGACCAGCGAACGCTAGTGTGAAAGGAGCCACTTGGCAGCCCCCCCATACACATGCATTCTGAGCTGTGCTGAGCATGCATGTGTTCTCAGTGGAGAGTAAGGCGTTGTCAGCCATGAGAGCAAAGGATCAGGCATGTTGAAATCCAGCATGCCTGATACTTCTGTCATTAGGGGTGAGTCAGCACAGCTCTGTGCATGAGATAGTGGGACTTGCGTATGTATGAGCGCCTGTAGGCTCTGTTCACATTACAGTCAAGCCTACCTGTGTGTCGGGAGGATTACAAGACCTGTTTCTCCTATAGAAGGCTTCCCCCGTATAGGCATAAATAACCGTCACGCAAGCATCCAGTGCATACAGCACATCGCCAGTGGCATCCAAGTTAAATAATCGTATACCATATGCTTTATGGTTTTTAAATGGATGTCTTACACAGGTATTTGCGCTTTACTATGTAGTAATAGTAAAAAAAAAAAAAAAAAAAAAAAGTTTTTCCGATAGAGGCCAAAATTACACTCATTTGGCTTCCATCAATAAATGGAGGAACAGTGGATATGTTTGACATATACACTGGGAGCTTTCCCCATCTGGTTGACGCATTGTGAACATAACCTTAGAGAGGATTTTGCGATTTTTGCCTTTTAAACCCATGTTCTTGAACACCTTTGTATTTAAAGGGATTATCCGGGAGTTTGATATTGGTGGCCTATCCTCAGGATCTGTGGGGGTCTGACACCCGGCACCTCTGCCAATCAGCTGTTTGAAGAGGCGACCACGCTCCAGTGAGCACTGTGGCCTCCCGCAGCGTACCAAACACAGCGCTGTACTATATATAGTGGTTGTGCTTGGTATTGCAGCCCAGGCCCCATGGATTGTGCTGTGCCCAGGCCACGTGACCGATGAACATGACATCACTGGCCTAGGAAGAGGCCTTAGTGCTCATGGAGCGCCCCTATCTCTTCAAACAGCTTATCGGTGGGGCTGCTTGGGAGTCGAACCCCCACCGATCTGATATTGATGACCTATCCTGACCAGACTGTTGCTGTGTAACAAACCTAGGTCTGTCCAGGTTTTTAGACTCTGAATTAAAGCAATGAATATTTGTTTCGACTAACAGCAAGCAGAGATCTTAAAGACTGAAGAATTACAGAACTTTTCATTATACGAGGATTTTAAGCTTCATTTACTTAAAATAAACCCTCTAAAGGAGCTCTACATTTTCTTCAAGCCTCCTTCCCGGCCAATGCGTTAAATGTATAGCTGGGGCAGAGGAGTGATGATGATGATGATGATGATGATGATGAAGGTGTGAACAGATCTTTAGATTGTATGCAGTGTTAGTTTTATTTTAGATGCATTGAAATAGGATAAATTAGTGGAAGCAGACAGGTTGTCCTAGTGATGCTCAGGCATATCGTGTCCTCCAGAGCGGTACTCTTTGTAGCTAGTTTCCATAGTTAGACTTGGACGACTGGTGACACTTGACCTTTTCCTGCTTCTTTTTCATCATTCGTAATCTAATTTCATTTATGTGTCTCCCCAGGGTGGAGCCGTTCCAGATTCTGCTCTGTCTCCGTCATATCACCTCACAGACGCCGCCTTCAGTGGTGAGATCTTCATCTTGTAGTAGCTTGAAATCAAGATATATGAGAGCGATTCTATAATCTAAGAATGTTTATTTGCACAGGGATGGTTATAATAATGTGCATATACACACGTGGAGGCTTGTACCTGTATGTGTAGATGTAGAAATATGTTTGTCATTTGGCACAACTGTTCATGATATCAGTGTGCTCCACGTAGCTTTGCATAGGACTATGTGTTATCCGACACCAGACCAGACCATAATATTCCGACGCCAGACCAGACCAGCTAAGATAATGCAATGGATAACATTGCATTATCTTAGTTGCCATGGAGTGAGTAGACCAGGAGACGTAGGCTCTGTCCCAAACTTGATCCAGAAAAAAACACTTAACAGTTTTAGTCGGCAGACCCCCCTTAATTCAAACCCTAGACCCGTCAAATCATTCAGACCCCAAACCAGGCAACTAAATAAATACACAAGACTAGTCTGCTAAATAAATTCAGACCCCAGACCAGACCTTCAAATAATGCAGACCTCCAGATCAGAGAATAAGAAATTTTCACATTCCAGAAGAAATATTCAGACCCCAGACCACACAAGAAGAAATATTCAGATCCAAAACCAGACAAGAAGTGTATTCAGATCCCAGACCAGTTGAAATATTCAGACCCCAAACCAGACAAAAATACTCCAATGCCAGACCAGGCAAGAATATTCTGACATCAGACCAGATAAGAATAGTCAGACCCCAGACCAGACAAGAAGTAGATTCATACCCCACACCAGACAAGAAGAAGTATTCAGACCCAAGTCCACTCAAGAATATTCCGACGCCAGACCAGACCAGAATATTCCGACGCCAGACCAGAATATTCCGACGCCAGACCAGACCAGAATATTCCGACGCCAGACCAGACCAGAATATTCCGACACCAGACCAGACCAGAATATTCCGACGCCAGACCAGACCGGAATATTCCGACGCCAGACCAGACCGGAATATTCCGACGCCAGACCAGACCAGAATATTCCGACGCCAGACCAGACAAGAATATTCCGACGCCAGACCAGACCAGAATATTCCGACGCCAGACCAGACCAGAATATTCCGACGCCAGACCAGACCAGAATATTCCGACGCCAGACCAGAATATTCCGACGCCAGACCAGACCATAATATTCCGATGCCAGACCATAATATTCCGACGCCAGACCAGACCATAATATTCCGACGCCAGACCATAATATTCCGACGCCAGACCAGACCATAATATTCCGACGCCAGACCAGACCATAATATTCCGACGCCAGACCAGACCAGACCATAATATTCCGACGCCAGACCAGACCAGACCATAATATTCCGATGCCAGACCAGACGAGAAGAAATATTCAGACCCCAGACTTACTTACCCAGACACTTTTTTAAAGCCAAACGCTGCTGCACTGGATCCAGACACCGCCCAGCAGTAGGACATTTTGCACACCATCAGATACTTCAGGCCTGGACCTGACTAGGAGCCTGGTAGTGAGGAGGGTAATACTGGTACCTGAAAAATCTCGGAGAAAAATTTGATATATAGCAATAGTATAAGTGTCCGTGAAAGTGAATATTAGCCTAGAGATTGGACCCTTTTAAAATGTAGCTTTTATTAGTTCAATTAAAAAGCAAAATATATCACCCTATAATAACTGGGTGACCGAAAAATATATATATCGGGACAGGATATCACCCAGCTACTACCGTGAATTGGTGCAAATAATAAATAATATGTACATGGTGCAAATTCCAAGGGCACTTATGACATTAATGAGAGGTGTGGGATTTGGGGAAAAGGTTAGGGCACTTTTGATGGGTGCTGGGGATGATTCTCTCCCTGTACCCGCCCTAGGTTAACCCTTTGCCCAGGGATGATCCCTGATGGTGTGATCACCCTGTCCCCGTACCTACCCTGTCTGGCCCTGTACAACCCTGTACCATGGGAATTTAACACATATACTGATGTCGATTTTAACTGGGTCCAATCTCTAGGCTAATAATACTGGTACCTGCCCATTAGTTTGATCCAATAAGATAATGACTGGTAAAAAACACAGATTTAATGATGGGGCCCCTTCACCCATGGGCTCCAGGTGGCAGATTAAACCGCCCATATTATAGGACATATGAAGATGTAGAAACATTGCAGTCCCGTGTAGATTGTAACAATTCTCTATTTATTTCTCTCTCTCTTTTTTGGGGGCACGGAAACAGATTGTGATTGGAGTCAAGGAACCTGTGACGCTCAGAGTATTGACCAACTCCAAGAAGGACTGAGAGTGGAAGATGAGATCCCAGAAGAGTTCATTCCAAGCAAGATTAAGGTACAAGCGATGATGATGGACAAGCCCCCCACCCCCCACAATACTTTTTTACCTGTATTAATTAGCGGCATCATTTCTGTAGGACTTGTTACGAGCCGTCCATCAGGAAGGGATGCAGGTCTTGTCGCTGACAGAAGCCACCAGCCCCGAGAAGGAGAAACCTTTTACGATCAAGACCCAGCCCTGGCGTGAGGAAAGAAAAACCTTAATAGACACCATCGCATCCTTGAAGGATTTGATTGCAAAAATGCAGATTTTCAAGGAGCCAGAGGTTGGTAGCAGCAGAATGTTGGCATTCCCTATCATCCTAGACAGGATGGGCCTTGTAGTACTTTAAAAATCTGGCTCCATCTTATAGAACACCTGCGTCAATGTTTGAATGGGGGTTTTAGAGACAGAGTCATCCTGAGAAACAAGGAAAGTGAAGCCATTCTTAGACGTTTGTAATGATTTCAGCCAAAATAATACTGACATTTAGTGTAAAGATAATGCTGCCCTATACAGCCCACATAGTAGCACCGTATAGTGTATATTATACAGTATCCGATACTACCTTAAAAAGGACAGCAAATTACTGCCATATAATTCCCACATAATACTGCAAATCAGTTCATAAATATTACCACCATACTGTACATTGCTAAGTACTCTTGCTAAAAACTCTTTTAGTTTGCTGGATTTCAAGGTCGAGTTGCAGAGTTTGCCGCCCCTCTAAAACCGGCCCTGATTTGAATATATGCTGAATGATGTAATGCATGCAATATTCTTGCAAGAAAAGTTTAAACCTTTTATTACGCTTTATTTTGCGAAGTATATTCTGCATAGAAAGTCGAGTAATTTTGTAAATACCATCCATTACTGACCCTGAGTTTACCGCCTGTGTCTGCAGAGCTGCATTCACCATTCTGCTTGTTGTCAGACACACCCCTCTGAGCTGAGCTCCTGTCCTGCCATGGGGGCTGGAGGCAGTTTTCCCAAACTCAGATTACTGTATAGGATCTGTGCAAAAAAATCTATGTTCCCAGAATCCAAATCCTCAGTGCAAGCTGTGCGAAGATATTTTCGATTTCAGCTCTGAAGCCTGCAGAACTGTGAATGCACGTCTCAGAAAGTTTCATAATCGTGTTTCATTTCTGTTTTAGGTTCACGCAGGGCCAGATTTTCATGAGCGGAGCCCGGACTGGAGAGGAGAGCTGCTCCGAGCTATACAGGAGGTTTTCTGTAGGGAGCAGGACGTTCTTCTGTCAGCTTTCCATACTCAGTTGTCTGCGCTGAGCAATTGTGATGCCACAGCCCTGGTCAATCAAATGCAGCACCAACTGCAAGAACAGGTGATTATCCCTGCGCTGTGTGCAGCTATGAATGTCTGGATGCAGTAGCACTTATGGCACCATATACCATCTCTGAGACCAGTATATTTAAAGGGCTATCCAGATTTAAAGGGCATCCGCATTCATGCAGGCGACATGTACGCATGTCAGCTGAATGTCCTAATTCTTTTTGTGGCCTCAATTTGTCTAAAATCAATGTTTTATAATATGTAAATAAGGCCATGGATGCAAAGAGGACGGTGCCGTTGCACCCAGATGCTCCGCTCCCTGCCTCCCATGTCACGCCCCCACCGCTAATATTCAGGCCTGGCCCTGAAATCTTACAGGATCGCGCATTCAGAGCACAAGCTGTACAGGGATGGAGCGCATGACCAATTGGCCATTTTGATTATTTGCTACTTTCCTATGGAGCCCTGCCACAGGCAGGGTCTCTATGATGGGGACATAACCCTGGCAGCCTTGGATCATTCAGAGGGACTGAACCTGCCACAGCAAAGGAACAGCTTCCCCGATCTCTGAGCAGGGATGCTATTCCAGCACTGGGAGAGCAGCACTCACGGGGAAAGCCGCCTCAGATGTCGGGGTCACAATGGACCATGGTGGTTCATTATCGGCATTCGCAGACATTAACCCTGGGACTCTGCTCTTTAAAGTATTTAAATACCCAACTTTTACCTAAAATTTACGGTGGGTGGTCGAGCATGGGTTAAACACTGTATTGGGGAAACTATTGGCGTGCATTGTGGTCTATAATATATAGGGGCGGCTCCCTGTGTACTGTATATATTGGAATCTTTATTTTATCTTCCAGGGCATGGAGCATATCAACGCCATGGACTGTATACAGAATGCCGAGCGGCGGAGTTTATTACTTGAGATTCAGGATCTCCGGGCGCAGTTGACCAGTTTGCATATTGACCCCAATATCGATTCATTTCATCACACTGAAGGTAATATAGTACATGTGTTAAATAGGATTAGAAAAAACATGGCTGCTTTTTTACTGCCCATGCGTCCTGTGTGGTGTTGCATTCAAGTGAATAGATGCAAGACCAGATATAGACACTGAACAAAAGTTAGACTCTCATTGGCCAAGTGGGTGCCCAGACCCTGGAAGCTGAGTGGCACAGCCTCAGTAAAGCTGCGATGGCAGCCATATTGGTTGTCTCTTTTTTCCAGGGATTTTACCACTACTTTTGAATGTAGGTTCACGCTAGGCAGATTTGCCACTAAAGGGGTGGTCTCTTCTGAGACATGGGTGACATACCACCTCTGGGACCCACACTTATCTCCAGAACGGGACCCCCGAAGTAAGCGGAAACCAACCGTGCATACGCGGCCGCCCTCCATTTCTTTGGGACTGAATAGACGAGCAGTGGTTCAGCTATCTCCGGCAGTCCCATAGAAGTGAATGGAGCGGTGGATGTGCTTGCACGTTGCGCTCTCCATTCATTTCTATGAAACTAGCCAAGCATGCTCACTCAGCTATTTTTGGAACTCCCATAGAAATGAATGGAAAGCAAGACACGCATGCGCAGTGATCCTTCCTTCACTTTCGGCCGCCCGTTCTGAAGATAGGTGCTGGTCTCAGAGATGGGACCACTTGCCTATCTGACATTGGTAGCATACCCTAGTGATACTCCACCAATGTCTCAGAGGAAACAACCCTTTTAAAAGGGTGCTCATACAAAAGCTGCTGCTCGGTGCAGGGTCCCGTTCACTTGATTGCTCCAGTACCCTGCACCTCCGTTATGTGGTGTGCAGGTAGACACCCGCACATGAGCACTGCAGTCCCTTCACACAACTGATTGATCAGGGTGCCAAGAGTCACTGATCCTGAGGATTGGCCATCCATATCGTAGACCTGGAAAACCCCTTTAATATATCTAGGAAAGTTGGCTGATCGCCTTTTAGAGACCTATGATGGCAGCCATACTGGTTGTCACCGAGCTTTTGCCAGAATCAAAAACTGATTGGCAATTGAGGCAGATCAAGAAAGCAAGAGATGGTAACACCTTGGATCATTGTCATTGCTTTCTCGGCTGCTATGTGACTTTTTTCTGTTGCTGAATAAAACTGCCTATTGTAACATATCCTCCACTTTTTTGTGCAGGGGCTGCTGTCTACATGCCCCAGGATTCATCCTCACTTCACCAAGAAATGCACGTTCAGCTCAACAGCATGAAGGCGATAGCCAAAGTGCTACAGGAACAGCTAGGCTCGGAGAGGCTCCTGTCAGCAGAATTCAAGAATGAACTTGCGCGAACCAAGATGGAACTTGAATCGACCCTCAAGCTGCAGCAGAAGCACTTTAAAGAACTCGAGTCTCTCAGGTAGTCTATCATTATAGGTGGCCATAAACTATCCTGTATCAGACCAGCAGGTGGGATCAGGTTCATTGCAATATGGAGAACTTTGCATCATCAGGACATAAAATAAATAATACGTACAAATATTGGCTTAGAAGAACATGCAACTGAGAGGTAACTCGATATCAATTATAGCCCCCACTTCCATAAATCAGGCTCTTGTGGTGCATGTCTGCACAGACCCTGCAGCCGGGCCCCATTGCAAAACTGTTTTTATTCATTGAAGAGTCTGCCACTTGCTGGTCTGTGTCTCCTGCTTCCCCTTACATAATATATTATAAAACTTTCCGCTGGCAGCCACCACTAGGGGGAGCTCAGTGCATAGGCATTTATACACTTACCATTGAAGCAAATGGAAGCTGAGCAATCTCTTTGCACTGAGCTTCTCCCACTGGTGGCTACAGGAAAATGCAGAGGATTTATGTTGGAAGGCAGGAGAAGGAATTCATCCCTAGGCCCCATATCAATGATGTCTTCCTCCATGGCAAGTACGCCACTACCCTGCAGGCTCATATATGCGGTCACCCATAGGAGCAGAAGGAATGGAAGGCACAGGAGGGAGTCCATAATGATTGACACTTCTATGGAGCAGTGTTGGTGGTCTGTAGTTGTTCTCCAACCACAGGGGTGTAGGGGTAGCAGTCATTCCTGGGGCCTGAGGGCAATTGATGCCCCATGGCAGGTGGGGCATGGCAGATTTTGGACCAGGGCACTGGAGCCACAGATTACTTCTCAGCACAGTCATTAAACCAGGAAGACCGTAATCCATAGTACAAGAACACTGGTAGCCATATAGGACAAACTTTAAGGGATGGGTCGGGTTTAGATTGCAGGTCATTAGTGCAGCGGAAATGTGTGCATGTTTTATTATACTAAATAAGAAATATTCTGCAGGATGCAACTAAAGACGAGAAGAGACGAACTGGACAGCGTTAACGATGCCCTGGCTAACGAACAACGGAAAACCAGAGAGCTGCAGTGGGCTCTGGAGAAAGAGAAGACCAAGGCCGAGTGCCATGAGCAGCAGGAGAAGGAAGAGCTGGAGGTGAGGCACACTACATCAAGGACGTAAGGCTGGTAGTGCCCGACGACATACACCTCACAGCACTGCCGTGGTCACCAGGGAGTTGCACAGACTTCAAACCAGCTCTTATCTGCGGAAAACAATAAAGAAAGGTATATTCATCCTCATCGATCCCCCTGCTCTCCCATTCCAGCACTTACTGGGTTCTCACTGGTGTCTGCATTCCGCTCCTATCTTGACACACAGGAAATGCCTGTTCAGCCAATCACTTGTTGAGGCGGGTCACCAATGCGTGAGCGGGCATCTCCTGTGGGAGCAGGAAGCAGAGACCGGAGGGGGGGGGGGACCCAGTAAGCATCGGAACTGGGCCCGGCAGGGGACTGGTAAGGTTGAGTATCCCTTATTTCATGGTTTTATCCAGATTTTAGCCTGTTTTAAGAAATCTTTCAGCAGCTGGACACTCCCTTTAACATTATCTTCATAAAGAATAATGAAGTCACCGGTTATAAATGTCAACACAAAATCACAGCTTACGTATGAAAAATCTTTGTAAATAACTTGGTATATACATGTACATTGCATTACTTCTCTTGTACTGATCTTGAGTCTTAACATGTATCCCAAGCTGCATTCACAATTCTGCAGACTTCAGAGCTGTAATCTCCCAGCACTGTTTGCTGGCGATTGTCTTTTACAAAGCTTGCTCTGGTGATCTGTATCCTAGAAAGTGGAGTGTTCACACCTGGCCCCGGCCCCTGTATCATAGGAGCTCAGATAAGGGCCCTTTCACACCTGCGTTATAGTCTTCCGGCATAGAGTTCCGTCGTCGGGGCTCTATGCCGGAAGAATACTGATCAGGATTATCCTAATGCATTCTGAATGGACAGTCCGTCCTTCAGGATGCATCAGGATGTCTTCCATTCCGGAACGGAACGTTTTTTGGCCGCAGCAAATAGCGCAGCATGCTGCGCTTTTTGCTCCGGCCAAAAATCCGGAACACTTGCCGCAAGGCCGGATCCGGAATTAATGCCCATTGAAAGGCATTGATCCGGATCCGGCCTTAAGCTAAACGTCGTTTCGGCGCATTGCCGGATGCGACGTTTAGCTTTTTCTCAATGGTTACCATGGCTGCCGGGACGCTAAAGTCCTTGCAGCCATGGTAAACTGTAGTGGGGAGCGGGGAGCAGCATACTTACCGTCCGTGCGGCTCCCGGGGCGCTCCAGAGTGACGTCAGGGCGCCCCAGGCGCATGGATGACGTGATCGCATGGATCACATGATCCATGCGCATGGGGCGCTCTGACGTCATTCTGGAGCGCCCCGGGAGCCGCACGGACTGTAAGTATGCTGCTCCCCGCTCCCCACTACTACTATGGCAACCAGGACTTTAATAGCGTCCTGGGTGCCATAGTAACACTGAAAGCATTTTGAAGACGGATCCGTCTTCAAATGCTTTCAGTACACTTGCGTTTTTCCGGATCCGGCGTGTAATTCCGGCAAGTGGAGTACACGCCGGATCCGGACAACGCAAGTGTGAAAGAGGCCTTAGCTGTTAGGGCCGTGTCTGACGACATGCTTGCTGGTTGTTTCCCATGACAAGCAGGAGATCATTTGGTACAGCTCTAGATTATAATACAGGTTCTAAATCCAAACCATTTGGAGTTAACATTTTTATTTGTGCCCTTTTGGGGCGCAAGCGACATTTTCGTCAATTTTTATTTATTAGAGTAATTGAGGACATAGAGGCACTCCTCTGACTGCTGTCTCTCCTCGCTGCTAAACACGTGGACTTTCTGTAGAGACCGTCCTCAGCAGTGAGGAGAGACATTGCTCAGCTGAGCGCTTCTGGCTTCTCGTTTTAGCGTTTTCTCGGCAGGTGTCTCGGTGCTCAGACCTCCATGATCCTCTAGTAGCAAAGGGTAGCATAGGACCAACTAAAATTTATATTGTTATTGTTTTTTAGGACCTCCGATTTCTTTTCGAAGCGCAGAAGACCAAGACTGTTGAGATCAGCAAGCATTTGGAGGAGGAGCGGCTGCTTGTGAAGAGTCTCCAAGAGCAGTTAGCCTCCAAGGAAAGTCTACACGAGGCCGCACTTTCCCAAGAAAGAAGCAAAGTGTCTGAACTCCAAGTTTTCTTGGCCGCTGAAAGGACTCGTTCTAGCGAGCTGTCCAGTGCCCTGCAATGCAAACAAGGATTGGAGGCGCGTTTGCAGACCGCAGAGGCAACTGGACTGTCAGAAGCACACAACCCAACCGAGGAGCTGCTGAGAGATCTGCAGGGTCAGTTAGATAGCAAACATAACCGCATGATAGAGCTAGCGACTGAGGCCGAGAGGTACAAGCTGGAAAGTGTCCAACTGAGGCAGCACCTGGAGCAGGAGAGACAAAAACTGCTCAAAGAGTTAGAAGCAGAGAAAGAAGCCGCAAAACTTAAAGAGAAACAGGCGGAGAAACTGAAGTCTATGGTGGAGGAGCTTCAGCAGCAGATAAAGGGCAAAGAAGTGGAGATCAGGAGACTCCAGACAGAGGAGAAACACCTAAAAGAGACTATTAAGAATCTCCAGAAGAGTGAAAGAACCCAAAAAAGTGACTCTGATAGGGCCGAGCTCTCAGAAAGTTGTGTAAGTTTTCCTATTTAACGTAAAACTGTTCCTCCCCACACCATGTCATACATGAGCGCCGCTTCAGTTTTACGGTACGTGATGTTATGGGATTTAACAGAGCGACTCTCACTCCATCAGTGCCCCTGCAACATGATTATGGTTTGCTAGTGCATTGTTATGGCAGCCGGGAGCCTAATTTTAAAGCCCTCACAACTGACATCTTTGTACAGTACTTACGACACCTGTCAGCATTTGTCTGACATGCATAATACACTGCAATACAGAATACAGTGTATTATACAAGCCATCTGAGCAAAACAATGGTGGAATTGCAGGGGGTTTTTTTTTCACTCCCACCAGAAAGAGTTAATAAAAGTTAATCAATAAGTTATATGTACCCTAAAATGCTGCAATTGAAAATTGCAGCTTCCCTCGTAAAAAACAATCCTCGATGGAAAATTAAAAAAGTTATGGCTTTTGGAATGCAACACTGAAGAAAGAAAACACTGTCCTTAAGGGGTTAATTTTGCTTTTTGAATTTCGGGATCATGACGGCTGCTTCCAAGCCACTCCTAGCCTGACACGATAATCTTTTGCCAACCATCAAGGGCCCGTAGCAGCTACAAATTTTTATCTTTATGGGGCTGATATCTACATGTACTTATGGTAGGGCCGGAGAACCATTAAAATTCTGTCTGTCAGCAGCCACCACTAGGGGGAGCTCTAACAATATGCATTTATACAGCTCCTATTGGTTGGAGGAGGGAGTAAGGAGTCCATACCTTTGTCAGAAATTTACGTGTTACATAATCTTTGCTCTCTCCTTCAGGCCACAGATGAAACCTCCGCTGATCCGGCAAGAAGTGAGATCTATCCACCAACAGGAAGTGTCCCAAATGTTTTGTGCCCTGATCCTTTCAGTACAGTGAATGGGGATCCCAGTGCGGAGGGGGCTGCGTTCAGCATAGACAGCATCAGACGGAGGCTCCAACAGGTCTCTGCTAAACTGAAACAGCTGGAGGCCAAGGCCACTCGAAGGTGAGATGTTACAGGCATTAGTTATGTGATAATAGCACGCAGTGAAGGCCCCGCGGGGGAGGAGCCAAAGGAAATAAGCCCCACCCTTAAATCTAGACTCTAAAGTGAGTTTTGGCACTGCCCTCACTCTCTTTCCAGTGGCTAAGAAGGCCATATGTAATTTCCAAAGCCATGACTGGCACTGGGACTACTTCATCATCTTACATTTATGTGAAATGTGATGGGGCCTTGGGTTACTTGTAGGGGCCACTATAGACTGGCTGAGAGATCTGGCCATCTTCTTATCTGGTGGCCAGCATCATAGATAAGGAAAACGGTTTTCTGCTCATGGCACATTTGGAAAGTCTTGTTCTGATCTCGCTTGAATCTCACGTTGCAGCCATATTGGGCCAAATTGTTAGGCTACTTTCACACTAGCACATTTTCCGGTATTGAGATCAGTCATAGGATCCAAAATGCAAGTAAGCTGCGGTTTGCTTTCCGTCCTGCGATGTGGAGCAAGACGGATCCGTCATGACCCACAATGCAAGTCAATAGGGCCGGATCAGTTTTCTCTGACACGATGGAAAACGGATCCGTCCCCTATTGACTTTCAATGGAGTCCATGACGGATCCGTCTTGGCTATGTTAAAGATAATACAACCGGATCCGTTCATAACGGATGCAGACGGTTGTGTTATCAGTACCGGAAGCGTTTTTGCTGAACCCTGCCGGATCCAGCAAATACGCTAGTGTGAAAGTAGCCTTAGACTGATATGGCATGACTATCATTGCTCTTATGAAGTGGCCATAGCACCCTGTGTAAGCACTGACCTTAAAAGAGCTCCCGACATAACAGATCTGGAGCATATTTTCATAGAACTCTTGAGTTGTCATGTTCCTCTGTTATTCCTCTTAGAAATGTATGAATAAATTGACAGGTCACAGTTGGCAGCTAGCTGTTACCATTAAATGGTTTTCTGGGACAATAATGTTGATGACCTCTCCCTCGTATAGATTAGATCATCAATATTAGATCAGTAGGGTCCCAGTCCAACTTCCCGACAGTCGGCTTTGTGAACGGGGTGCTGCACGTTCATGAACAGGCACAGCACCATATACCGGGTAGAGGCTGTGAATGGTACTGCAGCGCTGCTCTCTTCTCTACGTGACCTAGAGCAATGTTGCAGTACAAATCTCAGCCACTAGCCAGTGTATGGCGCTGTTTCAATGCCTGGTCCAAAGCGCAGCTGGTGGGTGGCAGAGGTCGGACCCCCACTGATCTGATACTGGGGATGTGATGCAGATGACGGCTGATTATGATTCCTCTTTCAGACACATCATTTATATTTATTGCTGACCAGCTCTAGGCTGTGGAGATGGAATCGATTGTGGGTGTAAGTTCTGGCACCGCCGGGTGTGTCTGTAGTAGATCTTCTGACGACGGCCTCTCCTTAGTGCCTCCATTTTACAAGGCTCATTAATTACACAGCGGCATTAAGCTCATACGACTGTCCCGCTAGGTGGTAATGGTTGTAACATCTCTGCATTGGGTTCTTCTATTGAAGGGCGACGTTTGAAGCCACGGACGATAACGATTTTGCTTGGTCGCAAAACGCCATACAAGAGGTAGTGTCCCAGCTGGAGCGCGTGTCCATGTTGTCACTCCAAGGGCAGGTGAGATGGTGCAGTACGCTTCTAGTAGCGGAAAAATCCCTGCAGTTATCCTTTCAGACTAATACAGGCTGCCATAAACAGTAACCTGTGTTCTGCTGATAGGTTCACAGGTCATGTATTCAACACATTAGACCCGCACCCTTTGAGACAGAATGGATTGACCTGGGCCCTTGATTGCGTTACATGGTCAACCATTCAAGTGGCTGCCATTTAATATTATATTTTTTCCTCCAACAGCTGCTGCAGAAGAAAAAGTACCGCCATATGCGGCCTCCCCTGTCAATAGTAGTTAATCCCCAGGGGTTAGAGAAGCCGGGCCTGTGGCGATCAGATGGTCATCTCTAGAATGGAGAAACATGAGCTTGCACGGCCCCCTTCATTCATTTCTATGGGAGTGCTGAGAAAATCCAAGTGGAATGCTCAACTATTTTTGGAAGTCCCATAGAAAAGGGTGGGAAGCACACAGCACAAGCGCAGCCACCGCTCCGTTCACTCCTATGAGGCTGAGGTTTCGGCAGTCCCATAGAAATGAGGGCGGACGTGCATGCTCAGGCTCCTCCGTTCTAGAAATAGGTGCGGGGTCCATCAGACATTGGGGGCATGTCCTAGAGATATGCCACCAATGTGTAAGGTGGGCCAACCCCTTTAACCTTCCTTTCCATCAGGCAGAAGCCCCCTTTAAGGCTGTCCTGTGCTGTCGTGTTACATTGTGCTCCTCTTCACATAGGATTAGGCATGTATCCGTCCTGATGATATTTTACTACAATGTATGTCCTCTTATCTGTTCCCTCCAGAATTTAGTGTTACCCCCAGGCATTTCGGCGAACACCCTGACAGATAAGCTGCTGACGCAGAACGCAGAGCTGACCGGTTACGTGAGCAGATTAACAAACGAGAAGAACGATCTGCAGAACACCTTACTGAGGCTGGAGAGGGAGATCTCCTATCACAGGGCGAGAGAAGGCTCCGCAGACCATGTAGGTACCAGGCAGTGATTCACAGACAAGCAGGAATATTGTTTATAGGTAGAATACAGGCGGTCCTAAATAGCAGCCTGTATTCTGCTGATAGATTGCCCTATTATGGGATGGATCCTAACCAGTGGCGTCTCTAGCTTTCAAATTTTGGGGGGGCACACTGGGGGCCAGGACAAAAGTAGGGGGGGCAGCTATAACAACGATACATTTACACAAGTACACTTAGAAATGCTGCGATACTTTACCCAATACCTAAAACCGCAACAGGGAAGAAAAGTCCAGCTGTCTGTGGATGACACTGCTATGGGGGGGGATCTGTGGATGCCACATACCGTGTAATGTATAGCATCTTATGCTATATGTGTCATCCACAGATCCACCCCATGACAGTGTCATCCCCATTTCCCCCTCCATAACAGTGTCATCCACAGATCCCCCTCCTTTTAACAGTGTCATCCACAGATCCCCCTCCTTTTAACAGTGTCATCCACAGATCCCCCTCCTTTTAACAGTGTCATCCACAGATCCCCCTCCTTTTAACAGTGTCATCCACAGATCCCCCTCCCTATAACAGTGTCATCCACAGATCCCCCTTCCTATAACAGTGTCATCCACAGATCCCCCTCCCTATAACAGTGTCATCCACAGATCCCCCTTCCTATAACAGTGTCATCCACAGATCCCCCTTCCTATAACAGTGTCATCCACAGATCCCCCTTCCTATAACAGTGTCATCCACAGATCCCCCTCCCTATAACAGTTGTCATCCACAGATCCCCCTTCCTATAACAGTGTCATCCACAGATCCCCCTTCCTATAACAGTGTCATCCACAGATCCCCCTCCCCGCCACTCACAGGAGTGTACATTTGACATTTCTAAACCGTAATCCATATCCTGCAGTAACTTTAACTTTAAATCAGGATTAAGCGGCCGCTCATCTCTACTAGTACCTTAACCTTACACCACTCGGCTAGCTTCGGAAACAGGGCCAGGCTACAGCCTACAGGTACTGCGTGTTAGTTCTTATCGAGCGAGTGCTGATTTCTGCAGGTCAGAGCATACGGATTACAGTTTAGAAGAAATGTACACTCCTGGGAGCGGCCCAGACCAGCGGCGGATCCAGATTAATTTCTGTCCACCGCCACAGAACAAGGGTGCTTATAGAACAGACTGCACAGTGTACCGGTATACTATATATTGTGGGGCACAGCGTGGCGGTATACTGTATATTGTGGGGCACAGTGTAGGCTATATGTGTATAACAAACATATTTGACATGAAGACTTACAGTTACTTGGCTTGGCCCTTGGGGGTCTCGGACGCCACTTCCACACTTTGGCCGGGGGCTCGGCGGAGCTGATGTGTTTTATCCTAATGAGAAAGATTTCATAATAAGGATTTGGAGAAGAGGCAGAGGAATAGCAGAGCAGGGAGAGGCTGGTGCTGCTACTAGGGGTCATACCATGGGGGAGTAATAACGCCCACCATAATGCCCCCCGGTAGTAATAATTCTCCTTATAATGTGACAATGCAAAAAATACCCCCTTATGCCCCCAGTTGAGCTAATGTCCCCCATAATGTGCCAGTATAAAATACCCCTATATAGTGCCCCCAGTAAATGCCCCATAGTGCTCCTCTCCCCCTTCCTCCTAGTGCCCCCATAATGTACCAGTATAAAATGCCCCAGTAGATGCCCTCAATGTCCCCCATAATTTTGCAAGTATAAATTACCCCTTCTTAGTGCCCCCGTAGATGACTCCACGTACCAGTAATAAGACCCACATTACGTGCCAGTAATAAGCCCCCCATCATGTGCCAGTAATAAGCCCCCCATCATGTGCCAGTATTAGGTCCCCCCATCATGTGCCAGTATTAGGTCCCCCCCATCATGTGCCAGTATTAAGCCCCCCCATCATGTGCCAGTATTAAGGCCCCCCCATCATGTGCCATTATTAAGTAAGTACCCCCCCCCTTCATGTGCCATTATTAAGTAAGTCCCCCCCAATGTGCCATTATTAAGTAAGCCCCCCCATCATGTGCCATTATTAGGTAAGTCCCCCCCCCCCCCCCCAAGTATCACTATTGTAAAAAATAAATAAATAATTATACTTACCTCAGTGTCAGCGATGCGATGCAGGCCTCTTCTGGCCTGTGTCCCACGCTGTATGGCTCAGGCGGCGTGATGACGTCATCGCGCGCCTGCGCCGGCCTCTGATAGGCTGCCGGTCTAGTGCCTGCAGCCTATCAGAGCAAGGGGAAGGGACACGCCTCTCCCTCCCCTGCACCGCCGCTTAGTGATGGGAAGTTCGGATCTTTTAGGTGAATCGGTTCATTTGAATCAGCTCATTCAAATGAACCAATTCATGAATCGGATATTCGGTTCACTTGGTGAGTCAGACTGCTGAGCTGACTCGCAAGTGAACCGAAGACTCTAGGTGCCGGTGCGCATGCGCAGATGCTTGATACATTCGATTCACTCACTACTTGCTGCGCTGCTGACTCAGTGCAGTCGGCTCGTCTTCTTCAGCTCTCTCTGAACTCTGATTACTAGTATTGAGTGATTTATTATAGTAAAGGGAAGCTGAGGCTGACGCCGGACAGGAGGACTCAGGAGTCAGACAGGAGTCAGAAGCTGTCACTGTGGTGTACAATGTGAATTGTTGTCTGTTGTGCATTGTTACCCACAGTGACAACAGTCTGACACTGACAGTACAATCCATAAAGGTGATGTGAACCCACCCTTAGGGCTCTTTCACACCCGCGTTGTCCGGATCCGGCATAGAGTTCCGTCGTCGGGGCTCTATGCCAGAAGAATCCTGATCAGGATTATACCCATGCATTCTGAATGGAGAGAAATCCGTTCAGGATGCATCAGGATGTCTTCAGTTCCGGAACGGAACGTTTTTTGGCTGGAGAAAATACCGCAGCATGCAGTACTTTTTGCTCCGGCCAAAAATCCTGAACACTTGCCGCAAGGCCGGATCCGGAATGAATGCCCATTGAAAGGCATTGATCCGGATCCGGCCTTAAGCTAAACGTCGTTTCGGCGCATTGCCGGATACGACGTTTAGCTTTTTCTGAATGCTTACCATGGCTGCCGGGACGCTAAAGTCCTGGCAGCCATGGTAAAGTGCAGCGGGGAGCGGCATACTTACCGTCCGTGCGGCTCCCGGGGCGCTCCAGAGTGACGTCAGGGCGCCCCAAGCGCATGGATGACGTGATCGCATGTACACATCATCCATGCGCATGGGGCGCTCTGACGTCATTCTGGAGCGCCCGGGAGCCGCACGGACTGTAAGTATACCGCTCCCCACTACTACTATGGCAACCAGGACTTTAATAGCGTCCTGGCTGCCATAGTAACACTGAAAGCATTTTGAAGACGGATCCGTCTTCAAATGCTTTCAGTACACTTGCGTTTTTCCGGATCCGGCGTGTACCTCCGGCAAGTGGAGTACACGCCGGATCCGGACAACGCAAATGTGAAAGGGCCCTTAGTTATATAGCTACTGAATGAGATGCCTTTAACATATATATCTCCTGAGAAGCCAATTTGATTCTAAACGGTTAATTTAATTCAACCTGTAATCTAAACTCTTGTGTCATCTGTCACTTCTCCTGTCCCTTAATCTTATCACTGCTGCAACAAAAGCAGCCTCAGCCTCAGTGTAAGGCTACTTTCACACTAGCGTTCGTCGGTCCGCTCGTGAGTTCCGTTTGAAGGAGCTCACGAGCGGACCCGAACGCGTCCGTCCCGCCCTGATGCAGTCTGAATGGAGCGGATCCGCTCAGACTGCATCAGTCTGGCGGCGTTCAGCCTCCGCTCGCCTCCGCACGGACAGGCGGACAGCTGAACGCTGCTTGCAGCGCTCAGCTGTCCGCCTGGCCGTGCGGATCCGTTCAGACTTAATGGGAACGGATCCGCTTGAAGAGGTCACCATATGGCTCAATCTTCAAGCGGATCCGTCCCCCATTGACTTTACATTGAAAGTCTGAACGGAATTTTTTCTAAGTTATTAATGCAGACGGATCCGTACTGAACGGAGCCTCCGTCTGCATTAATATGATCGGATCCGTTCAGAACGGATCCGATCAAGCGCAAGTGTGAAAGTAGCCTAACCTGTTCTACCCTCTGACTCGCTGCTCTTTTAACTCAATGAATCGAATGAGTCACAAACTAAGTCGGATCTTTAGATTCTTTTAACTTGTGACTCATTCGATTCCTTTCTATTCTGACTCCCCTGCACTTACTTGTGTGACTCAGACGACTCGATTCAGAGAGCTGCTGGTGTGCTGTGCTTGCCTTGCCCCCTCAGCTCTGGTCGGTGATTGGTTGGTGGGCGGGGAGGGGTGGGGCTGGCAGAAGCCAGCTTCCACTCTGAGATCACATTACGCTCCTCCCCGTCCCTCCCTCAGGCTTCGGCTCCCTGCGTCCCTGCTGCCAGCAGCGTGAGGTGAGAGAGAGACTGTGACTGAGCTGAGCTGAACTCGGATCAGTCAAGTGAATGCTGCTGGCAGCAGGGGGGGGCGCATTTTAGTTGGGGGGGCACATGGGGGGGCCCAGCATGATGTTGGGGGGGCCGTGGCCCCCTCTGGCCCCCCCCTGGCGACGCCACTGATCCTAACCCATTGGTATCCTGGTCAGCGTTCATGTTGTGACAGAGCTGCAGCCATACAAGGTGTAAGTCTGTAAACTGGGATGGAGAGGGGGGCAAGCTCACCTTAAAGGGGTTGTCCGGGTTCAGAGCTGAACCCGGACATACCCTTATTTTCACCCAGGCAGCCCCCCTGAGGCTAGCATCGGAGTATCTCATGCTCCGATGCGCTCCCTTGCCCTGCAGGGCACGGGCTCTTTTGTTTTCAATAACACACTGCCAGGCGTAAACTTCCGCCCGGCAGTCTGTTCGGTAACGTCACCGGCTCTGAGGGGCGGGCTTTAGCTCTGCCCTAGCTGTTTTACTGGCTAGGGCAGAGCTAAATCCCACCCATCAGTGCCGGTGACGTCACCGGGCTTCCTGGCAGCCCCATGGAGAGCCACGGTACATCACCGGATCTTCAAAAACTGCCATTGCCCTGCACAATTTAGCGCAGGGCAAAGGAGAGCATCGGAGCGGAGCATGAGATGCTCCGATGCTAGCCTCAGGGGGGTTGTCTGGGTGAAAATAAGGTGAACCCGGACAACCCCTTTAATGATCAGGCAGAGCTCTCTTGAATCACTCTGCCTTATCATAAAAAGAACAGCCATAAGCCAGCTTCATCTGACCACACACCGGAAACAGCTGGTGCCTAAGGAGGCAAACCATGTGACACCAGGTATTAACGCCTCCATTACCCAAGGCCACCAAGTAAACAATAATTTACTTTTACATTACCAGAATAAACTCCTTCATTACTCTAGACCACCAGGGATACAATTATCCATTGCCGACCACCAAGGAAGCAGGCATTAATGATCCTTAACCCTATCCCAGTGATGGCCGGCACTCCGGGGTGAAACTACAACTCCCAGCATGCTCTATTCATTTCCATGGTAGTTGGGAGTTGTAGTTTGTCATCCGTATCATTGGGGGACACAGGCTTGACCTTGGGTATAGCTGTTGCCACTAGGAGGCGGACACTAAGCACAAAGGTGTGAGCTCCTGCCTTCAGCTATACCCTTCCTACAGGTTTGCAGGTCTGCAAATTTTTATTTTTTCAGGCTATTCACACACTTCTGCGGCAGGGAGTGATTGCCCCGGTTCCTGCGCAATACCGTTTTCACAGTTCTTCTCCAATCTCTTTGTGATCCCCAAAAAGGAGTGGATGTTCCATCCTGTTCTGGACCTCAAGGCGCTCAACCGCTTCCTTCGGATGTGCCGCTTCCAGATGGAGTCCCTGAGATCGGTCGTTGCGTCCATTGAATCGGGGGAGTACCTGTCCTCGACAGACATCAAGGACGCTTGTCTTCATGTTCCCATCTGCGTCAGTCATCAAAAATTTCTCCGGTTCGCAGTGGGTCCCTTTTACTACCAGTTTGTGGCCCTCCCGTTCGGAATGGCGACAGCTCCCAGAGCCTTTACGAAGGTTCTGGCGGCGGTCATGGCCATGCTCCATGCCAGGGGTATAGTGGCGATTCCTTACTTGAACGATATCCTGATTAAAGGGTCCATCATTCCGGGCAACGGCTTGCGCATAGTCCTGGACACCCTGGGACGCTCCAGATGGATCCTGAACCGGCAGAAGTCATGTCTTTATCGATCTCTGTGGCTAATCTTTCTGGGCATGTTACTCGACACCTTTTAGGCCAAGGTACTCTTGCCCCCGGAGAAGCTATCCACTCTTCGTCTTCAGATTCTCCCCTTGTTGCGGCCCCGTCCTCTTCCCACTTGTCACTGCATGCGGGCTCTGGGTCACATGGTCTCTGCCTTCGAAGCAATTCCCTATGCTCCGTTCCATACCAGGACTCTTCAGCGAGCCATTCTAACCAAGTGTGACTGTTCCCCAGCCTCCCTCGATCGGCCCATACGTCTCTCTGCCCCGACCTGCCGTGCCCTCAAGTGGTGGTTGATGTCCCCGATGCTGACTTCGGGACGCTCTTTCCTTCCTTTCCGTTGGACGGTGCTGACAACGGACGCAAGCCTCCGGGGTTGGTGGAGAGTGTTGGGAAATCTATCCGTTCAAGGTGTGTGGTCAAGCGAGGAACGCTCCCTCCCAATCAACATTTTGGAATTGAGAGCGATTCATCTCTCTCTGTTGCATTGCACAGACCATCTCCGGGGACATCAGGTTCGAGTTCAGTCTGACAAATCCACGGCGGTGGCGTACCTCAATCACCAGGGCGCCATGGCGGAAACAGCTCTGATTCTCAGCTGGGCGGAGAGCCATGTTCCGGCGATGTCGGAAGTTCACATCCCTGACATCAACAACTGGATCGCCGACTTCCTCAACCGGGAGCATCTTGATTCTGGCGAATGGGCTCTTCACCCGCAAGTTTTTCTAGCCATCTGCGCCTCCCGCTTCAACCACAAGGTATAGGACTTCATTGTGCGGTCCGGGATCCCATGGCCCTGGCGTGCGACGCCCTAGTGATTCTGTGGAGTTAGTTCACATTTCCTTATGTGTTTCCTCCTCTTCCTCTCATTCCGCGTCTCCTCCGGAAGATCAGGTCCGAAGGTCTGCCCGTCATTCTCGTCACCCCCGATTGGCCACGCCGAGTGTGGCATGCATCTGTAGTCACCCTCCTCGCCGACGAAACCTGGCGTCTTCCTCTTCGGGAGGACCTCTTGTCGCAGGGACCGATCTTCCACCCGAATCTAGGGTCGCTACATTTAACGGCATGCCTGTTGAAGCTGCGGTACTAAGGGCTAGGGGTTTTCTCGGATGCTGTTGTTCAGACCATGATTCGGGCCAGAAAGCCGTCGTCTTCCCGAATCTACCACCGGACCTGGAAATTTAGTTTGTGCAAGCGTCACCAGCTGTCTCCCATTCGTTTTTTCGTTGCCGCGACTCTGGTCTTTCCTGCAGTCGTGCATGGACTTGGGGCTGGCTCTCAGCTCCCTCAAAGGGCAAGTTTTGTCTCTTTCCATTCTTTTTAAGCAAAACTTGGCTCGGGCAGTGGGGGCCTCTTTGGCAGTGCATCATAGGGGTTCGGCCACACAATTTTACAGAGTACACACCTTTGCGTCTGCTGACGCGTCTCTGGGGCGTAGAGTTTTGCAGACAGCGGTTCTCTGATTGGCCGGAGGGTTTCTCGTTATGCCCACTATTGGGACTGCACTGTTTTTTTCTCCCAGGCTGTGAGCTGTGCGCTGCGATTGGCCAGCGCTGCAGCCTAGGAGAAGGAGACGCCCACAGGACAAGGGAAGACCCGCCTACTATAACTTAAGGAGCAAAGGTACCGGAGCCTATAACGGGAGAACGGAGCGGCGCCTGGGGATAATAGTAAGTGCAGTGAGATACCCGGGCGCCGCTCTATATGGCAGCATACTCAGTTCACATAGATTATACAAGTGAAAGGTCCTCTTTAAAGGGTAATCGCTTTCCAATAAAAAGCCAGAAAAAATTCAAATAAAATTTGTGGTGAATAATTTCTGCTAGTGACGCCCATGCCGTATAATAGCTGATTCTGAAATTTGGAGACGAGCACTGACTGTTGGATTTTCTCTCCTGCAGTCCACTTGGGGTCATGCCACGAACATCAGTTCCTTCACAGAAGAAAGAGAGGCCTGGACCAGAGAGAAGCTGAACCTGCACAAGTCTCTGAAGAAAACGGAGGCCGAGCTTTCCAAAGTGAAGGCTGAGCTGAGGAACGAAACCATTCAGAGAGACCTCGGGCGGGACACAGACAATGCCGCCCTGAAGGTAGGATGGGGCAATTTGGGTCAGTGTGGGTGAAGGTTTTACACTAGTGTGTACTGCAGGTGAGTAAATGAATGGGGTGCACCTGAGTGCAGGAGTCTGAGTCTTCCACTATGCAAAGTCTGCCCAGGGAGCATTGTCTGTAAGACTCCTTACTACAACAGATGGATGTCCCCATGGAGAACCAGTACCTTCCTCCCATTACAGATCATATGATCCCACATTGTACATACAAATATGGTTGGTGCTCTTTATTGCAGAGAGTGTATGGAAAATACCTGCGGTCGGAGAGCTTCAGGAAAGCCTTGGTGTACCAAAAGAAATATCTCCTGCTGTTACTGGGGGGATTCCAAGAGTGTGAGGAGGCCACGCTAGCGCTCATTGCCCGGATGGGCGGCCAGCCGACCAACACTGACCTGGAAGTTATCACCAAGCACTCCAGGGCCTTCACTCGCTTCCGTTCCGCTGTTCGTGTGGCAATAGCCATATCCAGGTAATGCAGTTTACTATGGCAAAATCCGGAAAAAAAAAACATTTTTACATCCTGGACTGTGTTATCTATTTCTTATGGCCCACTCAGGATGAAATTTCTGGTGAGACGCTGGCAGCGACCTATTAGTCCTATTGCAGGCACCGCTAACCGCAATGGATTTGGGCAAATTGCAGGTAAGACCTTGTTCTGGGGTGCAAAACCTTCTCCATGAATAGTACAAATGGAGGGATAGGAAGGACACCAGAGATAAGCAATATAAATGTTGTGCGCTAGCAGGCAGCCGCCCCCCCCCCCCCCCATTTTCCTTGCTTGAAGCAGTCTCTTCAGTAAGTTTTAGAAGATATTGAGTATTTGCAGCTTTTCGAGAGGGCAGCATTAGATCGCTCTACGTCATTATAAAGAGGCACTAACCTTGACATCTCCTGCAGGATATGAGGCGAGGACGGATTCCCCGTACCATCCGGCTGGCAGTGTTGACATGTATGGGGACCAGAGGCTTTCCTCGTGTCGCTCCCGATCTGGCTTTGATTCCCCACAGTCCACTGTGAATTCCCAACACAGGTATAGTGATTTTTCTTTAACAGAACATATATAACAATACCTATAGATGGACCCATTGTTTCCCTGGTGCCATAGATGCTTGGCCGCGGTGTAGCATCCTCTGTCTGTTAAAGTATACATGCACGGCTAAATTAAAGAGGTTTTCCAGGGAGAAAGTACCAAACAATGTTGATAATTACAAAGACTCATTACTCACCTCTGCCGCTCCCCTGCCACTGCTGTTCCGATCTGATCCCTACTGCCCTCCAGCAGTCCTTTTTATTTATTTATTTATTTTTAAGTTTCTCCGTGAAAAACCCCTTTAAATGCACATGCATAAGGGGAGTTAGTATACCTAGTTTATGGTAATATAATGTAAGCGTCTCATAAACACTTTTTGCCCATCACCTATCCGTTTTTGAAAAAATCTCATTAGTTCTGCATGTTTAGAAGAATGCAGTATGGTAATGGCATGATGCTACCAAGGTGACAGGGTGGTAGCCTACATTGGCATACTACTTTATAGCTGCAAAACTTTCCAAGTTACCAGTGTGGATCACTTTGAGGGCAGAGGCTCGGCTGTACTCTAACCACACATCTCACGGCTGTGTCAGTCAGATTTTCCTGTAATCTGACCTCGTACCTGCTTACTGATGGTTTCTGGGAAATGGGAGGCTGAAAGTAAAGATGAAAAACATTCTGAAAAAGTATTTTTCTGTATAATGTGCATGCATCATCAGTCCTTGATATTTATTCCCTTTTTCTCAGATATGCGTCTTCTGATCTGAGTACCTGCTCCCCCCTTCAGAATTACGACCCCGATCGAGCACTCACAGACTACATAGCGCGGCTTGAGGCCTTACAGAAACGATTAGGAAGCACGCCGTCAGGTAATATTATGTAGATGCCGCACCCTGATTATTCATAGTGACACTCAAGCGGAGGCCATCTTCCTCTCAGTACTATCTCTGACAGTCCCATAGAGACCTGCCGCTCCATCAGGACGGGGGGAATGGAACCCTGTGTGGGAGTCCCAGCAGTCAGATCCCCACTGAGCTGGTTATCCCCTATCCTGTAAAGGTGCATTCACCCGACTGTATGTATTTGCAGTCCGCAAAGCGCGGATCTACAAAACATATCGATGACGTCCATATTGCAACCTTTTTTTTTTTGCGCACTCATTGTTACAATGCCTATTCCTGTCTGAAAAACGGACAAGAATAGGACATGTATCTTTTTTGCAGGTCTGTGGACAGCGTACATTTTTTGAGCCCCATTAAGACAATGGATCTGCATCCAATCCACAAAAAATGCAGATCGGATGCGGCCAAAAACTACGGTTGTGTGAATGGGGCCTAACCCTGTAATATTCCGCCATGTTGGATCACACATTGTACTGTATATTCCATGAATAGCATGGCTACATGATGGTGCAATGAGCATGATAACCAATCACAGTGCAGCTTAAAGGGAACCTGTCACCGGGATTTTGGGTATACAGCTGAGGACATGGGCTGCTAGATGGCCGCTAGCACATCCGCAATACCCAGTCCCCATAGCTCTGTGTGCTTTTAACCTGACATGAGTCCTGTCCCTGACTCATCTCATCGGGTTTTTTTTACACAATAAAAGCACACACAGCTATGGGGATTGGATATTGCGGATGTGCTAGCGGCGATCTAGCAACCCATGTCCTCAGCTGTATACCCAAAATCCTGGTGACAGGATCCCTTTAAGAAATGTGAGCTGTAATTGGTTTCAGGTAGTTTTGATAAATGAGACCCAGACTTCGAGCTGTCATTAAAGGGGTTGGCCCCTCTAGGACACAGCCAGGATATGCCATCAATGTCAGATAGTGTGGGTCCCACCTCTGAGACTTCCAGAACGGGGCCCCCAAATTGAAGGGTAAGCACAGCATGCATTCGTGGCTGGCTCTCTATTTGTCACTATGGGAGTTCTGAAAATTGCAGAGCGCGCCATAGTGGTAAATGGAGGCCATATCCTAGCGATATGTCATCAATGTCCCAGGTAGGAATACCCTTTTAATATTAGTTGCCCTGGTAGATGGGGACCCCTGACCAAAGAGGAGGTACAATATTTAGGAATGTCTGAATAGTCGCCACTTGAAGGCTGCTGGGTGATTACCGGTAATTATGATTGTTGGTCTTCTCGATATGCTGCCTGTTTTCACCGCGATCTCCTTTGCTCAGCAGGGTCGACTGCACACAGCACAACTCACTACAGTATAAGAAGATAATGTCCCTCTTGCGATACTTGAATGGCCTTTTGTACCGTGCGCTGCTTCCGTTTAGCCGTATTGTGCTTCTTGTGGGACCAACATCCGCCCATAGAAGAATCGGACACAAGACCCCACATCAGGCAGTGTGGATCTCTGTATATCAGCTTTTTGTGTTATATATTTTTTTTTTTTGTAATCAGCCGTCGATCGACCTGTACATTATGTGGATTTCTAATTTAAATGATTAACTTATACGTATTTATCAAGGGGGTGAAAGGAACTTTTGTGTATCATGGAACTGGAAAGGACTCTTCTGAAAACATTTGCTACCGGCATTGCGGATTGAACATATCATATGTAGAGACCTATTTTTGTAATGGTAGAAGTTTTGAATTTTATGGGTATTTTGTCAAAGTTCTGAAATAAATTTCATCATTTTAACATTTTGAGGAATGACTGGTTATGTGGAGATGACGCTGCTGCCAGGTCTCATCACGGTGTTACCCGGAGACGGGGGCAGGAGAAGACTGTGTACAAGGTGGAGGTTCCTGAACAAACCGAACCACATTCTCCGCCACCTTCCAGAATGTATAGTGCCTGCTGGAATAGGTGGAGGAGCGATAATGGTTTGGGGCCATTGTCAGGATTTCACCCCCTATTTCCAGTGAAGGGTAATGTTCAGCATTTTACATTATTGTATGCTCCCAACTTTGTGGGAACAGTTTGAAGAACGCCCTTTGCTGTTCCAGCATGGCTGCGCCCCTGTGCATAATGCCAGGTCTATAAGGGCATGGAGGAGTTTTAAGTGGCTGTCCTCAGCCCTGTCCAACACCTTTGGGATGAATTGGAACGTTGACTGCGAGCCAAACCTTGTCCCCAACATCAGTTCCCAAGCCCACAAATGGTGTATTGGCGGAACAGGTACAAGTCTCCACGGACAAACTTCAGTCTTAAGGAAAAGCTTCCCAGAAGAGTGGCGGCTGTTATAGGTAGTATTTTATTTCACCACCGACATACAAGATGCAGCATTTCAGATGACACCGCGTCCTGGTTTAGGCACTGAATGCACCTGTGTTGAAGAACGGGTCCGATGGTTTAGGAAAAATGACCAGACTTAGGTCCCTGTGGCATCTCCGAGTACTATGCTGGTGATCTGCGGCTTTCTCTTTAACCAGAGCTTCTCTCTACAGGGCAGCGCTGAGTGGTTGCAGTGGGCACCCGTCACACAGTAGAAACCAGTATGGTATGACCAGGTACCATTCCCTCATCAATATACTAAAAGTACTCCGACATCCACAGCAACATTAAAGGGGTGTCCCATTCTCCTAATATGGATAACTTCTCCTTAGAATAGGTCGCAATACCCGATCGGTGATGGACCTGACACCCGCCAGATGCCAGAACTGGCACTCTGCACTGAGCTGTGCTTCTGGCTCCATTCAAAGTGGTCGTGACCATGCAGGTTAGTGCAGCTCAGCTCCCATTCAAATTTTAGTTGCAGAATTTGTTTTAAAACAACTGTTGCAAAACTACATGCTGGGAGTTGTAGTTTCAGAACTACAGATAAGGCACCATTGTATTAGAGTCTACTTATAATTGTGAGGAAATGCCCTTTCATGTTCCGATGACGACAAACCGCGCTACCAGAGGTGACCTCACTGGATCTTCACGCCCCTGAGGAAACTAGCATGGTCATCCTCTCATTATATTCTTTTTATATCCCCGACAACTGCAATGTGATTGGTTGATATTGGCTTCTCTGCTGACTCACTTTTTTTTTTTCCTTATTCACTTGATTTGACCAGGAGGTGGCACCATATTAACCAGTACAATCCAACATAGATGTAACTGGTCCCTGCTGCCACTTGTCACCTGCTTCACCAGTACAGAGCGCTGTGATCTATGGCATAAAGCAGGATCGGACCCTTAGTGGCCAGTGCTTAGCCGTCTGTAATAATGATTAGATCACTGGATCAGATGATGAATGTGTATGGTCCCTGCTCTCTATAGACCCAATGCTACAAAATACCATATTCAGATCCATCCTCCCCATAGCAGGGTCTGACTCAATACGCTGGGTGAGATTTAGCAAAACGTTAATCTACATGTATGGGTGGCATATACAAGAGAGGTGTATCTAATGTGCCAAGGGGCCATCAGTGCCTTTTTAATTAACTCTCCCACATTATCTGCAGATCATTTATATGCATTTCCTGCCTTATACCGTATACAATGTGACCGTCACCTTGCTATATACTCTGTGTGTATGTGACAGGTCTCTGCGCTGCATATACTCTGAGCACACTGACTGCAGGGTAAAGTTGCATCTAGGTGTCACAATGCCTTCTCAATGTTGGACGTAGCAAAGCTAGAAATGGCATGAACGCCCGCCCCCCCCCATCGTCCCCAAAAGGAAGAACTGCATTATGGAAGTAACTAATGCGAATCCTATGAAATGGCAGCTAGCAGAGAGTGAATGGGACAAGCAGTTGTAATTACCCTGCACCGTCACCACATAGGAGGGCTGCAACCCCTTCAAACAGCTGATCAACAGCGATGTCTGGAGTCAGCCCCCCACAGATCTGATCTAGGTCATTACTATTATGCTGCTTCACAACCCCTTTAAACCATTGGGGTACGGCCAGAGTTCTGAAATTCTGCTGCATTTTCAGCAAAATCTGCAAAGGATCTGTACCAAAACCTGCAACTTGGATGAACATATCTCCTGCAGTCGGCATGTAGTGCAACATCATTCCATTGAAATAGATGAGACCCTCTGTAGGACATCTCTGTACCCTGCAGAAGACAGCCCCCATAAGGCTACCGAGTGTCTGCACTGCTCCCATACCGCAGTGCATTGTATCACAACTTTCTGAAAAGGGAATATGGTGAGGCGGCGGGCACGGCCCATTTGTTATCTTTTATGCCAGTTTTCTAGGAATCTACAGCATCCACCAACTGCCGTAGATTTCACTTTAGGCGCATGGACTGCCGGAGGATGCGCCTCCCCATAAATTAGGCGTGTCCTCTGGGAGTGCAGGGGATATCAAGACTAGCACAGCACATGACTATCTTGATAAATCTCCCCAGAATTGTCAAATACAGTTGGTACATGGCCTGTACATTGGTACAATCTGAGCCAACATTCTGCTTAGGTCTCATGCAATATGCGGGCACTGACTTTGTGCTCATCGCATCACGGATGTGGACCTCTTCACTTGAATGGTTCTGCAATCCGGAAGGTGCGATGTGGAATGGAGGCACGGAAGCACTGCAGAGTTGAATGGGTCTGGATCCGTCACAGCAGCCACACGGATAGGGCCTGTGGATTGGGGACCGCAAATTGGGGTCCCCATTGCACGGAACGGCCGAGCAACGGCAATGTGCGTGAGGCCTTAGTAAATCTCCCCCATTACTTTATAACCTGGGAATATTCTGTCAAATATTATGTTCGGTCCGGAGACGGAATCCGCTTCACATAACGGTAATTACACATTATTTAATGCAGCTTATTTACAACTGGTCTGGACATACAAAAAGAAAAAAAACTCAGATTTACACATTAAAATTTAACATTCATTGTATAAAACATATACAGCGAAGATTACACCCGGAACCCCCCACCCCCAGTAATGTACAATGGTGTGAGAAATCAGCCGCGCCTCGTCACACTTTCCTTCTCTTATATCGGATGATGGGGTTGTTGGGGGTATGGATCATAGTCGTGTAATTGATTGTAGGGAAGTATCCGTCCACAAGGTCAAATTCATACAGACGCAGCATGGTGGACCAAATGGTTTTAATCTGAACGTAAGCAAAATTTTCACCGATGCAACGATGGCGGCCTGAAAATGAGAAAAAAAACAAGTGATGTCATCCCGATTACATTATATGTAGGCTTGTATCCTAGGGGCCATTGCTTAACTAACAATCACGCCAAATCATATGTTTTTATTGCTCCTGAACTGACTCATGGTAGCCTAAGGCTACTTTCACATATGCGGCAGAGTGATCCGGAAAGCAGTTCCGTCGCCGGAACTGCCTGCCGGATCCAGCAAAACGTATGCCAACTGATGGCATTTGTAAGACTGATCAGTCTTAAAAATGCATTAAAATGCCGCATCCGTCTTTCCAGTGTCATCCGGCAAAACGGATCCTGCATTTACTTTTCACCTTTTTTTTTTGTTCTGCGCAGACCGGAAGGACGGATCCGGCACTAATACATTCCTAGTCTTCAGGCAAGTCTTCAGTTTTTTCCGCCAGAGAAGAAACCATAGCATGCTACGGTTTTATCTTTGCCTGATCAGTCAAAATGACTGAACTGAAGACATCCTGATGCATCCTGAATGGATTGCTCTCCATTCAGAATGTATGGGGATAAAACTGATCAGTTATTTTCCGGTATAGAGCCCCTAAGACGGAACTCTATGCCGGAAAAGAAAACCGCTAGTGTGAAAGTACCCTAAGCTAGTCTCCTATCCATCTGCTTCATTCTCAGAGGCACAGGCTGCTGCTCTGGGCTTCTGTGCTTTACACTGCAGCATTAATTTTTCCTATTTGCTGTCTTGTAGAAGCAAAAGCTTATAACAAGGACAAAATAATAAACTTTGAGCAGCTAAACTGCTAGTGAGAGAAGATTTTCCGTCACTACTGCACAGGAAAATAAGCCTCAGGGCTTATGCACACGACCATTGGCTGTTTTGTGGTCCGCAAATCATGGATACCGGCCGTGTGCTTTCCACAATTTACGGAACGGTCGACCCCTAATAAAACAGTCCTATTCTTGTCCATAATGCAGACAAAATATGGGACATATTGTATATTTTTTACCCCCATTGACGTGAAACTGTGGATCGGATGCGGACAAAAAATACATTTGTGTGCATGAGCCCTTATGGTATAACTACATGACGTGGTCATGTCATATTTGCACTGGCAATACCATGCGGCCATTGACAAGTGCGGACATAATTAGTTTAACCACTTCACGACCTCCGCAGTATATGTATGGCGGGAGTCGCATCTTTAAACATTGGGCCCACTTGCCAGTGCAGCGGGCACCATAGCTTCAAACAGCAGAGACCCACGGCGAATGTATGTGATCAGCCATAAGGCAGCGTGCACACATTTCACTCCTCAGATGCCATGGTCAAATATGTTTCACAGCATCTGAGCAATCTGGAAGTGGGAGCCGAGTGCTCCTGCTCCTGCAACAGCATACCCCGGCTGAGATCTGGGAACCTCTTATGCTGCTCTAAGGCTGGGTTCACACCTGAGCGTTTTACAGCGCGTTCCTACGCGCTGTAAAACACCTCAACAAGGAGAAACCAATGCTTCCCTATGGGAATGGTTCTCACCTGGGCGTTTTACAGCGCGTACGATCGCGCTGTAAAACGCCCGACGCCACATAGACTTTCGGGAACGCGCGACAATGGGCGTTCTCTTGTCTCTGTATGCGCGATTGCAAACGCCGGTACAATCGCGCATACAGAGCGCTCCTTTCAGAACGCTCAGGTCTGAACCCAGCGTAATAGCCCGAAGCCTCAAGCTGTCTTTGGAGTTTATTAGAGGAATATACCAATACAGGCCACTAGGTGGCAGCACTGTAATGTTATATTGAAAATGAGTGTTCAGTGACGGCTATATAGTGAACACAATGGGCAATCTTATGATTACCAATTATAGTCACGCAGGGTGAATTAACAAAAGTAAAAAAAAAAGTTATAAAAGTTCAAATCACCCGACTTTTCAGAAAATCAAAATACTTAATAAAATTAAAAAAAATACACATCATGGGCATCACATGTAAAAACTCCTGTGCTATAAAGTTAGTCACTTCAATTCCCCCCCAAAAAAAATTATAAAAAGAGATCAAAAAGTTGCACACACTTCAAAATGGTGTCACTGAAAAGTACAGATCGCACAGCTAAAAATGAGTCCGAATATGGTGAGGGGGTTTTTCATTTATACATTTTTTTTCAGTATTAAAATGCAAGAGGGGTATCGTTGTAATCTTACTGACCTGGAGAATAAAGTTAACAGGTCAATTTTACCATATAGCGAACGCCGTAAAAAATAAATAAAAAAAACCTGTGGAAGAATTGTGGGGTTTTTTTCAAATTCTACCCCATTTGGAAAAAAAATTCCCGCTTCCCACTACATTGTATGCAACCGTAAATGGTGCCATTAGAAAGTACAACTTAAAAGGGAACCTGTCGTGGATTTTTTATTATAATCTAACTAATTATATACAATCATCAACTACTAAAAAGTGCCTTAGATGTATTCACTTACTGGTGTGACAGATGATTACCTCATAATATACACACAAAGATGCCGCATGCCGCATGCTAATGAGCTGATTTGAGTCCAGCGTGATGTCATTGAGTCCAGCGTATATTTAATTCAGAGCTATAGCCACTCCCCTGCCCACCTGCTGCTGATTCATATGGAAAAAAACTGTCGCTCAACAGCAGGTGGGCGGGGAGAGTCAGGAGCTCATGAATATTCATGACTCGTCATTATCAGCTGGAGCTTTTCAATACAAGATGTTGGTAGATTGACTGGGTCATTTAAATAAAGTGACCCAGCATTTTGCTAAGAGAATCAGTCACTTATTTATGTTGCCCTTAGTTAGGACACCATAAAACTGGTGACAGGTTCCCTTTAAGCCCTAATAAGGCTATGTGAATGGAAAAATAAAAATAAAAGTTATGACTCTGGGAGGACGGGGAGTTATAAATGAAAATGCAAAAACAGAAAATCGCCTGTGGGTTTTGTACGGCTGCGTGGTACTCGACCAAATCATGGCAGTGTCACAAATATCTCAACTCTTAGGGCTTGTGTACAATCTATGCGCCGGCAGTTTGGACCTGTATTAGGGTGCCGTCTTCATGATGCTTCTCGGGTAGAAGAACTTATATGATGGTGCATATCACAACAGCCGAATCAGCCGGGACCAGGGCTCCCTTTTATGGAGATAGGTGCAGATCCCATATTTATAAGAACACCCAAAACTTCCGATGCCAGTCATGGGGGTCCTATGACTACGATGTGAAAACCCCTTTAAAATCGTTAATTTAGCTAAAAATTACATTTTTAATTTAAAATATTCTTACCGGCTCCAAAAGGTACATAGGCGAACTTCTCCCCCGCTGCAGGGTTTTCATGGAGGTATCGATCAGGATTGAAATCCGTGTTCTGCACCCAGGTATCCTTCAGCCGGTGATTGACAGTAGGAGACACGCACACCTGATGTCCGGGTGGGATATTGTATCCTGCAACCATCTGAGCAGAAGGAAAAAGCGACAATCACTCTTCACCATCACCACCATGAAGAATACTACCGCTGGCAGCTCGCACCGCCCTGAGCACTGACCTGTGGGGTCCTCGCCATTCTCATCATTGTCATGATAGGGGGTCTCAGCCTCAGCGTTTCCTTGATGCAGCGATCCAGGACTTGCAGGTCCTTGAGCTGCGAACAGAAGACTGGTTAATAAGATGAGACAATCGGCAGGGTCTGCGTCGTCATTGTCTGGCAGCGAGACCCTCACCTGGTCATATTTCAGGGGTGGGAAGTCCTCGCCGCACACGGCTTTCTGCTCTGCAAAACATTGATCTTGGATAGACTTGTTTTTCGCCAGGAAGAAGCCCATCCAGGCGCTGGTGGTGGAGGATGTGTGTTGTCCTGCCAGGAGCAGCCCGATGAGCATCCCCGCAATCTCGTCATCAGTCAGGGGGGTGCCGTCCCTACAAAGAAGAATAGATTGAGTCATAATTCGGCTGCATTCCCACCGTCAGAGGCTTATTGCAGCAGTTTGTGCCCCAGAGCTGCTCTTCTTACTATTACATGGGACAGAACATTGCAACCATAGTTGGCCATTTTGCAGACTGGACAACGGTGTTTGGTCATCAGTATTAACAGACACTTTCTGCTTTCTCCTGTCATCATTAAAGTGGTTCTCAAAGACTACAAAAAGATGGTTGCATTCTTCCAAAAACCGCTCCACAGGTTGCATGTGGTATTACAACTCAGCCCCATTCACTCGGAGCTGAGCTGCAATACCACACACAACCTGTGGACATGTGTGGCGCGGTTTTTGAGAGAAAGCAGCCATCTTTTTGTAGTCCTGGAAAACGCCATCAAGTCTCCTAATTGAGAGTTACTCCCTGTGATGTCCACATGCACACTGGGGGAAAGTCATGCTCTCTGTACATTACAATGGTTTCCAACAGTTGTGAAACTACAACTCTCACCATGTCACTGTCAGGACATGTGGTTAGGGGTCATTTGGTCACAGGTTGGAGACAACTGCTGCACACAGTAAGAAGGAACCAGCTTTCTACACTCATCTCAAGAGACGTCACACATCAGGACATACTTGTAGGTGGCGTCAATCAGGGTTTGCAGCATGTCGTCTTCCTGGTCCGGTGACTGTCTGCGTTTCTGGATCACCTGGTAGAAAATGTTCTTGATCTCTCTGTGCGCTCTGTCTCTGCGTCTGCAAAGAAGACACGACTTCAGTGTATGACACCATCACAGTATAAAGAGGTGCCTAAAGGTCGCACCAGAATGCCCGCTGGAAGCGCCGTGTGCCCATGAGCGGCCGCAACTCTTACTCCAGTAAGGCCAATTTGCAGAGCAAATCCACCTTAACCCCTTCGGGACCAGGACAATTTTGGTAACTCTTTTCAATTTTTTTTCCTCGGGCCATAACATTTTTATTTTTCCATCAACATAGGAGGGCTAGTTTTATGCAGGATGAGTTGTACTTACACTGGCAGCATTTAAAGGGGTTTCCAAGATCCTCAGGATCTGCTGTGTGACGAGGTTGCGGCGCTCCGGTGAGCGTTGCGGCCTCCTCGCAGCTTACCAAGCACAGTGCTGTACATTGGACAGCAGCCCAGGTCCATTCACTTAGTGGGACTGAGCTGCGCCTAGGCCATGTGACCGATGAACATGGCCTTGGAAGAGGCAACAGAGCTCACTGGAGGCACCGATCCCCGTCCCCCACGATCAGACATTTATAACCTGTTCAGGGGATAGGCCGTCAATATTACAATTTCGGAAAACCCCTTTAAAAGGGAATCAGTCTCTATAATTCTGGACGATTATCTGCACTAATACATGAGTAGTACTGCACATAAGGAGGCCAGTTCAACCGCTGTCAGCATCCAAAGCTGCGCTAAAATACACAGTCCGGACTGCTGTGCTTACAGAATGGAGAGGACTCATGCGCATGTACAGCCGTCCTGACAGTGTAGTTCAGTGCAGACATAAAAGCAGGGATATGGCGGGCAGTAGGAAGATAAAAAATGGTGATCTGGACTCCTAATCTGCAGTACTACCCAGATATTACTGCAGATAATAGTGCATGATCGTGGTGACAGATTCCACTTGTTCCATGTAATGTACTCCAAGACTATAAACCAAAAATTATCCGTGGCATAAAAAAATAAAATAAAATGGAATTCAGAATTTTGGGGGAGGGGGTTACCGCGTTTACTATGCGGCAAGAACGCCATTATATCCTCATTCCCCATTTTTACAGATATGTTATATTACCTATAAAAATATGAGACTGACTGCCATAACCTCTTTATGTCTTCGTGGACGGAGCTGTGGGAGGGCAGTTTTGGATCATATTTTATAACCTTTTTTTTTTTTAGGTAAATGTATTTCACTCATTACTGCTCAGATGCCTCGGTGGCTATTGACTGAGGTATCTAAAAGGTTACACATGAGGGATGGGGTTTCTCTACGATCCTGGCCACAGCAGGCGGCTGTCCGCTGTATAGCACACATGCATGGAGCAGCCTCAGCACATGAGCCTGCTCCATAAACTCCCTGCGCACGGACAACATACAGTCACATCTTGTACTGCAGCGAAGCGGCCAACCCCAGACCCTCAGTGATCACAGATCGATGGTCTGTACAAGGGGCAGAACCCTTTTAAAATAGGTTTGCAGTATTTTAACGATACCTGAAACTTGGTAAAGGCAGCCACCCTGGAAGAAGCCAGGCCGCATGTGTGAAGCCGCCATCAAGGTCCGCGTAGAGCTGCGCCACTTTTTCATCTAACAAGCTGCGGATCTCCCTCCCATGTAGGCAGAGGCTGGCGGTCAGAATGATCAGCTCCGACAGGGCCTCAAACAGGTCTAAAGTGAGACAGCACATTGTATAGTATCCATCACACACCATTCCAGATAATGATACTTAAAGAGGACCTCTCACCACAAAATGCTTTGGAATCTGCAGGCAGCATATTATAGAGCAGATTGATATATAGTCTGGTGGCAAAAGGTTCAGTAAAACGTAAATCTGCATTATTTCTGACTTTAGCTGTACACGGGGGAGGTGTTATCAGTGACTGGCAGATATCTCTGTATACACACTTACACAGAGAATGATATTAATCACTGATAACACCGCCCCATGTACAGCTATCAGTGACTGGCAGATATCTCTGTATACACACTTACACAGGGAATACAATTAATCACTGATAACACCGCCCCTATGTACAGCTATCACTGACAGACAGCTATCTCTGTATACACACTTACACAGAGAATGCTATTAATCACTGATAACACCGCCCCATGTACAGCTATCAGTGACTGACAGCTATCTCTGTATACACACTTACACAGGGAATGCTATCAATCACCGATAACACCTCCCTGTGTACAATGAAGTTAGAAAATGTATAGAATACAAGTTTTACTAATTCTTTTCCCATAAAATTATAGATGAATTGCTCAGCTTTTCCTGCTCTATAACATGCTGTGTGCAGATTGCACTGTGTTTTGGGTGACGTGTCCTCTTTAAAGTAGATGTCCAGCACTGAACACCATTGTAGATATAGGAGTAGTCTACATAATCTTATGCAATACATCTTTAGAGTTGCATTCACAATTCGGCAAGTGTTAGAGCTGAAACCTCCATCTCCCAATATTCCCAGCTGGCTCAATATTTGCAGAAATTGCTCTGGTGATTTGCATTTTGCATCTCTGCACCTGGCAATGTTAAAAGGGTTGTCTCATCTTGCTGTTACTAAGGCTACTTTCACACTTGCGTTTTTCTTTTCCGGCGCTGAGTTCCGTCACAGGGGCTCTATACCGGAAAATAACTGATCAGGCATATCCCCCATGCATTCTGAATGGAGAGTAATCCGTTCAGGATGCGTCAGGATGTCTTCAGTTCAGTCATTTTGACTGATCAGGCAAAAGAGAAAACCGTAGCATTCTACGGTTTTATCTCCGGCGAAGGTGAAAAAAAACTGACAACTTGCCTGAATGCATTTTTTTTCCATAGGAATGTATTAGTGCCGGATCCGTCCTGCGCATACCTTTAAAAATGAAAAAAAAAAAAATACCGGATCTGTTTTGCCTGATGACACTGGAAAAATGGATCCGGTATTGCAATGCATTTTTCTGACTGATCAGGATCCTGATCAGTCTGAAAAGTGCCTGATTAGTCAGAAAAAATTACATGCGTTTGCATACAGTTCAGGCAACGGAACTGCCTGCCGGAATCAAACAACGCAAGTCTGAAAGTACCCTAAGGCAAGGTGAGATTAAGGCCTCTTTCACACGAGCGTGACGGATTAGGTCCGGATGCGTTCAGTGAAACTCGCACCATTTCGCAAGCAAGTTCAGTCAGTTTTGTCTGCGATTGCGTTCAGTTTTTTCCGCGCGAGTGCAATACGTTTTTCACGCGTGTGATAAAAAAAACTGAAGAGATGTTTACAAACAACATCTCTTAGCAACCATCAGTGAAAAACGCATTGCATCAGCACCTTCTTCCGGATGCAATGCGTTTTTCACTAAAGCCCCATTCACTCCTATGGGGCCAGGGCTGCGTGAAAAACGCTGAATATAGAACGTGCTGCGTTTTTCACGCAACGCAGAACTGATGCACACACATCCATGGAAATTAAGGGGTCAAGATTCAGTGCGGGTGCTATGCGTTCACGTCACGCATTGTACCTGCGCGGAAAATTTGCTTGTGTGAAAGGTGCCCAAGACCTGTCCACCAGGCGGACGAGAAACAGCAGCGTAGTGCACAGGAGCTAGGCAGTTAGTGCGTACCCGCTCTGGAGGACAGGTCTTAGTCTCACCTTGCCTTAGCAACAGCAAGGAGAGAAAACCCCTTTAGGCCAGGTCTACACGACGACATTTGTCGCGCGACACATAGGGCACAACTACACTGCAACATTAATGTCGTGCAACAATTTTTATAATGGTAGTCTATGGTGTCGCACTGAGACATGCTGCATGTTGGAAAAATCCATCTTGAATGGTTTTTTTTGCGACTGTCGCAGTGCGACACCATAGACTACCATTATAAAAATTGTCGCGTGACAAATGTCGTTGTGTAGACCTCTCACCTCTCCTGACATGTGTGTTGTAGTAACTACTTGTATTCCCCATGTAATAACAATTCTGGAGCATCTGTTCTTATGTCTGTATGTTGTGCCGTTCCTTTATTATTTCTGCTAGAAGTTATGAATGAATTGCTGTCAGTCTGCAGTAAGGGTACAGAGGGGAGGTGACCAGTTGGGGGTGATAACACCCAGCAGTAACCTTCACTTTATTTGTAAACGTCTGCCGGAATAATACAGGAACGGCACAGCATAGAGTCATAAGAATAGAGGTTCCAGAATTGTCATTACATGGGGGATGCAAGTAGTTACTAAAACAGACATGTCAGGAGAGGGGACAGGACCTCTTTAAGTAATCTGATGTAGAAAGAAATAATGGGGAGTGCAGCTCTGGGGTATAATACAGGCTGTAACTCAGGGTCAGTACAGGATAAGTAATGTATGTACACAGTGACTGCACCAGCAGAATAGTGAGTGCAGCTCTGGGGTATAATACAGGATGTAACTCAGGATCAGTAATGTAATGTATGTACACAGTGACTGCACCAGCAGAATAGTGAGTGCAGCTCTGGAGTATAATACAGGATGTAACTCAGGATCAGTACAGGATAAGTAATGCATGTACACAGTGACTGCACCAGCAGAATAGTGAGTGCAGCTCTGGAGTATAACGGGATGTGACCATCCAAGACCTTAGTTATCATACTGACAGGAGAGGTTATTAACTTCCACACTGATATCACCAAACACTGACATCTCATTGGGCAGAATAAATATGGGATCAGGCAGAGCGTACAAAATACTTATTGTTCAGATTAGCTGAGGGAGACAAAAATGAAGGTGGATCTGCCCCGTGTATAAACCCATAGGACAGTATACATGAATCTTCCTTACTTCCAACCCCGCTATCTCCCCAGCGCTTGAAGTAGTCCACGGTCTCCTCCTCAATCATCCTCACGTGGTTTTTGAAATGTGCGATGTTCAGACCGGTCTTGAACATTTTCTTCTGTTCCAAAAAGATCTACGGAAGAAACAAAAGATAATAAACCTGTAGTGTGTATGTACCGCATGTCCATCTGCCTGTACGTGGTCAGACAACTGATGTCATCAGGCAGATGGCTGCCTCTAGCTGCAATGCATGCCCACGTGACATGTCAGCGATATTTTTCTTCAGGAATGACTCGAGTCCAAATGACACCCTAAAATGGTCACACAACATCAGCAGGTCACAGACAAAGCTCACACATTTAGGTCATGCAGCCCGCAAAGATAAATGGAGCGGCTGCACAAACGTGGGACAACCCCTTTAAAAGGGGAAGTCTTGTCAGGTCCCCCATCTATCTAAAAAACAGGGCACTGAATGGAGAGGTGGCCTCGCATGCATGGCTCTCCATTCACTGCCATGGGCGCTCAGCTATTTTCAGAACAGACAGAGCTGCGCATGCGCAGAAACCACGCCATACGCTGCGGTCACAAGGCGGGTTAACAGCTTGCGCATATATAATACCACCGATGTACAGATGGGAGTATCCCTTTAAGTTGGCATCCTACTGTCCATGATTTGATTCCGTCCTGCTCTATGTACTCTTGGTTTGGCACGCGGCCGCTCGATCTGTGTGTGGCCCGTTGCAGATGGTTGCGCCCTCTATGATGTCACCACGTGGAGAGTATATGACTGTGTGCTTGACTTAAGTCAGCACTGGCCGTGGCCGAAACAACCATACCCGCTGACCGCAAAGCGAATTCACGCGGCCGTGCCGCCATCTTGTGCTGGTGTCATGTCGCATAAAACAGAAAACAAACAGAAATGCTGAATACCGGGTTGGGGACATCGTAGGCGACTCCCTTGCCGAATACGGGGGTGGTTAGGCGGGAGTACACGTCCTCCGCGTTCAGGTCGTCGTTCTTGCTGTTGAAGAGCAGCGCGGCGGCGTCGCTGCCGACCAAGTAGGTGAAGGTTTTGCCCACCATGGTGAAGCTGAAGACGGGTCCGTACTGAAAAAAAGAGAAAGACGTCTGTGAGGGAGCGGTGCGCCTGCTCAGGGTTATATGCCGCCCCTCCACACTGTATACCGATATATCAAGGTTAACCCCTTAGTAACCACAGCCCAACCCGAAGTCACCCTAACTGGAGGACTCCCCTCCATAACATTTATATACCCTGCTTTATTTTTTTCCCTCAGGAACAGCGCCACTCCGAGTCTGGCATTGCAGCTCGGCCCCTTTCACACAAATGCGCTGTAAACTATTTTTTACGACATAATTACAATGAACTTTTCTCTGAGGTAAAAAAATATTTAAAAAAAATCAATTTAAAAAGAAACTGACAGGGGAAAAAAATAAAATAAAATCGGAACGCGATTAGTAGAAAAATCCTGTATAGCATGACGTGTCTATACGATATGGTGTGATCCCATGGAGGTCTATTACACGCTGCATCGGTCGGAGGAGCCGACCACACGCCATATTATTATCAGGATGCAGTCATTATATGGAGGCCGTGGCCTGTGATACGGGGATCATCTGGTTAACCATTAATGGATGTAATATAAATGTCAAGGCCGCATGACCCCGAGGCATAGATAACGTACACGCGTCCGCCGCCTCGCACTTACCTTCTCATAGGCCCTTTCTAGAAATTCAATTGGACTCTTCCCGAAGGAGATGGCGTGCCCCAGGAAAGGAATGGAGGACGAGATGTACGGAGGATACTTCTGTGGAGAAAAGCATTTCCAGGTTTCGAGAGGCCTCCGTTTTTAGCTATAGATGTTATAGAAGATTTATCAGAACTGGTGTAATGGAAAACTGACGTAGTTGCCCATAGCAACCAATCAGATTCCGGCCTTCATCTTCCTGAGCTTCTCTTGAAAATGAAAGGTGGAATCTGATTGGTTGCTAGGGGCAACTACGCCAGTTTTCCATTACACCAGTTCTGATAAATCTCCCCCATAATGTCTGTCCAGAATTTCCTAAGAAGGGTCTGGCTATTCCAGAAACAGTGCCACCCTTGTCTAGGGGATGTGCCTGGTATTGCAGTTCAGCTCCGTTGAAATTAATAAGGCTGACCTGCAATACCAACCGTAGACCACAGTAAAGGGGTGGCGCTGTTTCTATGAAAAAAAGAAAAAGGCTTTTCTTCTAAGCCTGGACAACCCATTTCAACCCTTTTTTATGCAAATGAGAAGACACAATTTCTATTAATACATTTGTGGATGCAACTTTTACTTCTACAGTTACTGCTGCAGATTTTCCACCTGCAAACACTACGGAAAATCTTCGGTGTATCCTTCCTGTGTGTACACACCCTTAGGGTCCATTCACACGTCCGTAGTGCATTGCGGATCAGCAAATTGCCATACACCCAGTCGGCACCCCCATAGAAATGCCTATTCGTGTCCGCAATTGCGGAAAGAATAGGACATGTTCTATTTTTTTTCGGAGCTGCAGACCGGAGGATCGGCGGCGTGCTCCGGAAATGCGGAAGCGGAGAGCACATAGTGTGATCTCCGCATCCATTCCGTCCCCATAGAGAATGAATAGGTCCGCACAATTGCGGAACGGATTCGGACCCATTGGCGGATGTGTGAATGGAGCATTAGGGGGTTGAAGCTTGAAGCCATAAATCCTGTCTCGTCACTTTTAGGCATGAGTCGATGGAAGTAAGAGACAAGGCTCATCTATGGCTCTAGCTGCGCCCCATGCTTTACACTGAAGCGCTGATTGACTATTGCGTTTAAAGGGTATGTGTCAGCAGATTTGTCCCTATGACACTGGCTGACCTGTTATATGTGCACTTGGCAGCTGAAGGCATCTGTGTTGGTCCCATGTTCATATGTGCCCGCATTACTGAGAAAATAATGTTTTGTTTTATGCAAATGAGCCTTTAGGAGCAACAGGGGCGTTACCATTACACATAGAGGCTCTGCTCTCTCTGCAACTGCCTCGCCCTCTCCACTTCGATTGACAGTGCAGGCAGTGTAACTGTGATCACACCTCGACCTGTCAATCAAAATGCAAAGGGAGAGGCAGTTGTAGAGAGAGCAGAGCCTCTAGGTGTAATGGAAACGCCCCCGTTGCTCCTAAAGGCTCATTTGCATAAAACAAAACATTATTTTCTCAGTAATGCGGGCACGTATGAACATGGGACCAACACAGATCCCCTTTAAACACAAGCTCACCCAAAAAATCCAGTGCAAATCAGAGGGGTAATAAAAGTACAGTGCGGGTTCGCAAGATGGATCCACACAAAATAAACCAGTCATCCATCAATGCACACCAATTGTGACGGCTGGCGCTGCCGCGCACTTACCACGTTGTCGGTGTCGATGGTGTGCAGGTGTTTGAAGGCCAGTTTAGACAGATAGGCGATGGTGAGGAGGAAGGCGCAGGGCAGAAGCACTTTGGAGGTTAAGCTGTCCCCTACCGCCTCCTCTAGCAGGGCGCCCCCTGCCTGCCACAGATTCACCAACATGGCTGCCTGGAAGAGAAGAAAGAAACGACATACATGACCACAGAGAACGGCAGGTAACACCCAACACCCCAGCCTGTCGACGCGGCCGTCACCCAGCTTTCCAGGGACCCCGAATGACGCATGAACCAGTACGCTGTGGGAAACAACACAGACGGACAGAAGACGTCGCTCAGGATCTAAGGGAGACAGTCCGAGACGTTCCGACAAACGCACGCACCAGGTGTGAACAAGCCCTAAAGCAAACTGACCCCCATCATGTGCACCACTACCGTGCATATACATAATATAGTAGTATCTATATGGTTGCACCAGAAATTACAATTTGCACCCAAAATAATGGAGCCCAGGGCGGTATACCAGCCTCTAGATGACGTCACTACTCTAGTGTACAGATATAGCAGTGACTGCATAGCTGAAGGTCCCCAGTACCTGATGCTGTGAGCCGTCCGCCCGCTGCTCCTGCACTGACTGGGAGGGAGAGCTCAGGTTTTTGCAGCAAAATGACAGAGGGCGGGGAGTGGGCGTGGCTTAGTGACAATCTGTTATCACAGTAGTCTCCACCTCCTTTCAGGTCGAGCGAGACCCTTCAGTTGCACCGGGGGTCTGCCGGTGAAGTGCACTGACAATAAGGGGGGTAACCAGGAAGGGGGGACCCAACAATGCGCAGTATAGAGGCTAGCAATGCTTTGGATGGGCGGTGCCAACGTGCTTAGTGGGCGGGGCCCGATGCCGGCAGGCCTGTGCAGTTTCTGAATGCTGCGCTCCGATTGGCTGGCTGCGGCTGAACTGATGTCTGACTATGTGACGTCACGAGCAGCTAAGTCGCTGGTCAATGTGGAGCGGAGACGTCAGTGTCAGCCTGTGAGGCGGCGCGGGGCGGACGTGCGGGGAGTGTCTCCGGCTGGCGCCTCCTACAGGGGGAATAACAGTCAGTATAGCGCCCCCCACACACTGTATAGGGATAGTACAAGTCTGCAGTGATATGTCATTTCGGGTTCATGCACACAAACATATTTTTTTCCGTTCTGTTTTTTTTACAGGTCCGTATGTGGAACCATTCACTTCAATGGGTCTTCAAAAAAAACGGAAATTACTCCGTGTGCATTCCGCTTTTGTATGTCCGCACGTCTATTCCGCAAAAGAAAAAAAGAGCATGTCCTATTCTTATCCGCTTTGCAGACAAGGACAGGCATCGTTACAACGGATCCGCAAAATACATACGGTCGTGTGCATGAGCCTTTATAGTAGAGGGAAAATGAGTCCATATAATAGGCGCCTCAGCTGCTTCAGAACCTCTAACCGATTCATGACCAGGCCATTTACAACCCCCCTTCCTGACTGCGCTCATTTCCATTTTAATTAAAATTTTCTGTATTGTTTTTTTTTTATATATATATATATATTGTATTGTTTTTTAGCATCTTTGAAAGCCATAACTTTTTCTTTTTTTTTTTTACATTCATTTATGTAAATAATTTTTGCACTTCATTTTTTGTAAAACATGCGGCATTATTTTTACTCTATTTTTTATAACCAGGAAAATATAATAATAATCTTTATTCATATATCGCCACTAGGGATGAGCGAATCGACCTTGGATTAAACTTCCGAAGTTGATTTGCATAAAACGTTGAATACTGTACGGAGCGAGCGCTATAGCTGAGATTTCTGCCTATAACATAAAGCAGAATGACAATACACTAAGCTTTATGCCAGAAGCCAGGTGTGCAAGCCAATAACCTAGCTATGAGACAGGTACAGTCAGCATACCTTGCAATGGCAGCCTTGTGCACACGGAGACATGTAAGAGCAGCTCTCTATCCAGAAGGACCTGAGAGCCAGTAAGCCTCGAAGTTGCCTAGATGGGGTGGTCCTCTGGACCTCAGACTGGGCTGGAGGTTCTCCTTTCAACAATGTCCTTGAGTGGCACAGCCAGAGCCCTGACTTGAACCCAATTGAATATCTCTGGAGAGACCTGAAATTGTCCGTCCACCAACGGTCCCCATCCAACCTGACAGAGCCTGAGAGGGTCTGCAGAGAAGAATGGCAGAAAATGCCCCCTTTAGTGCCCCCAGTAGTAAAATGCCCCCTATAGTGCCCCCAGTAGTAAAATGCCCCCTATAGTGCCCCAATAGTAAAATGCCCCCTATAGTGCCCCAATAGTAAAATGCCCCCTATAGTGCCCCAAGTAGTAAAATGTCCCCTATAGTGCCCCAGTAGTAAAATGCCCCCTATAGTGCCCCCAGTAGTAAAATGCCCCCTATAGTGCCCCCAGTAGTAAAATGCCCCCTATAGTGCCCCCAGTAGTAAAATGTCCCCTATAGTGCCCCCAGTAGTAAAATGTCCCCTATAGTGCCCCCAGTAGTAAAATGCCCCCTATAGTGCCCCCAGTAGTTAAAGTGCTCCACTGTAGTGCCCCTGCCCTGTAGTGCCTCAGTAGTTATAATCACCCCTGTAGTACCCCAGAACTATAGTGCACCAGTAGTATCTGCATTGTGAAAAATAAAAAATAAATCAAATACCTCACTGCTGATCCCCACCGCCATCTGCAATGGTGAGAAACTGGCTTCTTCCAGCCTGCATTGTCTGCGTCATGGCACCGGCGGTTACAATGACATCATGCCTCACTAAAATGACATATTATTTCCAGAAACAATATCACATATCACTGACATAGACCAATTTTTTTTTTCTTTTCATTGAAAAATGAACGGACTGTTAATTACAATAAATAAAACTATAAAATAGGCTCAGTAACCAAAAGATACAATTATGTATCCCATTATCATCGACCACATGGTTAATACAGTAATTAAAAAAAAAACAAAGAAGCAGTAACAGGGGCGCTAAAATATTCCACAATTTATTTACACATTAAAAGTACATAACAAGCAGTGATACAAATGGCCACTGTGCAACGCGTTCATTCCCCATAACACTGAGGTGTGTCGATTATTTTTTTTTTCATTAATGTCAACACATGCAAATGAACACTGTGCCCATCATCATCCTTACGGCGAGTTCACATCACTAGGGATGAGTAAACGCGACGTTTTCGGGTTCTCTGGGAATTCCATTATGGATTGCGTTATCACGGAACATAACGGAATTCTATGACGGAATGCACCACAGAAGCCTTTAAGAGGCATTCCGTCATAATACAAGTCTATGGGCCGCATAAAAGATCCGTAAAGCCTCATTCACACCTCAGTGTTCCACATACATGTACTGTACATGTTCTCCACGGCCCCATCCATTTTAATGTGTGTATTCACACATCAGTGTTTTACCGTGGTCCGTGTTTTTAGCACGGATGCATGCTCTATTTTGTTCACTTTTCCATCACACCCATTATGGTCTATGGGTCAGTGAAAACCACGGATTGCATCCGTGTTTCACGGATCATTAGGAAGAGATGCTTTGAAAAAAAAAATTCAGCTGTGCAGTGTCAATGAAACACGGATGACACACGGACAGCAAAAAACAGACCCAACACGAATCCTTCACGGACAGCTTCACGGATGCATCACTGACCACCACCTCACGGATTTGAGCACGGACATGTGAATGAGGCTTTATGTTGCCCATAGACTTCTATTATGACGGAATGCAAAACGGAATGCCTCTTAGGCTAAATGCACACGATCAGGATTGCGTGCGGATTTTCTGCGCGGATTTGCATGCGGAAAATCCGCACCGTAGGTCATGTACATTGTATTCTATGAGAATTTGAAATTCTCATGCACATGATGCAGATTTTTTCCGTGCAGATTTTAAAATCTGCACGGAATCAATTTATTTTATTTTTCGTGTGTGGATGTTCTCCATTCACTTCAATGGGGACAGTAAATTCCGCACCAATTGATGCTGATTGACCGCATGGATTTCCCTTAGAACACCTGTGGATTTGAGTGGGGATTGTCCGCACATAAATCCTGATTGTGTGCATTTACCCTTAAAGGCTTCCGTGGAGATTCCAACCCGTTTGCCTCCTCACCTCCTCTAGTTGATCAGAAATTGAGGGTCAAAATAATGAAGTACCGCAAACATCAGGATTAAAACAGGTTTGTTATACTCAAAAGGTGGCAAAAAACAAGGCACATTAAATATCTTAAAACTCTGGTTGCCATCATGCATTAGCGTACTTGTATCCAGCCCCGAGGGCCTCAATTCCGTCCTATTGTAATTCCATGTAATTAAGGCTACTTTCACACCTGCGTTCAGGTGTCCGCTCGTGAGCTCCGTTTGAAGGGGCTCACAAGCGGCCCTGAACGCAGCCGTCTGGCCCTAATGCATTCCCAGTGGAGGCGGATCCACTGAGAATGCATCCGCCTGCCAGCGCCCAGCCTCCGCTCCGCTCAGTGAGCGGACACCTGAACGCTGCAAGCAGCGTTCGGGTGTCCGCCTGGCCGGATCCGGATCCGCTCCTATAATGCAGACGTTTGCATCCGTTCAGAACGGATCCGTCTGCATTATAACTTAGAAAAATTGTGAAAGTAGCCTGAGCGGATCCGTTCAGACTTTACATTGAAAGTCAATGGGGGACGGATGAAGATTGAGCCATATTGTGTCATCTTCAAGCGGATCCGTCCCCATTGACTTCCATTATAAGTCTAGACGGATCCGCTTGAAGATGACACAATATGGCTCAATCTTCAAGCGGATCCGTCCCCTATTGACTTTCAATGTAAAGTCTGAACGGATTCGCTCAGGCTACTTTCACAATTTTTCTAAGTTATAATGCAGACGGATCCGTTCTGAACGGATGCAAACGTCTGCATTATAGGAGCGGATCCGTCTGATGAAACATCAGACGGACCCGCTCCGAACGCTAGTGTGAAAGTAGCCTAAAAATGTATTATAGCTACTGAGTTATTCAATGAAACCTATCTGTACAGCGCCACCTGCTGTTTGCCCTTTTTCTAAATTTTCTGTCCAGCTCACTGACTTACTGTTGTTCCTTCCTTCCACTGCCACCAGGTGCAGCACAAAGGACACACTTCCTGAGCAAGGACATGCCCCCTGAGCTGCCAGATTGATATAAATCTAGCACAGGTTAGAAAGAGATTTCCATGGATTATATGATGTTTAGTTTTCATCACTTCAGTGTAGGGCTGCAGCTATCGACTATCTTTGTAATCGAGTATTCTATCGATTAATCCAACGATTAATCGAGTACTCTAATAAAAAACTAATTAAAAGAAAGTTTTTCTTATAAAAACTCATCAACCCCCGCCCCTCCCCCCAGTGCCATCAGCTGCCCCCAGTGCCATCAGCTGCCCCCAGTGCCATCAGCTGCCCCCCCCCCCAGTGCCATCGACTGCCCTCTCAGTGCCACCAGCTCCCCCTCCTAGCCATGTCCCCAGCGCCAGTGAAAAAATAATACCTACCTCTCCTGTAGGGGCTTCTTCTCCGCGTGCTGCACTGTCGTCCTGACGTCACACAGCGTCAGGTCATGGTGCGCGCTTACGTGCACTATGATCTGACGATGTGTCAGGAGGAAAGTGCAGCGCGGTGCGAGCCGGCGGGTGACCACGGAGCGCTTCACTCCCGCTCCGTGGTCACATGACACAAACAAATCCTCGATGCAAAAAATTTGCATCAAGGATTTTTTTTGTGTTGAATTACTCGATTCAATCGAGTAATCGTTTCAGCCCTGCTTCTGGGATAACCCCTTTAAGTTCCACACGCCGTCAATGAACTCCTTTATAGGTTGTCAGCAGCATAGTTGCCAAGAGTGCCAAATTTGCAGGGACTGTTCCTAATTTTCAGACAATCCCTGTGTTCTGTCAGAATACTATAACCTTATCAGAATGCTATCCGGAAGTGCGCACTCAGGGGTAGATTTGTCAGTGTAAAATGTTCCATCAGATCTCCCTACCCCTGAGTGCGCACACGCGGTGTATTCCTGATGTGTGTGGCCGACGGGAGTATATACCCATTATAACAAGGAAAATGAAGAAAGTAGATGCGCTTAATGCACATGCGCGAAACCAGCCGTGGCTCCGGGTGCAGGCGCAGTGTGCCCCGGCCGGTTTCGCGCATTCGCATTAAGCGCATCTACTTTCTTCATCTTCATTGTTATAACGGGATAATGGCTAGCAACATTGTAGGTTTCCTTCAGGGCACAGTCTGCCAAATACATGCATGACTGGAGCAGGAGATCCTGGTTGCAGGGGTGCACCGACAGGGGGGTCCAACAGGTCTGGACACTCCTCCCCCCTCCCCAGAACCATTATTTTTATTTTTTTATCATTCAGGGCTGCACCGCCGATCGGCACAGGCGGTGCGGCCCTGGATCTAAGTGGCGGCAGTGGCCGGGTTGCAGCAGTAGGAGATGAGCGCTTCCATTGGCTGTGCGGCGGCGGGGCAGGGGAGGGAGAGGCGTCTCTCTTCCCCGTTCTTCTGATAGGCTGCAGGCAATGACGGAATTATCATCGCACCGCCTGAGCCGGGCAGCATACAGCGCGGGACACTATGGAGGCATCGGGGGGGCATTTCTTACTGGCACATTATGGGGGGGTACTATGGGGGAGAGGAACACTATGGGGCATCCGATGGCACTATAGGGGCATTATTTACTGGCACAATACGGGGGGCACTATGGGGGCATCTGGTGGCTCTAAAGGGGCATTTTATTTTTACTGGCACATTATGGGGGCAATGGCATCTGGGGGCACTAAGGGGGCATTTTTTGCTGGAACATTATGGGAGGCACTATAGGGGAGAGCGGCACTATGGGGCATCTGGTGGCACTATAGGGGCATTATTTGGGGGCACTATGGGGGAGAGCGGCACTATGGGGCATCTGGTGGCACTATAGGGGCATTATTTTGGGGCACTATGGGGGAGAGGAGCACTATGGGGCATCTGGTCGCTCTAAAGGGGCATTTTTCTGGCACATTATGGTGGAGAAGAGCACTATAGGGCATCTGGTGGCACTATAGGGGCTGATCCATAACGGATCCAGCAAAAACGCAGATGTGAAAGTAGCCTTAAATGCATGGCTTAAGTCTCGGTGTAGAGCAGAAGGGTTTGGGTTCCTAGACCACCGGGCTGACTCTTCACTGGGGTACAAACTGTTTTCTGCAGATAATTTCTACCTCAATGGAAGGGGAGCTGCTGTGTTGGGGGAGAGAATTCTGGCTGGGGTGGCAATGCATTTAAACTAGGGACAAGGGGGGAGGATAAGGCTATAAATATAGAGGTAGACAGGTTAGAGAGGGGTCCGAGTATATTGCTGGGGTGAATGAATGTAAGGGCCCACCAGAGCGTATAGCTTGGGGGACACATGGGGGCAATGACCCCATATTTGATGGCAAGTTTAGTAGGCAGTCGGTGTTCTCTACCCCCCTTTTTTCCCCCCCCTTTTCTTTCCCTTCCCGCTTTATTTTTCAGGTGAAATTTTACCTCAGGATGCTGAATCCGGTTGGAGCTGGTTCTGTTTAAGTTGAAGATTCTGGATGGCAACTGGAGCGGATCTGCTGATTGGTTGCTGCCCTGTTGCTGGGGGATATTTCCAGCTATTTGATTTGTTCCTGGCTGCAAGGCGGGAAACTTGTCCCCTTTATATTTTCAGGTTCGCCGCTACCTCAGGGCAGTCGTCGCGGATCTGGACAGCGCCCGCCCTCCCCCCCCCCCTTACTTTAATCTTGTGCTATCTGTCGCTGTGCTTTATTAGAGGGGCTGTATCGCTCAGCTGATGCTGAGTGGATCTTGGTCTATATGGATGGTTTGAAAGTGGTATTTATTGTTATGGTTTATGGTTTTAATTATTAATTAATTTATTAAATTATTTATTGGTTTTAATTTTGGTTACCCTTAATAAAGCACTTCGGCCATTTCTATTCCACTAAGAAATTGTTGTCATGGTTTTTATTTATCTAAATCACATATGGTTGAAGGGGAGTGGTGTCATTTGCCTCCATGGTGGGGGGAGGATTAGAAAAGGGAATAAGGAGTTACAAACCAACTCTGAAGGAGAAACAAATGATCATAAAAAACAAACGCAAAAAATAAATTTCTAAAAGTGTAAAATTTGATGCCAAATTAAAATGTATGATCACAAATGCCAGAAGTCTAGCAAGCAAAATGGGAGAGCTGGAGGCCTTGGTACTGGAGAAACATATCGATGTAGTTGGTGTTGCTGAGACATGGCCGGACTCTTCTCGTGATTGGGCTGTAAATCTTCAAGGTTTTACACTCTTCAGAAACAATAGGGATAAACGCAAAGGTGGTGGAGTATGTCTGTATGACAGGAGTGATCTGAAAGTAAGTGTGAAAGAAACAATTGTGGATGAAGGTTGTGAGGATGTTGAAACCTTGTGGGTGGAAATTTAGAGGGAAAAAAATAATCAACTTGGTGTGATCTATAGATCCCCCAATATCACTGAGGAGATAGAAGATCAACTGTGCAAATGGAGCGGGCGGCGCAGGCTGGTACAGTAGTGATAATGGGAGATTTTAACTAGAGATGAGTGAATTTCATATTTTGACATTTGTTCACTGGTAAAAGGTGAATTGCGTTATGGATTCCGTTACAACGGACCATAACGCAATTCTATGACGGAATGCATAACGAAATGCCTCTAAAGGCATTCTGTCATAATAGAAGTCTATGGCCAGCATAATGGATCCGTTATCCTCTCTTGCAAAACGTAAACCGGACGGATCTGTTATGCAGGCCATAAACTTCTATTATGATGGAATGAATAACGGAATGCCTCTAAAGACATTCCGTCATAGAATTGCGTTATGGTCTGTGGTAACCGAATCCATAACGCAATTCACCTTTTACCAGTAAATGAAGCGTGAACGAATTTCATAACCTTTATTTCGCTCATCTCCAATTTTAACTTTACAAACATAGATTGGGAACATGGTTCTGCCTCTGCTGCAAAAGCGAGAAAATTCCTCAGCTTTTTGCAGGATAATTTTATGGGCCAGTTTGGAGAAGATCCTACTAGAGGCAATGCTCTTCTGTATCTAGTAATTTATAGAAATGTCGCTGTCCATGAAAACCTTGGTAACAGTGACCACAATACAATTATATGCCAGCTATGCCTTATTCACACATCAGTGTACGTTTAGTGTCTCCCCTCAGTGATTTTTAACCAAAACCAGGAGCGGTTTTAAACACAGAACAGGTGGAAATTTTTTCATTATACCTGATGTTTGTGGAAGCTCCAATCCTGGTTTTGGCTCACAATCACTGATGGAAATCACGGACCAAAACACTGACGTGTAAATGAGGCACTAAACTGTAAAAAAACTAACTCAGGTCGGTAGGGCAAAAACACCTAATTTAAAAAAAGCTAATTTCCCAGGGTTGAGCGCTGCACTTCAGGACATAGACTGGGAGCAACTATTGTCACATAATGACACTAATGCTAAATGGGAGAGCTTTATCTATCTTATTATATAAGGGGGTCATAAAATAACTGAAAATACACAACGAAATACAGGTGGCCAAAGAAAGCACGAACAACCCCAAAACATTCTTCATATACATAAAGGCAAAAAAAAAAGGTCCGAACATGTAGGGCCCCTAAATGATGGTAACGGGATGTTGGTCACTGGGGATCAAGAGAAAGCAGAGATCCTAAATAGTTTTTTTTAAGCTCTGTAGATATAAAAGAAGAGAGGGCCTCTCATGATGGTGGTGCCACTGGTGTAAGTACCACAAATACCATACTTAACTGGCTGACTGTAGATATGGTCCTTAAAGAGGACCTTTCACAGGAATTTTCTAATTTAATTAAATACCTTTCCTTGCGGGGTACCCCCCACTGATGCTGTTTTTTTTAAATACCGCTCGTACGCCCTCCCTCAGTATGTTAATCCTGAGCATCGGTACAGGGAGGAAGAGACGCCAGGGTTTCTCAATGGGAGTCTCCTTCTCCCTGGCTGTGCCGTGGTCCACAGCAGAGAGTGTCACATCCAGAGAGAAGGTGAGCTGTTTTTTCTCCCTGGCTGTGACGCTGTCCGCTGTGATTGGACTTCAAAAAGGGTGTTAGGTCTTCACCAGGAATTTATAGACCAGTAAGCTTAACATCCATCGTGGGAAAAAAGTTTGAAGGCCTTCTACAGGACTACAGTCGTGGCCAAAAGTTTTGAGAATTACATAAATATTGGAAATTGGAAAAGTTGCTGCTTAAGTTTTTATAATAGTAATTTGCATATACTCCAGAATGTTATGAAGAGTGATCAGATGAATTGCATAGTCCTTCTTTGCAATGAAAATTAACTTAATCCCCAAAAAACCTTTCCACTGCATTTCATTGCTGTCATTAAAGGACCTGCTGAGATCATTTCAGTAATCGTTTTGTTAACTCAGGTGAGAATGTTGACGAGCACAAGGCTGGAGATCATTATGTCAGGCTGATTGGGTTAAAATGACGGACTTGACCTGTTAAAAGGAGGGTGATGCTTGAAATCATTGTTCTTCCATTGTTAACCATGGTGACCTGCAAAGAAACGCGTGCAGCCATCATTGCGTTGCATAAAAATGGCTTCACAGGCAAGGATATTGTGGCTACTAAGATTGCACCTCAATCAATAATTTATAGGATCATCAAGAACTTCAAGGAAAGAGGTTCAATTCTTGCTAAGAAGGCTTCAGGGCGCCCAAGAAAGTCCAGCAAGCGCCAGGATCGTCTCCTAAAGGGGATTCAGCTGCGGGATCGGAGTGCCACCAGTGCAGAGCTTGCTCAGGAATGGCAGCAGGCAGGTGTGAGCGCATCTGCACGCACAGTGAGGCAAAGACTTTTGGAAGATGGCCTGGTGTCAAGAAGAGCAGTAAAGAAGCCACTTCTCTCCAAAAAAAACATCAGGGACAGATTGATCTTCTGCAGAAAATATGGTGAATTGACTGCTGAGGACTGGGGCAAAGTCATATTCTCCGATGAAGCCTCTTTCCGATTGTTTGGGGCATCAGGAAAAAGGCTTGTCCGGAGAAGAAAAGGTGAGCGCTACCATCAGTCCTGTGTCATGCCAACAGTAAAGCATCCGGAGACCATTCATGTGTCGGATTGCTTCTCAGCCAAGCTCACTCACAATTTTGCCCAAAAACACAGCCATAAATAAAGAATGGAACCAAAACTCCCTCCAACAGCAACTTCTTCCAACAATCCAACAACAGTTTGGTGAAGAACAATGCATTTTCCAGCACGATGGAGCACCGTGCCATAAGGCAAAAGTGATAACTAAGTGACTCGGGGACCAAAACGTTGACATTTTGGGTCCATGGCCTGGAAACTCCCCAGATCTTAATCCCATTGAGAACTTGTGGTCAATCCTCAAGAGGCAGGTGGACAAACAAAAACTAATTCTGACAAACTCCAAGAAGTAATTATGAAAGAATAGGTTGCTATCAGTCAGGAATTGGCCCAGAAGTTGATTGAGAGCATGCCCAGTCGGATTGCAGAGGTCCTGAAAAAGAAGGGCCAACACTGCAAATACTGACTCTTTGCATAAATGTCATGTAATTGTCGATAAAAGCCTTTGAAACGTATGAAGTGCGTGTAATTATATTTCACTACATCACAGAAATAACTGAAACAAAGATTTAAAAGCAGTTTAGCAGCGAACTTTGTGAAAACTAATATTTGTGTCATTCTTAAAACTTTTGGCCACGACTGTACATACAGGATTATGTAACTGTCAATAAGTTATAGCCAACATGGTTTTACTAAGAACAGAAGTTGTCAGACTAACCTGATTTGTTTTTATGAGGAGGTGAGTAGAAGCCTGGACAGAGGAGCGGCTGTAGATGTTGTGTTTTTGGACTTTGCAAAGGTGTTTTGATACTGACCCACGGGGACGAGTAATGGGTAAATTGAGGTCTGTTGGTTTAGAAATTGGCTTCATGGTCGTATCCAAAGAGTTGTGGTCAATGATTCCTACTCTGAATGGTCCCCGGTTATAAGTGGTGTACCCCAAGGTTCTGTGCTGGGTCCGCTATTATTTAACTTATTCATTGATGACAGAGCATGGGAGTAGTAGTGCTGGTTCTATTTTTGCAGATGACACCAAACTTTGCAATACAGTCCAGTCTATGGAAGATGTTAATAAGTTACAAGCTGACTTGGAACTTATTACTGTTTGGGCCTCCACTTGGCCAATGAGGTTCAATATAAATAAATTATGCACCTGGGGGGCTAATAATCTGCATGCAGCATATGTCCTGGGGGAGTAAACCTGGGAGAGTCACTGGTTGAGAAGGATCTGGGTGTATTAGTACATCATAGACTAAATAACAGCGTGCAATGCCAGTCAGCTGCCTCTAAGGCCAACAGAATTTTGTCTTGCATTAAAAGAGGTATGGACTCGCGGGTCAGGGATGTAATATTATCACTATAGAAAGCGTTGGTGCAGCCTCACCTGGAATACACGGTTCAGTTCTGGGCACCAGTCCATTAAAAGGATGCCCTGGAGTTAGAGAAAGTACAAAGGAGAGCAACCAAACTCATAAAGGGCCTGGAAGATCTCAGCTATGAGAAAAGATTAAAATAACTGAAATTGTTTAATCTTTAAAAAAGAAGTCTAAGGGGGGGGGGGCATGATTAACCTGTACAAATATATAAACGGACTATACAAAAAATATCAAGGGAAGCTATTCTGTGTTAAACCCATTAAAAAACACAAATACAAGGGAGATTTGCCATTAAGGTGCCAGTCCTAGTACATTCTCCGCTTTTTATATTTGTGGGAAAAGATTCAGCATAACTTATATTTCATTCAGCTACATTTCTGCTTTTTTGGGCTTAGGAGTCCAGTGGATGGTCCTACAGATTGATTGTCAGCTATAGTACAGTCCTGATCAAAAGTTTAAGACCACTTGAAAAATGGCAAAAAATCATATTTAGCATGGCTGGATCTTAACATGGTTCCAAGTAGAGCTTCAACATGCAACAAGAAGAAATGTAGGAGACACACATGGTGAACCATAAGGAGCTAATTTTGTTAGTTGGGGATCTATTTTGATTTTGGGGGGGAGGGGGGTATTTAGCGCACAAAAAATAACAAAAAGGAAAAAAATAACAAAAAAATAAATAAAATAAAAATGGAGAAAATGATTGTGTATTATTCCCAATGTCTTTTCTATCAAGCAATTTGTAAAAATAGAAATGTAATGCATAGATCTTGTATGTTGTGTTTACTGATATACGACTTACTTTCACATATAGTGTTTGATGAGACATGTCAAGTCATATACAATACTGTCATTTTCTGCCAATAAAATTTGTTTAAAAAAACAAACCCCAAAATTTTTTTTGAGCATTTAATTTATTGAAAACAACGAATAAACTGAAACAGGCTGTCTTTCAGCTGATCAAAAGTTAAGGACCACACCTCTAAAAAAAAAAAACTAAACCCCACCCAAAACAGAAATCCAACTTCCAAACATGAACTCAGTAATGAGTAGCTCCGCCGTTATTGTTTATCACTTCAAAAATTTGTTTCGGCATGCTTGATGCAAGCGTTTCCATGAGGTGAGTGGGAACACTTCTCCAAGTGGTGAAGACGGCCGCACGAAGGCCATCTACTGTCTGGAACTGTTGTCCATTTTTGTAAACTTCCTTTGCCATCCATCCCCAAAGGTTCTCAATTGGATTTAGATCAAGGGAACACGCAGGATGGGCCAAAAGAGTGATGTTATTCTCCTGGAAGAAGTCCCTTGTCCTGCGGGCATTGTGTACTGTAGCGTTGTCCTGTTGAAAAACCCAGTCGTTACCACACAGACGAGGGCCCTCAGTCATGAGGAATGCTCTCTGCAACATCTGGACATAGCCAGCGGCCGTTTGAAGCCCCTGCACTTCCTGAAGCTCCATTGTTCCACTGAAGGAAAAAGCACCCCAGACCATTATGGCGCCCCCTCCACTGTGGCGCGTAGAAAACATCTCAGGTGGGATCTGCTTGTCATGCCAGTAACGTTGGAAACCATCAGGACCATCAAGGTAAAAAAAATTCTCATCAGAGAATAAAACTTTCTTCCACCTTTGAATGTCCCATGTTTGGTGCTCTCTTGCAAAGTCCAAACGAGCAGTTCTGTGGCGTTCAAGGAGACGAGGTATTTGAAGATGTTTTTTGTTTTTGAAGCACTTCAGTTTCAGATGCCGTCTGATGGTTATGGGGCTGCAGTCAGCACCAGTAAGGGCCTTAATTTGGGTCGAGGATCGTCCAGTGTCTTGACGGACAGCCAATTGGATCCTCCGGCTCAGTGCTGATGAATTTTTTTTGGGTCTTCCACTTGACTTTTTTGTTCCATAACCCTCAGGATCATTTAAGAAATTCCAAATGACTGTTTTACTGCGTCCTACCTCAGCAGCGATGGCGCGCTGTGAGAGACCCTGCTTATGCAGTTCAACAACCCGACCACGTTCAAAAAGGGAGAGTTTTTTTGCCTTTGCCATCACAACGTGTGACTACCTGACAGACAATGACAATGAATCCACATCTTTGCACAGATTTGGCCTTTTAACCACCTCCCGACCGCCTAACGCGCCGATGCGTCCGGGAGGTGGTTGATTTATTCCTCCTGGACGCATCGGCGCGTCATCTCGCGAGACGCGAGATTTCCTGTGAACGCGCGCACACAGGCGCGCGCGCTCACAGGAACAGAAGGTAAGCGAGTGGATCTCCAGCCTGCCAGCGGCGATCGCTCGCTGGCAGGCTGGAGATCCGAATTTTTTAACCCCTAACAGGTATATTAGACGCTGTTTTCATAACAGCGTCTAATATACCTCCTACCTGGTCCTCTGGTGGTCCCTTTTGTTAGGATCGACCACCAGAGGACTCAGGTAGGTCAGTACAGTCCCACCAAACACCACACTACACCCCCCCCCCGTCACTTATTAACCCCTTATAAACCCCTGATCACCCCATATAAACTCCCTGATCACCCCCTGTCATTGATAACCCCCCTGTAAGGCTCCATTCAGACGTCCGCATGATTTTTACGGATCCGATCCATGTATCCATGGATCCGTAAAAATCATGCGGACGTCTGAATGGAGCCTTACAGGGGGGTGATCAATGACAGGCGGGTGATCACCCATATACACTCCCTGATCACCCCCTGTCATTGATCACCGCCCTGTCAGGCTCCATTCAGACGTCCGCATGATTTTTACGGATCCGATCCATGTATCCATGGATCCGTAAAAATCATGCGGACGTCTGAATGGAGCCTTACAGGGGGGTGATCAATGACAGGCGGGTGATCACCCATATACACTCCCTGATCACCCCCTGTCATTGATCACCGCCCTGTCAGGCTCCATTCAGACGTCCGCATGATTTTTACGGATCCGATCCATGTATCCATGGATCCGTAAAAATCATGCGGACGTCTGAATGGAGCCTTACAGGGGGGGTGATCAGTGACAGGGGGGTGATTACCCTGATCACCCCCTGTCATTGATAACCCCCCTGTAAGGCTCCATTCAGACGTCCGCATGCGTTCTGTGGATCCGATCCATGTATCCATGGATCCGTAAAAAATCATGCGGACGTCTGAATGGAGCCTTACAGGGGGGGTGATCAGTGACAGGGGGGTGATCACCCTGATTACCCTGATCACCCCCTGTCATTGATAACCCCCCTGTAAGGCTCCATTCAGACGTCCGCATGCGTTCTGTGGATCCGATCCATGTATCCATGGATCCGTAAAAATCATGCGGATGTCTGAATGGAGCCTTACAGGGGGGTGATCAGTGACAGGGGGGTGATCACCCTGATTACCCTGATCACCCCCTGTCATTGATAACCCCCCTGTAAGGCTCCATTCAGACGTCCGCATGCGTTTTGTGGATCCGATCCATGTATCCATGGATCCGTAAAAAATCATGCGGATGTCTGAATGGAGCCTTACAGGGGGGGTGATCAGTGACAGGGGGGTGATCACCCTGATTACCCTGATCACCCCCTGTCATTGATAACCCCCCTGTAAGGCTCCATTCAGACGTCTGCATGCGTTCTGTGGATCCGATCCATGTATCCATGGATCCGTAAAAATCATGCGGACGTCTGAATGGAGCCTTACAGGGGGGGTGATCAGTGACAGGGGGGTGATTACCCTGATCACCCCCTGTCATTGATAACCCCCCTGTAAGGCTCCATTCAGACGTCCGCATGCGTTTTGTGGATCCGATCCATGTATCCATGGATCCGTAAAAAATCATGCGGATGTCTGAATGGAGCCTTACAGGGGGGGTGATCAGTGACAGGGGGGTGATCACCCTGATTACCCTGATCACCCCCTGTCATTGATAACCCCCCTGTAAGGCTCCATTCAGACGTCTGCATGCGTTCTGTGGATCCGATCCATGTATCCATGGATCCGTAAAAATCATGCGGACGTCTGAATGGAGCCTTACAGGGGGGGTGATCAGTGACAGGGGGGTGATTACCCTGATCACCCCCTGTCATTGATAACCCCCCTGTAAGGCTCCATTCAGACGTCCGCATGCGTTCTGTGGATCCGATCCATGTATCCATGGATCCGTAAAAAATCATGCGGATGTCTGAATGGAGCCTTACAGGGGGGGTGATCAGTGACAGGGGGGTGATTACCCTGATTACCCTGATCACCCCCTGTCATTGATAACCCCCCTGTAAGGCTCCATTCAGACGTCCGCATGCGTTCTGTGGATCCGATCCAAGTATCCATGGATCCGTAAAAAATCATGCGGATGTCTGAATGGAGCCTTACAGGGGGGGTGATCAGTGACAGGGGGGTGATTACCCTGATCACCCCCTGTCATTGATAACCCCCCTGTAAGGCTCCATTCAGACGTCCGCATGCGTTCTGTGGATCCGATCCATGTATCCATGGATCCGTAAAAAATCATGCGGATGTCTGAATGGAGCCTTACAGGGGGGGTGATCAATGACAGGGGGGTGATCAGGGAGTCTATATGGGTGATCACCCCCCTGTCATTGATCACTCCCCCCCTGGTAAGGCTCCATTCAGCCATTTTTTTTGGCACAAGTTAGCGGAAATTTTTTGTTTGTTTTTGTTTTCGTTTTTTCTTACAAAGTCTCATATTCCACTAACTTGTGTCAAAAAATAAAATCTCACATGGACGCACCATACCCCTCACGGAATCCAAATGCGTAAACATTTTTAGACATTTATATTCCAGACTTCTCACGCTTTAGGGCCCCTAAAAAGCCAGGGCAGTATAAATACCCCACATGTGACCCCATTTCGGAAAGAAGACACCCCAAGGTATTCCGTGAGGGGCATATTGAGTCCATGAAAGATTGAAATTTTTGTCCTAAGTTAGCGGAAAGTGAGACTTTGTGAGAAAAAAAACAAAAAAAATCAATATCCGCTAACTTATGCAAAAAAAAAAAAATTCTAGGAACTCGCCAGGCCCCTCATTGAATACCTCGGGGTGTCTTCTTTCCAAAGTGGGGTCACATGTGGGGTATTTATACTGCCCTGGCTTTTTAGGGGCCCGAAAGTGTGAGAAGAAGTCTGGGATCCAAATGTCTAAAAATGCCCTCCTAAAAGGAATTTGGGCCCCTTTGCGCATCTAGGCTGCAAAAAAGTGTCACACATCTGGTATCGCCGTACTCAGGAGAAGTTGGGCAATGTGTTTTGGGGTGTCATTTTACATATACCCATGCTGGGTGAGAGAAATATCTTGGTCAAATGCCAACTTTGTATAAAAAAAATGGGAAAAGTTGTCTTTTGCCAAGATATTTCTCTCACCCAGCATGGGTATATGTAAAATGACCCCCCAAAACACATTCCCCAACTTCTCCTGAGTACGGCGATACCAGATGTGTGACACTTTTTTGCAGCCAAGGTGGGCAAAGGGGCACCTTTCAGATTTCGCAGGCCATTTTTTACACATTTTGATTTCAAGGTACTTCTTACACATTTGGGCCCCTAAATTGCCAGGGCAGTATAACTACGCCACAAGTGACCCCATTTTGGAAAGAAGACACCCCAAGGTATTCCGTGGGGGGCACGGCGAGTTCCTAGAATTTTTTATTTTTTGTCACAATTTAGCGGAAAATGATGATTTTTCTTTTTTTTTTCTTTTTTGCTTACAAAGTCTCATATTCCACTAACTTGCGACAAAAAATAAAAAATTCTAGGAACTCGCCATGCCCCTCACGGAATACCTTGGGGTGTCTTCTTTCCAAAATGGGGTCACTTGTGGCGTAGTTATACTGCCCTGGCAATTTAGGGGCCCAAATGTGTGAGAAGAACTTTGCAATCAAAATGTGTAAAAAATGCCCTGCAAAATCCGAAAGGTGCACTTTGGAATATGTGCCCCTTTGCCCACCTTGGCAGCAAAAAAGTGTGACACATCTGGTATCGCCGTACTCAGGAGAAGTTGGGCAATGTGTTTTGGGGTGTCATTTTACATATACCCATGCTGGGTGAGAAAAACATCTTGGTCAAATGCCAACTTTGTATAAAAAAATAGGAAAAGTTGTCTTTTGCCAAGATATTTCTCTCACCCAGCATGGGTATATGTAAAATGACAGCCCAAAACACATTCCCCAACTTCTCCTGAGTACGGCGATACCAGATGTGTGACACTTTTTTGATGCCAAGGTGGGCAAAGGGGCACATATTCCAAAGTGCACCTTTCGGATTTCACCGGTCATTTTTTACAGATTTTGATTGCAAAGTACTTCTCACACATTTGGGCCCCTAAATTGCCAGGGCAGTATAACTACGCCACAAGTGACCCCATTTTGGAAAGAAGACACCCCATGGTATTCCGTGAGGGGCATGGCGAGTTCCTAGAATTTTTTATTTTTTGTCGCAAGTTAGTGGAATATGAGACTTTGTAAGGAAAAAAGAGAAAAAAAAAAAATCATCATTTTCCGCTAACTTGTGACAAAAAATAAAAAATTCTAGGAACTCGCAGTGCCCCTCACGGAATACCTTAGGGTGTCTTCTTTCCAAAATGGGGTCACTTGTGGCGTAGTTATACTGCCCTGGCAATTTAGGGGCCCAAATGTGTGAGAAGAACTTTGCAATCAAAATGTGTAAAAAATGCCCTGCAAAATCCGAAAGGTGCACTTTGGAATATGTGCCCCTTTGCCCACCTTGGCAGCAAAAAAGTGTGACACATCTGGTATCGCCGTACTCAGGAGAAGTTGGGCAATGTGTTTTGGGGTGTCATTTTACATATACCCATGCTGGGTGAGAAAAATATCTTGGTCAAATGCCAACTTTGTATAAAAAAATGGGAAAAGTTGTCTTTTGCCAAGATATTTCTCTCACCCAGCATGGGTATATGTAAAATGACACCCCAAAACACATTCCCCAACTTCTCCTGAGTACGGCGATACCACATGTGTGACACTTTTTTGCTGCCAAGGTGGGCAAAGGGGCGCATATTCCAAAGTGCACCTTTCGGATTTCACCGGTCATTTCTTACACATTTTGATTGCAAAGTTCTTCTCACACATTTGGGCCCCTAAATTGCCAGGGCAGTATAACTACCCCACAAGTGACCCCATTTTGGAAAGAAGACACCCCAAGGTATTCTGTGAGGGGCATGGTGAGTTCCTAGAATTTTTTATTTTTTGTCGCAAGTTAGTGGAATATGAGACTTTGTAAGAAAAAAAAATAAAAAAAAAATCATCATCATTTTCCGCTAACTTGTGACAAAAAATAAAAAGTTCTATGAACTCACTATGCCCATCAGCGAATACCTTAGGGTGTCTACTTTCCGAAATGGGGTCATTTGTGGGGTTTTTCTACTGTTTGGGCATTGTAGAACCTCAGGAAACATGACAGGTGCTCAGAAAATCAGAGCCGTTTCAAAAAGCGGAAATTCACATTTTTGTACCATAGTTTGTAAATGCTATAACTTTTACCCAAACCATTTTTTTTTTTTGCCCAAACATTTTTTTTTTATCAAAGACATGTAGAACTATAAATTTAGCGAAAAATTTATATATGGATGTCGTTTTTTTTGCAAAATTTCACAGCTGAAAGTGAAAAATGTCATTTTTTTGCAAAAAAATCGTTACATTTTGATTAATAACAAAAAAAGTAAAAATGTCAGCAGCAATAAAATACCACCAAATGAAAGCTCCATTAGTGAGAAGAAAAGGAGGTAAAATTCATTTGGGTGGTAAGTTGCATGACCGAGCGATAAACGGTGAAAGTAGTGTAGTGCCGAAGTGTAAAAAGTGGCCTGGTCACGAAGGGGGTTTCACCTAGCGGGGCTGAAGTGGTTAAAGGCATGTGCTAAAATTTGGATCAGCTGATTCAGTTTAATCGTTATTTTCAATTAATTGAATGCTCAAAAAATGTTTTGTCTCACTCCCATTTCTTCTTGTTGCATGTTGAAGCTCTACTTGGAACCTTGTTAAGATCCAACAATGTAAAATATGTTTTTTTGCCATTTTTCAAGTGGTCTTAAACTTTTGATCAGGACTGTATTTGTGTATGCACAGTCATACAGGGAAGGCTGTCAGTCACTGAATAGGACCACCCACTGGACTCCTAAGCCTAGAGAAGGTTTAAATGAATGAAGAATTGATTGTTAATGTTAATCTGTTTTCCCTTAGTCCAAAGAGCAGCACAAATGGGGGATTTCTGCCCTGTGAATTGGTAGGTAAATTGAATTTTTAATTACCTACTTTAAGGGATTCCCTGGACCTAACTGAAAAATGTGCCCTTACTCTAACCTGTGGAGAGAAGATGAGGGCAAACATACTTACCCCCAGTGTAGTAACCCAGAGCGGACACTACCATTCCTACACCTTACTACTCTCTAATGGCTAACAATGATGTCATCTTTGTATTTATTTCAGGTCCTCCTACACTGTGCATTCATAATATTGCTGTGTAACTGTTATTTGTTGTATTTTATGTACTCTTCCTAGTCCACTGGCAGGTAGCAGTGTATCTGGCAGAGGAAGATCTTCAGATAGAATGGAACTTACCATTCCATTCTCCCCCTTTTGGGCAGAAGTGGGCTAGTGCTGATTCCTACCAAGGGAAGGGTTGTAGGAAGCTTTGTTCAGTGTGAGTTCTGGTCTAATCGAGTGGGAGCAGACGAGTCAAGATGGTGAGGGGAATGCCCCCCCTCCTGCAGCAGGAGTATTCCAAGGGAAGCAGCTCATAGAGCACCATGACTCCTTACAGTTTACAGAGTATTACGAGAGGATCAACAGCCAAAGGCACCCCACTAAAAGGTACCAGAATTGTCAGAAAGTCCAGCTACCAGACCGAAGCCAGAGTCTGTCACTTTCCCCTTTATTGCTATGAAGCCTAAACCTGGAGAGTGACGGTATCCAGATAGGAGCACAGTGACACACACAAAACTAATAAGGCTGCATCAACACTCTGCATTCCTAAAAACCTGGGGCATGATTGGCCATGGGAGGTGGCACGTTGCACCAGCAGAGTTGTCCTGGATCCTCTTCACAGTCACATGACTGCTCCGGTCCCTCACAGTGTTTTTCTCTTCCCCTCAGAAGCAGGAGCCTTCCTTGGTCCTGATGCCTGCACATTTGTGCACCTGCATGGGACCGCCGACTGTCTTTTCACTGTACAGGCTTCTGTGTGAAACCTGTACTGACTCATGCACAGCCCAAAGTAAGCAGTGTGTGGGTCACAGCACAGAGGCTGATCGCTATGCTGTTGTCACGACCATGTTTATGGCCGTGACTCCTTGGGAGCCGCATACAGTTGCCCGCGGTTTTGGGTTGTTGTGTCAACCGCAGCTGAAGGCATTTTGCTTTTTGCCTCAGGTGCGGTTGCCGCGGACAACAGGTATGTGTGCGGTTGCCTTGGAGTTTGGGTGCGTGTATGTATGCACTTTTGTATGTCTGTGTGCACTCTGTGTTATGTTTGGTGTGCACTGACATCTTCCCTTCACTGTGGTTGCCCGTGGCAACGTTTGGTTGTATGTGTACATGTGGTGGCAGTGTCCCGGCCTTCGGGCTGACTCCCAGGACATGGTTGCCACCCATGTCGTTGCCTGCGGCAACAGCCACAGTGTGTTCTTGGATTGGACACTTCCCGTTTAAGTTGTGTTTTCCCTTCTTTGGTTTTGGAAGGGTTAACTCCCTTTCCGTGTGTGTGAGTCACGGGGTGTGTCTGACTGTTGGGTGTGGCTTCTTGGCCTATAAAGCCTCAGTTTTTAGCACATGTCTGAGGGTTGCTTCAGCCATGCTTAGCTGGAGCAGCCTCCTGTGTTTTACACCTGCCAGTGGGGGCCACCCTTGTGGTCATAAAGATTATGTCAAAAAGATATTGTCACATTATGTTTATGTCTTGTTGTGTGTGATGTCCATGTGATGTTCTGTTGGGACCTTCCTTTGTTATTTAGTGCAGCTTATGGTTCTGGATTCCTGTGTGCACAGGGATCCAGTCAGCAAGGCTGTGGCAGGTTGGTGGAACTACTTAGTTCGCCTGCCATATCCGTAAGTCTGTTTGTGTTCCCCTTTTCCCTGCAGCTTGGCCATTGAGACCCCTGTTCCTCAGTGTCCTGGAGGAACAGGTCGTCTTACCCTGACTCCTAGTCCAGGGACCGGACGGAGGGTGAGTTAGGGATCCGAGGTTCCGGAGCATGGGTCCTCCTACCTTAAAGGTCGGCCCATGCAACTAGGAGTTAGGGTCAGGTTAGGGACGCGTTAGGAGGTGACCTGCTCCCTAATCCTGTTTTCCTGGCCGAGCAGCCTAACACCATCTGGCATCGCACGGCTGAGGGTTTTCCCCATCCTCAGCCATGACAGCTGTGAATGTCACATGGGGAGCTATGGATGGCAATGGGGACACTGTGGATGCCACTGTTAGTGGAGTGCTGTGGATGTTGCTGTTATGGGGGCACCGTGGATGTCGCTGGTATGCATGAATTCCCATGAAGGTGCATTGGTGACTCGGCCTCAGACACGATTTTTCCCAGTTTATAATCCAGCCCAAGTTCATTAATGTCTCCAACACTTCCTGAATTTGAGCTGAAAGGGAACCTGGAGAATGCCCCACCACTAGCAGGTCGTCTAGATAAGGAAGAATTATAATGTCTGACCTCCTTATTTGTGCCATCACTTACCCCATCAATTTCGTAAAAATTCTGGGTGCCTGCGATATTCCAAAGGGGAGGGCTCTGAACTGAAGGTGGACAACTGACTCTTTTACCTGTACTGCCACCCTGAGATATTTCTGAGACGAGGGGTGTATGGGTACATGGTAATAGGCGTCATTGATATCTATTGACGCCATGGCACAGTTGGGAAACAAATGAATTGTTGAAGATATTGATTCCATGCAAAATTTGCGGTATGTTAGATATAGATTCAGGTCCTTTAGGTTATTATAGTCCGATCGGACCCATTCGGTTTGGGGACTAGAAAGAGCGCCGAATAAAACCCCTCTCCTATTTCTTCTGTTGGAACTGGGACTAGAATAGATTTGTCCATGAGGCTTCCTATTTCTCCTAATAATGCCGTTTGTTTTGGAGAGTTGATTTAAGGCTGTAATTCTTAAACTTTCTGGTGGAGGTCATATAAATTCCAAACGTTAGCCTTCTTTTATAATATCCTTTACCCATGTACTTGATGTTATACTTTGCCAGCCTTGAAAATATAAAGACAGACGACCCCCCACCTGAGCCCTGGCGTTGAGAAGCACTGGGGCTTGGACTTGAATAAAAGGCCTTCAATCATTGCCTTTCTTTTGAAATCTATCTTCATTCTTTTTGTCTCTGAAACTAAATGGTCTTCTCTGTTTAGGAAAACTAGCCACCGGAAACCCCTTTTTCCTATCAGATGCTTTGTCTAATATTTCATCAAGTACTGGGCCAAATAAAACATTGCCCTGGCAAGGAATGGCACACAATTTTGACTTGGAAGCAACATCTCCTTTCCAACCTTTCAGCCAAAGAGATCTTCTGGCTGAGTTTGACAACGCGGCAGCTCTGGCAGATAACCTTAGAGCATCCGCCGACGCATCCGAAATAAAATCTTCCGCTTTTATCATTGTCGGAATTGCTTCCAGCAGCTGCTCCCTCGGGGTTCTGTTAGCAATGTGTGACTAACTCCCCTAACCAGATTTTAAGCGACCTAGCAACTAAAGTTGTAGCGATAGTTGGTTTGAAAGAAGATGTAGATGCTTCCCAATTTTTTCTAAGATAAGTGTCCGCCCTTTTATCCATTGGATCCTTAAGGGATTCCAGATCTTCAAATAGGAGTGCTGATTTTTTATTAAAGGGATTTGGTTACCAGATTTAACCCTATTAAGCGAGCTGACATTAGTGATGTGCTAATGTCAGCTAAACCTAACTAGCCTATTCCTACTTTTATCTATGCCCCAGTTACGCCAGAAACCTAACTTTTATAATATGCTAATTAGCCTCTAGGAGCAGCGGGGGGGGGGGCGTTGTTCCTGCTCCTAGAGGCTCCGTTCTCCCACCTTTGTCGCCTCCCTCCAAGTCCTGATTGACAGGGCCAGGCAGCGCTCGTATCCGTCTGCCAGCCCTGTGCTCTGGTGGAATCTCGCGCCATTCAGTATTCGGCGCAGGCGCGGTGAGGAAGCTGGCAGCCTGCAAGCATCTTTCCCTCACTGCACCTGCGGCGAATGCTGAACAGCACGAGATTTTACCAGAGCAGAGAGGGCTGGCAGACGGATGCGAGCGCTGCCTGGCCCTGTCAATCAGGACTTGGAGGGAGGCGACAAAGGTGGGAGAACGGAGCCTCTAGGAGCAGGAACAACGCCCCCCCCCCCCCCCCCCCTGCTCCTAGAGGCTAATTAGCATATTATAAAAGTTAGGTTTCTGGCGTAACGGGGGCATAGATAAAAGTAGGAATAGGCTAGTTAGGTTTAGCTGACATTAGCACATCACTAATGTCAGCTGGCTTAATAGGGTTAAATCTGGTGACAGAAACCCTTTAACTTTCGCCACTGGAGCATCTACTCTCGGAACCTCCTGCCACTCTGCGACTTCCTGATTATTAAAGGTTTTCTTTCTTTTAACTGATCTGGGAACAAAAAACTTTTTATCCGGCTTGTTCTATTCCCTCTTTATCAACTCTTAACACAATCTTGGACAGGGAATACTCTGGCCTTTCTTGACTTCAGACTGTCAAACATTAACTCCTGTCTTGATTTTGACTCTTTCACCTTCTATCTCCATGGTGGCCCTTACTGCTTTTAAAAGAAGGTCCGTATCTTCCAGTTTAAACAGGGGCCTTGCCGTAAGGTCCTCAGAAGAGGAATCTGAGCTTTCTTCTACTCCCTCTTCCTCTGAGGAGTCCATTTCTGTTGATTGATCCTTCCTCTGCCTAGAAGAACCAGGAAGTGATTTTTTAAATTGTTCCACAGAGGAACGGATTTCCATGCTGACCAGATTCTGTATATTCTGGAACAAAGATGGGGATTCTTCCGCTACCAATTTGTCCAGGCAAGGTTGACAACAGGCTTTTGGATAGGACGGGCTCAACTTCTTTTTGAATATCCCACATTCTCTCCCTTTTGACTTGTGGGTAGCCTTACCGGGGGCCTCTTTAACCTGTATCAACACATAGCCCATAACAGGTTACTAGAAAATATTTAAAAATAATCTCCCCAAAGGGAGACTGTAGGGGTACAACCCCTCTTACCCCTCCTAGGAATACCATGCCGGTTTCTGTGTGCTGCTCCTGTTTCTCCATGCGCTGCTGTGCTTCCCCTTCCTCCCGCATGTCGACTGACACAATATAGGGGAATCTGGAAGGGAAATCTGGCTGTTCCGCTGAACTAGGCCAGGCTGAATCCACCTTGCCTGCCAAGTTGGCTGGCCGGCCTCCCCTTTTTACGGGCCCATGTTTTCAGCCCCTCCCCTTCCCTATCCCGTGTGGAAACAGGACCTGCGGGAGCACGCCGTATCGGACGTCTTCCTCATCCCTACCGGAACTTCGCCCGGCCGTAGCCATGAAAGGAACGAGGTCGCCGCCAGGCATCCCCCCATGGCAGAAAAAGGAACAGAGAAATACCAGACTTTACAGCGGCTCCTAGCGGAGACTTACGCCATCAGGTACCTCCAATAGGTATGTGAAATAGACCCTAGAGGCCCTGTAGCCCCTAACTGATCCGGGAAAGTTCCATCCCCCTGTCCTAAGGGCAGGAAACAGGAAAAAACTGAGGATGGAGGATAGAGAACCCTATTTAAAGATCTGGGAAGTTTCTGTTTCCTGTCCGGGAAGGGGCAGGATCTCTCTCACAGGTGCTGTCATGGGGCGTAATGGAAATAAGAGTTCTTCCCCCTTTTTCTCCAGTTGTGAAATACTAATCACTAATTAGGCCCCTTTCAGACGGGTGAGTTTTCCGCGTGGGCGCAATGCGTGAGTTGAACGCATTGCACCCGCACTGAATCCGGACCCATTCATTTCTATGGGGCTGTGCACACGAGCGGTGATTTTCACGCATCACTTGTGCGTTGCGTAAAAATCGCAGCATGCTCTATATTGTGCGCTTTCCACGCAACGCAGGCCCCATAAGAAGTGAATTGGGCCGCGTGAAAATCTCAAGCATCCGCAAGCAAGTGCGAATGCAGTGCGATTTTCACGCACGGTTGCTAGGAGACGATCGGGATGGAGACCTGATCATTATTATTTTCCCTTATAACATGGTTATAAGGGAAAATAATAGCATTCTGAATACAGAATGCATAGTACAATAGCGCTGGAGGGGTTAAAAAAAAATAATAATAAAATTTAACTCACCTTAATCCACTTGATCGCGCAGCCCGGCTTCTCTTCTGTCTTCTTCTTTGCTGTGTGGAGGAACAGGACCTGTGGTGACGTCACTCCGGTCATCACATGGTCCATCAAATGATATTTTACCATGGTGATGGACCATGTGATGACCGGAGTGACGTCACCACAGGTCCTTTTCCTGCACACAGCAAAGAAGAAGACAGAAGGAGATGCCGGCTGCGCGATCAAGTGGATTAAGGTGAGTTAAATTATTATTAATTTTTTAACCCCTCCAGCCCTATTGTACTATGCATTCTGTATTCAGTATGCTATTATTTTCCCTTATAACCATGTTATAAGGGAAAATAATACAATCTACAGAACACCGATCCCAAGCCTGAACTTCTGTGAAGAAGTTCGGGTTTGGGTACCAAACATGCCGATTTTTCTCACGCGCGTGCAAAACGCATTACAATGTTTTGCACTCACGCGGAAAAATCGCGCATGTTCCCGCAACGCACCCGCACCTTTTCCCGCAACGCCCGTGTGAAAGAGGCCTTAGTGGGTTTTTTTGTACAATGAGTATCTAATGAAAAGGAAACCCCTCCTACCTAAAATGATGATTTTCATGTAATGAATAAAGCACAGCAGACGCCATTTTATTTACGTTTTTTTTTTTTATAAATAAATGCTTTTTTTTTGACAGCACTTCTATTGATAATGAAAAAATAAAAGGAGTGTACAAAAATACATATAAAAAGAAGCGGATGAATGGGCGGCGCCTGCCAACCAGTCTGCGGCCGAGGCTTCTGCATCGAACTCAGTGAGGGCTCGGTAGGTGCATAGAGGACGTGGTGCGGAGACGTCTTACTGGCTATCCGTAACCGTAACGCTCTGTGATGTTCTGATCTCCGGGCACTAACTGGCCGCTCAGTTTCATCAGGAGCTTCACTACGAGGCCGGCCTGTTCCAAAAGACAAGATTTATAAAAGTGATGTGTAACCAAGGAGTATTGATACCTCTGCCTATCTCCTGCCGTTTTGTGCCTACAGCTCCTATGCAGAGCGAGGTCTCTCTAGGGCAAAGGGCACTGGGGGGGGGGGGAAGCAGAGGGCACTGGGGAAGGCAGCTAAAGGCACTGAGGGGGCAGCTAAAGGCATGGGGGGGATGATGATGAGTTTTTATAAAGAAAAACGTTCTTTTAATTTGTTTTTTGTTATTAGAGTACTCTATTAATTGTTGGATTAATCAATAGAAAACTTGATTACAAAAACAGTCGATAGCTGCAGCCCTAGCTGTAACGTGTAACTATGAAAACACAAAACGGAAGAAGATTTTAATTAAAACTATGCAAATTTGCCTAATTTTCTTCTATTTTAAAGGATATGGACACTTTTGTTAAAAAAATAAAAATTACACTAATTTATTTCTTTTGTGGATTAATTCTATTTATCTATCTTTTTTAGTTTTTGTTCTACAGTCTTAGGTGCTGCTCTCAGTGAGTTTACAGAAATTCTGTTATCTCACTGATTTTCTGTAACTCATGCCCCTGCGCCTTATGGGGTGAATACTAACGAGCGCTTCCATTATGGAAGCGCTAATTAGAACCGGAGGACCGGAAAGCGGTGATGGCTCTGTACTCACCGCTTCCTGGTCCTCGGCTGTCAGCTGTGAAGGCTGCGCACAATGTGAGGGCGCGCTGTGACCTCACGCTGTGCACACCAGTTCACAGACGGAGTAGGAGAAAGACTGAGCGTTGGCAGTGAGGAGCGGCAGCGTCCAGGAGCAGGAGAGGTAAGTGTTTTTTATTTATTTTAAGTTTTCTGTGGCATGGGGAATGCTAACAGACAATGGGGGCACATATGGGAGATGATGACGGGCACATACAGGGGCTGATGTCAGGCACTGATATGAGGCATGGGGCTCTTATCTGAGGTCTGATTGGGGTCTTTCTGTGTGTAATGTGCACACAGTAGTTCTATCTGTGTAATGGACATTTAGCAGAGCGGTGTGTGCAATGTGTATATAGTAAACTATCTGTGTAATAAGTAAGATGAGATAAGATGCCTTTATTGTCACTGTACAATACAATGTAATACAATGTACAATACAATGAAATGTTGTTTGGAGCAATCCTAGATGCCATGGACAGAGGAACAAGAACTGACATTTAAACTAAAGCATTACACTAGAAAAAAACAAAACATTGCACTAGAAGGCATTACTATTCACAGTTTACAGCATATATATAGCAAGAGCAAAGTAGGAAGTGCTTATGGGGTCATGAATGCAGCAGTCACTTTCAGTCTGTGGTAGTTTCTATTCTAGGAAGGGGCAATAATCTCCGAGCATTTAGGAGACTGATTGCTTTGGGGTAAAAGCTGTTCTTCAGCCTAGTGGTGCGGGCATGTAGGGCTCTAAGACGCCTACCAGAGGGTAGGGGAGTGAAAAGGCTGTGGCCGGGGTGAGTTGGATCCCCGCAGATAATTTTTGCCCTGTTGCTGCAGCGAGCAGTGAAGATGTCCTCCAGTGATGGTAACTGAGGACCAGTGATTCTGCCAGCCATTCTGATGATGCGCTTGAGGGTCTTCTTGTCCTCAGAGGAGCAGCCGGAGGACCACACTGTAATGCAGTATGTGATAACAGATTCTATGGTGCACCTGTAAAAATTGACTAGCAGCTGTTTTGGGAGTTGTGCTTTCTTCAGACTCCTCAGAAAATAAAGCCTCTGAAGGCCTTTTTTGGTAATTTCTCTAATGGGCATGTGGTAGAGCTGTGTATGTAATATGTGTATGGCAGCGCCAAGTGGGCCCCGTGTATGGCAGCAGTAGACAATAGCCAAATTTGACTTCGTGTGAGCGATCGCCGCAAACCGCAGGTCAATTCAGACCTGCGGTTTGTGGCTTTTACCTGCGGTTGCGGCGGTGATCCGCGGTGCCATCGGGTCCACATGCGGCTGTAGGAGAGACCTAATTGCATGGAAGGCAGCGCGATGTCTAAGGAAGGCATTGCGCTGCCTTCCGGTGACGAGCCTGTGAGATCCAGCCCCCTGGATCTCACAGGCAGGAAGCTGTATGAGTAATACACACTGTATTACTCATACTGCCAATGCATTCCAATACAGAAGTGGAATGCATTGTAAAAGGGATTAGACCCCCAAAAATTGAAATCCCAAAGTGGGACAAAAAAAAAAGTAAAAAAAAAAAAGTTGAAAAAATAAAGTTTCCCCCCCAAAAAATTTAAAGTTTCAAGTAAAAATAAACAAAAACTTCATTTTCCCCAAGTAAAAGTAAAAAAAATTGGTAAAGAATAGGGAAAAAAAAAAAAGTATAAAAAAGTATACATATTAGGTATCGACGCGTCCGTATCGACCGGCTCTATAAAAATATCACATGACCTAACCCCTCAGATAAACACCGTAAAAAATAAAAACTGTGCTAAATAAACTTTTTTTCACCTTACATCACAAAAAGTACAACAGCAAGCGATGAAAAAGGTGTTTGCCCACCAAAATAGTACCAATCTAACCGTCACCTCATCCCGCAAAAAATGAGCCCCTACCTGAGACAATCGCCCAAAAAATAAAAAAACTATGGCTCAGAATATGGAGACACTAAAACATTATTTTTTTTGTTTCAAAAATGATATTGCGTAAAACTTACATAAATAAAAAAAAGTATACATATTAGGTATCGCCGCGTCCGTATCGACCGGATCTATAAAAATATTAGATGCTCTAACCCCTCAGGTGAACACTGTAAAAAATAAACAAAAAAAACTGTGCAAAAAAAAAAGCCATTTTTTATCACCTTAAATCACAAAAAGTGTAATAGCAAGCGATCAAAAAGTCATACGCACCTCAAAATAGTCCCAATCAAACCGTCATCTCATCCCGCAAAAATCATACCCTACCCAAGATATTTGCCCAAAAACTGAAAAAACTATGGCTCTCAGACTATGGAGACACTGAAACATGATTTTTTTTGTTTCAAAAATGAAATCATTGTGTAAAACTTACATAAATAAAAAAAATTGTATACATATTAGGTATCGCCGTGTCCGTGACAACCTGCTCTATAAAAATATTACATGATCTAACCTCTCAGATGAATGTTGAAAATAACAAAAAATAAAAACGGTGCCAAAACAGCTATTTCTTGTTACCTTGCCGAACAAAAAGTGTAATATAGAGCAACCAAAAATCATATGTACCCTAAACTAGTACCAACAATACTGTCACCCTATCCCGTAGTTTCTAAAATGGGGTCACTTTTTTGGAGTTTAGGCCACATATGGGGTGTTTCTGCAAACTACAGAATCGGGGCAATAAATATAGCATGTTGTTTGGCTGTTAACCCTTACTTTGTTACTGGAAAAAATGGATTAAAATGGAAAATTTGCCCCAAAAAAATTAAATTCTGAAATTTTATCACCATTTGCCATTAACTCTTGTGGAACACCTAAAGGGTTAACGACGTTTGTAAAATCAGTTTTTAATACCTTGAGGGGTGTCGTTTATAGTTTTTGGGTGGTTTCTATTATGTAAGCCTCACAAAGTGACTTCAGACCTGAACTGGTCCCTAAAAATTGGGTTTTTGAAAATTTCAGAAAAATTTCAAGATTTGCTTCTAAACTTCTAAGCCTTGTAACGTCCCCAAAAATAAAATATCATTCCCAAATTGATCCAAACATGAAGTAGACATATGGGGAATGTAAAGTAATAACTATTTTTGGAGGTATTACTATATACACTCACCTAAAGAATTATTAGGAACACCATACTAATACGGTGTTGGACCCCCTTTTGCCTTCAGAACTGCCTTAATTCTACGTGGCATTGATTCAACAAGGTGCTGATAGCATTCTTTAGAAATGTTGGCCCATATTGATAGGATAGCATCTTGCAGTTGATGGAGATTTGAGGGATGCACATCCAGGGCACGAAGGTGTTCCTAATAATTCTTTAGGTGAGTGTATTATAGAAGTAGAGAAATTGAAACTTGGAAATTTGCAATTTTTTACTAATTTTTGGTAAATTTAGTATTTTTTCATAAATAAAAAATAATTATTTTGACTTCATTTTACCAGGGTCATGAAGTACAATATGTGACGAAAAAACTATTTTAGAATGGCCTGGATAAGTCAAAGGGCCAGATTTATCATTAGCTCAAGTCAGAATAATGGAGTGAAAAAGTCGCTAATTTTTGCGCAATCACTAAAACTGCGCAAAAATTTGCGACTTTTTTCTGCTCTGCACTATGCTCGCCAGTTTTCTGAAAGTGGGTGTATTTTCTTATGTAAATGAATCTCTAGAAAGATTTACTATTGCGACTATTTAAAAAGTCACTCCAGTGAGGACCATGCTTATCTTATGAGACTTTTTAATAGAACATGCGACTTTTTCGCAAAGACGGGCGACTTTTTCGCAAAGACGGGCGACTTTTTCGCAAAGACGGGCGACTTTTGTAAAGCTGCTTACTGACGGATAAACTGCTACCTTCAAACCACATTTATTACAGTCTTAAAGGGCCGATCATAAATCTGACTTGGCTAAAACTGACTTCAGCCATATGTGAAAGTGGAGTGAGCTGTCAAGTAATGATAAATCTGGCCCAAAGTGTTTTAAAGTTACCACCACTTAAAGTGACACTGGTCAGATTTGCAAAAAATGGCCTGGTCCTTAAGGTGAAATATGGCTGTGCCCTAAAGGGGTTAAAGGGCATCTATCAGCAGTTTTGTACCTATGACACTGGCTGACCTGTTACATGTGCACTTGGCAGCTGAAGGCATCTGTGTTGGTCCCATGTTCATATGTGCCCGCATTGCTGAGAAAAAGGATGTTTTATTATGTGCAAATGAGCCTCTAGGAGCAATGGGGGCGTTACCATTACACTTAGAGACTCTGCTCTCTCTGCAACTGCTGCGCCCTCTGCACTTTGATTGACAGAATCAGGTGTGATGACGTTTACACTGTCTGTCCCTGTCCATCATAATGCAGAGGGTGCAGCAGTTGCAGAGAGAGCAGAGCCTCTAGGTGTAATGGTAACGCCCCCATTGCTCCTAGAGGCTCATTTGCACATAATAAAACATCCTTTTTCTCAGCAATGCGGACACATATGAACATGGGACCAACACAGATGCCTTCAGCTGCCAAGTGCACATGTAACAGGTCAGCCAGTGTCATAGGTGCAAAACTGCTGACAGAGGGCCTTTAAAAGTTGAAAAGAGGAGCTGCCAGCATAGAGCGTGGGTACAAAGAGCGTCTCTCGCTCTGGAGGACCCGCCCTGTCCTGTGTTACAGAGATAACTTACTGGATTGAATGGACACTGTGTAATGCTTTATTTCTCCTGTGGAGGCGCTGCAAGGAAAATGAACACTGCCCGGTTTCCCCAGTGATTACAGCTGATCACAAGGAGTCGCTTTATTATCCGAGAATTGTAAATGGCTCCTATTACTCGGTGACTCACCTGTTTGGTGTGGACAATGAAGCTCATTCTGTTCTCCATGCTGTGGATCTGGAAGCAGGTATCTCCTTCTCCCAGCTGCCACTTAAAGCAGCCAAACTTTAGACTAATTAATAGAGCCTGAAATAACAAGGAGAGAAGAGATGGACGAGGAGACAAACCAGACGTGACCTAGCAGAGCTACAGCTGGATGGACGCAGTGACTGGTCCTTCACCATTCTGTGGACATACGCATGATCACTAGTGTTGAGCGAACTTCTGTTTTAAGTTCGGCGTCTAAAGTTCGGCTTCCGGTTAGCGGAGAATCCCGATATGGATTCCGAATTCCGTTGTGGTCCGTGGTAGCGGAATCAATAATGGCCGATTATTGATTCCGCTACCACGGACCACAATGGTATTCGGAATCCATATCGGGATTCTCCACTAACCGGAAGCCGAACTTTAGACGCCGAACTTAAAACAGAAGTTCGCTCAACACTAATGATCACACATTAGAAGTGAAAGTCCTCTAATCCGGCATCTGAGCTTTCCATTTTACAAGACCAGAGGCAGAAAACTGAGCAGAACGGTGGGAACTGGCTTTATAGCAGAGGTGCACAACATGGGGCCTGAGGGGCCTTTCTTTCAGTCCTGACCATCAGGACACAGACATGCTCATCTGTATCCCACTACAAAAAAACATGGCCATCAAAGCTTAGTGCTGTAATTGGTTGGCACTGCGCGGCTGGCCATGCTATGGGATGGCACTGCGCGGCTGGCCATTGTATGGAGCGGCACTGCGCGGCTGGCCATGCTATGGGGCGGCACTGCGCGGCTGGCCATGCTATGGGGCGGCACTGCGCGGCTGGCCATGCTATGGGGTGGCACTGCGCGGCTGGCCATGCTATGGGGTGGCCCTGCGCGGCTGGCCATGCTTCCGCAATAAAAATGACTGTAAATTAAACACTAATGTATATGTACACAGTGCCTACATAACACAACCCATTCTGCAAAAAAAAACGTGTACATTAAAGATGCATTTAATTGTCTCAACAACTTTTTCCTCCCAATTTACCTTGGTCTCCAGGTTGAGAAGGTGCAGCCCCTTATTATTGACACCCACATACACCCGAATGACCTTGTGACTGCTGGACGTGGCCTTGGTGAATATCTGTCCTGTGAAGAAGGCTGCTCCGTAGGTGGGTATATCCCAGCAATTCTGGAGAAACATGCGCTGCAGGTGGTGCATTTCTTTGCTGACCCCTTCACTTGTACTCAGAATCTGCAACAGACACAACGTAGGCAATGTACAGACTGCACAAGCAAAAACTGCAGCCAGAGGACTGAAGACTCCCCCATCTCTGCTGCTTAAAGGGACACTTCCTTCAGCACTTTTTTTTTTATTACGTATTAACCTATATGTGAATATTCTATGTGTTTTATAAAATTAAAAAAAATGGTGGTTTCCTAGATATAATTTTTAAGAGTCAATCTATACTAGTTCACCTCCAGAATCTTTTACTTCCTCTCGTCTGGACCCTAAGTTTAGCAGAAAGGCCACTAAACACTCTTGTCAGACCAGGGAGGAGTGACTCAAAGCACCTCAAATCCCATATACTATCCCAGTAGTGCGTCTGGTCAGGGCTTCTCACACTATATTGATCCACCCACTGCTCATCGGCATGCAGGTTTACCTAGGCTTACAAAGACAACCAGCTGTCATTCCAGTCCTCCACCTACTATTCTAATGAGGAATACCTCACATACCAGATAATCCCTTCCATGTGCAGTTGTATAAAATTGACATTACTCTGCGCTCAATGAGAACTTTATCTCTCTCTGATCAGTGCTGCAGTAGAACAATTATTTCTATTTCATTTTTAATGGCATAGTACTGCCATTAGTGGACGGGGGAAGCAGGGCTCACAGGCTGTCTCCATTAATGGGCAGGGGAAGCAGGACTCACAGTCTGTCTCCATTAATGGGCAGGACGCACAGGCTGTCTCTATGAGAGGGAGGTGGATACAGATAGGCTCTCTCTCTCTGAGTGGACGAGGGAAGCAGGACCCACAGGCTCTATGAGTGGAAGAGGGAAGCAGGACCCACAGGCTCTATGAGTGGACGAGGGAAGCAGGACCCACAGGCTCTCTGAGTGGACGAGGGAAGCAGGACCCACAGGCTCTCTGAGTGGACGAGGGAAGCAGGACCCACAGGCTCTCTGAGTGGACGAGGGAAGCAGGACCCACAGGCTCTATGAGTGGACGAGGGAAGCAGGACCCACAGGCTCTATGAGTGGACGAGGGAAGCAGGACCCACAGGCTCTATGAGCGGACGAGGGAAGCAGGACCCACAGGCTCTATGAGTGGACGAGGGAAGCAGGACCCACAGGCTCTATGAGTGGACGAGGGAAGCAGGACCCACAGGCTCTATGAGTGGACGAGGGAAGCAGGACCCACAGGCTCTATGAGTGGACGAGGGAAGCAGGACCCACAGGCTCTCTGAGTGGACGAGGGAAGCAGGACCCACAGGCTCTCTGAGTGGACGAGGGAAGCAGGACCCACAGGCTCTCTGAGTGGACGAGGGAAGCAGGACCCACAGGCTCTATGAGTGGACGAGGGAAGCAGGACCCACAGGCTCTATGAGTGGACGAGGGAAGCAGGACCCACAGGCTCTATGAGCGGACGAGGGAAGCAGGACCCACAGGCTCTATGAGTGGACGAGGGAAGCAGGACCCACAGGCTCTATGAGTGGACGAGGGAAGCAGGACCCACAGGCTCTATGAGTGGACGAGGGAAGCAGGACCCACAGGCTCTATGAGTGGACGATGGAAGCAGGACCCACAGGCTCTATGATTGGATGAGGGAAGCAGGACCTACAGGATCTATGAGTGGACGAGGGAAGCAGGCTCTCTCCATTCCTGGCAGCAGTTATACAGTATTTTTGGAAGAATATACTGGGTACTGGGTGACTACGGAGTGTCTTCCTATGACAATGTCAGGAAGCAGCCTCACCTTGTACTCATGGAGGATGCGGTTTGTCCAATGAGGGGCTTTACTCTTCAGCTTGGTGATTGGTACAATGGACTTTAAATTTTCCTCACTGCAGGAAAAAACAAAAATAAAAAAACATAAAATATACTGCACTGGGATTGCTGCGCTCTCTATACATCACACTCTGACATCCCACAGTGCACTGCACAGTGACTTGTGTAATCGCCACGTGTCCGGCCAAGCACCCCAACTGGCTGTTCTCTATACAGACACTGAAGCAGCAGGACAACGCCATTAGATAGGAGATCCCGAGACGTTAAACTGAGCAGGAAGATCATCAGAACTGTGACTGCAGCTTGGGATGTGACTAGAGACATAAGAAAATCAAACACAATGACGTGGCTTTTATGAGAAATTTAAAAGCTGCTGCTTTGCAGGTTAGATTTTCACTGGAGATGAGCGGCGCCAGATGTGTCAGCAACAGTTTATCCTACCTCTACAGAAACATGCAAGCTGAGCCGACACAACACAGGGGCGCATTTACTGCAGACTGACGTCTCGTGTGCCAGTCTTCAAAGGAGCTCCGCTGGAGTAGGAGATGCACAGGCCTCATTGGTTGCATCTTGTGCTGCCTGTAATGCATGCAGCTGTGGAGTTATAATGCTGCTTGCATACAAATCAGTGACTGTTTTATGCCACACAACAGGAGTATAGCTCGAGTAAATGCGTTTGCTCCTCCACAGGACAGCCCCCGCGCAGCCTGAGCACTAGTAATGATAAAACATACCCACAGGCGGCAGTACTCACTTCATGAATCCTTGCTTGTGCTTCTTGCTCTCGTAGTTCCCATATACGATCTGTAGGAGGAGGCTGGCCAGCGTGATCAGCTTCACGTCTGGTGCTGGATAGAAACCTTTCAGGAGGTTGTATCGCGCTTCATCGAAAAGGATCAGTATAGACAGAGGATCTTCAATCTGTAAAGACGGTATAGAAATATATAGGAACATCAGCTCTGCAGCAAGGTGGATGCTGCTGGACTCAGAGCGTCAGAGTCCTGCTTACTCCACCCACCTATAGGTAATTGTGTATTCTGCCCCACAGCTTTTCTATACAAGGAGAGCTGTCCATCACTGTGTCGCTGAGTAGGTGGACGTGTACCCGGCGGGTTCCAAACCACTCAACTACCTGAGGCAGGCGCAGGGAATGACCAGCACACGCTGCGATGGATGCACTACACTGTCATCCATTATGCTGTGCAGCGTGTACAGAGGCCCTTACCCCCGGCCACCTCACAACAGGAACAGTGCAGTACCAGCATCTATCACAGGCATCCTCAAACTGCAGCCCTCCAGCTGTTGCAAAACTACAACTCCCAGCATGCCCGAACAGCCTACAGGTATCAGCCTACAGCAGGGCATTGTGGGAGTTGTCGTTTTACAACAGCTGGAGGGCCGCAGATCTATCATATCCATCCAAAAGACTTGATAAAAGGGGTCCCGAAACGCGTTGTCTGTTTTGAAAATTACCCACCAATAAAGCTCCTTTTATCCATTTGCTGGGCGTTTCCTGCGCCTGCCTCAACTAGTTTAGTGGTTTGGAACCAGTCGTGTCCACCTCCCGCTACTCACCCCTCATGTTCTTGTGATATTACTCCGGCAAGATGGCGACCTTTGTACAGAGGATCTTATTCAAATGCATTGACACTGGTTGGCAACGACCTCATCATCTCCAACGCACTCACCACCATTATACAGGTGAGCGCACATACCTCGATTTAGGGATAGAGATGCCTTACATACCCTATGATCGCCTTCTTTTTGGCCATTATACACTGAGTAGGTGAGGAAAACAGGACTCACAGACTCTCTCTACGAATGGGGGGTTAGGGGTAAGCAGGAGTGACAGGCTCTCTCTACGAGTGGGGGGGGGGGGGGTTAGGGGTAAGCAGGAGTGACAGGCTCTCTCTACGAGTGGGGGGGGGGGTTAGGGGTAAGCAGGAGTGACAGGCTCTCTCTACGAGTGGGGGGGGTTAGGGGTAAGCAAGAGTGACAGGCTCTCTCTACGAATGGGGGGGGTTAGGGGTAAGCAAGAGTGACAGGCTCTCTCTACGAATGGGGGGTTAGGGGTAAGCAGGAGTGACAGGCTCTCTCTACGAGTGGGGGGGGGGGGGTTAGGGGTAAGCAGGAGTGACAGGCTCTCTCTACGAGTGGGGGGGGTTAGGGGTAAGCAGGAGTGACAGGCTCTCTACGAATGGGGGGTTAGAGGTAAGCAGGAGTGACAGGCTCTCTCTATGAGCGGGGGGGTTAGGGGTAAGCAGGAGTGACAGGCTCCCTCTACGAGCGGGGGGGGCTGGGGGTAAGCAGGAGTGACAGGCTCTCTCTACGAGCGGGGGGTTAGGGGTAAGCAGGAGTGACAGGCTCTCTCTACGAGCGGGGGGGCTGGGGGTAAGCAGGAGTGACAGGCTCTCTCTATGAGCGGGGGGGGCTGGGGGTAAGCAGGAGTGACAGGCTCTCTCTACGAGCGGGGGGGCTGGGGGTAAGCAGGAGTGACAGGCTCTCTCTACGAGTGGGGGGGGGGGGCTGGGGGTAAGCAGGAGTGACAGGCTCTCTCTACGAGCGGGGCGTTAGGGGTAAGCAGGAGTGACAGGCTCTCTCTACGAGCGGGGGGGCTGGGGGGTAAGCAGGAGTGACAGGCTCTCTCTATGAGCGGGGGGGGGGCTGGGGGTAAGCAGGAGTGACAGGCTCTCTCTACGAGCGGGGGGGGCTGGGGGTAAGCAGGAGTGACAGGCTCTCTCTACGAGTGGGGGGGGGGGGGCTGGGGGTAAGCAGGAGTGACAGGCTCTCTACGAGTGGGGGGGGTTAGGGGTAAGCAGGAGTGACAGGCTCTCTCTACGAATGTGGGGTTAGGGGTAAGCAGGAGTGACAGGCTCTCTACGAATGTGGGGTTAGGGGTAAGCAGGAGTGACAGGCTCTCTACGAGTGGGGGGGGGGGCTGGGGGTAAGCAGGAGTGACAGGCTCTCTCTAAGAATGGGGGGTTAGGGGTAAGCAGGAGTGACAGGCTCCATCTATGAGTGTGGGGGGGGGGGTTAGGGGTAAGCAGGAGTGACAGGCTCTCTCTACGAGTGGGGGGGGGGGGTTAGGGGTAAGCAGGAGTGACAGGCTCTCTCTACGAGTGGGGGGGGGGGTTAGGGGTAAGCAGGAGTGACAGGCTCTCTCTATGAGTGGGGGGGTTAGGGGTAAGCAGGAGTGACAGGCTCCCTCTATGAGTGTGGGGGGGGGGGGGGGTTAGGGGTAAGCAGGAGTGACAGGCTCTCTCTACGAGTGTGGGGGGGGGGTTAGGGGTAAGCAGGAGTGACAGGCTCTCTCTATGAGTGGGGGGGTTAGGGGCAAGCAGGAGTGACAGGCTCTCTCTACGAGTGGGGGGGGGGGGTGAGGTGTAAGCAGGAGTGACAGGCTCTCTATGAGTGGGGGGGTTAGGGGTAAGCAGGAGTGACAGGCTCTCTCTACGAGTGGGGGGGGGGGGGGGTTAGGTGTAAGCAGGAGTGACAGGCTCTCTCTACGAGTGGGGGGGTGGGTTAGGGGTAAGCAGGAGTGACAGGCTCTCTCTACGAGTGGGGGGGGGGTTAGGGGTAAGCAGGAGTGACAGGCTCTCTCTACGAGTGGGGGGTTAGGGGTAAGCAGGAGTGACAGGCTCTCTCTACGAGTGGGGGGGGGGTTAGGGGTAAGCAGGAGTGACAGGCTCTCTCTACGAGTGGGGGGGGGGGGGGGGTAGGGGTAAGCAGGAGTGACAGGCTCTCTCTACGAGTGGGGGGGGGTTAGGGGTAAGCAGGAGTGACAGGCTCTCTCTACGAGTGGGGGGGTGGGTTAGGGGTAAGCAGGAGTGACAGGCTCTCTCTACGAGTGGGGGGGGGGGTTAGGGGTAAGCAGGAGTGACAGGCTCTCTCTACGAGTGGGGGGTTAGGGGTAAGCAGGAGTGACAGGCTCTCTCTACGAGTGGGGGGGAGGTTAGGGGTAAGCAGGAGTGACAGGCTCTCTCTACGAGTGGGGGGGTTAGGGGTAAGCAGGAGTGACAGGCTCTCTCTACGAGTGGGGGGGGGTTAGGGGTAAGCAGGAGTGACAGGCTCTCTCTACGAGTGGGGGGGTTAGGGGTAAGCAGGAGTGACAGGCTCTCTCTACGAGTGGGGGGGGTTAGGGGTAAGCAGGAGTGACAGGCTCTCTCTACGAGTGGGGGGGTTAGGGGTAAGCAGGAGTGACAGGCTCTCTCTACGAGTGGGGGGGTTAGGGGTAAGCAGGAGTGACAGGCTCTCTCTATGAGTCGGGGGGTTAGGGGTAAGCAGGAGTGACAGGCTCTCTCTATGAGTGTGGGGGAATTAGGGGTAAGCAGGAGTGACAGGCTCTCTCTACGAGTGGGGGGGTTAGGGGTAAGCAGGAGTGACAGGCTCTCTCTACAAGTGGGGGGGTTAGGGGTAAGCAGGAGTGACAGGCTCTCTCTATGAGTGGGGGGGTTAGGGGTAAGCAGGAGTGACAGGCTCTCTCTATGAGTGGGGGGGTTAGGGGTAAGCAGGAGTGACAGGCTCCCTCTACGAGTGGGGGGTAGGGGTAAGCAGGAGTGACAGGCTCTCTACAAATGGGGGGGGGGGGGGGGTTAGGGGTAAGCAGGAGTGACAGGCTCTCTCTACGAGTGGGGGGTTAGGGGTAAGCAGGAGTGACAGGCTCGCTCTACGAGTGGGGGGGTTAGGGGTAAGCAGGAGTGACAGGCTCTCTCTACGAGTGGGGGGTTAGGGGTAAGCAGGAGTGACAGGCTCCCTCTATGAGTGGGGGGGTTAGGGGCAAGCAGGAGTGACAGGCTCTCTCTATGAGTGGGGGGGGGGTTAGGGGTAAGCAGGAGTGACAGGCTCTCTCTACGAGTGGGGGGGGGGGGGTTAGGGGTAAGCAGGAGTGACAGGCTCTCTCTATGAGTGGGGGGGTTAGGGGTAAGCAGGAGTGACAGGCTCTCTCTATGAGTGGGGGGGTTAGGGGTAAGCAGGAGTGAAAGGCTCCCTCTACGAGTGGGGTGTTAGGGGTAAGCAGGAGTGACAGGCTCTCTCTATGAGTGGGGGGGTTAGGGGTAAGCAGGAGTGACAGGCTCTCTCTATGAGTGGGGGGGTTAGGGGTAAGCAGGAGTGAAAGGCTCCCTCTACGAGTGGGGTGTTAGGGGTAAGCAGGAGTGACAGGCTCTCTCTACGAGTGGGGGGGTTAGGGGTAAGCAGGAGTGACAGGCTCCCTCTACGAGTGGGGTGTTAGGGGTAAGCAGGAGTGACAGGCTCTCTCTACGAGTGGGGGGTTAGGGGTAAGCAGGAGTGACAGGCTCTCTCTACGAGTGGGGGGGTTAGGGGTAAGCAGGAGTGACAGGCTCTCTCTACGAGTGGGGGGTTAGGGGTAAGCAGGAGTGACAGGCTCTCTCTACGAGTGGGGGGGTTAGGGGTAAGCAGGAGTGACAGGCTCTCTCTACGAGTGGGGGGGTTAGGGGTAAGCAGGAGTGACAGGCTCTCTCTACGAGTGGGGGGTTAGGGGTAAGCAGGAGTGACAGGCTCTCTCTACGAGTGGGGGGGTTAGGGGTAAGCAGGAGTGACAGGCTCTCTCTACGAGTGGGGGGTTAGGGGTAAGCAGGAGTGACAGGCTCCCTCTATGAGTGGGGGGGTTAGGGGTAAGCAGGAGTGACAGGCTCTCTCTATGAGTGGGGGGGTTAGGGGTAAGCAGGAGTGACAGGCTCTCTACAAATGGGGGGGGGGTTAGGGGTAAGCAGGAGTGACAGGCTCTCTCTACGAGTGGAGGGGGGGGGGGTTAGGGGTAAGCAGGAGTGACAGGCTCCCTCTACGAGTGGGGGGTTAGGGGTAAGCAGGAGTGACAGGCTCTCTACAAATGGGGGGGGGGGGGGTTAGGGGTAAGCAGGAGTGACAGGCTCTCTCTATGAGTGGGGGAATTAGGGGTAAGCAGGAGTGACAGGCTCTCTACAAGTGTGCGTTTTAGAAAATGGAAACCTCCTCGGTAACATGTACTTAGTTATTCATAACCTTAGAACCAGACTGCGGGTGACATTCTTACATACGGTGTCTGACGGTGGCTGGGTGCACGAGCACCTACTACCGCCAATTACAGGAAAGTGCTGCGTCTGGTCAATACGAGGTGAGGACGAGACCGTCGCTCCGTTACCTTCTTCTCTATGTCTAGTGGTAACTTTACATCTCTGCGGAGGAAGAGTTGCGGGGTCTCTCTCTGGGGGTCCAGGTTGGTCAGTTCATTGACTATCTCGGCCCAGTCTCTGATATGCTGCAGGGGCTTGTGAAATGGCTTCAGCTGCAAGCCTAAAACGAGAGCAAAAGACAGTACAAATGAGAGGGAGACCCCATAATAACCAGCAGCGAGGAAACAGGAAGACAATACTACAGAGACTGCCATCATCTTACCCCAAAAGGGAACAATAAAGGGAAGCGGCCATTAGAAGGGTAAATATATAAATAATAGAAGGGTAAATATATGATAAATATATACATCTTGTGCAGCTCTGGAGTATAATACAGGATGTAACTCAGGATCAGTACAGGATAAGTAATGTAATGTATGTACACAGTGACTGCACCAGCAGAATAGTGAGTGCAGCTCTGGAGTATAATACAGGATATAACTCAGGATCAGTACAGGATAAGTAATGTAATGCATGTACATAGTGACTGCACCAGCAGAATAGTGAGTGCAGCTCTGGAGTATAATACAGGATGTAACTCAGGATCAGTACAGGATAAGTAATGTAATGTATGTACACAGTGACTGCACCAGCAGAATAGTGAGTGCAGCTCTGGAGTATAATACAGGATGTAACTCAGGATCAGTACAGGATAAGTAATGTAATGTATGTACACAGTGACTCTACCAGCAGAATAGTGAGTGCAGCTCTGGAGTATAATACAGGATGTAACTCAGGATCAGTACAGGATAAGTAATGTAATGTTAGTACACAGTGACTGCACCAGCAGAATAGTGAGTGCAGCTCTGGAGTATAATACAGGATGTAACTCAGGATCAGTACAGGATAAGTAATGTAATGTATGTACACAGTGACTGCACCAGTAGACTACTTACTGATATTCTCTGAGCAGATCCAAATGGCAAAAAACTGCTGGGTCTCTTGGGACAGACGCATCCCCTCCATAATCTGTTGCACCGTTGTGTTATTGCCATGTTTCAGCTCCACCGAGCGGTACGAGCTGTCCATTCGATAGATGCGAACCTTTTCATACTGATTTAAAGAAAAAAAAAAAACACAGCATGGGATCTCTAGTACATTATACCAGGGCATTCACCAAGGGAATCCACACGGAGGTCATCAAAGATGGCCAAGCACTTCTAAGAGGAACATCAGCACGTCCATCATTTAATAGAGCCCCCTCGGCCATATTCCCTTCACACAGTCACCACTAGGGGGAGCTGACTGAAGACAGATTTATAATGTGTGTTCATTTGGTTACTGAGCCAAGATTTAGGACACGGTACATGGATTTATACATTAGAGTGAACTATAAAAGATACTAAAACCATGAAAGAAAACCTACGGGTTTATTAAGAGAATTCTTCAGCAGCTCAGCCGTCTCCTCCCATTTACTCTGCTTGTTCTCTTCACATATATCCACAGGGGATCGTCCTTGTTGGTCTGTTATATGCTGTAAAAATACAATAAATGATTTAAACCACCTCTAAAATACAAGCAGAGCACACATATATTTTGTTTAATAAGATCCTTTTGGTGTACATTAGTGCCCCCCTCTTTTCAAATCAAACGTTATTTCCCAACTTTCCACGGCCATGCATGCAGGCAAAGCAGATAGTACGTTAATCATAACTAGAAAAGCTCACTGCAGCACAGAGTATTTCAGGACACCGCCATATTGGCGAGTTAAATTAAGGAAGTTGAAGGAATTTTTAACTACTCGGAGGTCATTATTTTCCCTTAAAGGGGTATTCCAGCTTTTTGATATTCATGACCTACCTGGAGGAGAGCATCAATATCAGATTCATGGGGGTCCGACACCCGATGCCCCCACCAATCTCCAGTCTTTAGCTGTGGATGGAGTTAGAAGCAGAAGGCTCCGGCCATTGTGTAGTGGGCCATGCTGGGGTACTGCAGCTCAGCTCCTATGCGGTGAGCATGGCCACTCACATGCAGCCGGCCAGACCACGACCATTCTGTTTGGCCGTACCCCAACATGTATAATTCCTGCCATGCTGCCTATAATATTACATCTCATTGGTAAATGCTTTAAAGGGAACCCGTCATCAACGTTATGGTGCCCATACTAACGGCAGTATAAAGTAGAGACAGGTGAGTTGGTTTCAGCCGTTTGTCATTTATAAGTTAAAAGTAAGGCTACTTTCACACTAGCGTTCGTCGGTCCGCTCGTGAGTTCCGTTTGAAGGGGCTCACGAGCGGACCCGAACGCCTCCGTCCAGCCCTGATGCAGTCTGAATGGAGCGGATCCGCTCAGACTGCATCAGTCTGGCGGCGTTCAGCCTCCGCTCCGCTCGCCTCCGCATGGACAGGCGGACAGCTGAACGCTGCTTGCAGCGTTCAGCTGTCCGCCTGGCCGTGCGGATCCGTCCAGACTTACAATGTAAGTCAATGGGAACGGGATCCGCTTGAAGAGGTCACCATATGGCTCAATCTTCAAGCGGATCCGTCCCCCATTGACTTTACATTGAAAGTCTGAACGGATCCGCTCAGGCATCTTGCGCACTTAGAAAATTTTCTAAGTTATTAATGCAGACGGATCCGTACTGAACGGAGCCTCCGTCTGCATTAATATGATCGGATCCGTTCAGAACGGATCCGATCAAGCGCTAGTGTGAAAGTAGCCTAAAGTCAGTGGTTGTCGAAAACCAACATCACAATCATTGCAGACTGGGCCTGGAAAAGAGTCACGGCCACCTGAGAATAGTCCTGGTTATTCGTGAATCCCTGCTCTCCTGCCCACCTGCTGGTGACTGACAGTCTAATACCTAGTTTTCTCTCTAGAACTGCCAGTCATCAGCAGATAGTCGGGGAGAGCAGGAGCTTAGGAATAACCAGGACTCTTCTCAGGTAGAGTTGACTCTTTTCAAGGCCTGGGCTGCAGTGATTATGATGCTGGTTCTCTGCAACCACTTACTTTTAGCTGATGTGTGACACACCGCTGACATCAGCATTTATGTCAGTATTTTATGCTGCCCTCAGTGAGGTCAGCATAAAGTTGATGACAGGTTCCCTTTAAGTGGATTTCCAGGAGCTAAATACTAATGACCTATCCTCAGGATAGGTCATCAATAGGAGATCACTAGAGGTCTGACTCCCAGCGATCACTAGTTTGAAGAGGCAGGGAGTGATAAATCCTCTTCCTAGACCAGTGACGACACGTTCATTGGCCACCTCTCCTACATGCAGCTCAGTCCCATTCAAGTGAACTTGCCTTGGCTGCAATACCAAGAACAGCCACTATAGATTGTATGGCGCTGTGCTCAATATGCTGTGAGAAGATTGCAGCACTTGGACCAGCGCTGCGGCCTCTTTAGACAGCTGGGAAACCCCTTTAAAGGGGGTTTCCACGATTTTAATATTGATGACCTATCCTCACGATAGGTCATCAATATCAGATCGGCAGATCCGCCGATCAGCTACTTGAAGAGAAGACTGCGCTCCGTGCAAGCGCTGCCTTCTCTTCATTCTTTACCTGCTCGCCGTCGACCTCTCAGCGGTGAGCAGTGTAATTACAAGAAGCCATACCATTCACTTCAATAGGACGGCTTTTTATTCAAGTGTATAGGAACGAGCCGTCCCATAGAAGTAATTACACTGCTCACCGTTGCGATGTCGACGGCGATCAGGTAAAGAATGAAGGGAAGGCAGCGCTGGCAAGAAGCGCGGTCTTCTCTTCAACCAGCTGATCACTGGGGTTACCGGGTGTCGGACCCCCGCCGATCTGATATTGATGACCTATCCTGAGGATAGGTCATCAATATTAAAATCCCGGAAAACCCCTTTAACAGAAAAATCAGAACCCCCCCCCCCCTTACCCTGTCTGTCTCTGAGTGATTGAGAAGAATTTGAACTATTTCAGCATGTCCGCCTCCGGCAGCAAAGTGAAGTGGGGAGCTCAGCTGTCCGTTCAGCAAGTTTGGATTGCATTTTCCTTTGTCCAGTAACATGCTGGTGGCCTCCACCTTCCCATACCTGGTCAAGAACAAAGACGAACAATAAGTCTATTGCAGGTGTAAACAGCGCCCTAACTGCATTACTTAAAAGTAAAACTACAAATCTGGATTAACCCCCTTCGGCACCGCTGCTGTACATGTACAATGGAAGTGTGGGGGTTAAAAATGGTGCCCGCTAGCGTTTAAAACAGCAGACACCCGGGGCTAATGTCTGCGATCGGCAATAATGCCAATCGCAGACATTTAACCCCCTCAGATGCCATGGTCAAATGTGACCATGGCATCAGAGCGCAAAAATCTGGAAACGCTGATTGAGAGTGAAAGCCCAGGGCTTTCACAGCTGTAGTTCCTATGAAGCCCTGCAGGTAGCGGAGCGCCATAAGAACATAGCAAATCTGCAATGAATTGCAATAGCAAGCCATTGTAGTGTAGGGTAAAAAAATATGTTTTTATAAATATTAAAAAAAAATGAAATATAAAGCTCAGTCCCCCATAAATTAAAATAAACAAAAAAAAAACATCATGGACATCACTGTGTCTCAAAATGCCCAAACTATAAAAATATTTATCCTATATGGCGAACAGTTTAAAAAAATAATAAAAAATCAAAATGGCTGATTCGTCGCTTCATCTCCTCACAAAAAAAGTGAATAAAAAGTGATCAGTCAGAAATGTGAATCAATAAAAAACTACAGATCACCCCGTAAAAAATTATTCCCACACAGATTCGTAGACAGTCACAGATCTATTGAAAAAAAAAAAAGTTATGGGGGGTCAGAATAAGGCTATAAAAAGAAAAAAAAAAATTTCCAACTTTTTTTTTATTTTATTCAGTATTAAAAACACAAGTAAGGCCTCATGCACACGGCCGTTATGTGCATCCGTGTCCGTTTTCCGTGATTTTCTGCGGACCCATTGACTTTCAATGGGTCCGTTGAAAACTCGGAAAATGCACCGTTTGTCATCCGCGTCCGTAATCCGTGTTTCCTGTCCGTCCAAAAAATATGACCTGTCGGACGGACAACGGTTCGCGGACCCATTCAAGTCAATGGGTCCGTGAAAAAACACGGAGGCACACAAGATTGTCATCCGCGTCCGTGATCCGTGTCAGTTTTTTTCCTATCATTTTCAAGGCAAAGTTGACTTAGATTTTTTTTTCACTTTTCTGGTCTGCTGATCCTCCAAAAATCAAGGAATACACACGAAAGAAAAAACGGACACGGATCACGGAACAACGGAACCCCGTTTTGCGGACCGTGAAAAAATACTATTGTGTGCATGAGGCCTAAAACTATATAAATGTGGTACCTCTAATCATACTGACCCAGAGAATGAAGGGCACAGGCCAGTTTTACCGCATAGGAAACGCCATAAAAACAAAACCCATAAAACCAAGGCGAAATGGCGTTTCTTCCTCAATTTCAACCCATTTGGAATTTTGTTTCCCGCTTCCCACTACATCATATACAATATTAAATGGTGGCGTTAGAAAGTACAACTTGTTCCGCAAAATACAAGCCCTCATATGGCTATGGGAACGAAGAAAAAAAAAAAAAAAAGGGGGGAAGGCCGGAGGTTAAAAAAAAATTAAAAATTCACAAACAGAAGATGGCGGTCATGAAGTGGTTAAAGAGGATTAGAAAAACATGGCTGCTTTCTGCCATAAATGACGCCACACCTGTCCTTTGGCTTGTACCTGGTATCGGCTGCACTACCGCAGACGGCCTGCGGACAGGTGTGGCATTCGAGGCTCTATACAGTATATATATCCAGTTGCCGGGGTTAGTTACTCACCAGCACGCATAATGTATGGGCGCCCACTGGTCGTTGTCCAGCTGGTCGACAGAAAAGCCTTCATCGAGTAGTTTGCTCAGCAGCGTGGAGTCCCCTTCACAGGCGCTGCGGTGCAGAGGGAAGTCATCCACCCACTGGCGCTCTCTAGTGGACAAAACCAATAACTACACACACTGCCAATACAACGGTGACGATGCACAAAGTTATACTAAGCAGTAATCTTCGTAGAACGGAAGGTTCCTCAACTTTGTAATGTACTTTGGGGTAGATTGCCGATTGAAAATGCACCAGTTTTTTGGTGCATTTTGAGTAAAAATAAAACTGGCATGCATGCTTTGCATCACATTTACCTGTTAAGCTTTTCTCAGCATTTTACGCCCCCGTCTGACCAGGGGAATGGCTTCACAGAAAGGGGCGTGGTTAGGCTGGGAAATAGGGGGTGTGGCCTAAACTGCACCTCCATGTGCCAACATTTTGGCCTATTTTTGAAGTGCAGCTATACCTACTGATGGCGTACACTTAGACTAGACTTTTTTTGGGCATACTGACAATATTTTCGATGTACGGATGGAATTCTGGCCCAGGATTTATGATACTCCTACTTTACAAAGGTCCACGCGCCATAATCGTAAATTAGTCTAATATTAAGACTGTGATTTGTGCACAGTATGACACAATTAGTAAATCTGCCCCTTTGTGTTTCAATTCCTCCCCATTTGTAAGATCTCTGCTTGCTGTTGGTCCGTGGAACCATCTAGGAGCTGATGTAACTTACGGAACTTGTCCTACTATCGAACTACTCACAGCTGAGCCTTTGTTACAATATGTACTTTAGGCTATCCGTTTCTTCTGCAGCTTTATAGCCGGACATAGGTAAAGCTGGATCTCCAAAGTCTGTTCAGCCGGGGATTTCGCCCTAAACATGAACATGTGACATAAACCGATTTACGGAAGATATCAATGTGTCGTACTTGTCTTCCATGACGCTGCTCATGCTCCTCTGCCACTTGTCTCTTTTCGGGATCTGGATTTTGGAGTAGTCTGGGGCCCCGAGCCCAAAGTAGGGGTTGATCACCACTTTATCAACCTGTCAAGAGAGAGACTAGTTCTAGACCTAGAATACAATGCAAGCAACAGCTCTCCCTCTGCTGAACAACTACACGCACCAGCATACCCTGACAGCCTGCAAAAACAGGTTATGCTGGAACCTGTAGTGCCCTGACAGCCACAGAGCCTCCAATTGCAAAGGAGTGACAAATAAGGGTAGGAAAAGCTTTCTAAGGCTACTTTCACACCGGCGGCAGCAGGGTCCGGCGGGGGAACAGGCTGCCGGATCCGTGCTAACGCTAGCCCACCGTGCTGGCGGAAGTCCGCTCCGGCCCCATTCACTATAATGGGGGCGGACCGGAGGGCCGGTCGCAGCACGGCAAACAAGCAGAAAGGCGGCCGGACAAAAACCGCAGCATGCTGTCGCTTTTGTCTGGCCGTCTGTTGGCTTGGACCTCTGGCCTGTCACCATTATAGTGAATGGGGCTGGAGCGGACCTCCGGCAGCATGGTGGGCTAGCGTTAGCACGGATCCGGCAGGCTGCAAGTGTGAGAGTAGCCTAATGAGTCATAAAATGCAATTTTGCTAATTCCTTATTTTAACCGCTTCATTACCGAGGGGTCCTTACCAGGCCAATTTTTCAGCTGTAGCAATGCGTCTATCTAACTGCAAATAACATATTCATTTCTGAGCCAACCTACATGTATGGGATATTATTTTTCTCGGGACACCTTAGACCTTTCTTTCGTGCCATTAGAAAATGGCTAGAATATAAAAAAATATATATATATTTAAGGAAAAACTGTTAAAATTATGAAAAACTTTTCTTTCCCCCTTTGTTATCAAGTTTTTTTTCTAACTATTACAAAAGGTGTCAAGACAAAACATTTCTAAAACCATTCCTGTAAATGGAGGCTATTTATGTAGTTTATCTACTGGCTGGGCCCGCCGCAAGACTTCAAAAGACTGGAGCGCATTTTGGCGACTTATTTTTCTATTGCTGGTTCTATATAGCACCGCACTGCCGGAAAAATCTTGTACAGCGCCAAAACGCTACAAGCCCCTTCAAAGTGAGTTTCTATTCGGTTATTCCCCTAAGGTATTCATTTTGGGAAAATTTGGACATTAAGTATTTTTTTTTATAAATGAAAATAATATGTGTGCATTTGTATTTTATACGCAGAAAAAAACTGCTATACAAAATATAGCAAAAACAAATACCTAGATTTTTTTAATAAAAAATGTATGTTTGTATATTTTACACACAAATTCCACTATACTATTTACTAAAAAATAAATAAATATATATATATTATTTTTTTTTATGAATGAAAAAGGGGTGGGATGTTTGTATCCGTGTGTACATAGTCTGCTATACTATTGCTAATACTAGTAACTATTGCTATAACTATAATTTTTTTATTTTCTGTATTTCTCTCTCTTTTTTTTTTTAATTTTGCTTTACTTTTTTTTTTTTATGAATTAACCCCTTCCGGCCACAGTGAAGGCAGGAAGGGGTTAATTCCCAGCCTGCAGGCTGACAGTTCAATTCACAGCCAGCAGGTGGCGCTCTTATATAACAAAAAGAGCTCCCTGATGGCTTTTAGAATTTACAATGTAATAGACGCTTGTAGCCGGATGCTACAAGCGTCTATTACCACCTGACTGCTCCCACTGTCTAATGACAGCATGGTCACAATGATCTGCGGCGGCACGGCAGATCGCAATGTAACCCGTTGCTTTTATAGGTCGGGTTACAGATCAGAGACTACTGCCGCGATGTATAAAGTCATGCGGCGGTAGGCAAGTGGTTCGAAAACCCTATCGTTTTGTGTATACAGCTCCTGCGTAGACCTATGCATCTCGATGGTTACAGACTACAAACAGTCCCTGTGTAGTCTGATCCTGCGGTACTGTGTTACTCGCTTCTATCTGCCACCTCTACTTGCTAAGCTACAGACAGACAGCAGAAGGGGTAGCGTAACAAATGACTAGAAAGGGTCGGTGCACATCTGCGGCAGGCGAATCCGCTAATCTGTTCCCAAAGAGGAGCCGACTACTGGAGTTACCGTATCTGGCATAACCGCACACTGCAGGATCCCAATTCAATATAATATGATCCAGGGGGTTTCCGGCAGAATGCCAGAACCCATTATAATGAATGGGGATCCAGCGGTGCCTGGCCATGACGAATATGGGAACTCCAGCAGTCGGCTCCTCTCCCGGAACAGACCACCGGATTTACCTGCTACAGATGTGAACCTACCCCAACCACTGAAACACACAAGGCGGCACAGATTGGTAGATGACATTTATTTTCCCATCTTTCAATCAGTGGCTGTACCCCTGTAAGACATTAGGCTGGGGGTAGGGATCTCTATGTTTCTATCTTAATCACCATGAGGAAGAGCACCATCCAGAGCCCTGCCACACGTACCCTGTTGGTATACTGCAGATCCGAACCAAACAGAGGGTTGTAAATGCACATGTCCGCTTTCTCCAGAGCCATCATTTTGCTCTTGATTTCCAGGGCGGTATATCCCATGTGCAGCGAGTCTTCCGACTGCCCAGCCTCCGTGGAATACGCTGGGTTTGTCACGTTGGTCTTTATCCTATCCAGAGGAGACGGGCGGAACAGCGCAGAAATGGCGTGAGACTTAGTGTGCTGCTCATCCAACCACCTGTTCAAGGAAAAGAGCGGATCGGGGTAACATCATTATACAGATACAATTAATTAGAGATGAGCAAATTTCATATTTTAAAATTCTTTCACGCTTCGTTTGGTGGTAAAAGCAGTACTGCGTTATGGATTCCGTTACCACGGACCATAACGCAATTCTATAACTGAATGCATAACGGAATGCCATGACAGGCATTCCGTTATTCATTCCGTCATAATAGAAGTCTATGGGCTGCAAAAAAGATCCGTCCTGTTTCCGTTATGCAGGGGAGCCCTCTAAAGGCATTCCGTCATAGAATTGTTATGGTCCGTGGTAACGTAATCCATAACGCAGTTCTGCTTTTACCACCAAACGAAGCGTGAACGAATTTCATAAGATGAAATTCGCTCATCTCTACAATTAATGTTTGTAAATATATTATATCACTTATTTTATACTGATCCTGAGTTACATCCTGTATTATACCCCAGAGCTGCACTCACTATTCTGCTGGTGCAGTCACTGTGTACATACATTACATTACTTATCCTGTACTGATCCTGAGTTACATCCTGTATTATACTCCAGAGCTGCACTCACTATTCTGCTGGTGCAGTCACAGTGTACATACATTACATTACTTATCCTGTACTGATCCTGAGTTACATCCTGTATTATACTCCAGAGCTGCACTCACTATTCTGCTGGTGCAGTCACTGTGTACATACATTACTTATCCTGTACTGATCCTGAGTTACATCCTGTATTATACTCCAGAGCTGCACTCACTATTCTGCTGGTGCAGTCACTGTCTACATGCATTACTTATCCTGTACTGATCCTGAGTTACATCCTGTATTATGCTCCAGAGCTGCACTCACTATTCTGCTGGTGGAATCACTGTGTACCTACATTACTTATCCTGAACTACACCCTGTATTATTACTCCAGAGTTGCATTCACTATTTTGCTGGTGTTCTCCTTGTATCTGAGCTGGATGTGCTGAGCCTACTGGCTGACCTGTCCCCTGGGGTCTGTGTGGCGGATTGTAATCACCAGAAGGGACTGATGTGGCAGGTGACCATGTCTGTACAGCGCTGCGGAATATGTTGGTGCTACATAAAAACAAGAATTACATACAATGTCCATTCTTACTTATCCAGAGCAATGAGCATGCGAGCTGTAACTGTAGAGAAGTGACTGCTGCTCTCGCTGCACACCCTCATGATATCCTGCAGGCAGTAGAAGACAGGACTCCCAGGGTTGGAGTTGGTCTTCAAATTATCTGCAAAAGAAGGGAAATCGAAAAAAAAACATTCATTAATCATTAAGACACAAATTGTGTATTTCCATACTGGTGACCACAAACCATATTCAGTCATTCCTTAGTTATGGCTGGGAAAGCTGAAGTACAAGCAGATTTATATGTCTCCATGGTAACAGACAACAAACCAGCTCTATGTAGTCTGATCCTGCAGTTTTGTTTTTAAATCTGTGTCCTTCTTGCTAATCTGCCAAAATTAAAGAAGGGGAGTGCTAGGATCAGACTACACAGGGTTTAGGGGCCAAATATTCTGCAGCACTATACAGAGATTGCCAGCCTAGGGTAGGCAGCGAGAAAGCTGCGGCGGTCAAAGAGATGATCGGCAGGGATCGGACCCCCACCGATCAGATGCTGATGACCTATCCAAATCATCCGATAATCCCTTTAACCCTGTGCGTGGTGTGGTATTAGGGCTGCAGTAAACGAATATTTTTGTAATCGAGTATTCTATCGATTATATTTCTCGATTCATCGAGTAATCTAATAAGAAAAAGCTACTTAAAATAACGTACGTAATTAGGTATGTATAAAGTTATTGGTTTGAAGGGGTTAATAACTTTATACATGCCTAATGCCAAGGTGCTTCCATTAACCCCTCCAAACCAATAACTTTATACATGCCCATTGGGTTTGGAGGGGTTAATGGAAGCACCTTGGCATTAGGCATGTATAAAGTTATTGGTTTGAAGAGGTTAATGAAAGCACCTTGGAGGTGCCTTCATTAACCCCTCTCTAAACCAATAACTTTATACATGCCAAGGTGGTGCTTGCAGCCTCCATTAACCACTCTCTCTCCATCTGCCTCCCCCCAGCCTCTGATCTGCCTCCCCCCAGCCTCTGATCTGCCTCCCCCCCCAGCCTCTGATCTGCCTCCCCCCCCCAGCCTCTGATCTGCCTCCCCCCCCAGCCTCTGATCTGCCTCCCCCCCCCAGCCTCTGATCTGCCTCCCCCCCCCAGCCTCTGATCTGCCTCCCCCCCCTCCCCCCAGCCTCTGATCTGCCTGCCCCCTCTGGTAACGCAACCCCCCCCCCAGTATTAATCATTGGTGGCAGTGGCCACAGGGTCCCCCTCCTCCCCCCCATCATTGGTGGCAGTGTCAGTTACCATGGCAGCCAGGAGTCACGCTACTGAAGCCCTGGCTGCCATGGTATGTTAGTGAGCAGAGAGCAGCGCATTATACTCACGTGCGCTGTGGCCGCCGGTCACTCCTTCTTCTGTCTGTGCGGCGGATTGCTAATGCTTACAGCATTAGCAATCCGCCGCACAGACCTATGAGAAGGAGCGACCGCCGGCCACAGCGCACGTGAGTATAATGCGCTGCTCTCTGCTCACTAACATACCATGGCAGCCAGGACTTCAGTAGCGTCCTGGCTGCCATGGTAACCGATCGGAGCCCCAGCATTACACTGCTGGGGCTCCGATCGGAACTGACACTGCCACCAATGATGGGGGGGAGGAGGGGGACCCTGTGGGATATGGCCGGCACATTCATTGGTGGCGCAGTGGCCACAGTCCCTCCCCTCCCCTCCTCCTCCTCCTCAGTCCCTCCCCTCCTCCTCCTACTTGGTCTTCAGCGGCAGCCGCGCACAGTGAGGACGGAGAGACTCCCTCCTCCTCCTCAGCTGTGCCGGCCGCTCAGTCCTGCCTCTCTGGCCTCCGGAGGACACGGAAGCGGTGAGTGAGACGCTTAATTTCACTCCCGCTCCGTGATCACGTAATCTAAACGATTCCTCGATGCAGGGAAACTGCTCCATTCCCTGCAATTACACTACGCCGCCGCTCCACTGGAGACAATGCGTAGTGTGATGACGAGGAAGCGGTGCTCGCATGGAGCGCCGCCTCTTCGTCTCACAGCTGATCGGCAGGGGTCCTGGGTGTCAGACTGCCGCTGATCAGATGAGCTGCTGAGGATAGGTCATCAATATTAGGGGCTGGACAACCCCTTCAAGACGGGCATTCTGATCTCAGTCATTAAAGGGGCCCCAAACCTTTACTGAAAACACGAAGGCGCCGCAGCGCTTTTCAGAATGCTCTGCACCTTCAGGTTTCATCGACCATTCTTGGCTTCTCCAGCATGCGGAGTACAGATCCATAGAAGGTATACAGGATCCATATTCTGCACTCTGGAAAAGCCAGGCAGAGCCGATGAAACCCAAAAGCGCAGAGCGGTCTGGGAAGTGCCGTTGCACTTTTGCGGTTTCACCAACAGTTTAGGGCTCCTTTAAAGGGGTATTCTCATCACAGACAATGGGGGCATATCGCTGTATCGGGAACGGAGCCCCGAAAAGTGGTGGCTGGAGGACTCTGACCCCTACAGAAGTGAATGGAAGCGCACTGCGCATGACCGGCCACCGTTCCCATTCACTTCAATGGGCCCAGCGGAAATAGCTTAACCAGCGCTTGGCTATTTTTGGCAGCCCCATAGAAAACAAATGGAGGGCGGCTGCGCATGCACAGTGCGTTCTCTAACACTTTCGGGGCTACATTATCGATATAGGTGCAGGTCCCACCGCTGGGACCTGCACCTATAAAACAATGGGGGCACATCCTAGCGATATGCTCCCATTGTCTGTGATGAGACAACTGCTTTAATGTCAGAGAGAGAATACCGCCCATACTGATGGTCTGTCCTCAGGACAGGACATTGATATCTGTTTGGGGATGGGAGGTCCGACAGCCGTTTACTGCTCTCATTTACGTGAACTACGACAGCACTGCGGTAACCATCCGCGCCCACTACACAATGGATGAAGCAGTGTGGTTCTGGTGCTGAAGCTACTCCCAAACAGCTGATCAGTGGGAGTGCGGGGTGTCCGATAACTGCCGATCCTCAGTGGACAACCCCTTTAAAATATTTTTTAACAAGTTCCTGCTGCATGGGCCCTGAAACTGAAGATTCATACTTACCTGCGCCCCTCCGCTCTGCCTCCATCTTCCGGTCCCTGCACCGCTTACATCCGGCTGTCTATGGACATGGTCACATGCACCCCGAAAGCCAATGACTGGCTTCAGTGGTGACGTGCTGCTTGTGGCCACATGAGTCATTGGCTGGAGCAGTGTATGTGACCATGCCCATAGTCAGCCAGATGTAGACGGTGCTGGGACAAAAAGAAGCGGAGGACTGAAGCGGCATGGAGCAGGTAAATGACTCTTCTGTTTCGGGGGCCACACTGTGGGAACTTGTGGGAAACTCCTTAACCCTGGGTTCACACCTGAGCGTTTTACAGCGCGTTCAAACGCGCTGTAAAACGCTTAAGACATGAAAACCAATGCTTTCCTATGGGAAGGGTTCACACCTGGGCGTTTTACAGTGCGTACGAACGCGCTGTAAAACGCCCGACGCTCAAACAAGTACTTGAGCTTCTTTGGGGCGTTTTGACGCGCGTTTGTGGCCATAGGACACTGCAGTCAATGACACAAACGCGCGTCAAACGCGCGTTTACTATTACAAAAAACGCGCATAAAAACGCGCGACAAAAACGCGCGTTTGAGGAACGCTCAGGTGTGAACCCAGGGTAAGGTTACTTTCACACTAGCGTTCGGCTGTCCGCTCGTGAGCTCCGTTTGAAGGGGCTCACGAGCGGACCCGAACGCAGCCGTCCAGCCCTGATGCAGTCTGAATGGAGCGGATCCGCTCAGACTGCATCAGTCTGGCGGCGTTCAGCCTCCGCTCCGCTCGCCTCCGCACGGACAGGCGGACAGCTGAACGCTGCTTGCAGCGTTCGGGTGTCCACCTGGCCGTGCGGAGGCGTGCGGATCCGTCCAGACTTACAATGTAAGTCAATGGGAACGGATCCGCTTGAAGAGGTCACCATATGGCTCAATCTTCAAGCGGATCCGTCCCCCATTGACTTTACATTGAAAGTCTGAACGGATCCGCGCAGGCTACTTGCGCACTTGCGAATTTTTTTAAAGTTATTAATGCAGACGGATCCGTACTGAACGGAGCCTCCGTCTGCATTAATATGATCGGATCCGTTCAGAACGGATCCGATCAAGCGCAAGTGTGAAAGTAGCCTTAAGGAGTTCTTATACATGTACTTGACTCTGGCTGCTCTCATACTTTTCTTGAACAGGGGCCCTACGTGGTCTATGTCCACCCACCTTTCACAGAGGTTGGGACCAGGAACAGAGTCGCCTCTTTACCGGCCTTTTCACCGTCCAGAGGAAACTTGTTCATTAAGACAACTCTTTTACCTGTAGAATAAAAAGAAGGAAGAAGACACAAAATTTGAGACATTGTCTGACATTCTGCAGAAGGGTTGATTAGAGGACACTACTTGGGGCGGCAGATGACCTCAGAGAAGCATCCAGTGCAATTTAGAGGGTACGTCCATCACTGAACACTTCACGGGTAGAACTAATCTGCATAAGGAGGCGAGTCATTTTGTAATTGAACATGCGCTAATTCAGAATTAAAGTGACAATACACTTTAGACAGACGTTGGTCAAACCCTATCCACAATCTTGTGCTCACAATTTTCTGGGCTTCAGATTAAAAGGGCATCTGTCAGCAGTTTTGTCCCTATGACACTGGCTGACCTGTTACATGTGCGCTTGGCAGCTGAAGGCATCTGTGTTGGTCCCATGTCCATATGTGTCCCGCATTGCTGAGAAAAATGATGTTTTATTATATGCAAATGAGCCTCTAGGAGCAACGGGGGCGTTACCATTACACCTAGAAGCTCCACTCTCTCTACACCGGCCGCGCCCTCTCTACTTTGATTGACAGGACCAGGCAGTGTAAATGTGATCACACCTGGCCCTGATTTCTCCTAAAGGCTCGCGCAGCACTGTGCGCTTCAGTACCCGGCGCAGGCACAGTACAGGAAAAAGGCTCGCCGGCAGTTCTCTTCTGCGCGTCTCTTTCCTGTACATTTTGGTCAGATGCCAGGATAAGCGGACACCAGGCGCCCTGTGCAGACATGTGAGATGACCTTGGTGCGGTACATGAGCCCCACACGCAGCCCCATTCACACTATACTACAGTATTTACAGTGGATTTTACCAATACACAACGTGAAATCTAAATGTGGCAATCTTTGGTATGTCTGATATTCTGACATACAGGAGGTCTCTTCTACCCCACCACTGACCAGGATTTCATCATCACCTTTAACCCCTTGATTCGAGGGGTAGATCTGCTTTGTGGTCTCCAGCACATAGTCTAGTATCTCCTGGGACTTGTCTTTCTCCCCCTGTAGATTGGTCTCCAGCAAAACCTTCCTCCGCTTCTTCTTTTGCCCTTCTATTGGCACCTCAATCATCAAGATCTGTAAAGAGGGGAAAAAAGGAAATCAGCTTCCAATGATGGAGTCCAGCAAGTGTATTTAGGGGATTTCGGTCTTGGACTGAAAATAAGTGACAGAAGGCAGCTGACAGCGGAGGTAATGATCATCACAGAGGGGAGCGGTGGCCCCACAGTCACGGGCAGCGGTGGCCCCACAGTCACGGGCAGAGGTGGCCCCACAGTCACGGGCAGAGGTGGCCCCACAGTCACGGGCAGAGGTGGCCCCACAGTCACGGGCAGAGGTGGCCCCACAGTCACGGGCAGAGGTGGCCCCACAGTCACGGGCAGAGGTGGCCCCACAGTCACGGGCAGCGGTGGCCCCACAGTCACGGGCAGCGGTGGCCCCACAGTCACGGGCAGCGGTGGCCCCACAGTCAAGGGCAGAGGTGGCCCCACAGTCAAGGGCAGAGGTGGCCCCACAGTCAAGGGCAGAGGTGGCCCCACAGTCAAGGGCAGAGGTGGCCCCACAGTCAAGGGCAGAGGTGGCCCCACAGTCACGGGCAGAGGTGGCCCCTACAGTCACGGGCAGAGGTGGCCCCACAGTCACGGGCAGAGGTGGCCCCACAGTCACGGGCAGAGGTGGCCCCACAGTCACGGGCAGAGGTGGCCCCACAGTCACGGGCAGAGGTGGCCCCACAGTCACGGGCAGAGGTGGCCCACAGTCAGAGAGAGGAGAGAGAGTAGTGGCTGGCACTGTCAGGCAGACTACTCATTTATAGGAGCAGGGCTCTGCCTCACTTGCTCCTTACCTCATACAGTTTTGCTCGATACTCCCGTGAACTGAGGCTTCCAGCATTTTTTGGGCGGATGACGGCTACATGCACCTCTTCTGTGTCAGTGGGGATGCCCATAGTGATAATGCCCTGGCAGGTCAATGGAGAAACGCAGGGCACGCCCGGCCTGTAGAAACAAAGGTAAAAGATGTATCACCATATACTGTTACTTATCTATACAGGTCGATGTGGAAAGAGCAAGGTCTGGCTCGTGACTCCATGGGCCAATTAAAATAGCATCTTTATTTGGCCAGACCTTGTTAATGAAGGTGGGGGGGGGGGGGGGGTCATTGGTGGCAGTTAACTGCTCAAGGAGTCTTTAGTCAACATTGGGATGTATATGCTGAACCTGCCAATAGATATTCAAAGCAGGGGCACATACCAAGCCCCCTCTGATGTCCTATAATTGGGCACAAAGGAAAGGATGAGGCGGAGAGGTGGCCGAGCACGTCCATTGTAGTGTATTGTCTAGTACGCACTGGGCTGTTTCCATAAACTACAGTAGAGACAGCCATGTTTATGAGTCGCCAAGCAGGGGAGCAAGGACCCCCACCCTCCTGAGCTACACAAAATATGGAGGGTATATGGGAATCCCATTTGGGAGTAGACCAAAAAAACTGATTGTGCACCATTGCTAAAAGCCTATGACCCGCTTTACCTACATGTCCTGGTCATAACTGACCACAGCCACTAGAGGGCAGACTTGGCTAACAAGTAATAATAACTATATATGAAATTCTTTATATTAAACTCTGGTGGAGAGATATAAAATGGTATGTTTGGTTCCCCCCACCCCCAAAATCCAGGCAGTGATATGCTAACAGGCGTATGTCCGGCCAAAAGAACGCCATGGGCACCTCAGAAGCAGTTCCAAACCCATATACTGACTGCAGAACCTCATTATAAAGCGAGCAGACCCTCAGTGCCCAATATTCTTGAAGAGGTATTCCGGTTTTAATGATTCCACTTATTTCTTTGGAGAATAGGTAGTCCTACCATTTTCCAATATACATGTATTCAAAATTTTGCTCGCACACCTTTGTTATATTTGCACAATAGCCTCCAAAGGAAAAAGAAAATATGGTACTGCCAATTTTAGTCCTGTAAAATGCATCTGTAGAAGCGCCGAATAGGACTAAAGATGGCATCAGTCATGTGACCGTCAGGCCTGTCATGTGACCTCTGCAATTCAATTAACTGTTCAGACATTCAACAGGTGAGTAGCAGTTTCCTGAGAAGCAGAACATACGAATACAGTATATACGGCATTCCTACCTGTCAGGGTCTGAGTAGAAGCACACCTGACATTGTTCTCCCGCTCTTCCCTGTATGTGTTTTTTTTTTTTTTTTGACAGGTATTAACTTTATTAACATCACCTAGACACAGGCAGCCATTTTACATATCACCTGGAAACAGGCAGCCATGTAAACATGGAAGTGTCCTGTGTGCCGACATGACTGATGCCACGTTTCAGCTAGGCCGTGGATGCATTACACAGGACTGACTGATTCATGGGCTATACCACTGATGGCGAACCTTTTGCAGAGCGAGTGCCCAAACTGCGACCCAAAATCCACGTATTTATCGTAAAATGCCAACACAGCAAGTTAACCTGAAAACCAACAGTATATCTTCCATGTACTTTAATAACCTGCCGACATTCAGGGCGCTGCCTGTGCTGTTCATAGTGCGCCCTGGCATATTGGTACACCATAGACTTTTTCCAGGGTGCGGGTGCCCAAATTGAGAGCAGAGTGCCGCCTCTGGCGCCCGTGCCATAGGTTCCCCACCACTGGGCTATACCATTCTACTGTGGGGTAAATAACCCGATATAAGAAAAGGTATTTAAGCAAAGTGTTAAAAACATGTATATTTGAAAATTGTGTGCGAGAATCCCTAGTATATAAACAAATAAAAAATAAACAAAAAACGGAATACCACTTTCATTATTTGTAATTACGACCCCTCCAGATAATTATACAGTGAAGCGCGCTGCATCGTTTGGCGTCCATGACTTTGCGAAAATACAACTTCAGAGCCAAAAGGAAGGCGAGCCCGGATTCAGACGCTCCACGCCTCCGGAGGGAATATTAGTTCTATCCAAAGCAGGCACTGAAACGAGCGGCCTGACCTCACGGTCGCGGCAGAGACGGAGATAATGGGACTCGAGATGCAGCGTTAAGGACTGGAAAGGGGTTTTATGCTGTGTAAAAGCGATAATCATCATGGTGGAGGCAGAGGAGCTCTCTGGGAGAGATTCCAGGTGTCTCTGCAAAACAAACGTAATTAGATAGACGTCGCCCTGGGCCTTTGTTCTAACGTGCGGAGCTACAGAGAGGAGGGGGGTGTACAGGAGCGGAGCGCTAGTCTGCCGGGAAGAGGAGAAAGCAAATGCACCGGCCATAAACTTCCCCTAATATCACATCCATTAGTCTGGTAATCCAGCACAGGACCGCCTGATCGTCGACAACAGGGATCAGCAACCGCCGGCACTCCAGCTGCTGTGAAACTATAATTCCCAGCATGCTCCATTCATTTCTATGGGATTTCCCAAAACAGCTGGGAAAGCATGCATGCTGGGAGTTGTGGTTTTACAATAGTTACAAGAGTGTTGGAGGTTGCAGATACCTGCTCTATTCAATCTGCCCCGCCCACACACACATTTGTGGAGCGCCACCTGCTGTTTGTTATTTTCCACCTCACTGAGGTGGTCGCACGTGCTCAGATTAAATCTTCAACTGTCGCCAGCCGTATCTTCTGTTAGAAGCTGTGGCAGTTACAGGGAAATAGCTGCAGCAGAAAAGACACGCCCCCCGAGCTGCAGCAGAAAAGAACGCGCCCCCCGAGCTGCAGCAGAAAAGACACGCCCGCCCCCCGAGCTGCAGCAGAAAAGACACGCCCGCCCCCCGAGCTGCAGCAGAAAAGACACGCCCGCCCCCCGAGCTGCAGCAGAAAAGACACGCCCGCCCCCCGAGCTGCAGCAGAAAAGACAAGCCCGCCCCCCGAGCTGCAGCAGAAAAGACAAGCCCGCCCCCCGAGCTGCAGCAGAAAAGACACGCCCGCCCCCCGAGCTGCAGCAGAAAAGACACGCCCGCCCCCCGAGCTGCAGCAGAAAAGACAAGCCCGCCCCCCGAGCTGCAGCAGAAAAGACAAGCCCGCCCCCCGAGCTGCAGCAGAAAAGACACGCCCGCCCCCCGAGCTGCAGCAGAAAAGACACGCCCGCCCCCCGAGCTGCAGCAGAAAAGACACGCCCGCCCCCCGAGCTGCAGCAGAAAAGACACGCCCGCCCCCCGAGCTGCAGCAGAAAAGACACGCCCGCCTCCCTGAGCTGCAGCAGAAAGAACACGCCTCCCTGAGCTGCAGCAGAAAGAACACGCCTCCCTGAGCTGCAGCAGAAAGAACACACTCCCTGAGCTGCAGCAGAAAGAACACCCCCCCTGAGCTGCAGCAGAAAGAACACCCCCCTGAGCTGCAGCAGAAAGAACACACCCCCTGAGCTGCAGCAGAAAGAACACACCCCCTGAGTTGCCGGCCTGCAATAAATAAATCTAGAACAACTGGAGCAATGAATATGGAGATCTCTGGATCCATGTGAGGTGCAGGGCTGGTTCTAGCTTTATTAAGAGATGCCTGGTTTGGACAAGGCCTTCGCTGGTCACCCACTGAAATCAATAGACATGTTTGGTGGTAGAGGGGGTTGATAGAAGGGTTTGTCCACCCAATCTATTACCAGGGCATATTAAAGGGTCAGAGAGAGCACCCCTTTAATGAAATGGGGGAGGATAAGCGGAGCGCTGGGACACATTTACCTTGGGGACAGCAATTCTATTGACAGCAGCGACGATCTGATATAAACATTATGAGCATCTCCTGCCTGTAAATAAATGATGGGTCGGGGATCGATGCAGCCCTTTAAGACGCTAGTAATAAATGCAGAAATAAAGGGAAATCAATAAAGGAAAAAACGAAACACGAGCTTCCAACGAAACGTCAGTGACTGAGGGGAGAGGCGATGTCCACGTGAGCGCATTCATGGATCCGTCGCCTCTGTCCCTAGAAACTGGAATTTTATGAACTGAGCCGATAATAAAAATAATCTTTCTTTATATAAAGACGACATAGAATCGTGGGAAGCCACAAGAGCTTGCCTATCTAAAAGTCTGATAAAAAACACACAGGCACCCAAAAAAAATTTTTTTTATAAATACGAGACGTTATCCATCATGTGCTGCCAGTTTTCGGCAGTTCGACCTCTCCAATGCCATGGTCAACAGCGACGGTGGAATCTCGCTCCATCTGTCACACTACCTGTCTCCTTGTCGCTGGATGCCTGTGGTCCTAACAATGACTAAGAAGTCTGCCATGGACATATGCCCGGAAGCAGGGTCTAATAGGCGCCTGTCAGAATACGAACTAGAAAACCTCTACTGTTGAGGGCAGGGTCTAATAGGCTGCCTGTCAGAATATTACCTAAAATACCTCTAGTATGGAGGTCAGGGTCTAATAAGATGCCTGTCAGAAGAATACCTGTAATGTTGAGGGCAGGGTCTAATAGGCTGCCTGTCAGAATACTACCTAAAATACCACTAATATGGAGGTCAGGGTCTAATAGGATGCCTGTCAGAAGAATACCTAGAATACCTGTAATGTTGATGGCCTAGTCAATTTTGGGTATTCCCACTAACAATACTACACTATTCACAGCACGCGCTGTACTCACCAGTGAATGAAGCTGTGGTCACACATGTGCTCCATTCTTACAGGTCCCTCAGTTTTCGTGATTGTTGGGTGTTCCAGCACCCCCCGTTCCCCGATCATACACTTATCTTGTTTGATAATGAATAAGTACAGGTAGTGAGAAAACGCCATTTGTCCCTTTAAACCAAATTGTCCCCTATTTACAAGATAGGGGATATGTCTGACCATTGGGCATCCGACAACTCGGGGCCCTGCTGATCACAAGAACGGGGTCCATGTTCCCCTGTTTGAATGGAGAGGCGGTCACACGTGTGATACCACTATCTACCGCAGATATCTACTGGGTCGGACCCCCTCTGATCAGTCACTTATCCACTATCCAGAGAAGATGTAATGGAACAACCCCTTAGAAGAATGACTATTTTCTCTCCTGTCCAGGTCTGCAGAGTGATAACTTACCTACAAGTGACACACAGGGACAACCTACAGCTGTCTGAGCAGGACTAGGTCAGCTTTCATTCACTGACATCAAGCAGTGTTTTTGAAAATTGCAGAACTTTATTACATAAAACTGGAAATCCCTTTAATAGGAAGCTCACACCTTAAAGGTGAGGATATTCTCTCTTACCCGGCGGCCTCCGGTGCTCCTCACATGCTGCCTCTGCTCCTCCTGCGGTATCGGATGGGGGTGACCAATGGGGCTGAGCTGTGACACAAAGAAGAAGGTTACAATCAGCTCCCGTTACAGAAAATGACTTTGCCAGCGCAGCGCTCTACCCCCGGACAGCGCAGATAAAAGTGCAGCAGCGACTTATGTCACACTGTGCAGGGGACGTGCGAGCGCTGCATCAGCACTGCTACATACACCACGTGTCATATCACACACGCCCCTTCCCAGAATACTATGGCTTCCCATGGAACTACAACTCCCAGTGTGTTCCGACAGATGCAGGATGTTAGATGAGTCTTCCGAACCTGTGGGGGACAATAATTATGTCAGTAAGTAACAGGGGCGGTGCCATAAGCCAGAAGCAGCACAGAGGATTTCAGGAGATGTGTGTTATAGGTGTTTTATGACAACAGGAAAATCTCTGAAGCTCCCCTCCCCCACCCTTAAAAAAATGGCTAAAGGGAAGAAAGAGGGAGGTCAAAAGACAGAGGAAGAAGAGTGGTCAGCAGCACAGAGTATTTCAGAAAAGCTTAGTGGATGGCAGCAATCATGCTAAGGAGGATACCAATGTAATTGATGGAAAATTTGATTATGCAAGGAGGGGTGTGTTTTATGAAAGGGGGAGGTGTCAACAAAAAACAGTGGTGACCAGCAGCACAGAGTATTTCAGGAAATAAGTATTGTGACCCTTTATATATGGTTTTAGTAAGTGCTGGGATGCAATGAGAAAGATGGAGGCAAGATGAAGGTAAGAAGACAAGCCCCCAGCAGCACAGAGTATTTCAGGGAATGGTTGGGTTGAAGGAGTCTCTTCTGACAATAGGTAAACCCCAAACCATCCCCCGGATCGGCAAGAGAAAAAAAATGCCCCTTAACACGAACCCCATAAAACAGTATGCCTGCCTATAATGAGGTCACATGACACGACTGCGGTGGTCATCATGACAAAACCACGGAATGGAGAGCGCCCTCACGTGACGACACCATTACGGATACGCGTCATGATGGTTTTTCAGTTTGGCGGTTTGTTTCCTTTTAATCTAGACTAGCCTGTGACAATGACAAAGTCATCATGGGAACTGTGAATGACGGGGCCAGGGAAAATGAGGGAGATTCATTAACACTGAGGAAAAGTAGTAGTTGCCCATAGCAACCAATCAGATTCCAGCTCTCAACTTTCAAACTCCCATTATGTAAGCTGCAATTCGACTGGTAGCTATGGGGTGATGCGATCGGTCAAAATGGGGAGATGCGACAGGGAGGCGCGACCGGTCAAAAGGAGGGAGGGGACCCAAGCGGTCACAATGGGCGATAGCTTTTTCTTCGCCTCAGTTTTGACAACTCCTCCACAAGCTGCTTTCAGTCGGAGGATTTTATGAGCTCCTTTCGAGGAGTACTTTGTGAGCATCAGCAGTACTCGCCCCCTTTCCTTAATCACACTGATCAGTGTATGCAGGCAGCGTACGGCATCCCCGGAGAACCTCGTGGCGTCACGCCAGGCCTCAGGCAAGCTGGGAAATTCTACACTTGGAAAATCCAGATTTTCCGTCCCATAAGATAAACGGTCTCCTGCATCTCGGAGCTCTTCCTATAAACATTCCTCTAGTCCAAACCTAAAATCTGGCCAACATTTTATCATTGTGGAATTCGACCCTGCTTCACCCCCCCCACCCCATTTTACAGAGCACGCCCGCTTTGTTGCAGCACTGAGCCCCTCAACGTGCGCTCAGCTGCAGCCTCCCAAAGCCATACACGTCCAGGGCTGCTTTCTGGGAGGTTCCCACCTAGTTTTGGTGGTGCCGCCCCGCAGATCTGCCGACTCTTCCAGGAGTTCGGAAGGTTTCCCCATTTTCCGGGATGTTCCGGGAGGAGAGTTGGCGAGTGTGATGTACAACATACAGGCTGCCTTCCGTACTGGACCCCTGGTGGATTCTTTTCAAGATGGCTGCCAACGCTCCACTTCCTCGGATGGACCACTGCCAGGAGTGGGCATATCCCTGACTTTCCTACAGGTCTTAATGGGAAAGTTTGAGACAATGGCGGCCATCTTGAACCAAACTAAACCAGGGACCAGAATAGAGGCAACATGGGAAGAAGGGCACCCCATATGCTGACTAAACATGTGTCCTGGAGGTTTGCTTAAATATTTCCATTACTCGCCTATCTTTACATGTAACTTGAGGTGTTTTCCACTACCCACCCCCTCTTCCCCCAGTAGACACAATTTGGACCACCCATCCCCCTACTTCCTCGGTAATAACAGCACCCCCCTACTAGTCACAGCCATGCATGAGTGCTGTGCTCTCCTTCACTTTGGGGGTCCTGTGCTGGAGATCTGACATTTGTAGCCAATGCTTGCATTAGGCCATAAATGTTCATACGGGACGGGACGCCCATTAAAAGGGTTCTCCAGGATTACCATACTGATGGCCTATAACAGGGATGGCCATCCTGAGGCTCTGCAGCTGTTGCAAAACTATAACTCCCAGCATGCAAAGACTGCCTACAGCTATCAGCCTACAGCAGCGCATGGTGGGAATTGTAGTTTTACAATAGCTGGAGAGCCGCATTTTCTACGCCTGTTTTAAGCTTCATTCACACGTCAGTGTTCCACAGACAGCACACGTCCCCATTCATTTTATTGTGTATATTCCGACATCTGTGTTTTTGGGCGGTCCATGTGTCAGCGTTTTTAGCGCGGATGCATGCTCTTTTTTGTCCGTGTTCATGGATCTATCAAGTCCATTATAGTCTATGGGTCCGTGAAAATGCCATCCGTGTTGCACAGATCATTAAGAGGAGATGATTTAAAAATAATTTTTCAGCTGTTCAGTGTTGGTGAAACACGGATGCAACATGGACAGCAAAAAACTGGACACACGGACAGCTTCACGGATGCATCACTGACCACCTGCTCACGGATTTTAGCACGGACGTGTGAATGAGGCCTTACGCGTAGAAAATGGTCTAAATATAAGACAGCAAGAAAGCTGTCTTACATTTAGACTAGCGCTGGATGCGCCAAAGTTATGCAGAAGTCGGTGCCTCTATGTAACTTCGGCGATCCACTGCCAGAGCAGGGGCTTTATTAAAACCGATGTCTTAAATGCCAGTCTTAATAAATGACCCCCTACGTCTGCAAAAAGCGGAACATGGACCCAGTGAAAACAATGACGGCGGCAAATAAAATGCGGACAACAGCACACAGACCCCATCTGTATTTCACGGATCCTTCGCATACGGTCGTGTGCATAGGGCCTAACAGTGTGTGGCGTGAATATGGCAGGAAGTGACTAGAGCCGTGCAGATCCCGAGCCAGCAAAGAAAAGCTTGGAGATTTCAGCTCTGAAGCCTACAGAATTGTGAATGCAGCTCTGAATTATAACACAGGCTGTAAGGGCTCACGCATCCGAGCGTGTGTGACCGATGCCCGTATTGCGGACCGCAAACAGAGGGTCTGCACCTGCTGTTTGCGGACTTGAATGGGTCTGCAATCCTCAACATACGGAGTGGGGGCGCGGATCGGAAGCACTACAAACCGTTTCCATGGGATTACAGTCCGTGCCTCCGTACCGCAAAAAAAAAATATAGAACATGTCCTATTACCGTCTCTTGCAGACCCATTCAAGTCAATGGGTCCGCATCCGCAAACGGCGTGCACGCGGACGGTGCCCGTGCATTGTGGACTGCTATTTGCGGTCCACAGCACGGTGCACACACGCCTTAACTCCGTACAAGAGAAGGAATGTCAAGCATTCGCGTACAGGACCTTAATCTTTTACGTAAATGATTTATATAAGACGGACAAAGGCTGAAAGCACAGTGTGCGAGGGCTAGAAAAGCAGCGGCAGAAAAGTGCAAAAAACAAAAAGAAATTCACACCGTGCATTCTCATTGTGGTTTAAGGTGGTATTTTCCTTCTAATTATGGGTTTTTATAGACTAATAAAAAATAAATAAGTAAAATCCCTTAATTAGACTCGGCACCTAACCACAAGACTCCGGCTGCCCTCCTGTACAGTCAACTAAAGCAGGAGCGGCGAGCATTTTGGTTTCTTTAAGCAGCAGGGCGGCTGTCTTATAAAAGGGTGGTAACGCCACAAAAAGTATTTTACTTATCAGATAAATTTTGGACCGTGGGGGTTCCCAAGAACGGTGTCCCCTGTCTCTGAACAGAGCGGTAGTGTACATACTGGCCCGCTGCGCCATTCACTTCCGTGGGACTGATGCGGCACTATTTACATCCGCTCCATAGAAGTCAATGGAGCAATGGGCCAGCAGGCGCACTACCACTCGATCCGGAGAAGGGGCCCAGGGGACACCCCATTCTGAGGATCATAAGGGTTTGCAGCAATCGATTTCAAGACACCTCATCCACGCGCAGCATGTCACTTTACGCTGCAGATTTCCACCACGGATTTGACCTTTTGCCACCCACAGGGTGAAATCCGCAAAAAATCCTTGTGTAAATCAATGCCCAATTTGCATCAGATATGTCCTCTGCAGATTACGTCCTACGTGGATGTACCTACCTAAAGGGGTTGTGTCGTCCCCATGGACGGTCTGACTAGTGCGACCTCCTGAGGAAGGGGGGGGGGCTATACCGATCCCTGCAGCAGCTACATGCAATACACAGAAGGCGGAGGTGCACCAGCTGCTAGTTAACACCCACTATGCCGTCAATATGTCCTAAGAGGAACAACACCTTTGGCGCGGATGTGTGACCCCTTAAAGGGAAACGCCGGGAACATACAGTACAGACCAAAAGTTTGGACACCCCTTCTCATTCAAAGAGTTTTCTTTATTTTCATGACTATGAAAATTGTAGAGTCACACTGAAGGCATCAAAACTATGAATTAACACATGTGGAATTATATACATAACAAAAAAGTGGGAAACAACTGAAAATATGTCATATTCTAGGTTCTTCAAAGTAGCCACCTTTTGCTTTGATTACTGCTTTGCACACTCTTGGCATTCTCTTGATGAGCTTCAAGAGGTAGTCACCTGAAATGGTCATCCAACAGTCTTGAAGGAGTTCCCAGAGATGCTTAGCACTTGTTGGCCCTTTTGCCTTCACTCTGCGGTCCAGCTCACCCCAAACCATCTCGACTGGGTTCAGGTCCGGTGACTGTGGAGGCCAGGTCATCTGGCGCAGCACCCCATCACTCTCCTTCATGGTCAAATAGCCCTTACTTTCAAAGTTTTCCCAATTTTTCGGACTGACTGACTGACCTTCATTTCTTAAAGTAATGATGGCCACTCGTTTTTCTTTACTTAGCTGCTTTTTTCTTGCCATAATACAAATTCTAACAGTCTATTCAGTAGGACTATCAGCTGTGTATCCACCTGACTTCTCCTCAACGCAACTGATGGTCCCAACCCCATTTATAAGGCAAGAAATCCCACTTATTAAACCTGACAGGGCACACCTGTGAAGTGAAAACCATTTCAGGTGACTACCTCTTGAAGCTCATCAAGAGAATGCCAAGAGTGTGCAAAGCAGTAATCAAAGCAAAAGAACCTAGAATATGACATATTTTCTGTTGTTTTACACTTTTTTTGTTATGTATATAATTCCACATGTGTTAATTCATAGTTTTGATGCCTTCAGTGTGAATCTACAACTTTCATAGTCATGAAAATAAAGAAAACTCTTTGAATGAGAAGGTGTGTCCAAACTTTTGGTCTGTACTGTATGTGGAGGATGCCCCCCCCCCCCCCCCCCCCCGAGCTGCACCTCGGCCTTGTGTCATAGGCCTTGGGGGTGTCGGGAGTCGGACCCCCACGATCTGCTACCCATAGGCCAACAATATTCTACTCCTGGAAAACCCCTTTAAATCAATCAATGAGCTAGAGACGCTCTTTGAAGGGTATATATATTATGCGTTATTTTCATTTTCAAACTGCACAAAGCTTACCTCCGAACACGAAACGAAAGGAAGCGGCGTGGCCTCGGTGCTTTACTTCCCTGCATTGTGTGCACTTCCCTGTAATCTTTACCCGTCACTGACTGATCCCTGTACGTAAAACTGCAGGAAAATCCTCCAGACAAAAAAAAAAGCTATTATAGTAAAAATGAATCCGCTCGGCTATTTTCGGAAGTGAACGGCGAGGATGCTGTGGCATGTGCGGTGGGGTCTCGTTCGGGAGACAGGAGCGGGTCCCACAGGTGGGATCTGCACCTCGCCCTCATGTACACTCGATTGGTGGTACCGGAGCACGATCCGCCAACACGATGCGGCATGTGCGTTCCGCATGCGACCGCCTTGCGAATAATAGAATTGGGTTCTTGTCCGCATTGGTACAAGAATAGGACATTTCTTTTTTTGGAAACGGAAGCACGGATGCGGAAGTGCGGATGAAAATGTGAGCGGACAGCACATTCTCCCATAGAGATGAATGGGTCGCAACCTTCCGCAAAATGCAGAAAGATCGACCATTTTGCGCTGTGTGGAGCGCTTTACTCTGGTGCAGCCTATTAGCTGCCATACGTCCTGATGAGAATAGCCCTCTAATATTAAAGGGGTTGTCCGGGTAAAGGAAAGTGGCTGACGCTGGTTGATCCGGGCGGTCAGGCTCGTTTCCTCTGAGCACTGTTTCCGTTTTAACAACGTACAGCCTCCTGAACCTCGACCCATTCATATAGCACAGGAGCGTCGTTCCGTCCGTTCAGGAAAAATCGCAGCGTCTTCTATCGTCATTGGTTTTCCCACGCAGGACCGCTCCATGCAAGTCAACCGGTTGTGAAAAAAAAAAAAAAAACTGCAGCGCCATGAAGGACGGTCTGTTTTTCACTGAGGATGCTAGCAGATGCTGCGTGCGATTCTTAAGCTTCTCTCCACGCGCAAGAAAAACGCTGCAAAAACTGATGGCATTCATGCAGAAAAAGCACAAGCTGGCGCAAACCTAGACCGTTTGACGCAGTCAGTGGTAGGACTCCTGCACACGACGACCGTGGTGTTGGTCCGCATCCGATCTGCATTTTTTGCGGATTAGATGCGGACCTATTGACTTCAATGGGGCCGCAAAAGATACAGATAGCACACCGTGTACGTCCGCATATGCGGCATCCCCAAAAATTTAGAACATGTCCTATTCTTGCTCTCATTACAGACAAGGATAGGACGGTTCTATAGAGGACAAAATGCAGAACGCACACTGCGCAGTATCCGTGTTTGGCGAGCTGCAAAACAGATTACAGTCGTGTGCATGACAGAGCATGGACCCATTCAACTCAGGTTCGGTTCCGAGTGGTACCTTGGAACCGAACCAGAGTTTGGATCCAATTTTTTTTTTTTTTTTTTTTTTATTACAGTTCCCGAAGTTATTGCGAACTTTGCAAAGTAATATCTTTGGCTCATCGGAGCCCATACATTCTAACACTGTACGCAGAGGGATCTCTGTACAGTATTACAATGAAGTTATTACCTAAATCGACTTATCTCTAATTGGGGGCGATATGACCCCAATGTTCCAGATGGGAATACCCCTTTAATGTGTCGTTTTCCACAGACTGCGGCTCCATTGCCACACAGCGGGAGCACGGCTTATTTTTGTCATTGATTACAGATCTCTGGCGCATATTATAGTCTAGGGACCTGTGAAAACCATGGACACAACATGGATGCCCTCCGTATTCTGTCAGTGATTTTCCTGGACCATTGGTAGGATATGCTCTGGAAACTCCGTGGAATACGGATAACCCACGGAAGGCAGAAAACGGACACACGGATCAAACTCGAACATCTTCATGGATGAACCACTGACCATCTCGTCACTGATGTCATGACAGACCGGGACGAGTGAAAGAGGCCTTAGCTTGCATTGTCCGGATCCGGCGTGTATTCCACTTGCCGGAATTACACGCCGGATCCGGAAAAACGCAAGTGTACTGAAAGCATTTGAAGACGGATCCGTCTTTAAAATGCTTTCAGTGTTACTATGGCACCCAGGACGCTATTAAAGTCCTGGTTGCCATAGTAGGAGCGGTATACTTACCATCCGTGCGGCTCTCGGGGCGCTCCAGAATGACGTCACTCTGGAGCGCCCCCGAGAGCCGCACGGATGGTAAGTATACTGCCCCCCACCGCTCCCCACTACACTTTACCATGGCTGCCAGGACTTTAGCGTCCCGGCAGCCATGGTAACCACTCTAAAAAAGCTAAACGTCGGATCTGGCAATGCGCCAAAACGACGTTTAGCTTAAGGCCGGATCCAGATCAATGCCTTTCAATGGGCATTAATTCCGGATCCGGCCTTGCGGCAAGTCTTCAGTTTTTTGGACCGGAGCAAAAAGTGCAGCATGCTGCGGTATTTTCTCCGGCCAAAAAACGTTCCGTTCCGGAACTGAAGACATCCTGATGCATCCTGAACGGATTTCACTCCATTCAGAATGCATTAGGATAATCCTGATCAGGATTCTTCCGGCATAGAGCCCCGACGACGGAACTCTATGCCGGAAGACAAGAACGCAAGTGTGAAAGAGCCCTTAGGCTACTTTCACACTAGCGTTATTCTTTTCCGGCATAGAGTTCCGTCACAGGGGCTCTATACCGGAAAAGAACTGATCAGGCGTATCCCCATGCATTCTGAATGGAGAGTAATCCGTTCAGTTTGCATCAGGATGTCTTCAGTTCAGTAGTTTTGACTGATCAGGCAAATGAGAAAACCGCAGCATGCTATGGTTTTATCTCCGGCGAAAAAAACTGAAGACTTGCCTGAATTGCCAGAATTTTTTCCCATAGGAATGTATTAGTGCCGGATCCGTCCTTCCGGTCTGCGCATGTGCAGACTGAAAAAAAGGTGAAAAAAATAAATGCCGGATCCGTTTTGCCGTAAAACACCGGAAAGACGGATCTGGCATTTCAATGCATTTTTTCAACTGATAAGGATCCTGATCAGTCTTAGGCTCCGTTCACACGTCCGCAACCTGTTTTGCGGATACACGGAGCCACGGATCCGCAAAACACGGAAAGCGGCAATGTGCGTTCCGCATTTTGCAGACCGCACATTGACGACACTAATAGAATATGCCTGTTCTTGTCCGCAATTGCGGACAAGAATAGGACATGTTCTATTTTTTTGCGGAAACGGAAGCACTGATGCGGAAGTGCGGATCCGCAAATGTGGATGCGGACAGCACATTTCGGCCCCATTGAAAATGAATGGGTCTGCACCCGTTCCGCAAAATTGCGGAACGGATGCGGATCCATTTTGCGGACATGTGAATGGACCCTTACAAATGCCATCAGTTAGCATACATTTTGCCTGATCCGGCAGGCAGTTCCGGTGACGGAACTTCTTGCCGGATCACTCTGCCGCAAGTGTGAAAGTAGCCTAAGGGGGGAACTGATGGAGTTGTGTATATGCAGGGGTAAAAAATAATAATAATTAAAGCAATAAAATAAAAAAAATTGGCACACACCATTTTTACACAAAAATTTGCTACATTTTCTGATTTTACGTCGCCCTCACCATTAAAAAAGTTTTCCGAATTTTTTTTAAACTGATAACCTATCCTCCGGAAAGTTCATCAGTATCTGATCGGTGGTGGGTCTGACATCTGGGACCCTCCCTGAGGAGGCACCGATGCTCCTGTGCGTGCCGCTGCCTTCTTACAGCGCCGTACATTGTATAGTGGCCGCGCTTGGTATTGCAGCTCAGCCCCATTCACTTCTATGGGGGCTGAGCTGCCCCCAGGCCATGTGACTGATGAACGTGACCTCACAAGAACCAGTGCCTTCTCAAACAGCTGATCGGCGGGGGTCCCAGGGTATAGGTCATCAGTAAAAAAGGAGATTTCCATTTTTTTTTTCTATTTTGCCACCCAGCAAGCTGCCTCTGCAGAGAAATCCATGCCCCCCCCCCCCCCCTCCATTCTGGTTCCCTTCCGATTCCCGTCTGTCAAATTCTGCACATAAAAGGTCACATGCACCGCTGCAGCCAATGAGCAAGCAACATGTGACCCAACAGTGACATACCACTGAGGCCAGTCATTGGCTGCAGCACCGGACAGACACGGACTGGAGGACCAGTGAAGGGAGCAGGGGGGCATGGAATAAGGTGAATTCAATTTTTTTTTAAACTGGACGGTCCCTTTAAGGCGGCATTTCCACCTGGGCATATACGGCCTACCGCTAGGATACGCCTACATGACAGGTGCAGGTCCCACCTCTGGGACCCACTCCTATCTCAAGAAAGGGGTGCAAGCCGTGCACACCAATCACATATGGCAGTTTTTGGGGTTTTTTGATTAGTACATCTCCCCGTTAATATTTACTGATTCTCCTTTGTCCGCTCAGTCTTCATAATATACGTGGTGCAAGGCATAGATTCCCAAGATGGCGGCTGAGTCCTCTACTGCGCAGAGGCCACAGCAGAATCTCCTCTATCTGCACCTGCGGTGAACGCATTCAGCGATTGCGCAGTAGTGGACGCAGGCGCTGCCATCTTGGGACGTTATGGATGCCACGGTTCATCTACATGTGTTGGGTGACGTGCTTATCCGTGAACGGTGCAATAAGCCCTCAAGTATCTCCTCTGCCATTATACATCTGCGCAAGCCTTCCTCCTGACATACTCCACTGTACAGGCGCAACGTGAGCTACGTCACCGATAGACTCCCATGTTTAAATATACAGTATACGATATATTTTTCCAGAATGCCTTCATATAGAAAAGCCCAGTCAACTACGCTGCGCTATATATAGCTAAAGAGGAGGTAAACTGTGCGATCCGCTGCAATCGTAATGTGAACAGCGCCTTATACACAATAAGTAACCAAATGTATCTATAAAGTGACTCAACTTCTCCTGTAGATTTATATGGTATAAGGTGTTCAAAAGTGGACATGCCCTTTAAGAAACTTCATGTGGGATGCACTGGAGGAGCCTCGGCCCTTACAAGGAGGAAGTGACCACTGCTATCTCTCTCCTATATGATCAATAGGGAGGACACCAGGGCTGGATGAGAGGGCGCGGGCCACTTACCGGCTACTACGATCCGTCCAACAGTAGGTATCCTGTACTAGCCTCCCGCAGACGCGCCAGCATGTCTTCCCGGGGCGTGGTCTGAGAAATACAGGAGGCGTGACGACAAGATAGAGGCGTGGTTACGCTAATAGTCCGGAACTGCGCACCAAGACTGCTGGGCGTGGTCACGTGTCAACCAATCCGAAGCTCGGCTTGCAGTCCGGAGGCGTGGTCACCATCAAAGGCGTGGTGCGTGTTTATTATTACATTACATTACGTGGTATTACACAGGCAAGTTAGTTCCGAAGGGCGGGTCCATGACCGTAAAAGGGGCGGGATAAAGCTGTGTTTACGTCCGTCCAGTCAGCGAGATGGGCGTGTCTTTAGAGCCGGTAGGCGGTGCGAGTATTGAGAGTTGTTGTGGCGGCTGTGGGCGGGGTTACAGGTGTGGGCGCGGCGAATTTCGGTGGCTGTCGGTAGACCGGGGCTGGGGCGCTCGGTTAGAGAGGGTGGGGGGGTCGGTGGCAGGCACGGGCGGGGTGGCATCCTGGTTGTGTGCCCGTGTTGAGTGCCAGGAGGAGGGCGCTGTGCAGGTTTCCGGGTCGCTGTAGTTGTTCCGGGTGTCGGGGGCCCTGCCTGTGTGAGCTGGGCTGCGCTCCCCGGAGGAGGAGGAGAGCTATGAGAGCCGGGCGTCGGTGACACGGAAGATGCTGCCCGGGAGCCGCGACCGTCTGCATGGACTGCGATCATAGTGAGTCCCGGCCTCTGCTCAATGCTGGGGGGAATGATCCCTCCTGGAGGGGGTTGTAGTCATTATTGGGGGTGGCTGTGGTCCCTGCTAGGAGAGGTCTGGTCACAGGTGGGTAGGGGGCTGCTTTATACCTGGGGGCCCTGATATGGAGCAGGCTGTGATCAACAGATGAAGGTTCAGCAGAGCCCCGGTATCACTGGTGGTCCTGCTCCTTGTGGGGGTCTCTGCTCATGTCTGGGGGTCTCTGTTCATCACTTGCTGTGTTGTGGGGGTCTCTCCTCATGTCTGGGGATCTCTGCTCATTACTTGCTGTGTTGTGGGGGTCTCTGCTCATGTCTGGGGGTCTCTGCTCATCACTTGCTGTGTTGTGGGGGTCTCTGCTCATGTCTGGGGGTCTCTGCTCATCACTTGCTGTGTTGTGGGGGTCTCCTCATGTCTGGGGGTCTCTGCTCATTACTTGCTGTATTGTGGGGGTCTCCTCATGTCTGGGGGTCTCTGCTCATTACTTGCTGTATTGTGGGGGTCTCCTCATGTCTGGGGGTCTCTGCTCATTACTTGCTGTATTGTGGGGGTCTCTCCTCATGTCTGGGGGTCTCTGCTCATTACTTGCTGTATTGTGGGGGTCTCTCCTCATGTCTGGGGGTCTCTGCTCATTACTTGCTGTATTGTGGGGGTCTCTCCTCATGTCTGGGGGTCTCTGCTCATTACTTGCTGTATTGTGGGGGTCTCTCCTCATGTCTGGGGGTCTCTGCTCATTACTTGCTGTATTGTGGGGGTCTCTCCTCATGTCTGGGGGTCTCTGCTCATTACTTGCTGTATTGTGGGGGTCTCTCCTCATGTCTGGGGGTCTCTGCTCATTACTTGCTGTATTGTGGGGGTCTCTCCTCATGTCTGGGGGTCTCTGCTCATTACTTGCTGTATTGTGGGGGTCTCTCCTCATGTCTGGGGGTCTCTGCTCATTACTTGCTGTATTGTGGGGGTCTCTCCTCATGTCTGGGGGTCTCTGCTCATTACTTGCTGTATTGTGGGGGTCTCTCCTCATGTCTGGGGGTCTCTGCTCATTACTTGCTGTATTGTGGGGGTCTCTCCTCATGTCTGGGGGTCTCTGCTCATTACTTGCTGTATTGTGGGGGTCTCTCCTCATGTCTGGGGGTCTCTGCTCATTACTTGCTGTATTGTGGGGGTCTCTCCTCATGTCTGGGGGTCTCTGCTCATTACTTGCTGTGTTGTGGGGGTCTCTCCTCATGTCTGGGGGTCTCTGCTCATCACTTGCTGTGTTGTGGGGGTCTCTCCTCATGTCTGGGGGTCTCTGCTCATCACTTGCTGTGTTGTGGGGGTCTCTGCTCATCACTTGCTGTGTTGTGGGGGTCTCTCCTCATGTCTGGGGGCCTCTGCTCATTACTTGCGGTGTTGTGGGGGTCTCTCCTCATGTCTGGGGGTCTCTTCTCATTACTTGCGGTGTTGTGGGGGTCTCTCCTCATGTCTGGGGGTCTCTGCTCATTACTTGCGGTGTTGTGGGGGTCTCTGCTCATTACTTGCGATGTTGTGGGGGTCTCTCCTCATGTCTGGGGGTCTCTGCTCATTACTTGCGGTGTTGTGGGGGTCTCTCCTCATGTCTGGGGGTCTCTGCTCATTACTTGCGGTGTTGTGGGGGTCTCTCCTCATGTCTGGGGGTCTCTGCTCATTACTTGCGATGTTGTGGGGGTCTCTCCTCATGTCTGGGGGTCTCTGCTCATTACTTGCGGTGTTGTGGGGGTCTCTGCTCATGTCTGGGGATCTCTGCTCATTACTTGCGGTGTTGTGGGGGTCTCTGCTCATGTCTGGGGATCTCTGCTCATTACTTGCGGTGTTGTGGGGGTCTCTGCTCATGTCTGGGGATCTCTGCTCATTACTTGCGGTGTTGTGGGGGTCTCTGCTCATGTCTGGGGATCTCTGCTCATTACTTGCGGTGTTGTGGGGGTCTCTCCTCATGTCTGGGGGTCTCTGCTCATTACTTGCGGTGTTGTGGGGGGTCTCATGTCTGGGGGATTATTGTACCCATGGCATAGTATAATGTGTAGAAATAAGTAATATAAAGAGTCTGCTCTGTGCCAGCCTGTTAGAGGTAGGGTTGTGTGCTGTGCCAACATGCTTTATTATGGTTCTGCACATTGTGCCAATCTACTATTGGAAAGGACTCTTCATTGTGCCAATTTACCATAAGAAGGATCTGTGCATTGTGCCATTCTGCCATATGAGGGGTCTGCACAATTTGTCATCCTCACATAGGATCTTGCCCACTGTGCCATCCTTCTATAGGAAGGGACTGCACTCTGTGCCAACCTGTTGATGGAAGGGTCTTCACAATGTGCCAACCTACCACAGAAGGGTCAGCGTATTGGGCCAATGTGTGTGCGCCCACTGTGTCCATTTAGCATAGGAAGGGTCTGCACACTGTGCCAACCTGTCAGAGCTGGGAGATGCACACTGCCAACCTTAGGGTGAGGGATGGGTTTGCACACGTGCCCTTTTATCACCCGAGGTCTCGGCACTGTCTTTGTTGTGTATGGGTGTAGACGTTGTGAGTGCCATGCCTTGGGTGAGGTGGCTCTTTATACCATGCCAATCAATGATTGTAGAAGTTTATGCAAGTTATATGCCAGCAGCTATGCCTATCTCATATATCATGTACAGCATATTGTCTGTATGGCAGAGTGATTCAGCAGTTATGTGCCATGTAGAGCTCTGTGTACCAGTCTCATACTACTGTGCCAGTCTCCTTAGATGTCAGCTTGTAGAGAGTCTGTAGTTCATCACTGGGGACACCTTGGTCGCACCTGTCAAGTAGATTGCATTAGAGGTATACTCTGTGGCACTGTGAGACTGCGGAGTGCTGTCAGCCAAGGCCTTGGCGCAGTCTCGTGCCGACCCTTCCTACGGTAGGCTGGCCCGGAGTGCCGACCCTTCCTACGGTAGGCTGGCCCGGAGTGCCGACCCTTCCTACGGTAGGCTGGCCCGGAGTGCCGACCCTTCCTACGGTAGGCTGGCCCGGAGTGCCGACCCTTCCTACGGTAGGCTGGCCCGGAGTGCCGACCCTTCCTACGGTAGGCTGGCCCGGAGTGCCGACCCTTCCTACGGTAGGCTGGCCCGGAGTGCCGACCCTTCCTACTAGAGGGGAAAAGTAGTACTACATGCCAGCCATTGAAATAAATAGCCACCCATGTAATACATGGAGTCCACCGTAGGGGCTCTCTGTTCTGCTCATAGAGGGGAGGTCCTCAGTGCAATAGCCCCCTCTTTGATGTGCATATTCTGCACATACGCAACATCCCAGTACGTGAATGTTTGCATTGGTAGCTGCTCGCTATTGTCTGATTGATTAGTGTATGCAGAGGGCAGGGCTTTGTTACGGGCCGGGTGACCCAGATGCCAGTGCTGCCAGCTCTGCACTCCTGCCATTCAGCTGGCGGGGCACATGGGTGTGAGTTTTACTAGAACCAAACCTGTCGCCTTGTGTGCCTAGTCATAGTGAAACCAGAGAACGCGTTTGCTCGTTATGCCTGTTGGTATGGGTACTTAGGGTATGTTGGCGGGTGTGGTCCTGAGGGGATGGGGGTAGTTGTGGGTGGCAGTGACTTCAGATGCATAAGCAAGAGGCACAGTTAATTGAATGCTTTCTGTTCAATTAGAGCAAGCAGTGATTTTGAAAATTGTTCAGAAACCTAGTGTATGTGTGAACGTTGAGTTTCGCTCAGTTTTTTTATGGCAGCTTTATAAACTGTATGGAAATCTCCTACCGTCTTGTGTCTGCAGCTCCAATGCAGAGCGACGTCCCCAGACTACAAACCAGGCAGCATACCGCGTGGTCTCTTAGGTACCTGTGTGCGCTCATGCTGCGTGGTCTCCAGGCCCGGCCTAATCATGTACTGTCCCAAAGCGACAGATCAAGACCCTCTGATCGCCTGCTTTCTTCTCCAGTCACATCCTGGGAGCCATGGAGGGAGGCTGCAGGAGAAAACACAGACTTGTTATCTTTGCTTTGTCTGTGAATGGAGAAGAAAAGAGGCTGTAAGTGACAGTAGGTGACACTGCACCATTATAGCAGCGAGAACGCCCAGTGGTCTCTCTCTCCGTCTCTGTTCTTTTGGTCTCTCTCTAATTCAGTCTCACCCTCTCTCACACTATTTCTGTCTATTCCCCTTTAGCGCTCTCTCCTTCTCTCTCTGTGACTCGCTCTTTCTCTTTCTCCGTCTTGGTTTCTCTTGCTATCTCTGTTTCCATCTGACCTTCTGACACATTTTATCTCTGTCTTTCCTGTCTCGCTCTTACCCTCTGTCTGTCTCACTCAGTCTCTTGCTCTCCGTTTTTCAGTTTCTCTCTCTCTGTCTCGCCCTCTCTCACACTTTTGGGCTCTTTTGGGGTCATTTATCAAACGGGTGTAAAGTAGAACTGGTTTACATTCCCATAGCAGCCAATCAGATTCCACCTTTAATTTTTGACAGCTCCTTTGGAAAATGAAAGGTGAAATCTGATTGGTTGGGGACCTAAGCCAGTTGTACTTTACACCATTTTTATAAATGACCCCCTTTGTCTCTATTTCTGTCTGTCTCTTGCTCTCTCTCCAGCTCACTCTTTCTCTGTCTTGCCTGTGCTCTCTGCTACCCTCTCCCTCAGTCTTGCCCTCTTTCTTACTCTCTCTCAATCTCATTTTGTCTCTCTCTAGATATCTTGGTCTCTCACTATCTCTCTTTCTGTCTCATACTTCTCTCTCCCCGTTTCAATCTCGCCCTCTCTCTTGCTCAGTCTCTCTCCCTGTTGTGCTCTTTCTTGTTCTCACTTGTGTTCTCTATCTGTATTGCTCTCTCTCCCTCAATCATTCTGCGCTCTCTCTTTATCTCCCTAGCTCGGCCTCGCGCCTCTCTCTTTTTTTCTTCCTCGCGACCCTCTCTCTATTCTCGCTCGCCCTCGCGCCCCCTCTCTCTCTCTTTTCCTCTCGCTCGCCCTCGCGCCTTCTCTCTCTCTCTCTCTCTCTCTCTTCTTTCTCGCTCGCCCTCGCGCCGCCCCTCTCTCTCTCTCTCTCTCTCTTTTCTCGCTCGCCCTTGCGCCGCCCCTCTCTCTCTCTCTCTTTTCTCGCTCGCCCTTGCGCCGCCCTCTCTCTCTCTCTTCTCTCTCTCTTCTCTCTCTCTCTCTCTTCTCTCTCTCTTCTCTTGCTCGCCCTTGCGCGCCCTCTCTTTTCTCTCTCTCTCTCTCTCTCTCTCTTCTCTCTCTCTCTTTTTTCTTGCTCGCCTCGCGCCTCTTCTCTCTCTCTCTCTCTCTCTCTCTCTCTCTCTCTCTTTTCTCGCTCGCCCTCGCCGCCCTCTCTTCTCGCTCCCTCTTTCTTTCTCTTTTCTCGCTCGCCCTCGCGCCGCCTCTCTCTCTCTCTCTCTCCTCTCTCTCGCCCCGCTCTCTCTCTCTCTTCTCTCTCTCTCTCTCTCTCTCTCTCTCTCTCTCTCGCTCTCTCTCTCTCTCGCTCCCTCTCTCTCTCTCTCTTTTCTCGCTCGCCCTCGCGCCCCTCTTTCCCTCTGGCTCGACCTAATTTCTATTCATTGTCTTACGAGTAACTGCTTGGATGGCGCCCCCCAGTGATCACTGTATGAGCACTCCTCAGTGGTCATACATGCCAGTGTAGGTCATTGTAGAATCCGTAAACACCATTTTTCCCTGCATAGAGACGTGTTTTTGCAACTTTGTATTTGCAATCTGCCGATATACTGCCGTTGCCCGACAGGTGTCCGGTACGGTTCCGTGGTCGTGACTGCGACTGACGGCGCCTCCAGTTCTTGACACAGGTCATACATATTCCCAATCTTCAGGCTTGTATGGCTTCTTACTTCCCTGGCAAGGCCATCCACACATGGAGGGGTGCGATACCCATACATTGGGACTGGCACAAAAGGGGTTAAAAGCAAACTATTTCCCGTCAATGGAAAATGTAACAGATCTTCTTATAATGAGGTAAAAGGTGCAGCGCGCGCCCGGTGCCAAGTGCTGGGCATATGACTGCCATGGGTGACTCATCAGGACCTTGTCACTGCTCGCTGCCGGTGATGGATGCGCCGCCGGTGCCCTCTGCATTGGTCACAAAGCAGTCTGCCATAGCTGACGATTTATGACCAGGCAGAGTGGATGGGGCGTGTCCCTCCTGGTAAGGTGAGCGGTTTATGATACATCGGCTTCAGCCGCTTGTATTATTAATGCCCGCTTTGTTCTTGGTAATCTCCTCCAGTCATCGCTCACAGGCGTGCGGATCAGGTGATTCCAACTTCCTATCTGTAAGGAAGGGAAAATCGCTTAAAGGTAAACTCCAGCAGGAAAATGCCTTCTGCTGCCCTCCAATTCTGGAGACCTTGTCATCCACTTGTGGAATAAGGCTACCCCGTAGTGCCACAGGCGATGAGACGGATGTATGTGCACATCGGCCTGTGGGTTTGTGCCGAAAAAATAAGTTGGAAAAAATCGGACGTGGAATCCGCGCCTGCTTATTTATAATGTTTTAGGGCTCTCTGCTCGTGCTTTCGGGGAGAGGGATGTCATATTGGCCTCCAAATGTAGAGCAAGACCAGTGCAACAAAGTACAGTGCGCCATATTACACAGACTGGGCTGGCGCTAGAGCCCTGTCTGAGGGGGGTGTTGCTTTGACAACAACTACTACTCCCATCTCTAGAGTCTCTACAAGAATGGGAAAAGCATTGCTCCGAAGCATCTGCAGTGAAAATTAAAAAGCTGTCTCCATGAAAAACCTCTTACCGTTTTCTGTCTGCAGCTGCTTTGCAGACCTATGTGTCTCCATGGTAACAGACCACAAACAAACCTTGCGTAGTCTGATCCTGCAGTCATACAGTACTCCCTTCAGTCTGTTCCCAAAATAGCAAATGTATGTTAGGAAGGAGTAAGATGCTAATGCAGGATCTGAAAAAAAGTCTGTTTGTGTTCTGTCACCATGGAGACGCATAGTTCTGCATAGACACAGCTGCAGGCACAGAACGGTAACAGGTTTTTCATGCAGGTAATTTGCAAAGTTGCTCCTTTTTTATTCTTGGTATGTGCTTTAGAGCAATAAACAGCACTGAGATAAGCGGCGCCATAATCACGGACTGCACCAGAGGGATTATTTCGTGTTTCTGTGATTTACATGGGGGACTCTGCCCTGCATTTCCCCTTTAAGGCAGCGCTATTCACTGACAGGATGTAAGTGGCAGCTTCGGGAGGTATATAGGACACGTCATAGATTCCCGAGCCCGGCATGTTTAACGCTGGGAGCCGTTTTGTGTACACAGCTCTGCCCCGTCCCACTGTCCTGTCTCCTGCGCTGCATTCTTTCGCTTCCCCTTTGTCTGGCTCCTCCAGCGCTCTGCAGCCAGGAAACAATACTGGGTATTTAACCCTAAGAGCGCCTTACTGAGACAGAATAGAGGGACAGCCTCCATGGGAGAGCATGGACTGGAACGTGTAGCCCGAATGAGGGCCGACTAAACCTAAAGGGGTATCCCGTCTTCTATCACTGAGAAATGCCATCACTCTCTGATAGGTCGGGTGTAGTGCAGTAGGTAGGTGAACATTGGCGCATGAGCCCTCCTGGCACTGGTAAGTAGCTAAGATGACACCATAATCATACTGTAGCGAAACCGTCTACGTATTTCTAATATATGTTGTAACAATTTCAAGATCTCTTCTTGCTGTCAGTGAATCCTCTTATCATGGTTGACACACAGGCTTGAAGGGAATCTGTGACCAGCGACCTCCCTATCCAGCTGTTTGCATCGGGGGCGGATTGGCCATAGACCACAATTTCCCAGAGCACTTATGCCCGGAGGCGGCGGGGGGGGGGGGGGGCGTTCAACCCATGCCCTCCTCACTGGGGCTGGCCAGGTACAGAATATTGTGATCCACTGTTGTGATACAATAATTAAAGGGGTTATCCAACCCGAAAAATGCCCGGGATCCTCACACAGATTGTACTTACCTGGCTCCCAAGCACCCACGTTGCTTCTAATGCCTGCACGGCTGCCGTTGCATCTCTGTCATGCGGATCAAAACATCTGGCGACAGGGGGGCCGCCAATCGCAGGCCGCGACGGGAACGAGCCTTCCTAGTGGATGACAATCCCCCACCCCGGTGGGCAGATGTTTTGATCCATGCGTCGGGGAGATGCAGTGGCGGCTGTGTGGACATCAGAAGCGACAAAGATGCCGGCAAGCGAGGCAAGTACAATTTGTGTGGGGGGCCTGTGCATTTGGGGGGGCATTTTTGGGGTTGGATAAATCCTTCAATGCTAGGCGCATCAGGTGCTAAACAATATCACTGGCCTTAGGACGGTTACAGTTGAACACTGTGGTGAAGGCGGCAGTATTTTGTGCTGTACTGTGGTATCTGGTTCTGCTGGGGCAGCATATTGTGCTGTACTGTGGTATTTGGTTCTGCAGGGGCAGCGTATTGCGCTGTACTGTGGTGTATATAGTTCTGCTGGGGCAGCATATTGTGCTGTACTGTGGTATCTGGTTCTGCTGGGGCAGTATATTGTGCTGTACTGTGGTATCTGGTACTGCTGGGGCAGTATATTGTGCTGTACTGTGGTATTTGGTTCTGCTGGGGCAGTGTATTGTGCTGTACTGTGGTATCTGGTTCTGCTGGGGCAGTAGTATTGTGGCTGTACTGTGGGTATATAGTTATGCTGGGGGCAGCATATTGTGCTGTACTGTGTATTTGGTTCTGCAGGGCAGTATATTGTGCTGTACTGTTGGTATCTGGTTCTGCTGGAGGCAGTATTTGTGCTGACTGTGGTATCTGGTTCTGCGGGGCAGTATATTGTGCTGTACTGTGGTATCTGGTTCTGCTGGGGCAGTATATTGTGCTGTACTGTGGTATCTGGTTCTGCTGGGGCAGTATATTGTGCTGTACTTGTGGTATCTGGTTCTGCATGGGGCAGTGATATTGTGCTGTACTGTGGTATCTGGTTCTGCTGGGGCAGTAGTATTGTGCTGTACTGTGGTATCTTGGTTCTGCTGGGGCAGTATATTGGCGCTGTACTGTGGCTATCTGGTTCTGCGGGGCCGTATAATTGTGCTGTACTGTGGTATCTGGTTCTGCTGGGGGCAGTGTATTGTGCTGTACATGTGGTATCTTGGTTCTGCTGTGAGGCAGTATATTGTGCTGCACTGTGGTATCTGGTTCTGCTGGGGCAGTATATTGTGCTGTACTGTGGTATCTGGTTCTGCAGGGGCAGTGTATTGTGCTGTACTGTGGTATCTGGTTCTGCTGGGTCAGTATATTGTGCTGTACTGTGGTATCTGGTTCTGCTGGGGCAGTATATTGTGCTGTACTGTGGTATCTGGTTCTGCTGGGGCAGTATATTGTGCTGTACCGTGGTATCTGGTTCTGCTGGGGCAGTATATTGTGCTGTACTGTGGTATCTGGTTCTGCTGGGGCGGTATTTTGTTCTGCACTGTGTGGTATGTACTTCTTCTGAGGCAGCCGACTAGAGGTGAATGGAGATGTGGCCGTGCATGCGCGGTGCGTTCTCCTTTCACGTCGGTGAGAGTTCGGTAAATGGCAGCGTTCGCTCGCTCTGCTATTTTTGGAAACTGTGAATGAAAAGTATGTGTGCACGCACAGCGCACTCTCCTTCACGTTGAGCAGCCCGTTCTGGAGATGGTTGCAGGTCCCAGAGGTGAGACCCGCTCCTATCTGACATTGGTGGCCTTTCCTAGCGATATGCCACTAATATTTAAGATGGGCATAACCCTTTAAAGTGTTCTCATTCACTGACAGCAAGCAGCAATCTCAAAAGTGAGTATATGATGAGGCTCCAATATAAAGCTCCAGGCTCCACCGCAGAGTGTGTGATATCCAGAATAGCGATGTTGCATTGTCTGGGCGCGGACAGCGTTGGCTCCATTTAAATGTTTTTATTTATTTGTTTTTTGTGTTTTTTTTTTTTTTTTTTTTCCTTCTCTAAAGTCCTTTCCACAGAAAAAAAAAAAAAAAAGGATGATGGATTCCCTTTTTATTGTCTGGCTGTAAATGCGAAATTCCACAGGTCTGAGAAAAGGTACAAGGCTCCTCCATCATTGCCAGAGACATCATCTCCATGGCGGAGGGCCAGAGTCGGGGATGAGTTATATCGTCTTCCCATTACCTCAATTGGATCTCTGCTGAAGCCAGGCCGAATGTTAGCTGCGAGGATATGTTCTCCACTGGTTTCAGTATCTTAAAGGGGCGGTAATGACATGGTCAGGAGGGCGTGCTGCAAAGATGGCAGTCCGAAAGATTGGGAGGATAGCAGTTTGATGGTTTACTCTGTCGGGTTACTCCCACCTCGACATTCATTGTATATGTTTATAGCACCTCTCTGTTCACAGCGGTCATAAGACGGCATCATCCTTGAGATGTGGGTCCCAGAGGTGGGAAGGCCTCAGGACCCACTGTGAGGAACTGCAGCATCGATCCATTCAAGCGAATGGGGCTGACGGCAGGAAAAAAGGGTGGAAGGGCCAGGAGCTGTGCAGTCACTTTGTGTGATGGGGATACCCATTTGAGAGCATAGCTGGCACCAGTCAACTATACTAGGAAGATGCTGCAGCCCCTCAAACAGATGATTGTCAGGAGTCGGAGTCCCACCAATCAGATATTGATATTGTGTCCTGAAGATAGTACACTCTGCTATTTTCGGAACTCCCATAGCAGTAAATGGAGAGCCCTCTGTGCTCTCCTTCACTTTAGGGATGGGACTCACACCCAGAGGTGGGTCCCGCACCCATCTGACTCCGATCGACAGTCCATCACTGTCTGAGGTCAGCTAACCCCTTCTGAGTCTGTTCAAGTTTTTAGTCACAGGATGTAATCAAAAATGTTCTTCTTCACTGACAGCAAGCATTATTATTATTTTTTGGAGGGGGGGAGAGGAAATAACGGGGGAAAGAGATAAGATAAGGTTTGTAGTCTGAGGAGAAGTGCGGGAGATCTGACTGAAGCTCCATGAAGTACAGACCGCTCTCCAGGGGTAACCAGGATTTAAAAGGAATGGCAAAAGTTTGATTGATGGGGGGTATCCACATCTGGGATCCCACCATTCCTGGCCCAAATTTAGTGCGGAGAAGGGACGTTCCATGACCAAAAACTGAGACTATACTTCTGAAGACAGAAGGGGGACCTGTTGTCATTATAATCTCTCAGTAGTGCAGCCTGAGGCTTTGGGCCTTCATTCATTTATGTCTCAGCTTAGAAGTAAGATATGAACGGTTTTCTTATTCCGAACGTCCGGTCCAGGACCGTCTTGTGTGTCTCCTATAAAACGAATAAGACGTCGATTCTGTGCCTTTCTTAGGCTGCTTTCACACTAGCGTTTCTATTTTCCGGTGTTGAGATCCGTCATAGGATCTCAATACTGGAGAAAAACGCTTCCTTTTTGACCCCATTCATTGTCAACGGAACTGAACGGAATGCTCCAAAAATCTGCAGTCTGCTTTCCGTCATGGGATGCGGAGCAAAACGGATCCGTCATGACCCACAATGCAAGTCAATGGGGACGGATCCGTTTAACTCTGACACAATAGAAACCGGATCCGTCCCCCATTGACTTTCAATGGAGTTAATGACTGATCCGTCTTGGCCGTGTTAAAGATAATACAGCCGGATCGGTTCATAACGGATGCAGACGGTTGTATTATCAGTAACGGAAGCGTTTTTGCTGAACCCTGCCGGATCCAGCAAATACGCTAGTGTGAAAGTAGCCTTAGTGGGAGCAATGTGCCCTGCACTGAGTAATTAGCATTCAGTCGGATTAAAAGCAGACTTATCAAGGACTCCAGCCGTCATTATGGGACGGTTGGGTATCGGGGCACATTTCCCAGAACCTGTAGGTTACAGGGACACAAATCATGGCTGTGGATGCAACGCTCAGCAGTACCCTTCTGTGGAGGCGACTCGGTGACCGCACTTGGCTGCAGTCTAACAGTTCAGTGACTCGACGGTTGTATTTCTGATATGAGATCATCAGGCGGTCATAGGAATAGATGGGATGGGGGGGAGAGAGGGAGCACAAATTACAAAAAGAAAGTCCCTTTTGATGGCTGCTAGAGTAAGCGTATAGTGACACACATGGACGCATGCCAACAGGATTTACCCGATTAGCAGGACAGGCTGCGGATGGCATGACCGTAAAGTTTCCCCCATTGCAGCTACTGAACTTGAATGAGGAGGTAGAAAGCGCAGAAAATTGGTCCTGTACCTCCCACAGGTGTACACTTAGGCCCCTTTCACACGGGCGAGATTTCCACGCGGGTGCAATGCGTGAGTTGAACTCATTGCACCCGCACTGAATCCGGACCCATTTATTTCTATGGGGCTGTGCACATGAACGGTGATTTTTCACGCATCACTTGTGCGTTGCGTGAAAATCGCATCATGTTCCTCTTTGTGCGTTTTCCACGCAACGCAGGCCCCATAGAAGTGAATGGGGCTGCGTGAAAATCGCAAGCATCCGCAAGCAAGTGCAGATGCGGTGCGATTTTTCACGCACGGTTGCTAGGAGACGATCGGGGTGGAGACCCGATCATTATTATTTTCCCTTATAACATGGTTATAAGGGAAAATAATAGCTTTCTTAATACAGAATGCATAGTGCAATAGCGCTGGAGGGGTTAAAAAAAAATAACTAAACTCACCTTAATCCACTCACTCGCGCAGCCCGGCTTCTCTTCTGTCTTCATCTTTGCTGTGCACAGGAAAAGGACCTGTGGTGACGTCACTACGCTCATCACATGGTCCGTCACATGACCAATCACCATGGTAAAAGATCATGTGATGGACCATGTGATGAGCGCAGTGACGTCATCAAAGGTCCTATTCCTCAAAGAAGAAGACAGAAGAGATGCCGGCTTCGCGAACAAGTGGATTAAGGTGAGTTAAATTATTATATTTTGTTTTTTAACCCCTCCAGCCCTATTGTACTATGCATTCTGTATAAAATAATACAGTCTACAGAACACCGAACCCAAACCCGAACTTCAGTGAAGAAGTTCGGGTTTGGGTACCAAACATGCCGATTTTTCTCACGCGCGTGTAAAACGCATTACAATGTTTTGCACTCGCTCTGAAAAATCGCACATTTTCCAGCGACGCACCCGCCAAAAACATGACGCCCGTGTGAAAGAGGCCTTAGAGGGATCTGTATCTCGTGAGCTGCAGTCTCCAGGTCTCCTTCTCTGCCTAAAAGCATACATGAATCTATCATGTTTTACCCAAAGTGGAAGATCTTTTTTTAAATTTTTTTTATTCTACCCAATGGACTCTTTTCACTCCCCTGTTATGTTCATTAGGGGTCATGCACACAAGCATGTGCGCCCTGCGCAAATAGCGGTCCGCAACGCATGGGCACCGGGCCGTTTGCGGATGTCGACCCATTCAGTTGAATAGGTTTGCGATCCACGAAATTGAGTCTGCATCGCCCAAAAAAATAGAACGTGTTCTATAGGGCTGAAACGATTACGGTACTTGATTGAATCGACACAAAGAAATCTTCGATGCAAATTTTTTGCATAGAGGATTTGTTTGCGTCATGTGACGACAGAGCGTGAGTGAAGCGCTTGCTATTACTCATGCTCCGTGGTCACCTGCCGGCCCGCACCGCACTTTCCTCCTGATACAGTGCGCGCTTACGTGAACTATGACCTGACGATGTGCATTGCACGGAGAAGATGATGGACGAGCTGTGGAGCGGCGCCCCTACAGGAGAGGTAAGTATTTTATTTTGCTGGCACTGGGGACATGGCTAGGAGGGGGAGCTGGTGGCACTGGGGGGGCAGCTGATGAGTTTTTATAAAGAAAAACGTTCTTTTAATTAGTTATTAGTGTACTGTACTCCAACGATTAATCGATAGAATACTGGATTACAATAAATAGCCGATAGCTGCAGCACTAGTGTTCTATGTTTTGTGGTGCGGAATCACGGACCGAGATCTCATGGAAGCACTTCTTCCTTCGTAGTGCTCAATGGACTGGGCTTCTGCTTTGGGCCTCTGCATCGCTCCTTACGGATTGCGGACCCATTTTAACTGTTTGCAATATGGGCATGGGCCGCAAACATTCGTGTGCATGAGACCTTAGTTGGAATCCTGCAAAAAATAAAATAAAATACAATGTATGGTGGGTTTTGTATTTCATTGAACTGAAGGCTGATCTCCTGGTCTCCTTCTTAGCCTACAAACCTGCATGGACACATCATATTTTTTTTAACCAAGTAATTGAAGATTCCGTTTTTTACCGTGTACTGTTTCCCTCCCCTCTCATGTTCATCTTTTCTGAACCTCCAAAAATAAATGTATGCTGAGTTCTGTATTTCATGATTTCATGGTCTCCACCTCAAAGTCTGCATGAATACATTGTGTATTACCCCGGGAATTGAAGATCATGGTTCTTCCAGTGTACTCTCTCTTCCCTCTCATGTCTGTCATTTCAAATCCTGCCCCCCCAAAAAAAGGATACTGGGGTCTGTATTTCATAGAGCCAAAGGCTGATCTCCTGGTCTCCACCTCAGCCTACAAGCCTGCATGAATGCATCATGTTTTCAGCCAAATAATTGAATATCATGGTTTTTACCGTGTGCTCTTTCTTGTCCTCTCATGTCCATCATTTTGTATCCTGCAAAAAAATTTTAAAAAAATGTATAAATTGTATTTCATGGAGCTGGAGGCTGATCTCCTGGTCTCTACCTCAGCTTACAAGTCTGTATAAAATACATGTTTTTACCCGAACTTAAAAATCATGGTTTTTACCGTGTACTAGTTCCTTCCCCTCTCGTGTCCATCATTTTGTATCCTGCAAAAAAATAAAAAATTGTATACTGGGTTTTGTATTTCATGGAGCTGGAGGCTGATCTCCTGGTCTCCTCCTCAGCCTACAGGTCTGCATTAATACGTTTACCTGTGTTCTTTCCTCTCATGTCCGTCAGTCAAGATTGTACAAAAAAACGTTATGCTGCCCGTATCCATTATTTATTTATTTTTTTTTAAGCGATAGCAAATGTATACAAACCGCTGCATACGTTCAGCGTGCATCCATGTGCATGCCCTAATGGGATGGTCACGCCAAGGAGAACTGTAGCCTTTGAAGAGGAAGGTCCTGGCAGGGGCTGTACACCGATATTTCCTTAAAAAAATACAATAAAAATAATCTATTAGAAAATGTACAGGTTTTCTCGCCTCATCCCGCTCGGGGCTTCTTGTCCGGTCTTTTGTTTGTCGCCGTCAGATGGAGGCGGTGAATGCCATGTTCTGGCGCCAGTGGACGGCTGCCTGATTTGCAGCCAGGGCGATACTGCGGATCAGCTGGCAGACTGTAAAGCGCTCTCTTTCTCCCGTCACTTTTCTTTTGTGGCTTTCCTCTCGTTCTCCACATTGCTTGCACATGGTGCCAATCCTGCTGCTTTCAGGGTGAGAATCACAGCAATTAAAAAAAACAAAAAAAAAAAAAACACATTTGACTGAACTGCTGCTCTCCTGGAAGATGTGCCACGCTGTGCACTTAATGAAGGAAAATATGCAGATGTCCCGTTGAGGACGCACGCTGGACTCTTCCCAAGTTATAGAAATGTATGTGCAACCGGGCCTCAAAAAAGGGGGCGAGAAAAACATTTTCCCAAACCACTTTTTTTTTTTTTACATTTATAATTTTATATAGATTTATTATATTTTATTTTAATAATTTGATTTAGTTTTTTTAATACATTTATAATTTTATATAGATTTATTATATATATATATATATATATATATATATATATATATATATAATTTTTTTTAACACTTTTTTTTTTATAGATTTTATATTTATTTTAATAATTTTATTTTGTTTTTTTAAATAATACATTTTATAATTTTATATAGATTTATTAGATTTATTAATTTGCTTTTGTTTTTATTTTATTTTTTAAAATCATTTTTGGGGCTGCGCCACTTTTGTGTCCAGTTAATTTTAAATTCTCGTCTTGTGCGTCTCATGTGGACGTTAATACATGGGGTGGCTGGAGATTGAACAGGCACGATGTGTGATGATTTGTGTCTAGAAATTTGGCCAGTCAACTTTATTCATGCGGTACAGCGCTTTGCTACTTCCTTTGCAGAGGGTTCAAGAGTTGCAGAGTCTCTGGGTGCAATGGCAATGCCCCTGTTGCTCCTAGAGGCTTATTTGCATATAATAAAACATAATTTTTCTCAGCAGGCACATATGAACATGGGACCAACACAGACGCCTTCAGCTGCCAAGTGCACATGTAACAGGTCAGCCAGTGTCATAGGGACAAAACTGCTGACAGATGCCCTTTAAACAGAGCTTCCCCTGTCTCTCCTGACATGTCTCTTTTAGTAGCTACGTGCACTTCCCATGAACAATTCTGCAGCATCTATCCTTGTTGTTCTGTGATGTTTACAGGGAAGGTCCAGATGGGTGTTACTAGTTGGGGGGGGGGGGGGGTCCCCTGCATAGTCTGACTCTATGCAGTCAGGGCTGCCAGTGTAGACTGTGCAGGGACACCCCCCCCCCCCCCCCAATGGATAACACCCATCTGGACCTTCTATGCAAACTACTAGCAATTAATTAATTAATAACTTCTAGTACGGGACGTCATGTGACCATACTTTGAGTTACTGAAGCTCTTCAGCGACATATGTCATATACCAGAAGAAGGACTGTGATGTCTTCAATTGGACTTACCAACAACTGATATGGACTGTATCTTTTGTCTTCTAAATGGTCGTGCTTAGGGGAGGGGGTGGGTGGGACAGGCGGGTTGTTGATGTACTTGTATTAAATCTTTAAAAATTTAATAAAAATTATCTGATTTAAAAAAAAATACTTCTAGTAGAAATAATACAGGAATGGCACAACTTAGGCCTCTTTCACACTTGCGTTGTCCGGATCCGGCGTGTACTCCATTTGCCGGAATTACACGCCGGATCCGGAAAAACGCAAGTGAACTGAAAGCTTTGAAGACGGATCCGTCTTCAAAATGCTTTCAGTGTTACAATGGCAGCCAGGACGCTATTAAAGTCCTGGTTGCCATAGTAGTAGTGGGGAGCGGGGGAGCGGTATACTTACAGTCCGCGCGGCTCCCGGGGCGCTCCAGAATGAGGTCAGAGCGCCCCATGCGATCACGTCATCCATGCGTGTGGGGCGCCCTGAAGTCACTCTGAAGCGCCCCGGGAGCCGCACGGATGGTAAGTATACTGCTCCCCACTACACTTTACCATGGCTGCCAGGACTTTAGCGTCCTGGCAGCCATGGTAACCATTCAGAAAAAGCTAAACGTCGGATTCGGTAATGCGCCAAAACGACGTTTAGCTTAAGGCCGGATCCGGATTAATGCCTTTCAATGGGCATTAATTCCGGATCCGGCCTTGCGGCAAGTGTTCAGGATTTTTGGCCGGAGCAAAAAGCGCAGCATGCTGCGGTATTTTCTCCAGCCAAAAAATGTTCCGGTCCTGAACTGAAGACATCCTGATGCATCCTGAACGGATTTCTCTCCATTCAGAATGCATGGGGATAATCCTGATCAGGATTCTTCCGGCATAGAGCCCCGACGACGGAACTCTATGTCGGAAAAGAACAACGCAAGTGTGAAAGAGCCATAAGAACAGGTGCTCCAGAAGTGTTCTTACATGATGAATGCAAGTAGTTACTAAAACTGTCATGTCAGGAGAGGGGAGAGGTCCTCTTTAAAGGGAACCTGTCACCCAAAAATCGCCTATTAAGCTGTTTACAGTACCTTATAGTGCTGTATAGTCGTTTCCTGATGCACTTTTTGTTAGTTTTGCAGCATGTATGCTCAGTCAGAAATCGATGTTATATTCAGCTGCTGCCCCGTGCTTCAAGTCAGGCTTGAAGTCACGGGGGCAGCGGCCTCGGCGTCTTACATGGCCCTCTCCCCGCCCCCTGCCTCTGTGACTGACAGCCGAAATCCGATTCCGGGACCGCGCTCAACGGCCGCATGCGCAGTAAAGGGCGGCAGGAGCGCGGTCCCGGCTGCCGCGCGTACTACGCGCCGTCTTACTTTCGCCGCACTGCGCATGCGCCCGACATCCTGTATCAAACGCGCCCGCGCCCAGATGCCGGGCGCGGGCGCGTTTGATACAGGATGTCGGGCGCATGCGCAGTGCGGCGAAAGTAAGACGGCGCGTAGTACGCGCGGCAGCCGGGACCGCGCTCCTGCCGCCCTTTACTGCGCATGCGGCCGTTGAGCGCGGTCCCGGAATCGGATTTCGGCTGTCAGTCACAGAGGCAGGGGGCGGGGAGAGGGCCATGTAAGACGCCGAGGCCGCTGCCCCCGTGACTTCAAGCCTGACTTGAAGCACGGGGCAGCAGCTGAATATAACATCGATTTCTGACTGAGCATACATGCTGCAAAACTAACAAAAAGTGCATCAGGAAACGACTATACAGCACTATAAGGTACTGTAAACAGCTTAATAGGCGATTTTTGGGTGACAGGTTCCCTTTAAGGGTCCATTCACACGTCCGTTGTTTCTTTCCTGATCTGTTCCGTTTTTTGCGGAACAGATCTGGACCAGATCTGTACCCATTCATTTTCAATGGGTCCTGAAAAAAAATCTGACATTGTGCTGTCCGATTTTTTTCAGGACCCATTGAAAATGAATGGGTCCAGATCTGTTCCGCAAAAAACGGAACAGATCAGGAAAGAAACAACGGACGTGTGAATGGACCCTTAAGGGGATTTCCAAGACTGCTAATATTTTTGGCCTATATGAAAGATAAGGCATCAATATCAGATTGGTGGGGATCCAAATTCCAGTATCCAACCAATGAGCTGAGTGAGAGGGGCCACCGAGCACCATGTCCCCTTGTCTACCAGGCAGTGTGTGGCCAGCTCCATTTGTAGACGCCTGGTTTCGGCCATCATTAAATGTAATTTAGGAGCAGGAAGCGGAGGATATAGCAATACCGACTCCCTGCTCGTATACAGGTGGAATAATGGAGGCGACTGATGAAGCTGCCCACAGCAACCAATCACAGCGCACCTTTCATTTTTCAAGAGCAGAATACGGAATTAAAGCTGTGCTGTGATTGGTTGCTATGGGCAACAACAAAAGCTTTATCAGTCTACTCCCAACCCTTGTGTATATCGAAGGAAGCTGAGCAACATGGCAGACAAAACTGCGTCCTGGTAAAAAGTCCAGATGGCTAAAACCCTGCATGTCACTATGACTGCCAGTGGTTGTGGTTCCCTCTTCATAACTGAAAAATGGAACTAATATCTGACCCGGGTGGAAGGCCTGTCCATGACAGAAGTAGGCGTGCAACGCTTCACTGTAAAGCAGTGTAGACCTGAGATTGCGGAGCCTGAAGAGCATTCCGAGGAATTGTCCCACAATGGTATCTGGGAACAGTCAGTCAGAGAAAATGGCTATTCTGACGGAAACCTTATTCATCTGTCAGAAATCTAACAGCCCTTCCTCTGTAGTGATGGTCACCATTGCTGCAGCGTGTAATGGGTTTTGCTAAAGAAGCGCTCCCAGTATAGACTGGGTAACATGGGGACTTTACTGATATCTTCGTGTTTAGCGCGACTGATGCTGTGATCCAGACGCTGGGAAATGGTGACGAGGGGGTGACCAATCATCTCAATCCTTTTCTGGAAAAAAAGACCCCCGTATGTGACAGAGCCGGTATGCTCTGACAGATGGGGGGGATGATTACATGCACCGAAGTCCATGTTAGATTTCCCCACATCTGTATCGGAGGATCCCTCAGGAGCTTTGTGGTAGATATACAGGGCACAGTGGGGGGGATTTATTAAAACTGTTGTAAGGGAAAACTAACAACCAATCAGATTTCACCTTTTATTTTCCAGTGGAACCCTGAAACATGAAAGGTGGAATCTGATTGGTTGGTAGGGCAACTAAGCCAGTTCTACTTTACACAAGTTTTGATAAATCTCCCAGTATCTCAGCATGCAGCGTTTTTTTTTTTTTTTGTGTCCAGTAAAATGTCAGATTTTCTAATGTACCCCAGATCCCATTACAGTCGGTGTGGTCTGTCAGGCATTCATTTCCGTCATTTGATGGAGACGGTGCTTCCGTTATTTTAATTGTTCTCCTTCTATAAGGGATATTTTTGTCATTATTGTAATTTATTTTGGGCAATTGCATTTTTTTTTGCATTCACAAAAAACATGTTTCTGCATTTATCCTCTTTAAAAAAAAAAAAAAAAAAAGCAACGTGTATATATAGAGAGGTATCTAGCCATGGGGAAAAATACAGCTAAGGTTTTTAGTGAGAGAAACCCCTTCTATTAATACCAGTGGGCTCTGTGGCTCACTTTTTAACAGTGTGTCCCATACAGAAGGCTCTGGGTTTAAGACCTAGCTCTAACAATTTAAAATAAAAGACCAAGTTAAATACACAGGGGTAACCCCAAGTACTGTAATCTGGCCATGGGGAAAATACACCTGAGGTTTTTAGTCAGAGAAAATCCTCCTATTAATACCAGTGGGCTCTGTGGCTCTCATACAGAAGGTCCTGGTTTTAAGACCTAGCTCTACAAATTTAAAATAAACGTTCAATACACAGGGGTAACCCCAAGTACTGTTATCTGCTTGGGGAAACCTCCCTTCATCCTCATCATAGCACTGACTTCATATATTGAGTCGGCCAAAGGGAAAGCGGTGGACTCCCAGAAACACTGACGTGATATATGTACACATAGGAGTCCCAGATAGCCGCCGAGCAGCGACTCCTAAGCCATATATGGAGTAGAACAGCTACTGAGCATGTGTGACCACCAGCACTGGACACATGAGGTGGACGTTCTGAGAAGGGAACACAAAGGAGGCATCGTGACAAATATGCAGCCAGAAAACAGCAAGCGGCGTCCCACATGGAAATTCCCCTATAATTTCTTTGTATATTTCTACAGAGCTCCGATCTTGTAATACAGTTCTCCAAGTCTCCTCAGACACAAAGTTAAGGCTACTTTCACACTTGCGTTTGGGGTTCCGCTTGTGAGTTCCGTTTGAAGGCTCTCGCAAGCGGCCCCGAACGGATCCGTAAGCCCCAATGCATTCTGAGTGGATGCGGATCCGCTCAGAATGCATCAGTATGGCTCCGTTTGTCCTCCGTTCCGCTCAGCAGGCGGACACCCGAACGCTGCTTGCAGCGTTTTCGTGTCCGCCTGGCCGTGCAGAGCTAAACGGATCCGTCCAGACTTACAATGTAAGTCAAAGGGGTCAGATCCGGTTGACGTTGACACAATATGATGCAATTTCAAACGGATCCGTCCCCCGTTGACTTTCAATGCAAAGTCAGGACGGATCCGTCTGACTAACAATTAGACTTAGACTTTTTTCTGAAATATAATGCAGACGGATCCGTTCTGAACAGATACCATCGTCTGCATTATAGGAGCGGATCCGTCTGTGCAGACACCAGACGGATCCTCTCCGAACGCAAGTGTGAAAGTAGCCTAATGTGAACACAGCCCAATGTGCTGTTGTCTGGCGCTTTAACCCTCCTGCGGGCCCGTCATGGCTGACCAGTTTCTGACCTTGTACTGTTGTTCATTTATTTTTATTTTTTTTGAGAGGTTCAATTTCCTGGTTTCTTGTCCTACTTTTGTAAACGAATGAGAATTACCGCCTCACCCTGAGATATAAAGATCTTTGGGCTGCAATTTGGGGTAAATTAGGTGTAAATCCGTCCAATTACCCTCTTCATTTTGGCACCTGTCTCTGCTATTCTTACCTTTTAGCGTGTTATTGCGTTTCCCGCTGTTTTTGTGATCATTATTTTTTTTTTATATATATATATATATATATATATATATATGTATATATATATATATTTTTTATTTTTTTACAAGGTCCCTGTGATCTCTCAGCCTATTAACCGTCGTAAATCATCCATCCAAAAAGCCGATGCACCTGACGAGGGCTGAATCGAGGGAGCCGGACCTTGACGCTCTCCTCTGCGAGACGCCATTTAGATCACAAGGTTTCTTCAAGAGCAAAGCGTCGGTGGGAATTGTTAAAAATAAAGATTTCCAGACATGGGGAAAAAAAAAATCTCAGACAGCACTTGAAGCTGATGACCTGCTCTGTCTGCATCCGTGACCTTTACATTGTGCGGACGGCCGGGGGGAGAATTTTTTTATATATATATATTTTTTTTTAAATGTTGCTTAAAATCTCTTTCTCATGCAGTCTGTATGTATGGTTTCTAAGTATCAGGATCTGATGACGTGAAGGCTTTGATCCGTAAACCTTGCCTCCGAATTGCTGCCCGAAGAAACGCCCTCGTTACCCAGTCTGGCGAGGCAGAGATTTTACACATGAGAAGTTGGTTAATGTTTCTTTAAAAAAAAAAACATGTTGGTGAGCTGCAGTGCTGCACAGTATAGGTTTGCAGTTAGTTCACATGTTGCGGATTTTCCGTTTGGATTTGCGCAGGTAACGTTCATAGTGAACTGCAGCACCAGGCCGGTGAATGACCAGTCCCTTCTAAGGGCTGCATACGTTTTCTGTGCCAAAAATAACTGGTGCGGGTTTTGAAATTGACAACACGGGTTGGTTGCGATTTAAATCCGCAATAAACTGTTGATCGCGAATCGGCAACTGACGATTTCCTGTAGATTTTGTATAATCCAGTCCGCACCAAAAATCCACATATTTCGGTGCGGCTTTATCTTCCAGGTTCTTTGTGTATTTCCTGGAGAAAGCAAATCTGATATGTGTGAACTGACCCTTACTGATTCTGCTTTTTATGTTGTTTTTTCCAGAGCGGGCACTATGCATTGGATCAACCAGACAAGAGGTTGAAAATCGGGTAGAGAAGCTCCGGTCCCGAGCCCACAATGGGAAACGCCACTACCAAGTTCCGCAAAGCGTTGATCAACGGGGACGAGAACTTGGCCTATCAAATCTACGAGAGCAACCCACAGCTGAAAGAGTCCCTGGATCCCAATACTTCTTATGGGGAACCCTACCAGCATAACACGCCGCTGCATTATGCCGCACGCTATGGGATGAGCCGCCTCGTGAGGTTAGTGTGCACATCTCTTTAAAGGGGTTGTACTGTAGATGGGCTATCCTGTGTCTAGAAACAGGGGCTTAATCCATCGTGCAGTGGCTGATGACGGGAGCTGGGATGCAGTATGCCGACATGGCCACTACGCAGCCGAACGAGACCTCTGCAACCAGGAGTTGCGTGAGATTACAAAAGCAACGCCACCTTTGCATCTGGTATTACAGCGCAGCATCATTTTTTGCAATACCATACACTGCCAATAGAAAAGATTTTATTTTTGATTTTTTAACTTTCATACAGCACCTTTAATACTTTGCACAGCTGAGAGTTTGCTACAGTTGCTTCCAGTTTAGACAGTCCCCGATCGGTGAGCTAAATGCATTTGGTTTGCTACACTGTTAGGGTCCATTCACACGTCCGTATGTGTTTTGCGGATCCGCAAAACACGGACACCGGCAATGTGCGTTCTGCATTTTGCGGACCGCACATCGACGGACACTCTCATAGAAAATGCCTTTTGCGGACAAGAATAGGACATTGTTATATTTTTTTATTTATTTTTTGGAGCGGAAGTGCGGATCCGCAAATGTGGATGCCGACCGCACATTCCGGCCCGTTGAAAATGAATAGGCCCGCACCTGTTCCGCAAAATTACGGAACGTATGCGGACCCATTTTGCGGACGTGTGAAAGGACCCTAAAATCTATGTCGCAGCAGATCGCCTGACCTGAATACAATTGCAGAAAGTGGAAGAAAGTAATAAAGATGGGTTTGTGGGAAAGAAAAAAGTCAAATTTCCAGTGATAGAAATCTCTGAGCAGTGCCAAAGGGGCCCAGGCTCTCTGTATAGCCCTTTAATTCAGGAAACCAGTGGTGGCACACGTTGATAGGAGATGGGAGTATTCTCAATGTAGGGGTATTTACATGATGCCTGATTTACTGATGTTGGTATCCCGGTGCCCCCCTGTGCCTTGCCTGAACCACAGATTCTTTAGTGATCTAAATCCTGCTGCTTTGTGTGTCTCGTAAAATTTGATGCCAGCGCAGGATCAGCTGAGTTTGTTCTACCAGTATCTCCTAAAGTCTATCCCTCGGGAGTCATTTATGCCCGTCTAGGGTGTAGGCAGGTGGGCACCATTTATTGACACACAGAGATGGAAAATGTGTCTGTGATTGTCACTGACCTCATCCATCAAATCTACTTATAGAGCAGATTTATATAGAAGCTATAAAAATCTAACATGAGCTTTTTATATCCATCGCAGCTTCTAAAAACTGAAAAAAAAAAAGTCTGCAGCTCGGAGCCTGCACATAAGGAACAGGCCGGGTAGCAGGGCTGGAGCCACCCCCTCCCATCTGCTGGGTGTAAGGCCCTCCACGGGGAGAGAGGAGGGGGCTATAGAGTGATATGTGGGTGTCAGATGGCGATATGTGCCGCAGACACAAATTTAGGGACCTCAATCGCTTCAGTGGAGCTGAGCTGCAATACCAGGCACAACCCATGGACCGGTGTGGCGCTATTTCATAAACAAAGTAGCCAGCATATTTTTTGGGTTGCATCAACCCCTTCATAGGGCAGAACATAACATTTATCGTATACATCAGCCATAGTGTCGTGCAACAGCACCACCAAACAACGAGGGGGGGGGGGCCGCATGACCAGTGCAGCCATCAGATTACCTAGTCTTATGCTGGTATCTGGCACTACGGAAGCTGCTAAGGGTCAGGCAGTCAGTCGGTTACGATTGTGTACATGCAAGTAGATGGCGGTAATCAACTGACCACAGAGCAGGCTGCTGAAATGATGCAGAAAGAAATAATGAAACCACTTTATAGCGCCCGTTGTCATTGAATTGGGTGAAAATACACAATAAGCTGGTAATGTACATAATAGTAGTATGTAGATGAATCAAATCGCATATGTAGTAATGCCGGTAGTGTTTTACCAGACTCTCACTTTGCAATTTGCGGACCGCAAAAAACATACGGTCGTCTGAATGTACCATAAGGGAGAATTCCTCTTTAAATGGGCCCTCCAAGAGTACCATCGATATTCCTTTCTCAAGAGAGACATAGAGGCAGCACTATCTGAGCACACATCATAGACCAAGAGAGACATGGAGGCAGCACTATCTGAGCACACATCATAGACCAAGAGAGACATAGAGGCAGCACTATCTGAGCACACATCATAGACCAAGAGAGACATAGAGGCAGCACTATCTGTGCATACGTCATAGACCAAGAGAGACATAGAGGCAGCACTATCTGAGCACACATCATAGACCAAGAGAGACACAGAGGCAGCACTATCTGTGCATACGTCATAGACCAAGAGAGACATAGAGGCAGCACTATCTGAGCACACATCATAGACCAAGAGAGACACAGAAGCAGCACTATCTGAGCACACGTCATATAGCAAGAGAGGCAGTGAGGAAGCACTATCTGAGCACACATCATAGACCAAGAGGGGCATGGAGGCAGCACTATCTGAGCACACATCATAGACCAAGAGAGACATAGAGGCAGCACTATCTGTGCATACGTCATAGACCAAGAGAGACATAGAGGCAGCACTATCTGAGCACACATCATAGACCAAGAGAGACATAGAGGCAGCACTATCTGAGCACACATCATAGACCAAGAGAGACACAGAGGCAGCACTATCTGAGCACACGTCATATAGCAAGAGAGGCAGTGAGGAAGCACTATCTGAGCACACATCATAGACCAAGAGGGGCATGGAGGCAGCACTATCTGAGCACACATCATAGACCAAGAGAGGCATGGAGGCAGCACTATCTGAGCACACATCATAGACCAAGAGAGGCATGGAGGCAGCACTATCTGAGCACACATCATAGACCAAGAGAGGCATGGAGGCAGCACTATCTGAGCACACATCATAGACCAAGAGAGGCATGGAGGCAGCACTATCTGAGCACACATCATAGACCAAGAGAGGCATGGAGGCAGCACTATCTGAGCACACATCATAGACCAAGAGAGGCATGGAGGCAGCACTATCTGAGCACACATCATAGACCAAGAGAGGCATGGAGGCAGCACTATCTGAGCACACATCATAGACCAAGAGAGGCATGGAGGCAGCACTATCTGAGCACACATCATAGACCAAGAGAGGCATGGAGGCAGCACTATCTGAGCACACATCATAGACCAAGAGCGGCATGGAGGCAGCACTATCTGAGCACACACCATAGACCAAGAGAGGCATAGAGGCAGCACTATCTGTGCACACGTCATAGACCAAGAGAGACATGGAGGCAGCACTATCTGTGCACACGTCATAGACCAAGAGAGACATAGAAGCAGCACTATCTGAGCATATGTCATAGACCAAGAGAGGCAGTGAGGCAGCACTATCTGTGCATACGTCATAGACCAAGAGAGGCATAGAGGCAGCACTATCTGAGCACACATCATAGACCAAGAGAGGCAGTGAGGAAGCACTATCTGAGCACACATCATAGACCAAGAGAGACATGGAGGCAGCACTATCTGAGCACACATCATAGACCAAGAGAGACATGGAGGCAGCACTATCTGAGCACACATCATAGACCAAGAGAGACATGGAGGCAACACTATCTGAGCACACATCATAGACCAAGAGAGACATGGAGGCAGCACTATCTGAGCATACATCATAGACCAAGAGAGACATGGAGGCAACACTATCTGAGCACACATCATAGACCAAGAGAGACATGGAGGCAGCACTATCTGAGCACACATCATAGACCAAGAGCGGCATGGAGGCAGCACTATCTGAGCACACACCATAGACCAAGAGAGTCATAGAAGCAGCACTATCTGAGCACATGTCATAGACCAAGAGAGTCATAGAAGCAGCACTATCTGTGCATAAGACATTGACAGAAGCACAGGGAGGCAGCACTATCGGTACTATGCAGTAACCCCACATTAATGACAATCCACCAGGCTACCCAACGCCAGATGCAAACTGTATTCTTGGATTTAGCAAAGTGGAGACATATTGCCCCGCCAAAGCCTCACACATACTTTTACCCGCACCTCACAAAGTCTTGAGGTGAACCGCCCCCTTAAAACGTTCTCACTGCAGTGTATTATAAATTGAATGATGGAAAACTTGTAAATGGGCACCTAGAGAATTGGCTTTGTGTGGGGTGATGTCCTGCGGCTGATGCCACCTTGATATAAATGATCAGTATACCATGTGGTTAGTCTTCCAATAACGGACCCTGTCTGTCTATAGGCTTTCTCAGTTATTGAGGTGGGTATGAGGTGTAATACCAGGACTGGCCAATAATCAAGAGTGGTGCTGTTTCTTAAAAAAAATAAATAAAATATTTCGTATAATCCTGTGCAACCCCTTTAAGTAAAGTTTGCACTGCGCATGTATAGTGCCATATTCAGCTCTTAGAGGGCCCTGACCTGTGGACTAGTGATAACTTCAGCAAAATCATAATCTCTCCCAATGGCTGTTCATAGATGACGGGTGCACTTTAAATGTTAAAGGGCCGCACGCCGACTGACGTCTTTTCTCCCCTAATTACAGGCTGGCGCTTTATAATGATAATTGCGTTGTCCTAATTCCCGCACAGTCTACAACAGATCATTAGGGAATGATAAATGTCTTGTGTGTTGTGCTGAACTTGTGCCCTTCCCCGCCCGGGCCGGCTCCTATGTAATAACCTTGGGTGATTTCATTCCGGGGGGGCTCGTTAGCTCCTTATTACATGGGAAGGATTTATTTCCTGCTCGTATAAATTGTATAATTGTATCCTTTACTCATTTAATTAGAGGGCTTCTGTTAAAAGGACTTGAGCTCGCGGCGCAGGTACATGAGGTCTGCTCTGAAGGACACACATACCCTGAAGAATCCTTTGATTTAGGCCTCCTCCGGTCCGCAAACCACGGATCCGCAAAATAAGGATACCGGCTGCGTTCATGCCACATTTGTCACACCCATGATAGTAGAAATGCGTAAAATAGAACGTGTTCTGTCACTTGTGGGACAAACCTACAGATGTGGGCCATACACGGATGACAGCCCCCACCCTGCGATCATGAGCGATCTGCAGTTAGCCCTGAGGCCCTCCGAAGGCTGCTCTTAGGGCACGATAGTGTTGACCCTAGCGCAGCCTGTGTCATAGTGACACAGAGCACAACGCACCTGCACCGGAGTATGCGAATACCATATAAGAGTAAACGAAAGTTACAAAACAGTAATCCTATAATAGGATTAAAACAATATTATAAATAATGTAATAACTCTCCAAAAAAAAAACTAAGAAAAATTGTCATTAAAATATAAAAGTTAAAATATATTTTTCTAGCAGGATCACTGCTTAGCACGGGTATATTTTGACTATTTTATTTAATGTTTGTGTGTGTGTGGTTAAAAGATTTTTATTATTAATACTATTTATTTTAAAGCATCATTAATTCCTTGGGGCTGTACATGCTACCGGGGTTACACAAATATAAAAAATACAGTAAACAAGAAGTTTAACCGACTGGTACAGAGGGGTAGAGGACCCTACCCGCAATAGCTTACAATCTGTAGGTCAGTGAAAGACACGGATGGCATCCGTGTCGCATCAGTGTTTCACGGATCATTAGGAAGAAATTATTTTAAAAATATTTTTTAGCTGTTCAGTGTGGGATTCAGGTCTGAAGAAAGTGCAGGTCACTCCATTTGAGGTCTCCAGCAGCCGTCCCCTAATGATGAGACCTCGATGAGCTGGCGCATTGTCGTCCATAAAGATGAAATTAGGCCTGTGTTGTTCATGCAGAGGCACAATGAGTGGATTAACGATGTTATTCATGTAGTATGGGCTTGTCACTAGACCATTCACAAAGTGTAGGGCAGTTCTGTATTGACTAGACACACCTGCCCACACTGTACCACCACCTCCACCAAAGGCTCGTCTGGTGACAACAGTGGCTTATGCATGGTGCTCTCCTTGGCATCGTTAGCGGCCATCATTTCTGCTCAGCGTGAATAGACTTTCATCGGTGAACAGCACTGAAGGCCCACTGGTCCCTCGTCTAGCGTAGTTGCTCCCTGGCCCATGCAAGACGATGACGCTTGGTGGTGTAGTCAGGTACTATTGCAGGTCATCCAGCACGCAGAGCACACTGATGTAAACAGTTTCGAATGGTCTGATGTGACACTTGGGTGCCTCTCACCTCTCTTAAATGTGCCTGGAGTTGTGTGGCATTCATCATCTGATTCCGCAGGACATTGTTTACAATGAAGCAGTCATCAGTGTGAGATGTGGCCAAAGGAAGTCCACTTCTCCGCCTTTCGGTGACTCTTCCAGGTGTCTCTATCTCTGTTACAACCTGATAATGACACTCTGTGACACTCTAAGCTCAGTGGCCACTTCCGTCTGAGAACATCCTGCTTGAAGCCTCGCAATGGCGAGGTACTTTTGATACATTGTTAGGTGTCGTCTTGGTCTCATGATGTCAAAATGTGAACAGCATGATGAGGTGGACTGTTTAAATACCAATTCTAATTGAACCAGGAAATTTATTGCGCGATTCATGGATCAAACACCTGTTTGTGACTTTTGCTGTTGAGCTCCTTGTAAGAGAACAGCAAGTTGTCCCCAAAGTGCTGAAACCTTGAACAGTTGGACATGTGCATTCAAAAGTTTAGAGAAGGTCACATTAAGTTCACCTAAAAAGGTTAGAGGGCATTTTGGTCTCACCCTGAAATTTCACCAACAAGCCAAATATCCCTAACTTTTTGTGAGTTGTGTATGTGATTTAATATATCTATATATACAGTGGAGGAAATAATTATTTGACCCCTCACTGATTTTGTAAGTTTGTCCAATGACAAAGAAATGAAAAGTCTCAGAACAGTATCATTTCAATGGTAGGTTTATTGTAACAGTGGCAGATAGCACATCAAAAGGAAAATCGAAAAAATAACTTTAAATAAAAGATAGCAACTGATTTGCATTTCATTGAGTGAAATAAGTATTTGAACCCTCTAACAAAAAAAGACTTAATACTTGGTGGAAAAACCCTTGTTTGCAAGCACAGAGGTCAAACGTTTCTTGTAATTGATGACCAAGTTTGCGCACATTTTAGGAGGAATGTTGGTCCACTCCTCTTTGCAGATCATCTCTAAATCCCTAAGGTTTCGAGGCTGTCTCTGTGCAACTCTGAGCTTGAGCTCCCTCCATAGGTTTTCGATTGGATTAAGGTCCGGAGACTGACTAGGCCACTCCATGACCTTAATGTGCTTCTTCTTGAGCCACTCCTTTGTTGCCTTTGCTGTATGTTTTGGGTCATTGTCGTGCTGGAACACCCATCCACGACCCATTTTCAGTTTCCTGGCAGAGGGAAGGAGGTTGTCGCTCAGGATTTCACGATACATGGCTCCGTCCATTTTCCCGTTTATGCGAATAAGTTGTCCTGTGCCCTTAGCAGAAAAACACCCCCAAAGCAAAATGTTTCCACCCCCATGCTTGACGGTGGGGACGGTGTTTTGGGGGTCATAGGCAGCATTTTTCTTCCTCCAAACACAGCGAGTTGAGTTAATGCCAAAGAGCTCTATTTTGGTCTCATCAGACCACAGCACCTTCTCCCAGTCACTCTCTGAATCATTCAGGTGTTCATTGGCAAACTTCAGACGGGCCTGCACATGTGCCTTCCTGAGCAGGGGGACCTTGCGAGCCCTGCAGGATTTTAATCCATTGCGGTGTAATGTGTTTCCAATGGTTTTCTTGGTGACTGTGGTCCCTGCTAATTTGAGGTCATTAACTAACTCCTCCCGTGTAGTTCTAGGATGCTTTTTCACCTTTCTCAGAACCATTGACACCCCACGAGGTGAGATCTTGCGTGGAGCCCCAGAGCGAGGTCGATTGATGGTCATTTTGTGCTCCTTCCATTTTCGAACAATCGCACCAACAGTTGTCACCTTCTCTCCCAGCTTCTTGCTAATGGTTTTGTAGCCCATTCCAGCCTTGTGCAGGTCTACAATTTTGTCTCTGACATCCTTGGACAGCTCTTTGGTCTTTCCCATGTTGGAGAGTTTGGAGTCTGCTTGATTGATTGATTCTGTGGACAGGTGTCTTTTATACAGGTGACTAGTTAAGACAGGTGTCCTTAATGAGGGTGACTAATTGAGTAGAAGTGTCTAACCACTCTGTGGGAGCCAGAACTCTTAATGGTTGGTAGGGGTTCAAATACTTATTTCACTCAATGAAATGCAAATCAGTTGCTATCTTTTATTTAAAGTTATTTTTTCGATTTTCCTTTTGATGTGCTATCTGCCACTGTTACAATAAACCTACCATTGAAATGATACTGTTCTGAGACTTTTCATTTCTTTGTCATTGGACAAACTTACAAAATCAGTGAGGGGTCAAATAATTATTTCCGCCACTGTGTATGTATGTATGTATGTATATATATATATATATATATATATATATATATTTATTAGTCGGGTCCATAAATATTGGGACATCAACACAATTCTAACAGTTTTGGCTCTATTCACCACCACAATGGATTTGAAATGAAACAAACAGGATGTGCTTTACCTGCAGACCGTCATCTTTAATTTGAGGGTATTTACATCCAAATCAGGTGAACGGTGCAGGAATTACAACAGTTTGCATATGTGCCTCCCACTTGTTAAGGGACCAAAACTAATGGGACAGAATAATAATTATATATAATACTTTCACTTTTTAATACTTGGCTGCAAATCCTTTGCAGTCAATTACAGCCTGAAGTCTGGAACGCATAGACATCACCAGACGCTGGGTCTCATCCCTGGTGATGCTCTGCCAGGCCTCTACTGCAACTGTCTTCAGTTCCTGCTTGTTCTTGGGGCGTTTTCCCTTCAGTTTTGTCTTCAGCAAGTTAAATGCATGCTCAATCGGATTCCGGTCAGGTGATTGACTTGGCCATTGCATAACATTCCACTTCCTTCCCTTAAAAAATGCTTTGGGTCATTGTCCATCTGCACTGTGAAGCGCCGTCCAATGAGTTCTGAAGCATTTGGCTGAATATGAGCAGATAATATTGCCCGAAATACTTCAGAATTCATCCTGCTGCTTTTGTCAGCAGTCACATCATCAATAAATACAAGAGAAGCAGTTCCATTGGCAGCCATACATGCCCACGCCATGACACTACCACCACCATGCTTCACTGATGAGGTGGTATGCTTAGGATCATGAGCAGTTCCTTTCCTTCTTCATACTCTTCTCTTCCCATCACTCTGGTACACGTTGATCTTGGTCTCATCTGTCCATTGGATGTTGTTCCAGAACTGTGAAGGCTTTTTTTAGATGTCGTTTGGCAAACTCTAATCTGGCCTTCCTGTCTTTGAGGCTCACCAATGGTTTACATCTTGTGGTGAACCCTCTGTATTCACTCTGGTGAAGTCTTCTCTTGATTGTTGACTTTGACACACATACACCTACCTCCTGGAGAGTGTTCTTGATCTGGCCAACTGTTGTGAAGGGTGTTTTCTTCAACAGGGAACAAATTCTTCGGTCATCCACCACAGTTGTTTTCCATGGTCTTCTGGGTCTTTTGGTGTTGCTGAGCTCACCGGTGCGATCCTTCTTTTTAAGAATGTTCCAAACACTTGTTCTGGCCACGCCTAATGTTTTTGCTATCTCTCTGATGGGTTTGTTGTGTTTTTTCAGCCTAATGATGGCTTCACTGATAGTGACAGCTCTTTGGATCTCATCTTGAGAGTTGACAGAAACAGATTCTAAATGCAAATAGCAGACTGGAAATGACCTCTGGACCTTTTATCTGCTCATTGTAATTGGGATAATGAGGGAATAACACACACCTGGCCATGGAACAGCTGAGAAGCCAATTGTCCCATTACTTTTGGTCCCTTAACAAGTGGGAGGCACATATGCAAACTGTTGTAATTATATGTATAGAGCCAACAATGTTAGAATTGTGTCCATGTCCCAATATTTATGGGCCTGACTGTATATACATTTACAATGCCAAATAATAACATTTCTCCTGCATTAAACAAGACCTCATGAGTGGAAAAAAAAACAAATAAAAAAATTATGGCTGGTGAAATGCAGAGCCCAAAAAAACTAAAACTTTGCTGGTCATTAAAGGGTTGTGTCATCTGTGACATTGGTGGTACATCACTAGGATATGTCACCGATGTCAGGTGGAGGTGTCCCATCTCTGATACCGGCACCTATCTCTAGAACAGGGCCCCCAAATTAAACAACAGAACACCGTGCATGGGCAGTGCACTCTCCATTCGCCTCTATGGGAACTCAGAAAATAGACGAACGAGTGCGCTCAGCTATTTTCGGAAGTCCTGTATAAGTGAATGGAGAGCGCACTGCACAAGCACGGCCACCTCTCCATTTACCTCTATGGGACTGCTGGAGATGGCCCAGTCAGTGCTCTGCTGCTTTCACCACTCCTATTTAAGCGAATGGACGGTGGCTGTGCTTGCGCAGTTCTCTCTCTTTTATTTTGGGAATAGGTGGGACCCTATATGCCACCAACTTCTCAGATGAGACAACCCCTTTAAGGCCCTGTCCAGGCATAGCACTGTACAGCGAGGTTTGTAATTAAAATGTCGAATGTGTATGTGCATCCTACCTGCACAGGACATACACCGGGTGGTTGGGACCCCACAGCTATAAAATTCTATAGCTTTCCTAGCTAATAAGCCAAATACAAAGCAGCATGTGAACAGAGCCTTATGGGGAGAAACAAAACTTTTTTTTTTTTTTTTTCTGCTTTATGCTATAAAGTATTTGGAAGCAGTCTCTTCACTTCCGGTGACCACATCTGTACCTGTAACTCCATGTAGGTGAATGGTGGGCACCCAAACAGGAACTGTAGTCCTGGTTACCTGGAGGAACACCGCCTACAGGGAACATGTATCACACATCGGACTGGGCAAACCTGAGACTCCTCCAAAAGGAAGAGTGGCCCTTACCAGTACCGGTTGGCTGGACCAGATGTAGATCACGGGGGGGGGTACTGTGTCTCATTGAAGAGACGTGAGCTAATTCGCATACTTTATTTTTTTATTTTTTTTTCCCAATGGAGCATTGCCTAAAAACTACTCTCCATACACTGCTGGGTCTCTTCAATCAGAACCAGTACCTCCCCTCAAACTACCGTATGTATACTGGTCCTTTAATAGCGTTGCCCTTTAACATGTGTGCAGGTATGCAGAAAATGACCAGCTAGGCTCAGTACTTGTTGTAAATGATTACCTTGTACAGCACGGATCACGTGTCCGCTTCTCTCCGCATTCCTCGAGACCGTATAATCTGTTTTTACTGTCGTTCCATTACTCACTAATCTCACAGAACCTGATGCTCCTCTCATTGGAATTAGAAGAATATTCGTTAGCAGACATGAGTCATTTTTAAAGGATATTGTGCATGTTGCAACCCCCCCCGGTCATTAATATCTGATCGGTCGGGGTCCAACTCCTGGCCCCTCTGTCAGTCAGCTGTTTAAAGAGGTCACAGTGCTCCAGTGAATGTTGCGGCCTCTTCCTACACCAGTCACATTCATCAATCACGTGGCCTAGGTGCACATCAGTACCATTCAAATCAATGGGCTTGGGCTGCAATACCAAACACAGCCACTATATGATGTACGGTGCTGTGCTTGGTAAGCTGCTAGAAGGCCGCGGGGTTCACAGGAGTGCTGGTACCTTCTCAAACAGCTGATCGGCGTGGGTCCTGGATGTCGGACCCCCACCGATCAGATAGGATAGGTCATTAGTATTTATTGGTGGTATATCGCTAGCATATGCCACCAATGTCTGATGGGTGCGGGTCCCACCTCTGGGAAGTAGAGCTCACCGTGCATGTGCTGCCGTCCTCTATTCATTTCTATGGGACTATCGAAAATATTGAGCCAGTGCTTGCTCAACTATTTTCTTCAGTGCCATAGAAGTAGTGAATGGAACGGTGGCTGCGCTTGCGCGCTACGCCTTCCATTCATTTCTATGGGACTTCCGAAAATAGCCGAACAGAGGAGTGGATAGGTGCTCCTTCCACACACATGCTCTCATTTGGCTTAGATTTAAGGGGGAGGCGGAGTGTCTGTGCCGTCATTGTTGCTCGTAGGAGTTCCCCCTTAGTAATTGGCATGTGCCGCCCCCCGAGGATCAGCTTGGTTTAAGTCGTGGGACAGCCAGGACGGAGCTCAGTAGTAGGTACGTTTTATTACTTGGCATAGAGGCTGCGTGCGGTTAAAATTATTGCCAGAGCTAACGTCAAGTTTGTAATTAATCTAATGAGTCACCTGTCACCGCCTGCTTGTAAAACATCAGCCTTGTACGTTACATGGAAGATCTGTCCATACGTGTGCCCTGTTTACCGAGTCAGCTTCACTTGATTTGTGTTTTAAGTTCACGTTTGGTTGTGATGACCTGTTCTTTGTACTTCACTGTCTATTGTTATTACATCGCTGGATTCCTGCGCCCAACAGTCAGTGGAAAATTACAGCGTAAAACCTTATTATAGTAGTTATATTCTTGTACATAGGAAGCAGTATTATAGTAGTTATATTCTTGTACATAGGAGCAGTATTATAGTAGTTATATTCTTGTACATAGGAGGCAGTATTATAGTAGTTATATTCTTGTACATAGGAGCAGTATTATAGTAGTTATATTCTTGGGCATAAGAGCAGTATTATAGTAGTTATATTCTTGTACATAGGAGGCAGTATTATAGTAGTTATATTCTTGTACATAGGAGCAGTATTATAGTAGTTATATTCTTGTACATAGGAGCAGTATTATAGTAGTTATATTCTTGTACATAGGAGTAGTATTATAGTAGTTATATTCCTGTACATAGGAGGCAGTATTATAGTAGTTATATTCTTGTACATAGGAGCAGTATTATAGTAGTTATATTCTTGTACATAAGAGCAGTATTATAGTAGTTATAATCTTGGGTAGTCTGATCCTGCAGTCATACTCCATCTGAACCTTACTTTTTGTTAATCTACAAAATGTACCGTATGTTATGGCCCCCTGTACACAATATATTGTATCATAACTATTGAACGGAGCCTCGGATCAACAAGAGAAAAGCAGCGTTTTAATCATGTGAACTACAGCTATGTGTCTATACAAACAGCTGGATAGGGAGGTCGCTGGTGAAGGATTCCCTTTAACCTCTTCCGGACACAGGGCGTACAGGTACGTCCATATGTCCTGGTACTTAAGGACACATTGAGCAGGCACCTCGGCTAAATGCCCGGAGGTTTGCGGCTTTTCTAAGTTGCGGCGGCGAGCGGTGCCATCGGGTCCCCATACGTGGCATGGAAGGCAGCGCGATGCCTAAGGAAGGCATCGGCGCTGCCTTCTGGTGACGAGCCTGTGAGATCCAGCCTCCTGGATCTCACAAGCGCCGGAAGCTGTAGGAGTAATACACACAGTAGTAGTAGTACAGAAGTATTGGAATGCATTGTAAAGGATTAGACCCCCAAAAGTTCAAGTCCCAAAGTGGGACAAATAATTAAGTTAAAAAAAGTTTAAAAAATAAAGTCCCCCCCCCCCCCCCCCCAATTTTTTTTTAAAAGTTTCAAGTAAAAATAAACAAAAACATCATTTCCCCAAATAAAGTTTAAAAAAATAGGTAAAAAAAAAAGTATACATATTGGGTATCGCCGCGTCCGTATCGACCGGCTCTATAAACATATCACATTACCTAACCCCTCAGATGAACACCGTAAATAAAAAATAAAAACTGTGCTAAATAAACTATTTTTTTGTCACCTTACATCACAAAAAGTACAACAGCAAGCGATCAAAAAGGCGTTTGCCCACCAAAATAGTACCAATCTAACCGTCACCTCATCCTGCAAAAAATGAGCCCCTACCTGAGACAATCGCCTAAAAATAAAAAAAATATTGGTCAGAATATGGAGACACTAAAACATCATTTTTTTTTAGTTTTGAAAAAGCTGTTATTGTGTAAAACTTACATAAATAAAAAAAAAAAAAGTATACATATTTGGTATCGCTGTGTTCGTATCGACCGGCTCTATAAAAATATCACATGACCTAACCCCTCAGATGAACACCATAAAAAATAAAAACTGTCACCTTACATCACAAAAAGTGTAATAGCAAGCGATCAAAAAGTCATATGCACCCCAAAATAGTGCCAATCAAACCATCATCTCATCCCGCAAAAAATGAGACCCTACCTAAGATAATCGCCCAAAAACTGAAAAAACTATGGCTCTCAGACTATGGAAACACTAAAACATGTTTTTTTTTTTTTGCTTCAAAAAATAAATCATTGTGTAAAACTTACCCAATATGTATACTTTTTATTTATGTATCGCCATGAGAACCTGGTCTATAAAAATATCACATGATCTAACCTGTCAGATGAATGTTGTAAATAACAAAAAATAAAAACTGTGCCAAAACAGCTATTTCTTGTTACCTTGCCTCACAAAAAGTGTAATATAGAGCAACCAAAAATCATATGTACCCTAAACTAGTACCAAAAAGACTTCCACCCTATCCCGTAGTTTCTAAAATGGGGTCACTTTTATGGAGTTTCTACTCTAGGGGTTCATCAGGGGGGCTTCAAATGGGACATGGTGTCAAAAAAAAACAGTCCAGCAAAATCTGCCTTCCAAAAACCGTATGGCATTCCTTTCCTTCTGCGCCCTGCCGTGTGCCCGTACAGCTGTTTACGACCAAATATGGGGTGTTTCTGTAAACTACAGAATCTGGGCCATAAATATTGAGTTTTGTTTGGCTGTTAACCCTTGCTTTGTTACTGGAAAAAATGGATTAAAATGGAAAATGTGCCAAAAAAGTGAAATTATGAAATTGTATCTCTATTTTCCATTAATTCTTGTGGAACACCTAAAGGGTTAACAAAGTTTGTAAAATCAGTTTTGAATACCTGGAGGGGTGTAGTTTCTAGAATGGGGTCATTTTTGGGTGGTTTCTATTATGTAAGCCTGGCAAAGTGACTTCAGACCTGAACTGGTCCCTAAAAATTTGGTTTTTGAAAATTTCTGAAAAATTTCAAGATTTGCTTCTAAGCCTTGTAACATCCCCAAAAATTAAAATATCATTCCCAAAATGATCCAAACATGAAGTAGACATATGGGGAATGTAAAGTAATAACTATTTGTGTAGGTATTACTATGTATTATAGAAGTAGAGAAATTGAAACTTGGAAATTTGCAATTTTAAAAAAAAATTGCAAAATTTTGTATTTTTTTTTTAACTTAATTTTACCAGTGTCATGAAGTACAATATGTGACGAAAAAACAATCTCAGAATGGCCTGGATAAGTCAAAGCGTTTTAAAGTTATCAACACTTAAAATGACACTGGTCAGATTTGCAAAAAAATGGCTGAGTCCTTAAGGTGAAATAAGGCTGTGTCCATTGGAGTGATACACTTTTTTTTTTTGTTGTTTGTTTGTGAAGGTGGGCATAAACCATAAATAATTAGATAATTTCATTGCTTAAAGCTTTTCTTGGATCATTTGACTATGCACTCCTGGCGATCTGCGAGCGTTACACCCTATTCACTGTATACATCTACCTGCGCGCCTTCTACCGTGGTGTAAGATTTTTAAGCTTCGTTCTCTAAAAGGGGTTATCCTTTGATTAATGTAAAAATTTAAAATCAGATATGATATAGTACATGACGATCTCTTTCTAACAAAGCTAGAACCAGCCCTGCACCTCACATGGATCCAGAGATCTCCACATTCATTGCTCCTATTGTTCTGGTAAATTTATTTCAAGATGGCAGCTCAGGGGGCGTGTCCTTTCTGCTGAAGTTGTCTCCTCATCACATCTCGATGAAGGATGGAACTGAACATGTGCTTCCTCCTCAGCAAGGTGGACAGAGAAATATTAAAAAGAACTGACAGCAGGTGGCGCTATACAGTTACATTTTATTAACCAGCTCAGCCCCCCTAGCTTAAACCCCCTTAAAGGGGTTGTCCCACTTTGCTTTTTTAATCTTATCAGCAGTAGATGTCCTGATAACTTCCTGGTTCTCAGGCAGTTGAGTGAAGGCCACGCCTCCTCATGACTCACCCTGCGTGCTCCAGAGACCAGACCAGAGCACTTTTTACAATTCTCCAGACCTCCAGACCAGAGCACTTTTTACAATTCTGCACTACACTACTTTCACAGTCTATCGCTCGGTCATGCAACTTACCACCCAAATTAATTTTACCTTTTCTTCTCCCTAATAGAGCTTTCATTTGGTGGTATTTCATTGCTGCTGACATTTTAACTTTTTTTTGTTATTAATCGAAATTTAACGAAAGTTTTGCAAAAAAATTAAATTTTTCACTTTCAGTTGTAAATTTTTTTTTAAAAAACGACATCTATATATAATTTTTTTCTCAAAATTTATTGTTCTACATGTCTTTGATAAAAAAGATGTTTTTGGGTAAAAAAATAAAATAATGGTTTGGGTAAAAGTTATAGCGTTTCCAAACTATGGTACAAAAATTTGAATTTCCGCTTTTTGAAGGAGCTCTGACTTTCTGAGCACCTGTCATGTTTCCTGAGGTTCTACAATGCCCAGACAGTAGAAAACCCCCACAAATGACCCCATTTCGGAAAGTAGACACCCTAAGGTATTCGCTGATAGGCTAGTGAGTTCATAGAACTTTTTATTTTTTGTCACAAGTTAGCGGAAAATGATGATTTTTTTTCCTTACAAAGTCTCCTATTCCACTAACTTGTGACAAAATAAAAACTTCCTTGAACTCACTATGCCCATCATGAAATACCTTGGGGTGTCTTCTTTCCAAAATGGGGTCACTTGTGGGGTAGTTATACTGCCCTGGCATTTTAGGGGCCCAAATGCGTGGGAAGTAGTTTGAAATCAAAATGTATAAAAAATGGCCTGTGAAATCCGAAAGGTGCTCTTTAGAATGTGTGCCCCTTTGCCCACCTTGGCTGCAAAAAAGTGTCACACATCTGGTATCGCCGTACTCAGGAGAAGTTGGGCAATGTGTTTTCGGGTGTCATTTTACATATACCCATGCTGGGTGAGATAAATATCTCAGTCAAATGCCAACTTTGTATAAACAAATTGGAAAAGTTGTCTTTTGCCGAGATATTTATCTCACCCAGCATGGGTATATGTAAAATGACACCCCAAAACACATTCCCCAACTTCTTCTGAGTACGGCGATACCACATGTGTGACACTTTTTTGCAGCCTAGGTGGGCAAAGGGGCCCACATTCCAAAGAGCACCTTTCGGATTTCACAGGCTGTTTTTTACAGATTTTGATTTTAAACTACTTTGCACACATTAGGGCCCCTAAAATGCCAGGGCAGTATAACTACTCCACAAGTGACCCCATTTTGGAAAGAAGACACCCCAAGGTATTTTGTGATGGGCATAGTGAGTTCATGGAAGTTTTTATTTTTTGTCACAAGTTAGTGGAATATGTGACTTTGTAAGGAAAAAAAAAAATCATAATTTTACGCTAACTTGTGACAAAAATAAATAAATTCTAGGAACTCGCCATGCTCCTCATGGAATACCTTGGGGTGTCTTCTTTCCAAAATGGGGTCACTTGTGGGGTAGTTATACTGCCCTGGCATTTTAGGGGCCCTAATGTGTGCAAAGTAGTTTGAAATCAAAATGTGTAAAAAATGCCCTGTGAAATCCTAAAGGTGCTCTTTGGAATGTGTGCCCCTTTGCCCACCTAGGCTGCAAAAAAATGTCACACATGTGGTATCGCCGTACTCAGGAGAAGTTGGGCAATGTGTTTTGGGGTGTCATTTTACATATACCCATGCTGGGTGAGAGAAAAATCTAGGCAAAAGACAACTTTTTCCATTTTTTTTTTTTATACAAAGTTGGCATTTGACAGAGATATTTATCTCACCCAGCATGGGTATATGTAAAATGACACCCCAAAACACATTGCCCAACTTCTCCTGAGTACGGCGATACCACATGTGTGACACTTTTTTGCAGCCTAGATGCGCAAAGGGGGCCAAATTCCTTTTAGGAGGGCATTTTTAGACATTTGGATCCCAGACTTCTTCTCACGCTTTAGGGCCCCTAACATGCCAGGGCAGTATAAATACCCCACATGTGACCCCATTTTAGAAAGAAGACACCCCAAGATATTCAATGAGGGGCATGGCGAGTTCATAGAAAAAAAAAAAAATTGGCACAAGTTAGCGGAAATTTTTTTTTTTGTTGTTTTTTTCTCACAAAGTCTCCCTTTCTGCTAACAAAAATTTCAATCTTTCATGGACTCAATATGCCCCTCACAGAATACCTTGGGGTGTCTTCTTTCCGAAATGGGGTCACATGTGGGGTATTTATACTGCCCTGGCATTTTAGGGGCCCTAAAGTGTGAGAAGTCGTCTGGAATATAAATGTCTAAAACATTTTACGCATTTGGATTCCGTGAGGGGTATGGTGAGTTCATGTGAGATTTAATTTTTTGACACAAGTTAGTGGAATATGAGACTTTGTAAGAAAAAACAAAAAATCAATTTCCACTAACTTGTGCCAAAAAAATGTCTGAATGGGGGGTGATCAATGACAGGGGGGTGATCAGGGAGTGTATATGGGGTGATCACCCCCCTGTCATTGATCACCCCCCTGTAAGGCTCCATTCAGACGTCCGTATGTGTTTTTCGGATCCGATCCGTGGACCCGTGGATCCGTAAAACACATACAGACGTCTGAATGTAGCCTTACAGGGGGGTGATCATGGAGTCTATAAGGGATGATCACCCACCTGTAAGGCTCCATTCAGACGTCCGTATGTGTTTTGCGGATCCGAACCGTGGATCCGTAAAACACATACAGACGTCTGAATGTAGCCTTACAGGGGGGTGATCAGGGAGTCTATATGGCCTGATCACCCCCCTGTAAGGCTCCATTCAGACGTCCGTATGTGTTTTACGGATCCGATCCATGTATCCGTGGATCCGTAAAACACATACGGACATCTGAATGGAGCCTTTCAGGGGGGTGATCAATGACAGGGGGGTGATCAGGGAGTCTAATATGGGGTGATCAGGGGTTAATAAGTGACAGGGGGGTGTAGTGGTGTTTGGTGCTTCTTATTACTGAGCTGCCTGTGTCCTCTGGTGGTCGATCCAAGCAAAAGGGACCACCTGTCACGGACGGTGTACAGGAAAAAAGACAAAGCAACATGCATATATGACTCACTGGATCCAAAGCTAAGGAACCAAAAGGGAGACCCCTGCACAAGACCTGAGACTTTCCCTGGCTGCTCAGCCTATGCAAAGATCCCAGAGGTGGAAGGTTGCATATCCACGTACCTCGACTATATAACCCCTGAACACCCTACAATAGTGAGGGGACACGACCACCGGCTCCCTACACCAGACACGGAGGGAGTCAGGGACACCTGGGATCCAGCAAACAGAAAATAACAGATAAATGTTCAGCACGACTGGAAAACAGGATCAGCATGCACACACACTCCAGGAAGTAGTATAAGCCGCCCAGTAATGCATTATGGGGAGGAATTTAAAGGGATGCAATCAGTCCAACTACATGACAGCTGAGAGAGGCTAACGAGATGAGGAACTGAACAGCACAACAAAGAAAACTCAAGGAGGAGGTTCTGAAAGGCTTCTGTCAGAGCTTCTCAGCTGTCTGGTTGTGACACCACCAGAGGACCAGGTAGCAGGTATATTAGACGCTGTTATCAAAACAGCGTCTAATATACCTTTTAGGGGTTAAAAAAAAATCGCATCTACAGCCTGCCAGCGAATGATCGCCGCTGGCAGGCTGGAGATCAGCTAGTTTACCTTCCGATCCTGTGAACGCGCGCGCCTGTGTGCACGCGTTCACAGGAAATCTCGCGTCTCGCGAGATGACGCGCCAGTGCGTCCAATCAGAATAACAGGGCCGCCGCAAAGACGCAATCCTGCGTACGGCGGTCCTGTAGTGGTTAAATAACTCGGCGACTACACAATATTTTTAATTACATGCAATTATAAAAGTATTCGGATCCAGGTGCTGGTTTGACAGCTGCAGGATATTTTTCGTGGGACAACCCCTTTACCATGTAGATTGTAAGCCCTCGCGGGCAGGGCCCTCTCTCCTTCTGTACCAGTTTGTAACTTGTCTTGTTCATGCTTAGTGCAATTGTCTGTATTATGTATGTGCACCTCTTCTCATATGTACAGCGCTATGGAATGAATGGCGCTTTAATAATAATAAATAATAATAACTTGAACAGGACAGAAGGACAGAGCTGCAATACCCTGCTAAGTAGATGACATGTAGATGGGCGGTTTGAAGAGGCCCCTTTAATATATCTAATTGGCAGGCGTGCTGAAAGTCGGACCCCCAACAATCTGATATTGATGACCTATCAGTATCCTGGAAAATCCATTTCGACTATAGTGCTGAAAATTTTTATGGCACACGCTAAGTGGCTACTTCACTAGACGGCTGGAATAGTTCCCCTTCGCTGGCACGACACTGCTTTGGGAATTGAAGAGACAGAGCAAAGATTAATTAAGAGCGGCAGCGTCACCCAAGGTTAACAGATAAGTGGTTTTTCGTCTGTGATTCGACCGCCTGATGGGAAATCTAATTCACGATAAAATCTGTTTGGAGTGGACAGTGAAAGAGTCTCGAGTATATGGGAGTCCTCCGCACACCCAGGTCTGACTGATGATTTATGTTCCCTTAATCCCCTTTTTAATGAAAAGTTATTAAAGTTTCTAATTTATTTTGTTTTTCAATTTCTCACTTTTAGGGCTCGTGCACATGAACGTATTTTCTTTCCTTGTACGATCCTTTTTTTTTTTTTTTTTTTTTTTTTTTTTTTTTTTTTTTGGGGGTCCGCCCCAAAAAATAAAATACGGAAGTTACACTGCATGCTTTCCGTTTCCTTATGTCTGTTTCCCAAAATAATAGAACATGTCCTAATATTGTCCGCTTTTCGGACACGGACAGGACTGTTCTATTAGAGGCCAGCTGTTCTGTTCTGCAAAATACGGAATGCACACGGATGTCATCCGTATTTTTTGCGGACCGAATAATACATACGCCCTTAAGATATTTTCTGCTGTAGGTGAATGTGAACATTCCGGTGTGCATTCAGAGGCCGTACACCTTGCACATAGCTAGGTGGCAGGAAGGCGAAAAACAAATCTCTCAACACTAACCAGCTCTTAAAGCATTCCTGAGTTTTACATAAAAAAAGTTTTCCTAAAGACTCTGCTTCTTTGTACAGTCATAACTGTGGAGGAATAGGTCTTTTTGGCTTCTTGAATATCTTTTTCAGCCTAATTACTTCCCTGTTTCAGCTGCACAGCTAGATGCATTTCTCTCACAAGGATTGTCTCCCTTCTGTGGAATCTGCCAGCACTGTACTGCTGTGACGTCTTTTCCCTTACTTCCCCCCCACCGATCAGATGTTTGAAGAGAAGTCATGTTCAGGGGTCACGTGGCTTAGGGCGCAGCTCAGTCCCATTCAAGTGAATAGCTCTGGGCTGCAATACCAAGAACAGCCACTATTCAATGGGCGGCGCTGTGCTTGCTAAGCTGTGAGAAGGCCGGAGCTCTGCAACCTCTTCAAGCAGCTGATCAGCGGCGGTCCCAGAAGGATGACCTGAGGATAGGATAGGTCATCAGTATCAAACACTCGGACAACCCCTTTTAAAGGGGTTGCCTCACTTCAGCAAATGGTATTTATCATGTAGAGAAAGTTAATACAAGGCCCTTACTAATGTATTGTGATTGTCCATATTGCTTCCTTTGCTGGCTGGATTTTTCCATCACATTATACGTTGCTCTTATCCAGGGGTTCTGACCACCCTGCAATCCAGCAGAGCAGAGAGGCTGGAGCCTTTTCCTATAGTGTGCAAGCATGACCACCACTTATGGATTGCAGGGTGGTCGTAACCATGGAAACAAGCATAATGTGCTGGAAAAACGAATCCAGCCAGCAAAGGAGGCAATATGGAGAATCACAATACATTAGTTAAGTGCCTTGTGTTTACTTTCTCTACATGATAAATGCCATTGGCTGAGGTGAGAGGACCCCTCGTGGATTTTTCGAACAGTTTTATGTCCTATGTGGACGTACCCTAGGGATCTAGTAAAACTGATTAGCAGAAACCTATTATGGCTACCAAATTGATTGCCACCCAGCTTTCCGGGAAGCAGATAACTGAGACTTTTGAACAGGACGAGCCAATCATTGATATTTTCCGGAGCTGCTCTTCTGTGCCTGCGGTTCTTTCTCGTAATCTCAGATTTATAGCCCCACGTTGTCACTGTCATTTCTTTTTGGATTTGGTGAAACTTCCTTAGTTGCTAGGCAACAGCATAAAAGCCGCAAAAAAAAAAAGCCATGTTTTTTTTTTGGGGGGTGGGGGGGGGGAAATCCATTGTAACAATGCTTAAAACGGACACGAATAGGAAATGTTTTTTGCAGGGCTACGGAACGGACATACTGATGCGGACAGCACACGGTCTGCTGTCCGCATTTTTTGCAGACTCATTGAAATGAATGGGTCCGCATCCTATTCGCAAAAAAAACACACGAACGGACACGGAAACAAACATCGTTCGTGTGCATGTAGCCTTAACGTGAGGGGCGGCTGCTGTGTGTGTACAGGCCTGGAGTTGTGGGAGGGTTAAATACGTTTTATCTGATTTTTGAGCCATGACTGTTACAACATTTCAACATATAATGAGGAACACTTTTGTAAATCAGTTGCTTTACTTTTCCGGTAATGATTTCAGTTTTCTTATCTAGTCACATCCAAAGCTGCGTAGAAAACTGAGCTGCTTTTCTAGTACCACAGTGACATTTACTCACAGTTAGGCCTCATGTACACAACCGTGCCATTTTTTTTGCGGTCCGCAAACCGCGGATCCGCAAAAAACAGAAGCTGCCCGTGTGCCTTCCGCAATTTACGGAACGGGTGGCCCATTGTAGAAATGCCTATTCTTGTTCACAAAACGGACAAGAATAGGACATGCTATATTTTTTTTACGGGGCCTCTAAACGGAGCAACGGATGCGGACAGCACATGGAGTGCTGTCCGCATCTTTTGCGGCCCCATTGAAGTGAATGGGTCCGCACCCGTGCCGCATAAACCTGCGGCTCGGATGCGGAGCACAAAAACGGTCGTGTGCATGAGGCCTTAGGCTACATGCACACGACAGTTGTTTTTTGCGGTCTGCAAATGGCGGATCCGTGTTCCTGTTTTTTTTTTTTTTTTAGGTTGTGTCTTCAGGGTTTTTTTGCGGTCCGCCCAAAAAAACTGTAATTCTTGAAATTTTATAAATACAGGTTTCCCAGCAACCGTCTGCAAAAAAAAAAAGGATGCGGATGACATATGGATGGCTTCCGTTGGTCATCCGCATTTTTTTGCGGACCCATTGACTTCAGTGGGTCCGCAAAACGTTTATTGCAGACAAGAGTATACATGTAATACTTTTTTTGCAGACTGGAAACACTGACAGCGGACGCGTAAAAGAAATGGTTGACTACACCGCAATTTTAACGGCTCCATAGAAATAGATGGGTAACCATCCGATCAGCAAAAAAAAAAAAAAACAGAACGGACGCAGAGAAAAACATGTAGCCTTATGATGTGAGGTCACATTTGCGTAAAGGCTATTTTGGGCAGTCCCATGTTAGTGAATGGAAAACGCCACGCAGGCGCGGCATCCTCTGCTTTCATGGTGCTCCCCCGTTCCAACACCTATCAGACATTTTTGGCATATCGATTTCCCAATATCCAGATGGGAGTACCCCTAGAGGACCTGTCCCCTCTCCTGACATATGTTTCAGTAACTGCTTGCATTCCCCATGTGATAACAATTCTGGAGCATCTATTCCTATGACTCTATGCTATGCCATTCCTCTGTTATTCCTTCTGGAAGTTCTGAATGAATTGCAAGTAGTCTGTAATGAAGGTCCAGATGGGTGTTACCAGTTTGGGTCGTGTCCCATGCTCAGCGCTGATTGGCTAGTGTCAGACTGTGCAGTGACACGCCCCCAACTGGTAACACCCAGCTGGACATTCATTGCAGACTACTGCAGGTAGTATCCAACTGTATTCTGCTGCAATTAAAAACGGGACTTGGACAGATGAGGTGCAAGACCAAAATGGAGGCAACCGCACCCCAAATGTATAATACAACAAAAACCTTTCTGTAAAATGAAATACATGCGCAGGTGAGCGCGCGCTGGGCATTAATGGAGGTGCAATCTAGCAGGAGTCAGGTCCTGGGCTGTCCGAGAAAGGAGCGGAGAAGACAGAAGGGGTTTGCCGCTAGCAATGAATAGAGAACGTGGCAACGCCCCTTCCTCTATTGGACCCAGCAATCACGTGATCGCCGGGTGTGTCTCACGCTTAGCAGAGCTGCTGGGTCTTATCAGAACCAGATCAGCTCTGCCTGTGTGAAATGCCCCCATATTATCCTCCAGAAAAAAAAATAGGTTAAAATAAGTAAAATGCAAATAAGAGGGGGGGGGGGGGGGAAACGCCACGGAAACAGCCGCCATAGCCAACCTATTCAAACAAGACTATACATATTATATATCCAAATGACTTAGGCAAAATAGGAAACACATTTTCATCATTTAGGTTGGTGTCAATTTGCAGATTTAACTCCTCAGTGACCAGCCTGTTTTGGGCCTTAACGACCAAGCAATTTTTTTTTCTTCTTCCAATTCCAAGAACCATAACTATTTAATTTTTCTGTAGATGTAGCTGTATGGGGGCTTGTTTTTTTTTTTGCAGGACAAGTTGTAATAGCACCATTTTGGGGGTACCCAACGTATTGATTAACTTTTATTAACTCTTTAGGGGAGGGAGGGAAAAACCAGCAATGTTGAGTTTTTACATCCTAAGGCCTCATGCACACGGCCGTTGTTTGGGTCGGATGCGGACCCATTCATTTTAATGGAGCCGCAAAAGATGCGGACAGCACTCCGTGTGCTGTCCGCATCCGTGGCTCCGTTCCGCTGCACCGCAAGAAAAATATACCATGTCCTATTCTTGTCCGCGACTTGCGGACAAGAATAGGCATTTATATTGCCGGCGCTGTTATATTGCCGTTCTGTTCCGCAAATTGCGTAAGGCAACACGGGCGCCTTCTGTTTTTTGCAGATCCGCGGTTTGTGGACCGCAAAAAACGGCACGGTCTTGTGCATGAGTCCTAAATTTAGCAAAATTTACTTAGCAGCATAAAGAACATGATAACTTTCGCAGTCGCAGCATGTCACAGTGCGACACCATAGACTACCATTATAAAAAATTTGGTGCGACAAATGTTGCAGTGTAGCTGTGCCCTATCTGTCGCGCGACTTATTGTCATCATGTAGACCTAGCCTAAAAGTAAGACCGCTTCCTACATCAGGCGTATAAAACAATAAATGAGACGGGTGTTCCACCAGATTCCTCTACCTTGGCAGAATGCTATACCCGGAAGTGACGCGGCCACACCGGAATCAGCTGGAGGAGGGTGTGAGTGTGGATTCGTAATAATAATTGCACCGCCGCGGGAGAAGCACCTACTTCTTTTGCATGCGCAAAACCATACACCACACATGCGCACTCGGGGACCTCACTCAGCTCTGCTATGTGGTGAGGCTGAACTGCTCCAGATGATGTGTCCGCGCGTGTGCACTCAGGGTTAGGGAGATCTGATGGAACATTTTGCACTGAAAAATCGACCTACACCAGAGTGCACACGCGCAGTGTACGGTTTTGCGCATGCAAATGAAGTAGGTGCTTTTCCTGTGGCGGTGCAACTATTTTTATGCATCCAGTGGATCTGCCCTTGCGCAGATCCACACACACCCTCCTCCAGCTGATTCCGGTGCAGCCGCGTCACTTCCGGGTATAGGAATCTGGCAGAACACGGGCCTCCTGGCCCGTCCCCTTCCCCACCAATGCCACGCCAACTATTTTTAGACCTGGCGTGGGCTGGGAAAAAGTCAGATTGCGGCGCAAATAACCTTTGCGCTGCAATCTGCGCCAGAAATACGCCTGATGTTGACCTATCTATGATCGTAAATGACCCTCATAGTTTATTATTATGTTTTACTACTTTTGCACAACAAAAAAACATTTTTTTGAATAAGGAAATGTTTTTGCATTGCTGCATCCCAAGACCCAGGACTTTTTTTTATTTTTATTTTTTTAATTTTTTTATTCCCTTTCTACAGAGATTTGTAAGTGCTTCAATTTTGCTGGACGACTATAGTATATCACTAGGAACTGGGCTCTCAAACCTTAGCCCTTCTCCTTGTGGCTTACTGTTACTTGTGAGTGATGGGATGGAGGAGAGTCCTGCAGGCGTTACTGGTGCATATTGTCTATTACCTGTTAGCAGGTCCTAGATAGGTTTGTTTCCAGCCTATGGTGAAATGGGAAGAATGGACTCCTTTGATTAAAGAGGTTACCCTATGACTAATGTAAAAAATTAAATTCAGACATCATATAGGACATGACAGTCTCTTTCTAACAAAGCCAGAACCAACCCTGTACCTCACATGGATCCAGAGATCTCCCCATTCATTGCTCCAGTTGCTCTGCTAGATCTATTTCAACCTAGAAGCGCAGGGGACGTGTCCTTTTTCTGCAGCTGGTGGCAGTTGAAGGATTGAACTGAGCATGTGCGTCCACCTCAGCGAGGTGGACAGAGAAATTAGAAAGAGAACAAACTGAAGGTGACGCTCTACAGATAGATTTTATTGAGTAACTGTACCTGAAATACTGTACATTTTTAATTACATGCAATTATAGAAGTGTTCAGATCCAGGTGCTGGTTTGAAAAATGTGGAATATTTTTTGTGGGACAAGCCCTTTAAGAAGCTGGAATGTTAGGGTTTATGGGAAGAGGAGGCTCAGAATTACTGGAAAGTTGAGTTTTAGGTTGGGATGGACTTTACGAGTTTATCTTCCAGATTTTTAGTTTGTTTTTGTTTTTTCTGAATTTTTTGTTTATCGTTTTCCGGATCTCCCAGACGTCAGATGGAAGCAAGTTAATGTAGAAGGAACAGAGTCGTCTTTAAGTAATTTAGGGAAGGTTCCTTTTCTCTAATGTAGGGCGATCGTGGTCTAGATACACATTTATAAAGTGAAATCATCTGTGTTAATAATTTGTCCAATGTCCATTTCTCGTGTTAAACATGTTCTCTGATGTCTTTCTTCCAGGGCATTTCTCTTCGGAAAGGATGGAAACCCAAACAAGCGCAACATTCACAATGAGAGTTCTATGCACTTACTCTGTATGGGATCCCACCTCATGATCTCAGAAGGTGCTTTTGATCACCGCTTACCCCGGCTCGGAGACGATGATCGCAAGAGATCTGAATGTTTACGGATGATCCTAGAGTGGAAGGGGGCAAAACTTGACCATGGGGAATTTGAGAGAGCTGCTCTTGATGCCACTGACAACAAGAAGAATACACCCTTGCACTATGCCGCTGCCTCAGGGATGAAAATTTGTGTAGAGGTATGCTTCTCTAATCTCTTTGATGGAGACCAACAAGTCTAGTCATACAGGAAATAATTGTCTCAAAAGACGGAGAGATGCAAAATTCTGCCTGGTATGTCGATTGGTCACCAGTGTGGCAGTAAAAATGGTCCTATGCCGCAATCTACTAGGTGTTCTCAGAGTGGTATCTGAACAGCTCCACATGGGTATTTTGTCAATTTGGGAAACAAGATGGGTGATAAATGTCTGACCACTGATCACTAGAATGGTGGTCTAGAGCACCCTGTCCCACCTCGCTACACAATCGCAGTAAGAAGGAGTTTGAATGGAGCATCGGAAAAGCCAGATACAGCACTTGGGTGTTTTCCATCAGCTCCATAGACATTGAATAGGTTGGCAGTGCACATGCATGACCACCGCTCTTTTCAGGGTCCAAGTCTTAGGCCCTAAGTAATTCCCAAGTGTTTTACCCTAAAAAAAAGAAGAAGAAAAAATAGACCTCCCCCTAGCGAATCCCTAGAACTACTCTAGCCCTACTGGTACTGTCTTGTGAGGAGCTTCAAACCAGAATCCAAGGAGCCCAAGAGTTCATGGGAACTTGGTTGGAAAACACTGGCCTATAATGTGTGTGGCCACCTCGCAACCATGGATGCAAACTCCTCTTTTGAGAATAGAGATCCAGCGATATGTAGGTCTTATAAAGAAAGCCACATCTTCAGGAGCCAGTGTATGGACCTAACCAGGAAAACCTGCATATTCTTGTAGGCCACTGGTTCATAGCAAGTCCATTCCTTGGGGGTTCCATGAAAAAGAGGAATCTCATACCACGGGCTAATATTGGTAAATCTTTCTGCATTTGATAGCGTGCCCCTACAAGACTCTTTTGCACTCTGTTGTTGGATAGGGCCAACACATCAGACTGTGTATAGTAGGCTCATGATGTGTAGACAAATTATTACATTGACCAACATCTGTCACCCATCAAGGATCTCAGCTTTGTACAATCCCCACTGAGAGTCCCTTTACAATAATTACAAAGTGACCTCCGGCGATCATCTGAGATCTGTGGAGAAACCTGGTAATGAGTGTTGAGTTTCCCTACAGCACCACCAGAGGACAAATTAGAAATTGCACCGTAATTACAGTTGCATTGCAATCAGTCTTGAGGGGAGCACCTAGCCAGGTTTCAAGAAACCATTGGGTTCCATGAAGACTTTGTTGGGGACCACTTTCCTGTAGTGTGTGTGTATAGGGCCACCTCATAAGCAAGGATGGAAACCCAACTCTCAATATAGATGTTCAACTATATAAATGTGAAGCAATGTGGATTTTGAGGTGTAGACCTTAAAGACGATTGTGAGATAATTGAGGCTGCAGAGGAAAAGAAAAATCTAAACATTCACAGGAGACCGCTTTTTAATATTTTGGCTTCTTCTTTGCGGACGGAGAAATCCCTCTGATTGATTTTCTCGTTCAATTCCTAATAAAGCGAGTGAGTAGTTTACACTTTAAGAGATCGTAGCCTTCATTTCCAGCACATTAGAAGTGATGTAAAGCTCCTCAAGATGATTAGAAAATGTATCTGCTATTTCTAGAAGACACTTTCATCCAAAGTTATTGCATTTCAGTGATCGGTATTGACTTAGGCGACTTTCACACTTTTGCTGGATCTGTCATAGTTCAGCAAAAACGCTTCCATTCTGATAATACAACCGTCTGCATCAGTTATGAACGGATCCGGTTGTATTATCTTTAACATAGCCGATCCGTCATGAACTCCACTGAAAGTCAATGGGGGACGGATCCGTTTTCTATTGTGTCAGAGAAAACAGATCCGTCCCCATTGACTTACATTGTATGTCAGGACGGATCCGTCTTCTTTTCCTCACCACATCGCGGACAGAAAAACGCTGCTTGCAGCATTATTCTGTCCGTGATGGGGACGCAACCAAACGGAACGGAATGCATTCTGGTGCACTCTGTTTCGTTCAGTTCAGTTTTGTCCCCATTAACAATGAATAGGGACAAAACTGAAGCGTTTTCCCCTGCTATTGAGATCCTATGACGGATCTAAATAGCGGAAAGGGTAAGCGCAGATGTGAAAGTAGCGTTAATTAGATCTTGGCTGCATTGGGAACAAATTATAGCTGGGGACGTAGCTCCATTTGCGTCGGGTTATAAATGGTGATGCTCTACAAATGACAGGTGGCACTGTAAATGGCAGTAAGGATTAATGGAGTGTGTGCGCCGAAATGGTGGAGACCTTATTGTAAGGAGTAAGATTTTATACTGTATATTATAAAAGTCATCTTTCCATTTAAAGGGGCAGTGTTACCTTCACATACAGGAGATGTAGATTCTGTAAGCCGTAATTCTTTTGGTGCTGGCTAGACGTGGTGCAGAGGCTAAGGGATTCCCTGGTCTTCGCCCTTAACCCCCTTAAGAGGTATGGACTTTGCTGCAGAGAATCCCCAGGTTGCGGTCACCAGAACAGTCACATTTTGGTGACAGTACCACCGATGCAGTAGTAGTGTAGTAGGGAACAGAGCCGAGGGTTGTTGCTAGGAGAGTAGTCAGGATAGGAAATGAAAGGACAAGATGTAAGCAGAGTCAGGAAAGGAGCCAAGGGTCAGAGCCAGGGGTAGAAGAGCAGGTACAGGGAACAAGTCCGAGGTCAGGATTGGAGTCAGGACCAGGAGCAAGAGCCAGGAAAGGGAATCAAATTCAATCAGTAGGCAAAGCATGGCAGGATGATTCCTCTTTAAAGAATCATGGACGCCTTGCCTTAGAAATCTGGTGCCACTAGGCAGCCAGAACAGGAGGACAGTGGCCTGATCCAGTAGGACTGTGGCAGAGCTCGGGGGCCGGAGCAGCAGAGGAGAAAGTGTCTGATTATCTAGTTACTGGACGTATTGGTCAGCAGGAGCCATGGTCACTTACTGGGATACAATGCTGGAATTGGGTCAGATGGTTAACATGCAGCATCAGCACTGGGAATATGTGACAAAGTAGACATGTTATTGGACTATCGTGTATCCCATTTAAGGACACATCTTATGGTCATATTACCTCTATATGGATAATCATAGTGTTTTCTGCCGATCTTTCCCACAGCTACTGGTGAGAAGTGGAAGTAACCTTTTTTCCGAAAATGACAATAAGGACACCCCATGCGACTGTGCGGAGAAGCAGCACCATAAGGATCTGGCTCTCAAACTGGAGTCTCAGATGGTCTTTTCCCGAGACCCTGAAGCAGATGACATAGAAGCGGAGTATGCTGCGTTAGACAAGAGAGAGGTACTCTGCCCGCTGCCGTTAGTTCTCACTTCTGAGATGCACTGTTATGTTACTGATAGAGAAGATCTTCTGGAAGGTGGAGCATCCATGTCCTTACTCCGATGGGTATTCATATCACCACGAGTCCACCCTTGACTCTACATAAAAAGTTGGGTAGGGCCTGTTTCACATATGCAGTAAAGAGTTCTGGCGGGCTGTTCCTGCAGGGAATAGCCTGCCGGATCTCTCTGCATTCCGGCATTACTGGAAGCAACTGCACCGCCGTCTGGCCCCATTCAGTTTAATAGGGACCTGCGGCGATCCGGCTGCAACCTAGCAAATATGCCGAGAAGTGGCCGGACAAATACCGCTGGTCTGAGGGTAGTCCTGCTGTGACCACTAGTGAAAGAGAGAGGCTGCTGTGATTACAGGGCAGGTAAGAGGGAACTGCAGAATTGTGAGTGCAGCTCTAGAGTATAATACTGAATGTAACAGGATCAGTACAGGATAAGTAATGAAATGTAAGTACACAGTGACTGCACCAGCAGAATAGTGAGTGCAGCTCTTGAGTATAATACAGGATGTAACTTTGGATCAGTGCATGAAAGGTAATGTACTGTCTGTACACAGTGACTGCACCAGCAGAATAGTGAGTGCAGCTCTGGAGTATAATACAGGATGTAACTCAGGATCAGTACAGGATAAGGCTACTTTCACACTTGCGCTCGTCGGTCCGCTCGTGAGCTCCGTTTGAAGGAGCTCACGAGCGGACCCGAACGCCTCCGTCCCGCCCTGATGCAGTCTGAATGGAGTGGATCCGCTCAGACTGCATCAGTCTGGCGGCGTTCAGCCTCTGCTCCGCTCGCCTCCGCACGGCCAGGCGGACAGCTGAACGCTGCTTGCAGCGTTCAGCTGTCCGCCTGGCCGTGCGGAGTTGTGCGGATCCGTCCAGACTTACAATGTAAGTCAATGGGAACGGATCCGCTTGAAGATGTCACCATATGGCTCAATCTTCAAGCGGATCCGTCCCCCATTGACTTTACATTGAAAGTCTGAACGGATCCGCTCAGGCTGCTTTCAGACTTAGAAATTTTTCTAAGTTATTAATGCAGACGGATCCGTACTGAACGGAGCCTCCGTCTGCATTAATATGATCAGATCCGTTCAGAACGGATCCGATCAAGCGCAAGTGTGAAAGTAGCCTAAGTAATGTATGTACACAGTGACTGCACCAGCAGAATAGTGAGTGCAGCTCTGGAGTATAATACAGGATGTAACTCCGGATCAGTACAGGATAAGTAATGTATGTACACAGTGACTGCACCAGCAGAATAGTGAGTGCAGCTCTGGAGTATAATACAGGATGTAACTCAGGATTAAGACTATGCAATGGATTAATTACGAAGCTGCTCAAGATTTACGTACAATATATCTGAATGTAAAATCGTAAATAGGACATAGTAAAGCTAACATTAGCATTGTATTAGATGTGAGTTGGTAATGAGCATCGACCATGATAATCGTAGAGATTATATTAGCAGGATGATAAGATCTTGCACACAGGATGGAATTGTACGTACGTTTTTTGGATATGTTTTATGATGTAGATGAGATTAGTTTGGGTCACTGCTCTCTCTGTGCATTAATCAATGTCCTTATTTCCCTGTCCCTCTCCAGCCATATGAAGGGCTGCGGCCTCAGGATTTACGGCGGCTAAAGGACATGCTGATCGTGGAGACAGCAGACATGCTGCAGGCGCCTCTGTTCACCGCTGAGGCATTGCTGCGGGCACACGGTAATTATACTGCTCTATTGTACTGCACTGTGTAGTGGGTACAGTTAGATATGGCTGACGTCTGGAGAGCCTGTGCTTCTACAGATAATGCAAGTTCTTCTCGTGCTGATCACTGGAGCAGATTTTCTATGTTTTTTTTACTTTATCCGGGTGGTGGGTGTTTTGCAGGTAGTAAGCAGACACAACTGACATTCTTTGATACAAAGCATGGTTTTTATTAGGTCTTTTGGTCTAGAAAGCCTGATAATTCGGCAAACAAAAAGAAACAGTCCCTTTAATTGCCGGATTAATTGGAATTTACCCAATAACAGGATACTTGGTGGGTCTTGTGGTTCTGATGCTACATGTGGATGTTCATCTCAGGGCTTCTGCTGGCAATGCAATCACATTTATAATACCGGAGTAAAGCAGCAAGGAATTCTCCCTATGCCACCAGCTGGTGCCCAGGTAACTGCGTGCCTCTGGTTATCTGAGCGCTGCGTGCCTCTGGTTATCTGAGCGCTGCGTGCCTCTGGTTATCGGAGCGCTGGGCGCCTCTGGTTATCGGAGCGCTGGGCGCCTCTGGTTATCGGAGCGCTGGCGCCTCTGGTTATCGGAGCGCTGGGCGCCTCTGGTTATCGGAGCGCTGGGCGCCTCTGGTTATCGGAGCGCTGGGCGCCTCTGGTTATCGGAGCGCTGGGCGCCTCTGGTTATCGGAGCGCTGGGCGCCTCTGGTTATCGGAGCGCTGGGCGCCTCTGGTTATCGGAGCGCTGGGCGCCTCTGGTTATCGGAGCGCTGGGCGCCTCTGGTTATCGGAGCGCTGGGCGCCTCTGGTTATCGGAGCGCTGGGCGCCTCTGGTTATCGGAGCGCTGGGCGCCTCTGGTTATCGGAGCGCTGGGCGCCTCTGGTTATCGGAGCGCTGGGCGCCTCTGGTTATCGGAGCGCTGGGCGCCTCTGGTTATCGGAGCGCTGGGCGCCTCTGGTTATCGGAGCGCTGGCCGCCTCTGGTTATCGGAGCGCTGGCCGCCTCTGGTTATCGGAGCGCTGGGCGCCTCTGGTTATCGGAGCGCTGGGCGCCTCTGGTTATCGGAGCGCTGGGCGCCTCTGGTTATCGGAGCGCTGGGCGCCTCTGGTTATCGGAGCGCTGCGGGCCTCTGGTTATCGGAGCGCTGGGCGCCTCTGGTTATCGGAGCGCTGGGCGCCTCTGGTTATCGGAGCGCTGGGCGGAGGAGATTCTCGTACACATTAGATAGCCCCGCTGAAATCACTGGGATTGACCAGCATTCCTCTAATGTGCACGGCCGCCTATTTTCTTTTGCCCTGAAATGAAACTTTTAGAGAAACATATTGACAGTCTAGGGCGCAGCTCCTGTAGATTGTCTGCCCGTTCAGTTTCCCTTGTGCATCGACCGTTCTTCTTTGGAGAGGGAGTAATGATCAGATCGAGAGTGCATGCATCAACCTGAGACAGTCACCAGGCTATGTATAAAAAGGTGCCTGTGAATTCCTGAAGTCCTGCCTTGCAGCCTGGAGCAATCGGCGGAGATGCGGCGATGAGTCAGCCCGACGCGCTGACATGGCTTTTCAGACGTTGCCGTAGTGATGTTGCTGTAACCCAGTAACACAGTTGGCTGTGTGTCACCCGTCTTTAATGGGTTATGCAAGTCATTAGAGAAGGAATGTACTAGTTTCCGAAGCCTGGCTCACTGACGGCTGGTGATAAAGAACTGAAACGCGTCTTGTGGATAATTCATTCCTACCCGGGATATTATGTAGCAAACCTAAACCTCACTTTAAGGTGGTCCTCTACTTTAGCCAATCTCTACTTGTTAGAGCCAATCACAAAGTGACCCCCTGTCTTCTGCAGGAACAAAACTCGCCAATGTGTTTATTGGTCACGTAGTCCCACCAAAAAATTGAAAAAAAAAAAGCAATCAAAAAGTTGTATTACTGCAAAATGGTACAAATAAAAACTTCACACCGGACAAGTTTTGGCTGTCAGAATATGACGCTGTGAAGATTTTTAATATTTTTTAAAGGTTCCATACATATAGGAGAGTATTATAGTATTATACTGTATACCGCACTGCAGTAAAGGGAATAGGTGGGAGACCTGTACGGTAAGAATGAGGTACATGAATTATAATCGGCCCATAATGCGGCCCCCCTGACTGAGATGTTTGAAGCTTTGGAGTGACACCTCAATGGACTATGGTAAACCTTCATTTTGGTCGCATCATATAGAGACTGACACTTAACCACTTAAGGACCACAGGTTTATACCCCCCTAGTGACCAGGCCCTTTTTTACAAATCGGCACTCCACAACTTTAGCGGTTTATTGCTCGGTCATGCAACTTACCACCCAAATGAATTTTACCTCCTTTTATTCTCACTAATAGAGCTTTCATTTGGTGGTATTTCATTGCTGCTGACATTTTTACTTTTTTTGTTATTAATCAAAATTTAACGATTTTTTTGCAAAAAAATGTCATTTTTCACTTTCAGTTGTAAAATTTTGCAAAAAAAAACGACATCCATATATAAATTTTTCGCAAAATTTATTGTTCTACATGTCTTTGATTAAAAAAAATGTTTGGGTAAAAAAAAAATGGTTTGGGTAAAAGTTATAGCGTTTACAAACTATGGTACAAAAATGTGAATTTCCGCTTTTTGAAGCAGCTCTGACTTTCTGAGCACCTGTCATGTTTCCTGAGGTTCTACAATGCCCAGACAGGAGAAAAACCCCACAAATGACCCCATTTCGGAAAGTAGACACCCTGAGGTATTCGCTGATGGGCATAGTGAGTTCATAGAACTTTTTGTTTTTTGTCACAAGTTAGCGGAAAATGATGATTTATTATTATTTTTTTTTTTTTCTTACAAAGTCTCATATTCCACTAACTTGTGACAAAAAATAAAAACTTCCATGAACTCACTATGCCCATCACGAAATACCTTGGGGTGTCTTCTTTCCAAAATGGGGTCACTTGTGGGGTAGTTATACTGCCCTGGCAATTTAGGGGCCCAAATGTGTGAGAAGAACTTTGCAATCGAAATGTGTAAAAAATGACCGGTGAAATCCGAAAGGTGCTCTTTGGAATATGTGCCCCTTTGCGCACCTAGGCTGCAAAAAAGTGTGACACATCTGGTATCGCCGTACTCAGGAGAAGCTGGGGAATGTGTTTTGGGGTGTCATTTTACATATACCCATGCTGGTTGAGAGAAATATCTTGGCAAAAGACAACTTTTCCCATTTTTTTATACACAGTTGGCATTTGACCAAGATATTTATATCACCCAGCATGGGTATATGTAAAATGACACCCCAAAACACATTGCCCAACTTCTCCTGAGTACGGCGATACCAGATGTGTGACACTTTTTTGCAGCCTAGGTGGGCAAAGGGGCCCACATTCCAAAGAACACCTTTAGGATTTCACCGGCCATTTTTTACAGATTTTGATTTCAAACTACTTCGCACACATTAGGGCCCCTAAATTGCCAGGGCAGTATAACTACCCCACAAGTGACCCCATTTTGGAAAGAAGACACCCCAAGGTATTCCGTGAGGGGCATGGCGAGTTCCTGGAATTTTTTTTTTTTGTCACAAGTTAGTGGAATATGAGACTTTGTAAGGGAAAAAAAAAATAATAAATAAATCATCATTTTCCGCTAACTTGTGACAAAAAATAAAAAATTCTAGGAACTCGCCATGCCCCTCACGGAATACCTTGGGGTGTCTTCTTTCCAAAATGGGGTCACTTGTGGGGTAGTTATACTGCCCTGGCAATTTAGGGGCCCAAATGTGTGGTAAGTAGTTTGAAATCAAAATGTGTAAAAAAGGACCTGTGAAATCTGAAAGGTGCTCTTTGGAATGTGTGCCCCTTTGCCCACCTAGGCGGCAAAAAAGTGACACATCTGGTATCACCGTACTCAGGAGAAGTTGGGGAATGTGTTTTGGGGTGTCATTTTACATATACCCATGCTGGGTGAGAGAAATATCTCGGCAAAAGACAACTTTTCCCATTTTTTTATACAAAGTTGGCATTTGACCAAGATATTTTTCTCACCCAGCATGGGTATATGTAAAATGACACCCCAAAACACATTCCCCAACTTCTCCTGAGTACGGCGATACCACATGTGTGACACTTTTTTGCAGCCTAGATGCGCAAAGCGGCCCAAATTCCTTTTAGGAGGGCATTTTTAGACATTTGGATCCCAGACTTCTTCTCACGCTTTCGGGCCCCTAACATGCCAGGGCAGTATAAATACCCCACATGTGACCCCATTTTGGAAAGAAGACACCCTAAGGTATTCCGTGAGGGGCATGGCGAGTTCCTAGAATTATTTTTTTTGGCACAAGTTAGCGGAAATTGATTTTTTTTGTATTTTCTCACAAAGTCTCCCTTTCTGCTAACTTGGGACAAAAATTTCAATCTTTCATGGACTCAATATGCCCCTCACGGAATACCTTGGGGTGTCTTCTTTCCAAAATGGGGTCACATGTGGGGTACTTATACTGCCCTGGCATTTTAGGGGCCCTACAGCGTCAGAAGAAGTCTGGAATATAAATGTCTAAAAAAATTTACGCATTTGGATTCCGTGAGGGGTATGGTGAGTTCATGTGAGATTTTATTTTTTGACACAAGTTAGTGGAATATGAGACTTTGTAAGAAAAAACAAAAACAAACAAAAAATTTCCGCTAACTTGTGCCCAAAAAAATGTCTACATGGAGCCTTACAGGGGGTGATCAATGACAGGGGGTGATCAATGACAGGGGGGTGATCAGGGAATCTATATGGGGTAATCACCCCCCTGTCATTGATCACACCCCTGTCATTGATCACCCCCCTGTAAGGCTCCATTCAGACATCCGTATGATTTTTTACGGATCCACGGATACATGGATCGGATCCGCAAAACACATGCGGACGTCTGAATGGAGCCTTACAGGGGGGTGATCACCCATATAGACTCCCTGATCACCTTCGTCATTGATCACCCCCCTGTAAGGCTCCATTCAGACGTCCGTATGATTTTTTACGGATCCACGGATACATGGATCGGATCCGCAAAACACATGCGGACGTCTGAATGGAGCCTTACAGGGGGGTGATCAATGACAGAGGGGTGATCACCCATATAGACTCCCTGATCACCTTCGTCATTGATCACCCCCCTGTAAGGCTCCATTCAGACGTCCGTATGATTTTTTACGGATCCACGGATACATGGATCGGATCCGCAAAACACATGCGGACGTCTGAATGGAGCCTTACAGGGGGGTGATCAATGACAGAGGGGTGATCACCCATATAGACTCCCTGATCACCTTCGTCATTGATCACCCCCCTGTAAGGCTCCATTCAGACGTCCGCATGTGTTTTGCGGATCCGATCCATGTATCAGTGGATCCGTAAAAATCATACGGACGTCTGAATGGAGCCTTACAGGGGGGTGATCAATGACAGGGAAGTGATCAGGAAGTCTATATGCGTGATCACCCCCTTGTCATTGATCACACCCCTGTCAGGCTTCATTCAGACGTCCGTATGCGTTTTGCGGATCCGATCCATGTATCCGTGGATCCGTAAAAATCATACGGACCTCTGAATGGAGCCTTACAGGGGGGTGATCAATGACAGGGGGGTGATCAATGACAGGGGGGTGATCAATGACAGGGGGGTGATCAATGACAGGGGGGTGATCAGGGAGTCTATATGGGCTGATCAGTGGTTTATAAAGGGTTAATAAGTGACAGGGGGGGGGTGTAGTGTAGTGGTGTTTGGTGCTACTTTAGTGAGCTGCCTGAGTCCTCTGGTGGTCGATCCTAACAAAAGGGACCACCAGAGGACCAGGTAGCAGGTATATTAGACGCTGTTATCAAAACAGCGTCTAATATGCCTGTTAGGGGTTAAAAAAATCACATCTCCAGCCTGCCAGCGAGCGATCGCCGCTGGCAGGCTGGAGATCCACTCGCTTACCTCCCGTTCCTGTGAACGCGCGCGTCTGCGTGCGCGCGTTCACAGGAAATCTCGGCTCACGCGAGATGACGCCTATTGGCGTTAGCGTAGCCTGGGAGAGCCGCCGCGATGACGCCTTTCGGCGTTAGCGTAGCGCTAAGTGGTTAAAGGGGTTCTCCCATGATTAATGTAAACAATTTAAATCAGACATCATATAGTACATGGAGATCTCTTAACAAAGCTAGAACCAGCCCTGTACCTCACATGGGTCCAGAGATCTCCACATTCATTGCTCTTCTAGATTTATATCAAGCTGGCAGCTCAGGGGAGTGTATTTTCTGCTGCAGCTCAGGGGGCGTGTCCATGATCTCCCTATCACAGCTCAGGAGGCGTGTCCATGATCTCCCTATCACAGCTCAGGAGGCAGTTGAAAGAAGAAACTGAGCATGTGCGGCCATCTCAGTGAGCAGGTCAAAGAAATAAGAAAAAACAAACAGTAGGTGGCGCTATACAGATACATTTTATTGATTAACTCACTGGCTATACAGCATTTTTTATTACATACAATTACAAAAGTATTCAGATCCAGGTGCTATTTTTCATGGGACAAACCCTTTAAAAGGGAATTCCTGTTTTTATTTAGTTTTTTATTTTATTTATTTATATAATTATACAAATTGTCTAATATACGTGTATTTAAATTTCTGCACACATACCTTTTTTGTTTATATCAGGCAGTTGACCCCTATATGCAGTAGTGGTATAGCCCATTTATCAGTTCTGTGTAATGTATCCGTGGCCTAACTCTTTACACCATATAATCCCTGACATTCAGAAAGCAGCAGTGTTACATGACATACATGTGCTGGGTCAGCACACATCCATGTGATAAGTGAATAGGACTACTGACGGGATTATGATTTTATTGTGGTTATCACAGCAACTACATAACTGTGTGTATTTACATGGCCACCTGTCTCTAGGTGATGTTGAAAAAATGTCTGCCTGTCTCTAGATGATGTTGTTAATAAAGTTTAGTGTTAAAAAAACTAATCTACTTCTACACGGACACTGAGAGACATGATGAGATATCGCTGCAGGTAGCAAAATTGTATATACCGTATATGTTCTGCTTTTCAGTACACTGCGATTCACCTGTTAGATACCTGTGCAGTTAACTGAAAGCCAGGTCACATGATACTTATGAGGGTCACATGACAGATCACATGACACCATGTTTAGTTCTATCGAGCTCTCCTATGAATGCATTTTACAGGTTTAAAATGGGCCATACCATTTATTTATTTTTGTTTGCGGAGAGGCTACCGTATGGATATAGTAAAAGGCTGTGCGCAAAATTTGAAATAGATGTAAATTATAAAACTGTTCAACATCTTATTCCCTCCATAAATGAATGTAATCGTTAAAACCGGAATACCCTTTTAACAAGTGGAAACTGGTGTTCAATAAAGAAGATTTAGAAAAAGGCGCAAATTATCCGCTTGTGATATCCACGCTCTTGTTGCTTCTATTTCGGGCAGCAATTTGTTTTGTTTGCAGCAGGACGATACTTCCAGACAGGTAATAAATTATCACAAATGGCAGAGCGCGATTCTTCTGAAAAGACGGATTCCTGCGGGGCTCGAATGTAAAACCGTACCCAGAATATCCTCCTGGCAGGTGGCTGCTCGTCGCCAGATGTGGAGAGAATATATCTGCGACACTGTGTAATTATGTATTTATGTTTAAATCTGGAAAACGTGAGTCGCCTCAGGTAGAAAGGTTAATTTACGGTATGTGCACACAAAGGTGTGTTACAGGCAGATTTTCGTAATATTGTACCAGCTAAAGAGAAGAGATTCTTAAAATCTCAAGTACACGGTTTAGGAAATTTTGGTGTGGATTTTGAAGTCTGCAGCATGTTGATTTCAGCCTTTGCAGTGCAAATGGTGAGATCTGGGCAAATCCGCTCAAAATCGCAAAAGATTTTTGGTGAGGATTTTGTGCGGAAACGCAGCTAAACCCACACGAAAATCTGCGTAACCTACACTGCCTTGTGCATGTACCCTAAGGGTTTAACCTCAGACACAGTTTTTTTCGACATGGATTTTGGCACAGATTTCACACCTAAAATCTGCATCGAAAACGCTTGCAATCCACCTCTCGGCGGGAAAACCGCATGTTAATTTAGGCTACTTTTACACTAGCGGCAGGGCAGATCCGACGGACTGCCGCTCCGTCCCCGTTGACGATAATGGGGGTGGAGCTCCGGCACAGTACGGCAGTGCACGGCGAAAGGCCGCAGGACTAACAGTACTGCATGTCTGACTTTTTAGTCCGGCGGCCGGCGAAATAGCGGCAGGACGGATCCGACAGGGTGAACAGCCTGTTAGATCCGTCCTGCCGCTAGGACGGATTCTTGGTGCGAATTCCGCGCCGAATCATCATTTAAACGGGCATTAAAAAGAAATGCTTAAAAAAGGAGTGGAATTATTATAAGATTTCGCGCCCACTTGTTTTTTTTTTAGCACAGAAAAAACCTGTGAGTTTTTATATTGTGAATAAAATTCCGTAGTGGAGGCATCTGCTAGGCGACCGGACAGCACAAGCCCAGAAGTTGGGGTGGGGTTCATAAGTTGCTTTATCTTTGGGTATTTTTCCACATTTTCAGTGCAGTTTTACCTGGGTGGAGAAACACATTTTAAAAAAACCTCAGCGCTTTACCGCAAATTGCTCATTTCACACCAGAAAACTGTTACGCAAAACTGTGGCAATTTGCGGGGGGAAAAAAATTCTTTTGATTTTCTAAATGCATTTCTCTACGCATTTCAACAGCATGCCAGAGAACGGTGCAGACTGCCACTTACACAGCAAGATCCGGTAATTCCTCACAGTCCTATTCGTTGCTCTTTACGTTTTTGGGACCATTTGTGCCAAATGACGCTGGTGAAGATTTTATCCACTTGTGCTCCATAGGGAATAATTATAATCGGACACTAGAGAGGCGAGAACGCGAGGGCAGGATCAGTGTGCAGAGGCAGATGTAGAACACGCATTTGGTGTATTTTATTTTCTGTTTTGGTGAAAAATGCTATTTATTCGGTTGTCCTTCTGTCAAAATGTTTTTAATGGGCTCAGAACAATTTAAAATAATTTAAATAAGTTGTATTCACCTTTACCGTTCCCCCGCCGCTCCAGTTTCAAGACTTCCTGGTCCCCGCTGTTGTCTACTTCCTGGTCCGACTCGGCACACAGGAAATGACCACTCAGCCAGCAGGTCACCGCAATGGCGAGGGGAAGTACATGTAGAGACCGGCAGCGGACTGGAAAGTGGGTGGCGGGGGATCTGAAAGGTCGGTATGACGTATCTTATTATTCTACACCGTTCCAGGCCCTATCATTGGTCGAATAAGTCCCTTTTACATGAAATGGGTTGTCTCCTCTTGACAACCCAGTTCTAGACGCCCTATTAGAGCCTGTGGATGTCATAGAGGGGGCTCCCCGCTCGAACCCACACTTTATGAGCCACAGCAGAGAGACGCTAGCAGCCAACGGCAACTTCCCCCTGTTTGCCAGTAACCTCAGAGGCCGGACCCTCGTCATCTGATTGGGGTTGGCAGCTCTGATCTTATCTGGTCATCTGTGGTGTGATGTCATAGCTGTGCTGCGTGATGTTTCCACCCTCCTAGCCTTCCTCCCCTCAAGCTATTTTACTAAAACACCAAGAAGCTTCAGCTGCATCCACCTCCTCTCCCCAGAGACACTAGCAGCCCACAGCAACTTCCCCCCTATTTTCCAGGTACCTAATGGGCCAGACCCTTGTCAGCTGATTGGGGGCGTGCAGCTCTGATGTCATCGGGTCATCTGTGCTGTGATGTCATAGCTGTTCTGCGTGATGTTTCCACCCTCCTAGCCTTCCTCCCCGCAAGCTATTTTACTGAAACGCCAAGAAGCTTCAGCTGCATCCCCCTCCTCTCCCCTCCTTCCTGTCTACAATTTACAGTTTTAAACTAGAAAGATATGGTGTAAGCATTGTGTTTTCTGATCATTTACATGGTGCCTGCAGGCGGGGAAAGCCGACAACGGACTGCTGGAGGTTGATGGAGATGCCGCAATTCGTCATATTTACTGATATACTCAGAAGTAGAATTATAATGACACTGCCTGAGTCCCTGCGCTCTGCATTAGGGGTCTTCTTCTTAGGAAAGGAGATAATTGCATTTTTGGAAATGAGCGACATAGTATTAATTGCAGTTATTAGGAGCTCTGTTTACACTGTCGGAGAGATTTTCGGTAACGATTAGTCGTCAGTGTTGATAAATGTTATTAATAAGCATTTCTGATGGCTGCTGGCAGCCGCTCTCCCATCTGTCTATGGAGACTAGAAATTGCTAGCAGATGGCACGACGTGTCAAGCCTCGCGCCAAACGGAGTCAAGTCTGGTTCACACTCTATTATTTTGTAAGGTGTCGGCTGATGAGATCATTTATTTTTAGCTACATTATTTAATTATATGAAAGCCGGGTAAAACTTTTGAGAAGGGGGCGAGCCACTGGAGGTATTGATACCGGACGGTATCTCTGGGCAAATGAAGACTGGCGCATTCATAGTTGGTTGTGCGCTATTTTTGCCCCCTTCAGCATCAGTCCAACGTCTGGTAAAAGTGGGAGCCCCCCCCCCCCCTTCAATTTCCAGGTCTATGTTTCTATCAGATGTTAAAAAAAAAAAAAAAAAATGCTTATGTTTTTTACTTTCTTTTATAGATTGGGACAGGGAAAAGTTACTGGAAGACTGGATGTGCAGTCCGGAAAATTGCTGCCAACGATCAGGCGTCCAGATGCCAACCCCGCCGCCCAGCGGATACAATGCCTGGGACACGCTCCCTTCTCCACGTACGCCACGTACCACTCGTTCATCGGTCACCTCCCCAGACGAGATCAGTCTGTCTCCCGGGGACATCGACATGACTCTGGTCAGTTTCATTAGGAAGAAGGGGGTTGGCGGATCGCCATTGCTAGTCACTCCTTTCAGTTTGTTTCTAAATGGTTGTCAGATTTTTTTTTTATTATTATTTTTTTTTATTAACCTCTTAAGGACATAGGGCGTACAGGTACGCCCTTGTGCCCTGGTACTTAAGGACACAGGGCGTACATGTACGCCCTGTGTATTTCTGATCACTGCCGTGCGGCTGGCAGTGATCGGAACCCGGTGCCTGCTCAAATCATTGAGCAGGCACCTAGGCTAAATGCGCGGGGGGGTCCCGTGACCCCCCCATGTCGGCGATCGCGGCAAACCGCAGGTCAATTCAGACCTGCGGTTTGCTGCGATTTCTGCAGTTTGTGATCGCGGGGATCAGAAACTTTAGTATTCCTGAAATGCATCTGTATCCCCCCCCCCCTGCACCCCTTAGTGATTTTTGCCCGGTGGGAGGTGCAGGGGGAGGGTTGCGGGAGGCGGGCGGTGCGGCAGGCGGGATCGCGATCCCCCGCCCGCCTCCCATTGCGTAATCGTTGGCGTCTAGTGGGTATACCAGGGTGCCAGCACATTGCTGGCACCCTGGTATAAATGGCTGACATCTGTGCTGCGATGTCAGCCGTTTAACCCTTTCCATACCGCGGTCCGTGCGGACCGCTGTATGGAAAAGGTTAACAGCGCAGGGAGCTCCCTCCCTCTCCCATCGGGGGGCTGCTGTACCTTTGCAGCCCCCCCGAATGGAGAGGGAGAGAGCTCCCAGGCAGCCCCCAAGCCCCGTCCTTACCCTTCCCCGTCTGCGCAGTTCTGACCATAACTGAGCAGACGGGGAAGGTTCCCATGGCAACAGGACGCCTCTCAGGCGTCCTGCTGTCCATGGTGCTGAACAGATCTGTGCTGAAAGCATAGATCTGTTCAGTGTAAGTAAAATATAGTACAGTGCAATATATATTGTACTGTACTGTATTATACAGACATCAGACCCACTGGATCTTCAAGAACCAAGTGGGTCTGGGTCAAAAAGAAAGTGAAAAAAAGTGAAAATAAAGTAAAAATCAAAAAACACATTTATCACTGATTAAAAATAAAAAAAAATGAAATTCCCTACACATGTTTGGTATCGCCGCGTCCGTAACGACCTGATCTATAAAACGGTCATGTTACTTTACCCAAACGGTGAACGCCATAAAAATAAAAAATTAAAAACTATGATGAAATAGAAATTTTGCCCACCTTACTTCCCAAAAAAGTTAATAAAAGTGATCAAAAAAGTTGTATGTACTCCAAAATTGTAACAATCAAACCGTCATCTCATCCCGCAAAAATCATACCCTACCCAAGATAATTGCCCCAAAACGGAAAAAACTATGGCTCTTAGACTATGGAAACACTAAAACATGATTTTTTTTGTTTCAAAAATGAAATCATTGTGTAAAACTTACCGTATTTTTCGCCCCATAAGACGCACTTTTTCTTCCCCCAAAATGGGGGAGAAATGCCCCTGCGTCTTATGGGGCGAATGCGTGGAGTTTTACATCGCTGCCAGCGATGTATCAGTGAGCGGGGAGGGACTGGGAGGAGCTGGGGGCCGGCAATAGCGGCGGGGCGGTGCAGTCAGTGTAGTATAGCACCGCCCCGCCGCTCTGGTATACTAATATAAGAAATCATATTGAAGTAATAGTTATTAAACATGTCCCCCAACTGCTATTACTACCTTCCCTCCTAATCGCTGCTGTAGAATTCAGGCCAGTCGGGCGGGCGGCAGCGCAACTCGTGTCACGTGCCGGCGCAGGCAAGTGACGTCAGTGAGACGCGCCGGCCGGCCGTCCTGCCGGTCTGATTTCTACAGCAGCCAGCGATTAGGATGAACGGTAGTAATAGGAGTTGGGGGGCATGTTTAATAAATATTAATTCAATATGACAACTTATATTTTGTGCGGCGGGGGGGGGGGGGGGGGTCGACAGTTCAGACTGCGATCTGTGGATGGCACTGTTACAGGGGGGGATCTGTGAATGGCACTGTTATGGGCTGGGGGGGTCTGTGCATGGCACTGTTATGGGCTGGGGGGTCTGTGGATGGCACATATATAACAGTGCCACCCACAGACCCCCCCCCCCCCAGCCCATAACAGTGCCATCCACGGATCCCCCCTGTAACAGTGTCAGCCACAGACCCCCCCCCTGTAACAGTGCAAGCCACAGATCCCCCCATAACAGTGTCCGTCATCCACAGATCCCCCCATAACAGTGTCCGTCATCCACAGATCCCCCCATAACAGTGTCCGTCATCCACAGATCCCCCCATAACAGTGTCCGTCATCCACAGATCCCCCCATAACAGTGTCCGTCATCCACAGATCCCCCCATAACAGTGTCCGTCATCCACAGATCCCCCCATAACAGTGTCCGTCATCCACAGATCCCCCCCTATAACAGTGTCCGTCATCCACAGATTCCCCCCTATAACAGTGTCCGTCATCCACAGATCCCCCCTATAACAGTGTCCGTCATCCACAGATCCCCCCTATAACAGTGTCCGTCATCCACAGATCCCCCCCATAACAGTGTCCGTCATCCACAGATCCCCCCATAACAGTGTCCGTCACCCACAGATCCCCCCCATAACAGTGTCCGTCACCCACAGATCCCCCCCATAACAGTGTCCGTCACCCACAGATCCCCCCCATAACAGTGTCCGTCACCCACAGATCCCCCCTATAACAGTGTCCGTCATCCACAGATCCCCCCTATAACAGTGTCCGTCATCCACAGATCCCCCCTATAACAGTGTCCGTCATCCACAGATCCCCCCTATAACAGTGTCCGTCATCCACAGATCCCCCCTATAACAGTGTCCGTCATCCACAGATCCCCCCCTATAACAGTGTCCGTCATCCACAGATCCCCCCCATAACAGTGTCAGTCATCCACAGATCCCCAGTAATAGTGCCATCCACAGACCACCATTAGTTCCAAACCCACAGCACACCTTTTGGTTAAAAATGTTTTTTTTCTTATTTTCCTCCCCAAAAACCTAGGTGCGTCTTATGGGCCGGTGCGTCTTATAGGGCGAAAAATACGGTACATAAATAAAAAAAAGTATACATATTAGGTATCGCCGCGTCCGTATCGACCGGCTCTATAAAAATATCACATGACCTAACCCCTCAGGTGACTACCGTAAAAAAAAAAAAAAAGAAACGGTGTAAAAAAAGCAATTTTTTGTCATCTTACTTCACAAAAAGTGTAACAGCAAGCGATCAAAAAGTCATATGCACCCCAAAATAGTGCCAATAAAACCGTAATCTCATCCCGCAAAAAATTAGACCCTACTTGAGATAATCGCCCAAAAACTGAAAAAACTATGGCTCTTAGACTATGGAGACACAAACTTTTTTTTGTTTTAAAAATTAATTCATTGTGTAAAACTTACATAAATAAAAAAAATTGTATACATATTAGGTATCGCCGCGTCCATGACAACCTGCTCTATAAAATTACCACATGATCTAACCTGTCAGATGAATGTTGTAAATAACAAAAAAAAAACAGTGCCAAAAAAGCTATTTCTTGTTACCGTGCCGCACAAAAAGTGTAATATAGAGCAACCAAAAATCATATGTACCCTAAACTAGTACCAAGAAAACTGCCACCTTATCCCGTAGTTTCTAAAATGGGGTCACTTTTTTGGAGTTTCTACTCTAGGGGTGCATCAGGGGGGCTTCAAATGGGACATGGTGTCAATAAAAACAGTCCAGCAAAATCTGCCTTCCAAAAACCGTATGGCATTCCTTTCCTTCTGCGCCCTGTCGTGTGCCCGTACAGCAGTTTACGACCACATATGGGGTGTTTCTGTAAACTACAGAATCAGGGCCATAAATAATGAGTTTTGTTTGGCTGTTAACCCTTGCTTTGTAACTGGAAAAAAAATATTAAAATGGAAAATCTGCCAAAAAAGTGAAATTTTGAAATTGTATCTCTATTTTCCATTAAATCTTGTGCAACACCTAAAGGGTTAACAAACTTTGTAAAATCAGTTTTGAATACCTTGAGGGGTGTAGTTTCTTAGATGGGGTCACTTTTTTGGAGTTTCTACTCTAGGGGTGCATCAGGGGGGCTTCAAATGGGACATGGTGTAAAAAAACCAGTCCAGCAAAACCTGCCTTCCAAAAACCAAACGGCGCACCTTTCACTCTACGCCCCGCTGTGTGGCCGTACAGTAGTTTACGGCCACATATGGGGTGTTTCTGTAAACGGCAGAGTCAGGGCAATAAAGATACAGTCTTGTTTGGCTGTTAACCCTTGCTTTGTTAGTGGAAAAAATGGGTTAAAATGGAAAATTAGGCAAAAAAATGAAATTCTCAAATTTCATCCCCATTTGCCAATAACTCTTGTGCAACACCTAAAGGGTTAATGAAGTTAGTAAAATCAGTTTTGAATACCTTGAGGGGTGTAGTTTATAGAATGGGGTCATTTTTGGGTGGTTTCTTTTATGTAAGCCTCGCAAAGTGACTTCAGAGCTGTAGTGGTCCCTAAAAATTTGGTTTTTGTAAATTTCTGAAAAATTTCAAGATTTGCTTCTAAACTTCTAAGCCTTGTAACATCCCCAAAAAATAAAATATCATTCCCAAAATAATTCAAACATGAAGTAGACATATGGGGAATGTAAAGGCATCACAATTTTTAGGGGTATTACTATATATTACAGAAGCAGAGAAACTGAAACTTTGAAATTTGCAAATTTTTCCAAATTTTTGTTAAATTAGGTATTTTTTGGTGCAAAAAAAATATTTTTTTTAACTTTATTTTACCAGTGTCATGAAGTACAATATGTGACGAAAAAACAATCTCAGAACGGCCTGGATAAGTCAAAGCGTTTTAAAGTTATCAGCACTTAAAGTGACTCTGGTCAGATTTGCAAAAAATGGCCTGGTCCTAAGGTGTAAAAAGGCTGTGTCCTTAAGGGGTTAAAGAAGGTTTTCAGGTGAACTACCCAAAGACCCCCAAACTGCATCATGTCTTCTCCACTCGATGGTCACCTGCTGCCAACAAAAGTTTGTTAGAATAAATGGTACTAAATGTATTTTAAACATTGTGCGTTAAGTTGGAGGACACCCTCCTGGTAACCCCCCCCCCTCTCCAACACACACTCACACACTTTTCTAGCTACTTTTCATAGAGGATAAGTGCTGAAAAAAGTCGCACATTTTTGTTTGCCTGTGGCATGCACCTTTTTAATGCAAAAAAAAAACTGGTACAAAGCTGTTGAAAAATGACCCCCTTTGTCCCTAAGCAGCAGTTGGCTGGCATGGTCACATAATGCCATTTACAAGGAAACTGTCATTGTGCCCTAATAGGGCTGCAAAACCTGTACCTGGCAACGCTATACAGAATTGCCTGTGCTGTAATGATATGTACTGTATCGGGGCAGCAATCGATATATTCTGTACACACTCTGCTTGTCAGAATTCCAGCTTTGTGACTCCTGTCCTCGCTCCTTCCGGTTCCCCACCGGAACCAGACGTATAGTGGGGCCGACTATGTGCTCATCTCAACTGAGGCCATTTATTGCATGTAGACGGCTCATCACATTTCTGTTCTGGCAGAGACAGGAGTCACAGAGCTGAAATTGGGACACTCTGACAAGCTGAGTGTTTTGTTGTTGTGTTTTTTTTTTTTTCGTCTGTGTCTGGCCCCCTGGCCATTTTTTTTTTTTTTTTTTTTTTTTTTTTTTTTTTTTTTTTTTTTTTTTAAGCGGTCTAGTGATCCATTTAATTTGGTAATCCTGAATATCTGATATTCCAGCACAGTGCCACAAAATGGGGCAGATATAAGAAGCAGCCTGTTTGCCCATGTCAACCAGTCACAACACAGCTTTCATTTTCCAAAAGCCCTTTAGGTAATGAAAGCTGTGCTGTGATTGGTTGCTCTGAGAGGGATTTATTTTACTCTAAAAGAAAAGCATTCCTTGTCGCAGCTCCTGCTGTTGAAAAATGAAAGCCGTGCTGTGATTGGGAACGTGGACATTTTCATTAAAGGGGTTGTCCCTTCTGTTTCCCAGTTCCGGGTAGCTTGCTGTATATGCAGTTTGCGTAGTTTCCCTTGCACTGCAACGAGAGGCACGGAAACAGAAAAGTGTCGGCCCGTTCCGCTGTTTCCCCGTCCGCCTGGTGGTCGGGGCTTTGTCCCATCTTGCCTTAAGAACGGCGAGAAGAGACGACCCCTTTTAATGTCCTCCTTGGATTTTGGAATATTTAGAAAATGAGTACATAACAAAGACATAACACCTTATGTTGTGTTTGTACAATATTTTCGGGGGGAGGGGGGGGGGTTCTTTGTCAAGTGTCTTTCTACCATCCAGAAAATCAGATAATCCAGTATCTATCATGTCCTGATTAAATGGGTTGTGCAAGATTAAAAAGCGGCGCCCCCACCCGTACGCAGCTTGTGACTGGTATTGTAGCTCCGTCCCTCGAGGTGTGCGGGACTGGTGGGGCTCTGAAGTAATATTTCATGGCCAGTATTTTTTTTCACGATTCTCCATGTTTTTCCCTCACAGTGTGGTATCTGTATGTGCAGCATCTCTGTATTTGAGGATCCAGTGGAGATCCCATGCGGGCATGAATTCTGCAGGACATGCTGGGAGTCGTGAGTATCATGTTATTATAGATTTTATTAATGCTTTTTATTACTGGGGGGGGGGGGGGGGTGATCCTTTTCCCTGAGTATTGCTGGATTGGTTAGGGGGCAGTGCAATCTTTGATATAGAATATGTTTGACAAAGGAGGGGCCCAAAAAAATTGGCAGTCAAATCCTAGTATTGCCGATTTTGGTGCAAAATCCAGTGCAAATAGTCATTCACGCTTAAAGGGCGTCTGTCAGCAGTTTTGTACCTATGACACTGGCTGACCTGTTACATGTGCACTTCGCAGCTGAAGGCGTCTGTGTTGGCCCCATGTTCATATGTGTCCTCATTGCTGAGAAAATGATGGTTTAATATATGAGCCTCTAAGAGCAACGGGGGCGTTACCAGTACACCTAGAGGCTCCGCTCTCAGATGTGATGACGTTCTCACTGCCTGTCCTTGTCAATCACAGTTTGTAGGGGGTAACTTGTTTTAACCAGGGTACCCCTTTAATTGTATCATTTAGGCCCGTTTAAACAATGAATCTAATTACAAAGCATTTCAATATTGATCAAAGTTGGAAAAAATTGATATTTAATCTTTTTGAAAAACGTGCATTTATTTGGCAGATGGCGGACAGTACGGTAATTATGTTCATGTTCTATAAACCCAGGCCACAGAAGAATTGACTTTATTTTCTCCTCCGTTATTGCGCTTTCCACATGTCTGGCAGCCGGAAGCTTCTAAACTCTTTATTTCATTCTACAATTTGAAGTCTAGTGTCTCTCAAGATATCTACGTAATAGGAAATAATGAAATTACGGTTCTCCCCTCCCTGGGAAATTTCTGCAGACAGTCCTGTATGAGGCATCAGAATATGAGAAGTACATTTAATATGAGAAGTACATATGTAATGCCAGGCAGTATAGAGATAACAGCTCTGCCGGGTCATCCCATGTACGGGGCTTCTATATTGGGTGTGAGGAACTTTACCAGTAAAGGGGTTATCCCCACGATGAGAAGTCATCACCTCTCCACAGGATAGGGGACAAGTATCTGACTGGTGGGGGTCCTACCACTGGAACTCTCACTGAACACAAGAATGGCGGTCCCATGTTCCCCATTTGAATGGATCAGCACTCAGGTGGCCTGGTTTAGAAAGGGTTAACAGAAGAGGATCCCTCATCATGGCTGCCGAGACTCTCTAATCATGGAGGACCCAAAACGTCTGTGCATTACAGGGACAGACCATGTAATTTAATTAGGTGTAATTCTTCATTTCTCCTGTGGAGGCACTGCAGGGGTATTGAAGACATGCTTTAACCCTAAGTTCACACCTGAGCGTTTTACAGTGCGTTCAAACGCGCTGTAAAACGCTCAACACATGAAAACCAATGCTTCCCTATGGGAATGGTTCTCACCTGGGCGTTTTACAGCGCGTACGATCGCGCTGTAAAACGCCCGACGCATAATCAAGTTCTTGAGCTTCTTTGGGGCGTTTTGACGCGCGTTTGTGGCCATAGGACACTGCAGTCAATGACACAAACGCGCGTTTACTATTACAAAAAACGCGCATAGAAACGCTCAGGTGTGAAAGCAGGGTAAAGGGGAAAGAAACTGAACAACACACAAACCGCCTGCATCAAAGAATAGATGGTTACTTACCTAACAGCTTCCACACTGCCGCTCCAGTTCTCCGGGCAGAGCTCTGTTTGTTTTACCCGGCTGCAGCGATGACTGACATAACGTCGACAACATGTGACCTCAGCAGTGCACCAAAGAGGCCAGTGATTGGCTGCAGTGGTCACATTTTGTCGACGGGCATCACTGCTGCAGCCAGATAAACACAGCCCATCCGGGAGAACTGGAGCAGTGACGTGGGATCTGCTGGGCAACGATCTATTCTTTACTGCAGACAGATCATATGTGCTGCCCGGTTTCCTCCTGAAGCAGGACAAATCCTTTAACTGTTGACAACCTGTCATTTAAAAGTACTCTTTAAATGATCACGTGCTAGTAGTCAACACTAGGGGGTGCTAGCTGCATATACTGTAGATTTCTACACTAGTATTGGACTCCATGGTAGACCACCATTCACTTAGAAGACCTGTGTGCCACCATAACTCTTCTGCTGCTTGGCTGACATTTTTCTAATTATTTGATTTATTTGGTTTTTGCTTTTCTTTTGTTTTTAGGTTTCTGAACCTTAAAATCCAGGAGGGGGAGGCTCACAACATCTTCTGTCCAGCCTATGACTGTTTCCAGCTGGTTCCAGTGGAGGTGATAGAAAGTGTGGTGTCTAAGGAGATGGATAAGCGCTACCTCCAGTTTGACATAAAGGTGGGGTCCCGCTCTATAGATGTGAAACGCATGCGTGGAATGGCAAATATCCTTATGACATGAGAGTGGGATCGTGGCTGAGACCCCACGGATCTTCAGGTTCCCATTCTCTGTACACAATTGAAAGAGAGTCTGACATTCCTATTCAGCTGCCCTTACAAATCCATGTAGTATCACATGGCGGCCATAGAAATCAATGTAGTATCATGTAACGCCGAATGAAATCAGTGTAGTAACTCACAGCACCATTGAAATCAATGTATTATTAAATGGCCCCCATTCACATATGGATATTAACGTAGTATCACACGGCACTCATTGGACTACTTTTGAAATCGCTGTAGTGATGCATGGTGCCCATTGAAATCAATGTTCTATTATGTGGTTGCCATTGGAAAGAATGTAGTATCACATGACACCCATTGAAGTCAATATAGTATCACATGATGGCACACATTGAATTATTGTAGTCACATTACTCCCATTGAAATCTATGCAGTCACATGAGACCCATTGAAATGAATGTACTATTGCATGGCACCCACTGAACTTGTCGTATCACAGCGCCCATTGAAATCAATGTAGAGTCACATGATGCCCATTGAAATCAATGTAGTATGACATGACTCCCATTGAATCAATATAGTGTCACATGATCCCCTTTGAAATCAATGTAGAGTCACATTGCGCCCATTGAAATCAATGGCGTATCACATGACGCTCGTTGAAATTAATTTAGTGTCACATGACACTCATTGAAATTAATGTAGTATGACATGATGCCCATTGAATCAATATAGTGTCACATGATGCCCATTGAAATCAATGTATTGTCACATGGCACACATTTCATTATTGTAGTGTCACATTACTCCCATTGTAATCAATGCATTGTCACATGAGACCCATTGAAATGAATGTAGTATGACAGGACTCCCATTGAATCAATGTAGAGTCACATGTCCTTTTTTTCTTTCAGTCTGTGCCTCTCTTGTCCGACACATCTTAATTCTTGTGACTTGTTTTTCAGGCATTCGTTGAAAACAACACTGCCATCCGATGGTGCCCGACGCCCGCCTGCGAGAGGGCGGTGAGGCTAAAGAAGCAGGGAAGCAATACGTCCGGTTCGGACTCCCTGAACTTTCCTCTGCTGCGAGCTCCGGCTGTGGACTGTGGGAAAGGACATCTGTTCTGCTGGTGAGTACGCTATATATCGCAGCTGATAGGGTGTGTACACTTTTGCCATTTTGTTATCTGTAACCATGGAGACGCATCGTCTGCATGGAGGGGCTGTCTTCACAAATAGACTCTGTCTAGTCTGTTACAGTGTAGTCCAGCGGTCGGTATTATTACAGCCATACCAAATTTATATAGACGTTTGCAATGGCTGGCCTAAGAGCCTGCAGGAGCCCCCTGGCTGCCGTAAGAAGATACCGGCACCCTGCAATCTCACCACAAGATTGATCGCCCTGACTAACCGCTTAAATGCTGCAGTCGCTATTGACCGTGGCATCTGAGGGGTTAAGTGTCCGTGATCTTGGTTATCTCTGATCGCGGACATTGCCAGCGGGCGTCGGCTGAACAACACCTCCATCATCTGCCAGCTCAACTCCGTGGCCGGCCGTACATGTCTGGCAGATGTTGTCAGGTGGTTTATATTGAGGCATTGCAGCAATTAAAAAATAGTTGCAAAAGTCTACATACCCTTTAATTGATTCTGCAGGTAGTAGAATAAATACAGTAATGCCTTCATACAACATGACAAAGATAAACCTTTGGGCGCACTTACAGATTTTGCATGTTAAAGGGGTATTACCATCACAGACATGCCCCCATTGTCTGATAGGTGCGGGTCTCACCTCCAGGACCCGCACCTACAATGAGAACGAGACTGGGAAATCAACTGAGGGAGCACTGCGCATGCACAGCCGCCCTTCATTCATTTCTATGGGGCCGCCGAAAATAGCCGAGCCAGGCTGTCTGCCCCATAGAAATGAATAGGAGCAGGGGCCACGCATGCGCGGTGCGCACCCATTCACTTCTATGTGAGCAGCGCTTTGTGGTGGATGGACTCCGGGAAATCCGGGGTCCTCCAGCCACAGCTCTCCCCGCTCCGTTCTCGTTGTAGGTGCGGGCCCCAGAGGTGGGACCCGCACCTATCAGACAATGGGGGCATATCCTAGCGATATGCCCCCATTGTCTGTGATGGGAATACCAAGTGTTCCTGTGGGGACCAAGGATTCTGCTTATTTTATATCGGTCTGTGAGATCCTGCCCATAGAACGCATTATCCATTTAAAGGGGTTTTCTGAGAATTAAATATTGAGGACCGATCGTCAGGATAGGCCCCATCAGTATCTGATCAGCGGGTGGAGCTCTGACTCCTGGCACCCCCACCGATCAGCTGAGACTGCAGCCTCTTCATAGTATATGGAGCACAGCGCCGTACACCGTATAGTGCCTGTGCCTGGTATTGCATCACAGTCCCACTTGAATGAGACTCTGCTGCAGAATGGCCTTGGACACGACGTCTCAGGCTGCAGCACTTGCCGGAGCCCCTTCTGTCCCCCTTCACCGAGTGCTGGGAGCCAGACCCCCACCAATCAGATATTAAAGACCTACCCTGAGGATAAGTCATCCATATTTTAAACTTTCTTTTTTTTTTTTTATCAGATCTTTTTTATTTATTTGACAAAGACATCAATATATGACATTATGCATAATAAATGACATAATTCAAAACAAATCAGCATGAGTCATACTTCTGTACATTGTCAAAATCTTTTTATAAATAGACAAGTATAGATTTCTAGAAACCCACCCCCTCCCAACAACTATCCCCCCCACCCAACCCCTACTCACTCCGGCATCGGGTCGCCACCTTGCACTTTATAGCAAAATTGCACTGTTTGACATCCAGTCGCCCCATAATTTGACAAAATTTTGAGGGCAGCCTCTTTTAAGAAAAATAGCTTTTTCATGTATCAACATATTGTGAACTTTGGTCCTAAATTCCCCCAATGTTGGGGGGCACGCTTGTATCCAATGCACGGCTATCCGTTTCTAGCCACATACAGCCGTCCAGTATCCATCTGTACCCTGACATTTCCACAGCATATGAAACAAATCCGCTGGCTCAAAAGAACACCTTGGGCATTTTGCATCAGTTCTGACTCAAATCCTCTTCATAAATATTGGTGTTTTATACACCCTGTGTATAATAAAAAGTTGAGACAACTTTCCCTGTCCTCCCCCGAGAGAATACATTTTTGGACTTCGTCTAATTTAGTGATGTTAGTACCTTTTTTTTAATCGTAGTGTCATACGCATGACGAATTTGGAGGTATTGGTAGAAGCGCGTACACGGGATCTGGTATCTTTCCTGCATATCCGTAAAGAATCTAAATATACCGTTGTCTAATAGATCTCTTATTCTAAGGATCCCTTTATTCTCCCAATTCTGAATACCTGACAGAGGAATAAATTCAGGGAGCCGTGCATTATTCCAAGTTGGAGATACTTCACTAACTCCCCCAATTCCCCTCAACTTTTTAATCTTGTTCCATACTTTGGAAATAAGCCCTATCAAAGGTGAATTTAACTCCAAGTTTTGTACCCCCGCCCCTTCCAAAAACCACATTAAGTCCCTCCTACCTATTTGGTGCAGTAAGATCTGGCTAGACATCCGCCAACCTATAATCCATCCATCCCTTAAGATGCTGACACTGTGCTGCAAGATAGTAAATCCATGGGTTTGGCCCTGCCAATCCCCCTTTGTTTTAGGATGCTGCAATGTCTCCAATTTGATTCTGGGTTGACCTCCTCTCCATATTAGATCTCTAAATATCGCATTAATGTTATGAAATCTGTCCATACGCAACCAGACCGGGGCATTGTGGAGTATGTACAACAACTGCGGCATCATTATCATCTTGGGGTCCATTCACACGTCCGCAATTTTGTTCCGCATTTTGTGGAACGGAATTGCGGACCCATTCATTTCTATGGGGCAGCACAATATGCTGCCCGGACACGGAGTTGCAGTCCTGCACTTCCGGGTCCGCAATTCCGTTCCCGAAAAAAATAGAGCATGTCCTATTCTTGACGAGAATAGGCATATTCTATTAGCGCCGGCTTATGTGCGGTCTGCAAAATGCGAAACGCACATTGCCGCTGTCTGTGTTTTGTGGATCCGCAAAACACGTTGTGGACGTGTGAATGGACCCTAAAGGAGGTTTACTCTGCCCACTACAGAAAGAAATCATTTGCACCATGCCTTGGCCTTCAATCTGAATCTCGACCGCAAAGGGGACAGGTTAAGCTCCTCAAATTCAGTACTCCTGGGCGAAATATGAATTCCTAAATATTAACTTTTCCCCACCAGTGGAATATTATGAGCAAGGACCGTAGCAGACACCTCCTGACCATCAATAGGCATCAGCGCCGATTTTTGCCAATTTATAGTGAGTCCCAACAGACCACTAAACTTGTCTATAAGGGACATAGTGGCGGATAAGGAGGCCATTGTATCCCCCAAGAACAAAAGAGTATCATCCGCATATAGCGCAATTTTATTATGTATCCGACCATATTGAAAGTCCTTTATATCTGGCGATTTACGCACCGCTGCTGCTAGCGGTTCTATGGCTATAGCAAATAACAGCGGCGAAAGTGGGCGGCCCTGCCTAGTTCCTCTAGCCAATTGAATGTAATTGGACATTCCCCCATTAGTCCTTATTCTTGCCTTCGGGTTGGAGTATAAAACCTGCACCCACCTAATAAACCAAGGCCCAAATCCCCTACATTTCAGCGTTCCCCAGAGATATCCCCACTCCACACTCAAAGCCCTTGGCAGCATCAAGCTACAGAATAGCCGCAATTTGCAGACTAGTATATACTCTGCGGATGTTAATTGCCGTGGACTTCTGGGGCATGAAACCTGTTTGGTCAGAGTGAATTACACGGAGAACCACTCCAGCCAAACGTTTTGCTAAGACCTTTGCCAGTAGTTTAACGTCTGCCGTTAGAAGGGATATAGGTCTATACGAGTCGGGCATCCTCTTATCCTTTCCTTTCTTAGGTGTTACCACTATGAGAGCCTCCTGCACCGACGCCGGTAGGGAACCCACCTCTAACGAGTTCAATAATTCCGGTAATAACACTCCTTGGAAGTGCTTATATACTTCCATTGGAAGACCATCCGAACTTGGGGCTTTATCATTGGCCATGTCTTTCAGGGCCTCCTCCAGCACCAAGGGTTCCTCTAAACTCTCCCTATCCCCCTCGGATAATGTAGACAAACCTACTTCCTCAAGGAACTGTAATAGTTCCTCCTCCGAATTAGAGGTCTTAGAGGAATATAGAGAAGAGTAGAATCCCTCAAGTATATCTAGTATATCCCCGGTGTTGATGAGTGTCATATAGGTTGTCCCTTGCTGGACCCTCAAGACAACCGATAACATGTGTCCCACTTTTTCTCCTTCTGCAAACCATTTTTGCTTATAAAATATACTCTTCCTGTCTGCTGCCTGTAGTAGATGACCTCTCAATACTCTACTATCCTCTCCGCCTCCACTACTGCCTTATGAAACCTGACATCCGCTTCCTTAGACCTGTTTTTATGTAGACTTAGGCTGGGTTCACACCTGAGCGTTTTACAGCGCGTTCCTACGCGCTGTAAAATGCTCAACAGGCAAAAACCAATGTTTCCCTATGGGCATGGTTCTCACCTGAGCGTTTTACAGCGCGTACGAACGCGCTGTAAAACGCCCTACGCCCCAAGAAGTACAGGAGCTTCTTTGGGGCGTATTGTCGCGCGTTCCCGCACATAGACCCAGCGGGAACGCGCGACAATGGGCGTTTGCTTGTTTCCTCGCACGTATGTAAACGCCCGATAAGCACGCTTGTAAACAGCACTTATCGGGTACGCTTAGGTGTGAACCCGGCCTTATAGCTTTTTTTTTTTTTTTTAAACTCGTTTTATTGAAGTATAAAGTTGCAATATTATCACACATGACAGTTTGACCTGACCATAAAGTCAATATTGCGAGTATACAGAGTCAACCTGCAAGTTGACAATAAACAAACAAAGGAAACAAACATTCCGTGGTACATAATCCCAAAAATAATTTCCCCTGGACGCAGCAGGGTTACGTGGCAGACACCATTCCCAATCCGAAAATGATTTCCCACCATTCATGTCAGGGACATCAACATACATGGCAATTGAGAACAAAGGAGAAAAAAGGTATATATACATAATAAAGCAATAACAGAAAAGCCCAACATTTCCCAGCAAGGCCTGCATAGCTAAATTGAAATAAGAGGCTATCGAGAATTCAGCGTACTAGCGGACGCGCACCATTCCCCCCACACTTTCTCAAATTTCTGGGGGCATCCCCTATGAATGTAGACCACTTTCTCCAGAGGAATAATCTGGTTCACCACCCGCTTCCAATGGTTAACATTAGTCATCCTATCGGCCATCCACCTAAGAGCTATCGCCTTCCTAGCCAGAAATAGAGTTTCCTCCAGGAATATCCTATGGTGATGAGACCACATCTCCTCCTCGATAACTCCCAACAGGCACATCTTGGGACATAGAGGAACAGTACCTGGCACTAAGTTAGACAATAAGGCCGTCACATCCCTCCAAAAGCATTGTATCGCTCTACATTCCCACATCATATGCCAGAAGTTAGCATTGGGCTGTTGACATCTTAAGCAGTTGTCATTCTGCATCCTACCCATTCGGAATAGCCTGCTCGGTGTGAGGTAGCTCCTATGAAGTATATGTAACTGTATCATCTTATTGTTAACCGAAGGGGAAACTCTTGTAGGAGCTGCCAGCGCTTCGGCCCATTCAGTCTCAGAAAGGGACGGAATGCAAAGCCTCCATTTGTCCTCTACACCCAGAGGGGAGGTAATCATCTTCGTGGTTATGAGGTGTGTATAGATAGCCGATATGAGTCCTCTGGGACCTTGTGTGGATAGCACTCCAATCAGCGGGTAATTGGAAATCTTTCTAGATCCTCTTCCGAACTGTGCGGAGAGAGCGTGTCTAATCTGCAGAAACCTAAAAAAACATGTGTCTCGGGACTCCATATTTATCCTGTATTTGAGTAAAGGATCTCAGGGATCCTCCCTCATACAAGTCTCCCAGGGCCAGTACCCCATGATCCCTCCACGTCGCAGCACCGTCATGACTACTCAAATGCGGAAACATAGGGTTTCCCCATAGGGGTATTGCGTCCGGTAGGTCAGAGTATACCTTCAATTTAGCTGCCTCCCATACCTGATGGGCCAACCTATGTAGTAAGAGGGTTTTACCGTGGAAAAGGTTAATATCTTCCAGCACCGGCCATAAGGAGTGTAGCTGGAGAAAGTCCTGCAAATAGAATTCCGCATTGGGGAGGGGCTGCGAAGAAACCCAGGAGGTTAGATAACGTAGTTGACCCGCTAGGAAGTACATGAACAGGTCCGGGAGTGCCGCACCCCCCTGCAACTTGGGTCTCTGAAGAGTGCGCAGCGCCAGCTTTCTTCTAGCCCTACCCCAAATAAAAGCGGACATCATAGAGTGGAGGCGATCAAAAAACCGTCTCGGGATAGTCGTACTAGCATGTTCCAGTACATATAAGGCTTTGGGTAGAAGGACCATCTTTATGAGGTTCAGACGTCCCATCAGAGAAATAGGGAGCGACCGCCACGCTGCAAATTTTTTCGTGAAAAACAAAGTTAAGGGCTCTATGTTCAAAGCGTAAGCTGAGGGGGGATCCCTAGTTATTATAATACCTAAGTACTTAAACCTATCCACAACAGGTAGATTGTGATATATCACGGGCCATCCCTCAGGCTGAAGGGGCATCAGGGCCGACTTGGTCCAATTAATATGCAATCCAGAGAACCGGCCAAAAGTTTCAATTAACTCAATTGCCCTGGGTAACGACTGCTCCGCCTTATCCATAAAAAGGATCAGGTCGTCAGCGTATAACCCGACTCTGTCCTCTCTATCCCCCAAGGATATTCCTCTGTAGACTCCATCCTGCCTCAGTCGAAGTGCCAAGTGTTCTATTGCGACTGCAAATAGGAGGGGTGACAGAGGGCAACCCTGTCTTGTGCCTCTACCCAAATCAAAACAGCCTGAGTGCGAGCCGTTCACCAGTATATTCGCTTTAGGCTGCCTATATAACATTCGTACCCACTGGGCAAATACTGGCCCAAATCCAAAGCATTTCAGCGCTTCCAGTAGATACGGCCATTCCACTGAATCAAAGGCTTTGGCCGTGTCCAAAGAAGCAAGGACCCATGGCTTTTCCAAAGCTCACCCAATTTGCGTTATTACTTGCGCCCTCCTGATGTTACTGGATGTGGACCTCCCAGGTATAAAACCAGATTGATCCTGGTGTACAATAGAGGCGACGACCCTATTCAATCTATTGGCAATCATTTTTGTAAGAACCTTATAATCTAGGTTTAGCAAGGATATGGGCCTGTATGAGCCACACTCTAAGGGGTCCTTATCCGGCTTCAAGATGATTACAATGGTGGCGTCATAAAAGGAGTCCGGCAGTTTCTGTTGAGACATAGCTGCCTGCAGCATACTCCTCATTCTAGGGGCCAAAATGTCACCATACCTATTGTACACCTCGATCGGTATGCCGTCCGGCCCAGGAGCTTTCCCAGTATTTAGACCTCGCATGGCATCCTGTATTTCTTCCAAAGTAAAGTCTCTCTCAAGCGAGTCCCTATCCTCAGCACTCAATTGGGGATGCGTCACTTCCTGTAAATATGTCGTGAGTTCCTGGGGTGAATATCGTGACACCGAGCTATATAATTCTTGATAGAATTCCTGAAATCTAGCAAGGATGTCTGGCGACCTTTCCCTTATCTCACCGTCCAATCCTCTTATACGTAGGACTGGGGGGGCTGATGAATTATTCCGAGCAATATGTGCCAAAAGCTTACCTGCCTGGCCTCCCTGTTCAAAAGACTGCTGTTTAAGAAAGAAAAGTTTCCGGTCACTTTTCTCCTGGAGGTGTTGCATGTACTGTCTCCCTTTAAGAAGCCAGTCTACCCTGTTAGCCTCAGAGGGGTCTCCAATAAAGGCAGTCTCTGCTACCTTACAAGTCTCCTGCAGTTCCACCTCCCTGCGGTGGGACTCCCTTTTAATATAAGCTATGGATGATTTAATACAACCCCGTAAGTAAGCTTTTAACGTTTCCCAGATTAGTAGTTCATCTAATGTGTCACCCTGCACCTCAAAAAACATATGGAGTTGATCCGGTATCCGATCATTGGGCCCTATCAGGGTGAGCCAGAAGGGATGTATGCGCATCTTGTTCCCACCTTCCCGACCATCTAACAATAAGAACTTTGCTAACAGCGGGGCGTGGTCAGAGGGACCCTGCGGACAGTACTCAATGCTCTCCAGTTCAGTAAGGGTTAGTGCATTACCCATGATGTAATCTATCCTAGATAAGGCACCTCTAGAAGGGGTGAAGCAAGAGTACTGCACCGCTAGGGGATGTCTCTCCCGCCAGAGGTCCAGCCAGCCCATTTCAGTGGCCACCTTCAGGAGTGCCGAAGTTGAGCTAACGGGTCCCATACTTCCCGCCTGACCCCGAAAACGGTCCAGCTCCGGATTCATTAGCATATTAAAGTCCCCCATACAGATCAGTCTGACATTCGGATACTGCACCACAAAGCTTACCACAGCCTGCAGGACAGATATACTGGCCGGTGGAGGATTATACACATTAATGATGACGTACGGAGTACAATTAACATACGCATGCACAAATATGTACCGGCCGTCTGGATCCTCCACGAGCCTCTGCATCTCCCATCGTAGACTACTGTGTACTAAGACCGCCACCCCTCTTGAGTATGAGTTCCCATATGCATTGGCGCTCCACTGGACCCACGACTTCTTTACTCTGTTGCCCGTCTCCAATGTTAAGTGGGTCTCCTGCAAACCTAGAATATGTGGGGCTAGCCGACGCACATGTGAAAACACCGCTAATCTCTTCCTGGGCCCACCCAAACCCCTCACATTCCATGACATAACTGTTAGTCCCGCCATGCTATCCGGAATCCCATGGATTTCATAAGTAATGTGTCCCTAAACAGAATCTCGGGGCCCCACTTACTGCCATTCACTCTATACATCTGCGTCATACATTCCCAGGGAATAATAGCATACCACCAGAACAAACACATAAAAATAACGTAACAACTAGATGTCAGTAACATCAAGTGTAAAGCAGGCACAAGGCCTACAACATTCGTGACCGTGTATACGGGGACCTGCATGGTGTACCTAGATGTTAACCCAATGCAGGTAATCGCCGGGTGAGACCCGTGGCTATAGAAAACTAAATGGCAAAATATCAACTAACCCAAGTGCAGAAAAAACAAAACATTTCAGAGTACATAACACTCCGTATATCCTAAGAAGAGAACCATGATGATCATACGATACCAATGAAGTGTTCCTGCGAGCGAAGTCCAACGAGAGACAAATTAAATTAACGTCCTGCACAAATCCGCTCGGAGTAGGTTAGTGTAGTAAGGATCCCAAAGTTCCTCAGATCCCTATCTCGGTCTGCTGGCAATCCATTCGTCGGTTTCTCTCGGATCCGTGAAAAATAAGGATTTCCCGCCGTCTACAACCCGGAGCCGTGCTGGATATGACATGGAATACTGGATATTCAGCTCGCGTAGCTTCCTCTTGACCGCCACAAAGGTGGATCTTTTTTCTCGCCCAATTTCCTTGGGGGACACAGAAGACCTTGGGTATAGCTCATCTCCCTAGGAGGCGTGACACTAAGTGAAAACTGTTAAGCCCCTCCTCCACAGCTATACCCTCAGCCTGGAGAGAGAGACTGCCAGTTTTTGCTTAGTGTCCAAGGAGGCAAGACACTCCCTGCTACTGCAGGGCTGTTTTCTCCTTGTTTAAATTTTGATTTTTACTTTTTTCTTTTCTTTTTGTTCCAGATCATCAGGGACAACAGAGTCGCACTAGACCTCTCTGTTTCTCCCGGGGTTGAGCTGCGCCAGTGCCGGTCATCCGCACTGCTGCCTCCCCCACAGAAGACAAGGTGGATCAGGGCAGCCCAGCTCCCCTACATCCCGCCAGCGCAAGGGTCGCCCGCACGCCAAGTCCCTCTCCCAGCGTCCTGCCACTGCGGTGCCAGTAGCTGAAGGGGCGACCCTGCTGGAATGGACTGAGGGTGAAGACGACTATGGTGAGAGAGTGGCTTCTCCAGCCCTACGTCCCCCACCCCCCACCCTGGTCTCCTGCGTGCCTGACCCCCCATACTTGGACCCTTCGGTCACTGCTGGACCTAGGCTGGCCCCTGGGGTGCTGCGGGGCGACATTCCACTCCCTGCTCCCTCTCCTCCCTTCTGGCCCTCATGGGACATTTTAGCAGCAGAATGCTGCGAATAGGCAGTCTCCCTTCACTTATCAGCGTCCCTCCTGGAACGCTGTGCTCACATCCTCACGGGCACCCGGTCTCAGGGTCCCCCCATCCCCTCACCGATGCGCTGCTCTGGACCGGGGGCCTTTTCCTGAAGGCAGTGCTGCTTGGGCGCCTGCACCTCCGGCGCTTCTTCCCGGCCTGCTGGGCCGCACCTCCGAGCTGGGCCGCACTCTCCCGGCCCCCGACTGTTCCGGCCTGCGGGGTAGACTCCCGCGGCCGGCATTGGCTTGAGCACGATGCTCCAACGATTCCGGCCGGCCGTCGGCGACTTCCGGCCGGCCGGGCGCCGTAAATTTAGGTCCAGGCTCCGGGCCTACTGGGCCGCATTCCGGCGCTCCACCCGGGCCTCTGACTTCCGGTCCGCGGGGTGGGCTTCCGCGGCCGGTTTGTCCAGGCAGTCCGCTCCGGTTTTCCTGTGCGGCCCCGGTCAGCCGGGTGCCGCAGAAAATTTAGGCCCCGGCTTCACGGCCTGCTAGGCCGCAAACTTCCGGCCTCTGTTGGAGGGGGCGGGAACTTCTCCGGGCGCGAATTCTTCCCGCCTGGAGGTTCCCCGCCCCCAGGGGATCGCGCCGCCGCCTCCTCCTCCCTTTCCAGGTTGGTGGCTGTTAACCCTTCGGGTACCGGCCCCCGTGCTTGTTTGTTTTATTCGGCTGATGGGCCTATATGGCTGGCGCGCCCCCCCCCTCTACTTTATGCTGGGCACCTGTATGGTGGCACTTCTTTCTGCCTCAGTGAGGCTATTTTTTATTTGGGAATGCATGACATGGTTAAGCTAATGGATTTCGTGTGCGCTGCGCAGGACGCTGCAGCCTTATCTCAGTAGCGCCGCCTGTACGCGTGCTCCTTCCATGAGCGGCATGGTGTCGCACTCCCCGGCTGGTGCATGCTTCCCTTCTTTGGCCCTCTCCAGGATGCAGCGCTGGCCAAGTGCATGCGCCCTCCAGCTATGGTAATTTCCATGTGCAGACAACCCCTTCCTAGGCGGGAGGATACTGCACTCTCTCGGGCTGCAGGCTTGCCTGGTGCATGACCCCCCGCTTAGGTGGAATACTGCACTCTCACCGAATACGGTGTTGGCCATGTGCACGAGAACGCTGCACTCGTTGGATTCGCTGCAGGCCATGTGCACAACCCCCTTCCATAGGCGGAATGCTGCACTCATTGGATTCGTTGCCGGTCTTGTGCATGTCCTCCTTCCATAGGTGGACTCTGCACTCTCACCAGATACAGTGTTGGTCTGGTGCACGACCCCCTTCCATAGGGGACCGCTGCATTTTTACTGGATTCACTACCGGCCATGTGCGTGATTCCTTTCCATAGGCGAAATCGCTGCTCTCACTGGATTTGATACCGGCCATGTGCATGACCCCCTTCCATGGGCGGAATGCTGCACTCACTGGATTCGCTGCCGGTCTTGTGCATGACCCCCTTCCATAGGCGGAATGCTGCACTCACTGGATTCGCTGCCGGTCTTGTGCATGACCCCCTTCTATAGGCGGAATGCTGCGCTCACTGGATTCGCTGCCGGTCTTGTGCATGACCCCCTTCCATAGGCGGAATGCTGCACTCACTGGATTCGCTGCCGGTCTTGTGCATGACCCCCTTCCATAGGCGGAATGCTGCACTCACTGGATTCGCTGCCGGTCTTGTGCATGACCCCCTTCCAGGGGCGGAATGCTGCACTAGCTGGATTCGCTGCCGGTCTTGTGCATGACCCCCTTCCTCTAGGCGGAATACTGCACTTTATTGGTTATGGTGCTGGGCAGCCGGCCGTGTGCATTACCTCCTTCCATAGGCGGTATGCTGCATTCTCATTGGATTCGCTGCCGGCCTTGGGCATGCCTTCTTCCCTCAAGCGCCATGCATACTCCCTCACTGACTGGGGTCGTTCTCTCGCTGTTAAGTTGCTGGCCGCGTGCAGGACCCCCTTCCATGGTGGGATGCTTGCAACTCACTAAATCCACTGCCGGCCGTGTACATGTTCCCCCTTCCGTGGGCGGTGTACGGCACTCTTACTGGATTCGCTGCCGGCCATGGACATGTCTCCTTTCCTCAGGCAACATACACACGCTCTCACTGACTGTGTTTGTTCTCTCGCCAGTGTGCTGCTGGCCAGGTGCCTGACCCCCATCCATGGCGGGGTGCTCGCATTCTCCCTGGTTGCAATACTGGCCATGGGCATGGCTCCCCCTTCTGGGTAGCATACTGCACTCTCACCAGATACGTTGCTGGCCTCTAAGTTGGGTGAAATGCTTGCACTCCCATTGGATACGGTGCTGGCCTTGTGCGTGACCACCCCTCATTCCATGGGTGGACTTTTTGTGCGCTCACAGGACTCACACCTGTCCTTGTATGTGCTGTGCTGGACTTGTTCTTGTCCCCATTCATTGGCGAAGTAGTTGTACTCTCACAAAATTCGGTGTTTGGTGGATTATTGCACACTCACTTAATGCTAGGCTTACCCTGTGCATGTCCCCTTTTCTCTAGGTGGACGTCCTGCTGGATGCGGTGGGGCCATGTGCATGGCCCTCTTCTGGGCGGAATATGGTATGTCTTCCTTCTCTGAAGTAGGTGCTGGTCTTGGGCATCACCCCCTTGTTGGGCGGGCTTTGCACGCTTGCTGCCCGCACTGTTTGCCAAGTACATTGCCCTCTCTTCTGGGCAGACTGCTTGCGCTCCGTCGCATGCCATACTAGTCTTGTGTGTGTCCCCCCTTCCGGTTGCACTTTGCACTTCTGTGGGGCTCTGTGGCTGGCCCTCCTTGCTGTATGACTATTTCGCAGTGGGCGGACGCTCTTGGGGCTGCTACTCTGTGCGTTGTTGGGCCGTGTATGCCTTCTCCTTCCGTAGGTGGGTTGGCTTTCTCACTGCTTATGGGGCTGCTTGTACATATGCCTCCATTCTTCCTGCGACTTGTCGTTTTTCTCTTGGGATACGGTGATTGCCGCCGGCCTGGCACTCTTCTCTGAGGAGATCTTTCTGTTCACCTGGCCTGGACGGGCTCTATTGTTCTCTACTGCAGCGAGCTGGGTGGTATCCGTTCTCTGTTCGGAGGGTATATTTGGTGTTTCCGTTGTGACAGTATCCACCATATTCGTTGGCCCTTCCGTCTGGGGAGTGTTTGTGGTTCCTGGATGCGTACCCATTAGTTACCCTGTGGCATTGCTTCCCAGCGCAAGCGGTCACATGGTCGAGAGTGCTGTCTCCAGCGTCCCTCGCAGTCTACGTTGGCTCTGGCCGGATTACGGTTCCCTCGCCTGTTGCCATTCCTCCTCTTGGATGCGTTTTGGTTTGAGTCCTTCCTGTTGGCACCCTCCGTGCTTCAGTTTGTTTTGCTACCAGGTTCTAGCCGCTCTTTTTGAGCAGGTCACCCAACTTCTCTTGGTTGCTCGATTACCGAGGTCAGGGACCTCCACTTTCGATTCGTTAGGGTATTCGCCTTCTGCGAATTGGTGAGCCGGACATCTCGGAGTAGCGGAGTTCTGCTTTTTGAGCGGTCCTGTGGCTTCCCTGTTGCCCACTTCTCCTTGCGGTTGGAGGGTGTCATCCGTCTTCTCGGCTATATTTTCTCTCGACGGCTCTGTTTTGGCTTCTCCTGGGTCAGTTTCACTCCGATGTGGCTTCTGCCCGGCCAGGCTTCAGGGGCTGTTCCTTCACTGCCCTCCTCCCCTGGGGAGACCAAGGTTGTTCATATGGATGGTCCCGGTGTTCCTTATGACCTCGTACTGTCTCCATTGTTCACACTGGCTGTACTAGCTGTGTGCCTATTACTGGGTTTGCCGCATTCTGTCCTCCCGCTGGGTGCAGATTGCTTTTACCATTCTGGGCGCTGGTCCGGCTTGGACAAGCTAAGCTGGTAGCTCAGTGGTAATGTCATTGCCCTGTGTCCAGGCTTTCTGACTTTACCTTCTCAGTAACCTGGCGTGCCTACTTCTTCTGTCAAGATTACCCTTCAAGCCCCCTCTTCGGGTCGGTAGAACACCTTCCTGTGGTGGCTACAACGACAAGGACTTTAGCCTGACTTGTCCTGGAGTCTGTTGGAAACTGGCCGGGTCCCTTTCGGTTCCTTCCGTTTGTCCATCTGCTCCCCCACTCCGCGTGGATTCGGGACGGCGTTGCTCGGGGGCCGACGGGACCAGTTTTCCCAACCTTTTTGCCGTGTCACTGATTTGCGCTTACTCGCATTGGATTTCCTCCCGTCTGCCCAGACGAGTCCAGCGAGCACACTAGTGTTCGCTCCCGGCCGTGCTTCGTCCAGGTTCTGTTGTCTGACTTAGGGTCTTCCCTGGGGTTCTTTAGGAAGCTGGGCATTCACCCAATTCTGCCTTTCTCTTCCCGTGATTCGGTCTTCTCCAGTCTGACCTGGACCTGCGACTGGGACTCTGTTACTTGAAGTGTCTGCAGTTTTTTGCTTGGATATCTCCGACTCTTGTCGACGCTCTGTCTCTTGTTTCCAGGAGGTCCGCGCCAAGGTTCACGGCTCCTGGGTGCTTTCCTCCGCTTAACCACGTGGCTATTGCTGTGGTTACTGCTCAAGGGCAGGGCTCTGTTTTTATGGTGTCACCGTTCATTTCTCCAGAGCGGTTGGTGCCTCCGGGGCGGGAGGCATGGGCTTCAGCCATGTCATTGTGCAGGGTGGCCACGTCTTCCTTGCACTCTTTACCAGGTTTACCTGGGTGCGTACTCTGGCTTCGGCGGCGGTTGCTGCCTTGGGCCGCCTGGTTTTTGCAGGTGGCATTTCCTTGCTGCCTTCGGGTGCTTCGCCTTGGTGCTGTGGTCCCTCCCCTCTTGGACTGCTTTTGAACGTCCCAAGGTCTTCTGTGTCCCCCAAGGAAATTGGGCGAGAAAACGAGATTTTTGTATAACTTACCAGTAAAATCTCTTTCTCGCTCTTTCCTTGGGGGACACAGCACCCACCCATTCATTGGTTTTTCTCTGCACGGTTTCCGAGTTTTGTTTACCCGTTGGGTAGTTGGCTTGTTGTTTCCACTGGTTGGACTTTGCCTTTTCTTACTACTTGGACACGCGACTGGCAGTCTCTCTCTCCAGGCTGAGGGTATAGCTGTGGAGGAGGGGCTTAACAGTTTTCACTTAGTGTCACGCCTCCTAGGGAGATGAGCTATACCCAAGGTCTTCTGTGTCCCCCAAGGAAAGAGCGAGAAAGAGATTTTACTGGTAAGTTATACAAAAATCTCGTTTTTCTGTAACTCCGCCGAAAAATCAGGGAATAGCGAAATCCTGGAGTTGTCATACGATAGGTTCTGCGCGGTCCTAGCCAAGGTAAGCAGCAGATCTCTGTCCTTCCAGTTCAAGAGCCTGGCCAGCAAGGGTCTGGAGGGAGCCCCCGGCGGGGGAGGTCTCGCCGGGACCCTATGAGCCCTCTCCACAGCGTATGTTGCTGAGAATGCGGCCCCCGGAAATGTGGTCTTGAACCAATTTTCTATAAAAGATGCAGGATCCATTCCTTCAGCCCGTTCCGGAAGGCCTAAGATTCGGATGTTATTTCGTCTGGATCTATTCTCCAGATCATCGCATTTTTGCTGCCATAGCTGTACTTTCTGCTCCAAATCAGACAGCTTGACCTGCATTGGCCGGGTGATGTCTTCCAGCTCTGACACCCTGTGCTCAGTCTGTCTCGCTCTTTCCCGCAGCTGCTGCACATCATGCCTCAGGAGCCCTACATCCACCTTTACCTCCTCAATTTTGCTGGTAAGGGAGGTCTGGCACATAGAGATCGCTGTCATCAGCTGCTCATGGGCTTCTTTAGGTGAAAGCTCAGCTTCTTCCTCACTTTGAGGATCCTGCTGCAGGGCCGGATTGCCGCGTGTCACATGCGCGCGCTGGGTAGATGGAGACGCAGCGCCATGTTGATTCTCGGCTCTGGCAAATTCACGGAGCCGGTCCGCCGCTGCCTGTGCCTTGCTTGGGCTCATTTTGCTTCTCCTAGTGGTCCCCCTCCGTTTCTACACTTGCCACTCTATGATTGCGGCTATTTAGAAATCAGGATGGATAAGGATTGTGATCGGGTCTCGGAGCGGCGGGCCTTATAGCTTTAATCAATGAACCCCTCAGATATGTGTTCATCGCCTCCCAAACGGCATGCGGAGACGCCGTACCCGTATTAGGGCTCTTTCACATCTGCGTTATTGTCTTCCGGCATAGAGTTCCGTCGTCGGGGCTCTATGCCGGAAGAATACTGATCAGGATTATCCTAATGCATTCTGAATGTTGTGAAATCCGTCCTTCAGGATGCATCAGGATGTCTTCCGTTCCGGAACGGAACGTTTTTTGGCCGCAGCAAATAGCGCAGCATGCTGCGCTTTTTGCTCCGGCCAAAAGTCCGAAACACTTGCCGCAAGGCCAGATCCGGAATTAATGCCCATTGAAAGGCATTGATCCGGATCCGGCCTTAAGCTAAACGTCGTTTCGGCGCATTGCCGGATGCGACGTTTAGCTTTTTCTCAATGGTTACCATGGCTGCCGGGACGCTAAAGTCCTGGCAGCCATGGTAAAGTGTAGTGGGGAGCAGCATACTTACCGTCCGTGCGGCTCCCGGGGCGCTCCAGAGTGACGTCAGGGCGCCCCAAGCGCATGGATCACGTGATCGCATGGCACGTCATCCATGCGCATGGGGCGCTCTGACGTCACTCTGGAGCGCCCCGGGAGCCGCGCGGACTCTAAGTATACCGCTCCCCCGCTCCCCGCTCCTACTATGGCAACCAGGACTTTAATAGCGTCCTGGCTGCCATAGTAACACTGAAAGCATTTTGAAGACGGATCCGTCTTCAAATGCTTTCAGTACACTTGCGTTTTTCCGGATCCGGCGTGTAATTCCGGCAAGTGGAGTACACGCCGGATCCGGACAACGCAAGTGTGAAAGAGGCCTTAAACCTAAAATATTTCTTAATGGATTCCGTTATACCCGACAGGTCACCCAAAATTTTCAGCCACATTGCAATGCACTTCCACAATTTCGGCCGCGGTCTGGCACTGGTATGGCTGCCACTGCTAATAGTTGTAATATTCCACCACTGTTAATACCGTGGGCGCAATCTCCACGCGCCAAGAGGTTGCAGTGAACACCAGGTTTGTAATATCTGTGCTGTGATCTGATCATTTAAAGGGATTGTCGCAGATTAACAAAACATGGCTTCTGTCTTCCATTAACAGCGCCGCACATGTCTATTGGTTGTGCCTGGAATTGCAGCTCAGTTCATTTATAGGGGTTTTCTAAGATTTTAATACTGATGACCTATCCTCTGGATCTGTGGGGGTCTGGCACCCGGGACCCCCGCCGATCAGCTGTTTGAGAAGTCAGTGGCACTCCTGGATGTGCCGCAGGTTCTCACAGCTTTTCCTAGGCCAGTGACGTCACATTAATCGGTCACGTGGTGTAGTTGCAGCTCGTTCCCATTGAAGTTAATGGGGCTGAGTTGTAATACCAAGCATGGCCACTATACAATGTACGGCGCTGTGCTTGGTGAGCGCGGATAATCTGCAGCGCTCACAGGAGCGCCGCTGCCATCTCAAACAGCTGATCGGCGGGGGTCCCGGGTGTTGGACCCTCACCAGTCAGATACTGATGACCTATCCAGAGCATAGATCAATAGTTGTAAGGACTTGGAAAACCCTTTTTAAAGTGATTGAAGCTGAGCTGCAAAACCACACAACACCAGGTGTGGCGCTGTTTTTGGAAAAAGAGCCAATTTCTTATCCTGGGAAACCTCTTTAAAATGACAGGGCCAAAGCCTGAGGCTGCACTACTGAGAGATGAAAACGTGCCAATGACAACTCGTAACCTTCTGTCCAGTGCAGGGCAGTCTGCCTCTATTACAACACTGCATCTGACAAGGGAGTTTCTCAGTAGTTCAGCCTCAGGCTTTGGGCCTGTATCTTTAAAGGGGTTCTGCAGTTTGTTTAAACTGATGATCTATCCTCTGGATAGATCATCAGCATCTGATCGGCGGGGGTCCGACACCCGGGACCCCCGCCGATCAGCTGTTTGAGAAGGCAGTGGCGCTGGCAGTAGCGCCGCGGCCTTCTCGCTATTCACCGCAGGCCCAGTGACGTCACGACTAGTATCGCTGGCCTGGGCGCGGCTATGTTCCATTCAAGTGAACGGAGCTTAGCCGCGCTCAGGCCAGTTGATACTAGTCGTGACATCACTGGGCCAGCGGTAAATAGCGACATGGCCGCGGCGCTGCAGGAGCACCGCTGCCTTCTCAAACAGCTGATCCCGGACCCCCGCCGATCAGATGCTGGTGATCTATCCAGAGGATAAATCATCAGTTTAAACCAGGCATCCTCAAACTGCGGCCCTCCAGCTGTTGCAAAACTACAACTTCCAGCATGCCCGAACAGCCTACAGGTATCAGCCTACAGCAGGGCATTGTGGGAGTTGTAGTTTTACAACATCTGGAGGGCCGCAGTTTGAGGATGCCTGATTTAAACAAACTGCAGAACCCCTTTAAGTGATCATAAGTGAAATAGGTTTTGCATTTACATATGCTTTTATATATAAATACATTTTCTTGTAACCATAAAGTGTTCCTCGAAAGTGGACATTTCCTTTAAATTTCATTGCAAGGGCCGGGAATGAGATGTAGACCAAACACAAGGTAAAAGGCAGCAGTCTGGTATTGGGTTGCTAAGGGTTAACACATTTCCGTCTTTAACCCCGTCATGACCAGGTCTATCAGCGTCTGTCCGGATCGCCTTCTCCTCTCCGAGAAGCTCTGAGTCATTCTCAGTCCTCGGCTGTAAGAAGCCGGCGGCGTCCTCCGCGTATTATAACCCAGTGTGGGGTAAAGCCTGGCCTTTATGGTCCGTGTCTGGTTACCTGCGGGGGGGCGAGTTCCTTTCTCACAGCCCTCTGTTCGCTCCTACATCATTTATAGAGCAGCCGAAATCCGAGACGAGACACAACAGACACCGCGGGGAACCGGATTAATATCCTCGCGACGCGCGTCAGGGGCCAGCGGAGCAGAAACTTGTGCGAAACTGAGCAAACAGAGATTGCTGTAAATTGTCTTCAGGTTTAATACGTGAGGGCAGGGCTCCGTGGCCTCTGATTATTGGGGGGGGGCACCCGGACGGGATCCTGTAACATGAGCATTATGAAAAAATGTATCACAAGTAGATGGAAAAGGAAGGGAACGCAAATCGTAATGAGGATTTTTGGAGAACTATAGAAGTGTTCATCCTGAACTGCCTGGTTCATGAATATATTTTGAATATCTTTACAGAATTTTATTGAGATGGGGCGGGTATATTATATATCATTCAGGGTAATCTGCAGGAGGAGCTGAGCAGATTGATATATAGATTAGTGGGAAAAGAATCATAAAAAATAAAAATAAACTTTCACTCATTTAATGTAAAAAAAATAAAAATCAGACATCATATAAAACATGCCAATCTCTTTCTAACAAAGCTAGAACCAGCCCTGGACCTCACATGGATCCAGAAATTGCTTCAATAGCTCTGATAGATTTATTTCAAGCTGGAAGCTCAGGGGTGTGAATTTTTTCAGGGGTCGTGTCCTTTCCGCTGCAGCTGATGGCCGTTGAAGGATGGAACGGAGCATGTGCGTCCACCTCAGTGAGCTGGACAGAGAAATTAGAAAAAGAGCAAACAGCAGGTGGCGCTATACGGATAGATTTCAGTAAATAACTCAGTGGCTATTCAAAATTTTTAATGACAAAAATATTCAGATCCAGGTGCTGATTAGAAAAATGTTGAATATTTTTCATGGGACAACCCCGTTTAAATTCCTGCTCGTTCTGCCCTAGAAAGGGTTCAAAGACGGGCAACCAGATTAATAAATGGAATGGAAGAGGCTTAAAGGGAACCTGTCTTGTTGAACATGGTGTTTGAGCTGCAGGCAGCAGGTTATAGAGCAGGAGGAGCTGAGCAGAGTCATAAAGGGGAGGCTGTCAATCAGCCTTATAGGACCGCCTCCTCATAGAGGGGAGGCTGTCAATCACTGATCGGACCGCCTCCTCATAGAGGGGAGGCTGTCAATCACTGATAGGACCTCCTCCTCATAGAGGGGAGGCTGTCAATCACTGATAGGACCGCCTCCTCATAGAGGGGAGGCTGTCAATCACTGATAGGACCTCCTCCTCATAGAGGGGAGGCTGTCGATCACTGATAGGACCTCCTTTTCATAGAGGGGAGGCTGTCGATCACTGATAGGACCTCCTTTTCATAGAGGGGAGGCTGTCGATCACTGATAGGACCTCCTCCTCATAGAGGGGAGGCTGTCAATCACTGATAGGACCTCCTCCTCATAGAGGGGAGGCTGTCGATCACTGATAGGACCTCCTCCTCATAGAGGGGAGGCTGTCAATCACTGATAGGACCGCCTCCTCAAAGAGGGAAGGCTGTCAATCACTGATAGGACCGCCTCCTCAAAGAGGGGAGGCTGTCAATCACTGATAGGACCGCCTCCTCAAAGAGGGGAGGCTGTCAATCACTGATAGGACCGCCTCCTCATAGAGGGGAGGCTGTCAATCACTGATAGGACCTCCTCCTCATAGAGGGGAGGCTGTCGATCACTGATAGGACCTCCTCCTCATAGAGGGGAGGCTGTCGATCACTGATAGGACCTCCTCCTCATAGAGGGGAGGCTGTCGATCACTGATAGGACCTCCTTTTCATAGAGGGGAGGCTGTCGATCACTGATAGGACCTCCTCCTCATAGAGGGGAGGCTGTCGATCACTGATAGGACCTCCTCCTCATAGAGGGGAGGCTGTCGATCACTGATAGGACCTCCTCCTCATAGAGGGGAGGCTGTCGATCACTGATAGGACCTCCTCCTCATAGAGGGGAGGCTGTCAATCACTGATAGGACCACCTCCTCATAGAGGGGAGGCTGTCAATCACTGATAGGACCGCCTCCTCAAAGAGGGAAGGCTCTCAATCACTGATAGGACCGCCTCCTCAAAGAGGGGAGGCTGTCAATCACTGATAGGACCGCCTCCTCAAAGAGGGGAGGCTGTCAATCACTGATAGGACCGCCTCCTGGACTTCACAGCCCAGAATGAGCAGGAATTTAAATGTATAAATTATAGGTCTTACTGAATATTTTCCCATAAAACTATATATCAGTCTGCTCAGCTCCTCCTGCTCTATAACATGCTGCCTGCAGCTCAGACACCACATTCAACATGACAGGTTCCCTTTAAGTAATGGACAACTTTTAAGGAGTATCCCAGTAACAAGAAGTTAGATTGGTGGAGCCGACCACTGCACCCCCATCCCCCACTGATCACGAGAATGATCCTCCTGTGCCCAAATTATTGGGGCAATTCTTCTGTTCCCCAACATTGATTGTCAGGGGATACACATTAGACGGTAGCCCGGTCGTGCCAAAATCGGTAGCTTCAACTGACATTAATCTGTATAGGCAGCTTAAAGGGGTTATCCTATAAACATATATTTATCTCCTATCCAAAGCATAGGTGATGCATATTAGATTTCAGGACCCTCAGTGGGTCCAGTATTCCATTAATTTCTGTGTGGGTGATGGAAAGTTGTCTACATCAGCCCCATAAAAGTGAATGAAGCGGGGGTCCACCTGAAAAAAATCATGGGATAACCCCTTTAAAGAAGAACTCCTGCAAAAAAAATGTTATTCTCTGACCTGCTAGAAAGGTACATGATAATCTTCTCACCAGTGTCTGTATTTGGGATGTGAATTATCCCCCTCCCTTCTGATCCTCAGCTGTGTCATGTGACCAGCACTCTGACTCTCCAAATAACACAGCATCTTATGTGTGCACAGGAAGCCGGTTTATCTGTGTATTCCTATGGGAGCCTCAATGTCAGTCTCATAGGAATCAATAGAGAAGTAACTGACGTCCTGTCCTGTGTCAGTTGGAGATCAGTGCTGGTCACATGACACAGCTGAGGATCAGAAGGGAGGGGATAACTCACAAATACAGTCAGTGGTAAGAAGATTACATTCACTACGGATTACAACATGCACCTTTCTAGCAGGTCAGAGGATAAAATTTTTTGCTGGAGTTCTTTAAAGATAAACCATCAGTATTGTAACTTTAAATAACCCCTTTAACGGATTCTGGATCCACAAATCTGACGCTATAAAGCTGCAGAATTGTTGCCTTTTTATTTTAGGCTCCGCGTTAAGCAGGAAATGGTGAATGTTGGTTTTCTCTGTTACAGGGAATGTTTAGGAGAGGCCCACGAACCGTGTGATTGCCAGACGTGGAAGAACTGGCTCCACAAGGTGTCTGAAATGAAGCCCGAGGAGTGTGAGTATGATATTGTGGCGGCGTTGTCCGCTTCAGCGCACGCGGCTAGCTGCCGAGGGATGCAGCCGTTCAGCACATTCATTAATGAGCCGAGGTGGATTTAGGTCAGAAGAAAATGATGCAGCTAGAATAAGGTCCAGTCATGCAGGGCGGCTGCTAAACGAACGGGTCACGCGGCTAATAATGGTTACTTAGGCTTCAGTAACGTAGCGTCTGGCTGCACGCTGGCGGAGGCTTCGTGGGCGACATCCTCCAGGTACCGCCAGAATGCAAATCACTGCTCTTGATTTACACCGGGGCAGATGTACCTGCACTGGGCCCTGTCCAGAGAAATCAGCCCTATGTGTACTGACTTTTGATGAGCTTGTGCTTACACTCGGCAACTGAAAAGCAAAGCTGCAGTGTAAAGCATGGGGTGGGGCGTCAAGTATTAGTCTGAGACACTATTGAGACTGGGTGCAGCAGTCACTGTGACCTGACAAAGCACAGCTGACATTAATGACCACATATAACCTACAAGTATCATTCATGGATTAGTGGCTGGAATCAATTTTGATATTGATGGCTTATCCTCAGGACAGGTCATCAATATCTGATAGGTGGGGGTCTGACACCCGACACCCCTGCCGGTCAGCTGTTTGAATAGGCTGGTGAGCGCTGTGGCCTTTTCCTAGGCCAGTGGTGACATGCCCCCGTAAGTGTGTCTCCAGCCCTACATCTTCTAGTATGTTATATTCAGTTCTATGTGCATGCTGAGAGTTGTAGTTTCACAACAGCTGGAGTGCCGAGGTTGCAGGCCACTATAGAATGCGATGGCACATGGAAAGGAAAGGCCATCTCTCGCTGACTGGTGGGGGTCCAGCTGCTGGAACAAACAAGCCTTAGGTTGAAGGAGCTGCAAGGATCGTTAAAGGAGTATTCCCATTTTATAAAGAGTAAGATATGCCATTACTTAGTGGGGATGCAACCTCTGGGACCCCCACCAGTCCCGAAAATAGAGGTACCGCAGTCTTTCCTTGCACAGCGGCGCTCTCCCTGCTGTGCAAGGAAACTGCAGTCAAGTTCCGTACAAGTGAATGGGTCCGGCTGCAGTTCCTTGCACAGCCAGGTGGCTGGGGTGTCGCTGTCCAGGAGAAATCAGTGATGAGACCTTAGCGTTGTGTCTCCTTTATTCTCCAGATCAGTGGTGGTCCCAGAGGTTGGTGTCCAGGCAGGTTGATGAAAATACCCCTTAAACACCACAATAAGATGAGAGGTTAGATTGTATTTTCTGCTTTTCTTCATTGTTATCTAGTGGTCGGAGTGAGCGAAGCTTTCGAGGACGCTGCTAATTGTCTCTGGTTATTAACAAACTCAAAACCTTGCGCCAACTGCAAGTCTCCCATCCAGAAGAATGAGGGCTGTAACCATATGCAGTGTGCCAAGGTAAGAAACATGGCCTCTTGGTGACTGTCAGGGTATGTTCACATGGCAGCTTCACATTTCTGCGGCAGGTTGTATGGCAGATACACATTAGATTTTTCTGCTGTATCCTTCTGCCGTGTTAAGTGTGCCTGCCGGAGGTGCCCCCGGTAGGTGTGCCTGCCGGAGGTGCCCCCGGTAAGTGTGCCTGCCGGAGGTGCCCCCGGTAAGTGTGCCTGCCGGAGGTGCCCCCGGTAAGTGTGCCTGCCGGAGGTGCCCCCGGTAAGTGTGCCTGCCGGAGGTGCCCCCGGTAAGTGTGCCTGCCGGAGGTGCCCCCGGTAAGTGTGCCTGCCGGAGGTGCCCCCGGTAAGTGTGCCTGCCGGAGGTGCCCCCGGTAAGTGTGCCTGCCGGAGGTGCCCCCGGTAAGTGTGCCTGCCGGAGGTGCCCCCGGTAAGTGTGCCTGCCGGAGGTGCCCCCGCCAAGTGAGCCTGCCGGAGGTGCCCCCGCCAAGTGTGCCTGCCGGAGGTGCCCCCGCCAAGTGTGCCTGCCGGAGGTGCCCCCGCCAAGTGTGCCTGCCGGAGGTGCCCCCGCCAAGTGTGCCTGCCGGAGGTGCCCCCGCCAAGTGTGCCTGCCGGAGGTGCCCCCGCCAAGTGTGCCTGCCGGAGGTGCCCCCGCCAAGTGTGCCTGCCGGAGGTGCCCCCGCCAAGTGTGCCTGCCGGAGGTGCCCCCGCCAAGTGTGCCTGCCGCAACCGACTACTTAACATGTGCAACAACCTGTAGTGGGTATTTTCCCGCTTCCTTATGTGGCCAAATGAAGGGCATAAAAATAAAATGGATTTAAAAAAGAAAACATCCAAGAAAACGTAAACTGTGATCATTTTTATTTTTAACAGTGCAAGTACGACTTCTGCTGGATTTGCCTGGAGGAGTGGAAAAAACACAGCTCCTCCACCGGGGGCTATTACCGCTGCACGCGCTACGAGGTCATAAATCAGGTGGAGGAGCAGTCTAAGGAAATGACCGTGGAGGTGAGTCGTCTTCTGCAGATTTCTTGCTGTATGAAGAAACCGAACAATGTACCTGGGAGAAATGTTAGCCAAGTATATTCCTCCACAGCTTACATCACCACCGGGGGCGCCGTTCCAAATCCTAGATTACCCAGTTAGTACCGGCCACCACACTGGTACGCTAGTGCAACACAATTATATATTGATTGGTCCACAGTTGGTTGCAAGTCATTAAAGGGAGACAGATTAAGGCAAAAAGGGGCCATTGTCTCAGACCATCCACAATCCTTTTCGTAGTATGTACTTTATTACCAGTATGTACCAGCTTAAAGGGATTTTTCGGGATTTAAATATTGATGACCTACCTCAGGATAGGGCATCAGTATCTGAACGGCGGGGTCCTTGCCAACCAGCTGTTTGAATAGGCTGCAGCGTTCAGGTGAGGGCCATGGCCTTTGTGCAGCTCAGTCCTGTTCAATTTAATCGGATTGATCTGAAATAACAATATATACTATGAAGAGGCCGCAGAGCTTGGACCGCTGTGATCTGATAGTGGTGACCTATCCTAGGATATTTAATTCTGTTAAGCATAGGTCACCAGCTTAGGTGTGTAAATCAGATGGACCCAGATGCCCCTTTTTCTCAGAGACCTACTGTATAGCGCATGTTATTTCAGATCTCCATTGACTGTTATGGGATTTTTCGAAAATAGCTGGGCACTAGGGCTGCAACGATTACTCAATGTAATCGACACAAAATAATCCTCGATGCAGTTTTCCTGCATCGAGGATTCGTTTTGATCATGTGACCACGGAGCGTGGATGAAGTGAAGCCTATCACTCACCGCTCCGTGGTCTCCCCTCGGCACCGGCTGCAGTGTCCTGGACCTGGCGTGCACAGCATGACGATGTGTGATATCAGGTCCCAGTGCATGTTGGGAGGAAGAAGATGTTGCGGTCCTTCTCCGCAGGGGAGGGGGGGCTGATGGCACTGGGGGACATGGCATGGAGGGGCTGATGGCACTGGGGGACATGATGGCATGCAGGAGCTAAAGGCACTGGGGGACATGATGGCATGCGGGGGCTGATGGCACTGGGGGAGTGGGGGGGACATGATGGCATGGAGGGGCTGATGGCACTGGGGGAGTGGAGGACATGATGGCATGGAGGGGCTGATGGCACTGGGGGAGTGGGGGGGACATGATGGCATGGAGGGGCTGATGGCACTGGGGGAGTGGGGGGACATGATGGCATGGAGGGCCTGATGGCACTGGGGGAGTGGGGGGGACATGATGGCATGGAGGGCCTGATGGCACTGGGGGAGTGGGGGGGACATGATGGCATGGAGGGCCTGATGGCACTGGGGGAGTGGGGGGGACATGATGGCATGGAGGGCCTGATGGCACTGGGGGAGTGGGGGGGACATGATGGCATGGAGGGCCTGATGGCACTGGGGGAGTGGGGGGGACATGATGGCATGGAGGGCCTGATGGCACTGGGGGAGTGGGGGGGACATGATGGCATGGAGGGCCTGATGGCACTGGGGGAGTGGGGGGACATGATGGCATGGAGGGGCTGATGGCACTGGGGGAGTGGGGGGGACATGATGGCATGGAGAGGCTGATGGCACTGGGGGAGTGCGGGGGACATGATGGCATGGAGGGGCTGATGGCAGTGGGGGAGTGGGGGGGACATGATGGCATGGAGAGGCTGATGGCACTGGGGGAGTGCGGGGGACATGATGGCATGGAGGGGCTGATGGCAGTGGGGGAGTGGGGGGGACATGATGGCATGGAGGGGCTGATGGGAGTGGGGGGGACATGATGGCATGGAGGGCCTGATGGCACTGGGGGAGTGGGGGGGACATGATGGCACTGGGGGAGTGGGGGGGACATGATGGCATGGAGGGGCTGATGGCACTGGGGGAGTGGGGGGGACATGATGGCATGGAGGGGCTGATGGCACTGGGGGAGTGGGGGGGACATGATGGCATGGAGGGGCTGATGGCACTGGGGGAGTGGGGGGGACATGATGGCATGGAGGGGCTGATGGCAGTGGGGGACATGATGGCATGGAGGACTGAAGACATGGGGGGCTGATGGCATTTGGGGGAGCTGATGGCGGCACTGGCCTGATGAGTTTATATAAAGGAAAATGTTATTTTAATTAGTTTTTTCTTATTAGAGTACTTGATTAATCGTTGGATTGATAGAATACTTGATTACTAAAATAATAGATAGCTGCAGCCCTACTGGGCACAGTCACTCACTTGGCTATTATTGGGACTCTCATGGCAGTGAATGAATGTAGGGCACACCACACAAGGCGGGACCTCATTCTTGAGATAGCAGAGGAGCCTATGGGACACTTTTGGCACCCATCATATCGTACGTCACATGTCGGGTTTTTAAAGATGGCGCCCACTCCTGAGCGGAGTGTGCACCGGAGCAACCAAGTGCCTGCTGTTTCATACAGCAGGCACCCGCAGCTAATGTCCGCGACCGGCGAAAATGCCGTTCACGGACATTTAACCTCTCAGATGCTGTGGTCAAACTTCACCACAGCATCTGAGAACACTAAATACCGGAAGCACGCGCTGCTTCCGGTAATGCTCCGGATGCCCCGTGTGGGGATCGGAGATGCCGAAGCTTGTGTGCGTCAGCCCCTGCTGTCATAGTAAATGACATGGGGCTGCTGCACAGTGTTTCCTATGGAGCCCTTGTCTGTAGGAAACTGATGCACTAGCATCTAAAGATTACTTGTTATAGTTCCCTATGAGAACTATAAAAAAAAATATATAAAGTGTAAAAAAAAAAAATATTCAAATCACCCCCTTTTCCCCAAAATGAATAAAATTGTAAAAAAAACAAATGCACATCATGGGTATCGCCGCATGTGAAAACGCCCGTACTATCAAAATATAAAAGTATTAATCCCATACGGAAAAAGGTAAAATGAAAAAAAAAAAAGGGTCAAAATGGCCGATTCGCCATTTTTTGGTCGCTTCTCCCACAAACAAATTAATAAAAGGTGATCAAAAAGTCGTACACACACAAAAATGCTCTCAATAAAAAGTACAGATTGACCCGAAAAAAATTAACCCTCACACAGCTGTGTACACATAACTGCAAAAAAAGTTATTTATGTTCAGAAAATGACAGAAAAATTATTTTAATTTTTTTTCTAAATTTCACCACCTTTTTTTCCCACTGCATTCTGTGCAATATTAAATGCTGGCTTTGGAAAGTACAACTTGTTCCGCAAAAAACAAGCCCTCATACGACTATGCGAATGCGGGGAGCGCGAAACGCAAAGGCAAAAAAAAACCTCTGGGGTAGAAGGGGTCAATGAATTGATGCAAACTGTGCATTTAATTTTTTTATTTTTTATTTTAGGCTGAAAAGAAACATAAAAGATTCCAGGAGTTGGACAGATTTATGCACTATTATACAAGATTTAGGAACCATGAACACAGCTACCGGGTAACGTTCCCATTCCGCCATATGGCCCTTTTTTAGGGTAACCAATCCCGCTTCTCTCTCACACTGGACCGAGAGACCATTTATCAGATTTCATCCCATTATGTATTAGTACCAGTACTAAATTTACATCTCAGGCGCCTTTGACTCCACCCATCTTGTAGGCCCCACCTACAGTGATGTATGGCTTTAAACATCTAGTGCCCCCTGCAGTCTTCCCCTCGTTCTCCCCTGGGTGTCCTTTTCTTAATCCCACCAATAGGCACAAGCCTTCTAGCTTAAAGGGGTTGTCTCATCTCATACCTCGGTGGCATACTGCTGGCATAGGCTATAAATGTCAGACAGGTGAGGGTCCCACCTCTGGGACCTTTTCCTACCTCCAAAATGAGGGCCCCAAAGTATACAGAGAGCAGCCACGCAAGTGCGACCACCCTCCGTTCGCCATGGGAGTTCCAAAAACAGCCGAGCCAGCACTGAGCTATGTTCGGAGGTCCCATAGTGTTGAACGCGCGGCTACCTCTCCGTTTACCGCTATGGTGAAATAGCCGAGCCAGAGGTGGGACCCCGCACCTGTCTGACGTTGATATGCCACAAATGCTTAGATGAGAAAGCCCTTTAACAACGTTTTGCATCCTCTTTCTCCAGCTAGAACAGCGTCTTCTAAAAACGGCCAAAGAAAAGATGGAGCAGCTGAGCAGAGCTCTTAGTGAAGGTAAGAGCCGCCATTTTTAAAGGGGTTATCTAAAGGTATTTTTAGTTTATTCACTGCCTCTAGAATTAAGCAGATTTGCAAATAATCTTGCTTGGGCTACATGCACACGAACATTGTTTGTTTCCGTGTCCATTCCGTTTATTTTGCCGATAGGATGCGGACCCATTCATTTCAATGGGTCCGCAAAAAATGCAGACAGCACACCGCGTGCTGTCCGCATCAGTATGTCCTTTCCATAGCCCCGCAAAAAAAATAGAACATGTCCTATTCTTGTCTGTTATAGGCATTGCTACAATAGCCTTAGTCCGCAATTTTCCTTACGGTCTGTTTTTTTGCGGATCCGTGTTTCCGTAAAAAACTTTTTTTTTTTTTTTCAAAAGTGCATCCACATCCGTTCCGTGTTTCTGTGTTTCCGCAGAAATAAAAAAGGAATAAATGCTGCTAGGGTAATGCGGATGATATGCGGATGACATGCGGATGACATTTGGTGTCTTTCCGCATGTCATCTGCTTTTTTGCGGACCCATTGAGTACAATAGGGCCTCGGACCGCAATTTGCGGCCAAAAGTAGGACATGCTTCATTTTTTTTGCGGAACCGCATCACGGAAGTGCTGATGCGGACAGCAATTACTCCCCCATTAAAATGAATGGATCCGCACCGGTTCCGTAAAATTGCGGAACAGATGCGGAAGGAAAATTGCGGATGTGTGAATGGAGCCTTAAAGAGCATCTGTCAGCAGATTTGTACCTATGACACTGGCTGACCTGTTACATGTGCGCTCGGCAGCTGAAGGCATCTGTGTTGGTCCCATGTTCCTATGTGCCCGCATTGCTGAGAAAAATGATCTTATAATATATGCAAATGAGCCTCTAGGAGCAACGGGGGCATTACCGTTACACCTAGAGGCTCTGCTCTCTCTGCAACTGCTGCGCCCTCTGCACGTTGAATGTCATCATGTCTGGCCCTGTCAATCAAAGTGCAGAGGGTGCGGCAATTGCAGAGACAGCGGAGTCTCTAGGTGTAATGGTAACGGCCCCGTTGCTCCTAGAAGCTCATTTGCATATATTATACCATTATTTTTCTCAGCAATGCAGGCACATAGGAACATGGGACCAACACAGATGCCAAGCGCACATGTAACAGGTCAGCCAGTGTCATAGGGACAAATTCTGCCCTTTAAAAGTCTTCTGCCGTTTTGTGTTCACAGCTCTTATGCAGACCTTCGTGTCTCCATAAGAGACTTTTCTTGGGGAAAAAGGGCCTTCTGCATACAGTAAATGGTCTTGTTAAGATGCAGGACAGTTTTTTCGGCGCCTTGTGGCACAATTCCTTTTTGGCAGCAAACCCTTATCTATAAGGGCTCATGCACACAACCATATGTATTTTGCGTCCCGCAAAAAACACGGATTACGTCCGTGTGCATTCCGTATTTTGCAGAATGGAACAGCTGTCCCCTAATAGAACAGTATTATTCCTGTCCGTTATGCGGACAATACTAGGACATGTTCTATTCTTTTGCAGAAATACGGAAACGGAATGCACACGGAGTAACTTCTGTTTTGGCTGACCCATTGATATAAATGGTTCCGCATACGGTCCGCAAAAAGAACGGACACGGAAAGAAAATATGTTTATTATGCATGAGCCCTAAGTGAATAGTCAAGTCAGGAAACTGTATACCTTCCAAGAGTTACAAGGCAGCCGCGCCCCAGCTCCGGGCAGTATGAGATACGGTATCGTCATCACTTTGTTTTATTATGTTGTGCTTTGTATCTTAGTCGCCAACGTAGATTAATATTACATTAGAATTTTATCAAATACACTGGACTATTGGGGATAGTACGGAGACAGAAGGTCTGCATCTTTATGCTTCAACCCCCCCAGTGCTAGTGCACGTGAACAATCATTTATAAAAAAGGGTTAGTGCTCAGACCGCTATGTGCCCGGCTGGGAGGCAGCTGGCTGTATCAGAAACCCTACCCTGATGCTCTATCTGCAGTAGGAGATTAAAGCTGGTTGCACACGAGTGAGTGTCACACCGGACTTGCAACGCAGCACCCGTCCTGACCTCACAACACTGACGGGGTCGCATATCATTATATTGATTTATGATGCTATGTAACCCTTACAAATCTGGAATGTATTGTATATTGTATTACAGTGACAGCATTATACAAGACAGGAGCTTGCGCTGTGAGTCCTGAGCGTGACACTCGCTCGTCTGAAAGCAGCCTAAATGTCACCCCTTTACATAATCCTTGCCCACTCTAACGTATGGTCCCTAATCAAAAATAGAAAGGATTACAAGGAGTTGAGCCTCCCAGAGGATTTATTCTACATGTAGTATCCCTTTAAATCAGGCATGCTCAACCTGTGGCCCTCCAGCTGTTGTAAAACTACAACTCCCACCATGCCCTGCTGTAGGCTGACAGCTGTAAGCTGTTCGGGCATGCTGGGAGTTGTAGTTTTGCAACAGCTGGAGGGCCGCGGGTTGAGTACGCCTGCTTTAAATCTATACTATTTACTGTATACCACATGGTCACTCTTTCGTCCTTGGTAGTCACTTGAGATGGAGCAACCATATAGCATTCAGCGTATTGCCACTGCAAAGAGTAACCCTGACTCTTGCAGGCTAAAGCAGTAATGTAATACTACATTTCACCAGCAGGGGCCGCTGCAAGGAAGATGACCAGCCAGTCATTTCCTTTGCAGCGGCCACTGCTGGTGAAATTTAGTATTACATGTCTGCTTTGAATCTGCAAGTGTCAGGATTGCTCTTTGCAGTGGCTGTCCATTTTAGCACAGCAGGGGACCCCCTGCATAACACCCATATGTCCTAATAGGGCTTAAGCACAGGGGTTGTCCTTGGGGAACAGACCCTTTAGGGAGCATCCAACCCAAAACCTATTGTATGCAGTCTGCTCTAAATGTCTCTTGAATTGGTCCTGAAAATGGGAAAACACAGTCTAGAATCAATTGCCGAGAACTTGGGGATGTCCAGGATTGGAAACGCATGACTGCTTTCTTCCAGAAACAGCACCTCACCTCTCCATGGGTTGTGTCTCATATTACAGCTCAGCTTAATTGAAGTTAGTAGCGCTGACTGCAATACCGCATAAAACCTCTAAAGAGTGGCGGCACTGGTTTTGGAAGAAGGCAGCCATGTTTTTCCAATCTGGGACCTTCCCGAGTCTCCAGCTGCTCTGAGGAATATTGTCTTGACGTGTTCCTCTGACACCGTCGCCTGTCTGTCTTTCCTTCCAGCGGAGGGCGGCTGCCCAGACACCACATTTATTGAAGATGCTGTACACGAGCTCCTCAAGACCAGGCGCATCCTCAAGTGTTCTTATCCCTACGGTTTCTTCCTGGAGCCCAAAAGCACAAAAAAGGAAATTTTTGAGCTAATGCAGGTGAATAACATAATTTTACTGCTTGTATTTTTTTCATAATAATAATCTTTATTAATTCTTATTATAACAATCATTTTGCTCACGCTGGCTCTGCTAGAGCTGGTGGCATTTTATGTTAATTAAATGGTTTTTCACATTCAAAAATTGAAATGTCCCCCTCCCCATACCAAATTCTCAACCTAACAACACATTCCTTCCAGTCCTACTGTTAAAGGCGTTGTCTTTTTTTTTTACTGCTGATGACCTATCCTCAGGATAGGTCATCAATATCAGATTGGCGGGGGGCTGACACTCGGCATCCCCGTCGACCAGCTTTTTGAAGAAGGCAGCTCTCATATGAGTCCTGCTTTCTCTGCTCTGTTCACCCGCTCGCTGCAGCATTTGCAGTGGTTAGCAGAGCAGAGAAGGCAGCGCTTGTATGAAAAAAAAAAAACCTTAAAGACATACTTCGAAAACATTACATACAGCACTACAGAACATACAGGGTAATACAGCCCCACATATGTACCTCTTAATCCAGTGACATCTCCTTCGATGTAGATGTTCTCTTTCCTCATCTTCTCTATTCAGCCCAGACCGCCATGATGATTTCTTTCAGCCATCTCTTTTCTTTGACAAACAGACATCTTAGTTTCCTACTTTCCCATCATCCTCTCACCTTCTGAACACCCCATCCTGCCACCCCCAATACTGTGCCCCCAATACTATCCTGCAGAAACAGTCCCCCTGAAAATACTGGTACTGCGCCAGTACAAAAAATACCCCATTAACTTTCAGATCAGACCCCCATATCAAACCTCAGATGAGACCCCCCATCTCAGACCAGACCATCTTTAGACTGCTATGTCAGGTCCCATATCAGACCTCAGATTAGACCCCCATTGGACCTCCAGATCCCCACAGACCAGACCCCCATATCGGTCCCCCATTAGACCTTCAGACCCCCCATTAGACTTACAGACCCCCAGTAGACTTACAGACCCCTATATCAGACCTCAGACAAGACCTCCAGATCCCATTAGACCTCAGATATCCCATATCAGACCTCAGATCAAACCTCTAGACACCCATATCAGACCTCAGACTAGACCTCTAGACACCCATATCAGACCCCCATTAGACCTCCAGACCCCCATTAGACTTACACACCCCCATATCCGACCTCAGACCAGACCTCCGGACCCCATTAGACCTCAGATCTCCCATATCAGACCTCAGATCTCCCATATCAGACCTCAGATCTCCCATATCAGACCTCAGATCTCCCATATCAGACCTCAGATCTCCCATATCAGACCTCAGATCTCCCATATCAGACCTCAGATCTCCCATATCAGACCTCAGATCTCCCATATCAGACCTCAGATCTCCCATATCAGACCTCAGATCAGACCGTAATAAAAAAACTAAAACATACTTCTCCTGTTTCGCCGACTCTCTTCTCAGGGCCCGCGCTGCGCAGTCACTTGACTGCCTCAGGTCATAGGGCGCTCTGTACATCCTGACACTGCAGGCAGCCAGGACACAGCAGCACGGGCCCCGAGAAAAGCAAGCAGGAGGAGAGGGGTAAGTACTGTACAGCGCTCACATCGCTTCCCTTCCCCTCCTCCTGCATACTAGAGAGCGATTACATTATGGCTGCCCTGCATCTTATAAAGGGAAAAGTACAGTGCCACTGCCAAGGGGCCCTGGCTTAGAGGCCTGGTCGCAGCTGCGACCCCTATAGCTACGCCAGTGGTCCCACCTCTGGGACCCCCTCCTACCTTATCAAGGGGCCCTACCATGAATGTAGAAGAAACAATGCATGCACAGCTTCCTCCATTCACTGCTATAGCAGAACAAGTCTACTCTGCTGTTTTTTGGAAGTTCCGAAGCAGTAAATGGAGAGGACACCATGTGTGGGATGTTCTTCAGTCACGGCGGGGCACCGTTTTTCAGGTAGGAGCGGGTCCTACACCTATCATTTATGGAATATCTTATCAGTATGCCATAGGTGTCCAGATGGGACAACCCCTTTAAGTCACAATAGTCATTTTAACATAAAGTTATCTCGTAAGGAGGACCTGGGGGTTGTTCCACAAAGTATTTAAGTTCTCTGTTAGATCAGACAAAACATGGAAATATTGTTTTTCTTTTTAACAAACTGCTCCTGTATCTAGATATTGCAGTACGTGTTATGACGCCCCCTGCTGTTCTTTTGATTCCTTCTTAGAATGCCCACCTGGTATGTCCAGTGCTGGTGATCACACCTGCTCACTAGCTCAGTCTCAATGCCCTGGATCCCCTGGTGCATGAATGGCAGAATGGTTCCTGCTAGGTCAGTCAGTGAACCTGGTCATACACATTACCCAAGCGTTTGGCCAACCGCTATCCCTCCCCACCCCTATACATATTCATGCTTGGCTTGGCTAAGCATGCATGTGTCCTCAATGGTAAGTGTGGAGAAAGCTGCTTTCAGACACGGCGGCTCCCCCCGTGTTTCCAACCCCCTCCCCATTCTTGCACGACCTCTTAAAGGATCGGTGCACTAGAAGCAACTTCTCATGAGCAGCAGCAATTCAATCCTTTATAGTAGTCGTCTGGTGGAATGAATTTAAGGGGTAGAACACTGTAAAAAAAAAAATATATATATATATATATATATATATATATAAAAGAGGGTATGTTTATCCTCACCGATCCCGTGCTGCTGCCGTTCCAGCACTTACCAGGTCCCTGCTTCCTCCGGTACCTGGTCCAGGCTCCACAGTGATGAGGGGGCATCTCCTCCCGCTTGTTGTGGATGAGCCAGAACCAGGAAGCAGAAAACAGCGGGGATCTGGTAAGAGTCAACGATGGTAGCAGCGGATCAGCAAAATAAGTAACCCTTCTAGGTTTCTTTTTTTTACACTTTGCTACTCCTTACCTAAAAATTAAATAAATAAATGTTCTCCTGATGGACAGCCCCTTTAACTTTTCATCAGTTACCCTTTAAATGTATGTAATTGGTTGGGTATAATAAAAAGTTGAACAATTTTCTGATATACTTCGGTTATCAATTTCTCACCGTTTTCAAGATCTCTGCTTGGATGAACTCATTCTGGTGAGTATAGGGGGAGCCACCATTTTTCTTTCTTCTGTTTAGCCTGAAAAAAAAGAAAGAAGTGAATAAATAAAATCTCCATCGTGTTTGCCCTTTGCAGACGGACCTTGAAATGGTGACTGAAGATCTGGCCCAGAAGGTGAACAGGCCTTACTTGCGCACCCCCCGCCACAAGATCATTCGGGCAGCGTGTCTGGTACAGCAGAAACGTCAGGAGTTCCTGGCCTCCGTGGCACGTGGTGTGGCTCCCGCTGATTCTCCTGAAACGACAAGACGAAGGTAGAACTACACAGATCTTTCTAAGAAATGACATCGGATCATATGTGGTTCTGCACCTGTCAAATGCACATCATGAGGACAGTTAGGTTACCCCAAAGACGCATGATGTGTACCCCCCCCCCCCCCCCGGAGGACATGTAGCACAGGTTGAGAACCTAGGGAATAGACCACACGTCTCAACTGTCCTGTTCTTTTTGTCGAGCTCAGTGAGGCTTTTGTACGTGGGAGTCCCCGGGAGGGTTTGTGGGCAGACGAGGACTGACCTTAAAGGGGCATTCCCATCTCGAACAAGCTCTGGGACCTGCTCCTATCTCCAGAACTGGCTCTCCGAATGCAGATCACCAGAAAACAAGCTCAGACATTAAGGCCGCAAGGAATGTTGGAAGATTTCAGCTCTGATGTTTGTAGAATAGTGAGTGCAGCTCTGGAGTATAATACAGGATGTAACTCAGGATCAGTACAGGATAAGTAATGTAATGTATGTACACAGTGACTGCACCAGCAGAATAGTGAGTGCAGCTCTGGAGTATAATACAGGATGTAACTCAGGATCAGAACAGGATAAGTAATGTAATGTATGTACACAGTGACTCCACCAGCAGAATAGTGAGTGCAGCTGTGGAGTATAATACAGGACGTAACTCGGGATCAGTACCGGATAAGTAATGTAATGTATGTACACAGTGACTTCATGAGCTGAATAGTGAATGCAGCTCTGGAGTATAATACAGGATGTAACTCAGAATGAGTACAGGATAAGTAATGTATGTACACAGTGACTGCACCAGCAGAATAGTGAGTGCAGCTCTGGAGTATAATACAGGATGCAACTCTGGATCAGTACAGGATAAGTGATGTAATGTATGTACACAGTGACTCCACCAGCAGAATAGTGAGTGCAGCTCTGGAGTATAATACAGGATGTAACTCAGGATCAGTACAGGATAAGTAATGTAATGTATGTACACAGTGACTCCACCAGCAGAATAGTGAGTGCAGCTCTGGAGTATAATACAGGATGCAACTCTGGATCAGTACAGGATAAGTGATGTAATGTATGTACACAGTGACTCCACCAGCAGAATAGTGAGTGCAGCTCTGGAGTATAATACAGGATGTAACTCATGATCAGTACAGGATAAGTAATGTAATGTATGTACACAGTGACTCCACCAGCAGAATAGTGAGTGCAGCTCTGGAGTATAATACAGGATGTAACTCAGGATCAGTACAGGATAAGTAATGTAATGTATGTACACAGTGACTGCACCAGCAGAATAGTGAGTGCAGCTCTGGAGTATAATACAGGATGCAACTCTGGATCAGTACAGGATAATAATAATAAAAAAGAAAGTGACTTAACTAGGGATATGTTTCCTGTATGCCAGGCATGTCCAAACTGCGGCCCTCCAGCTGTTGCAAAACTACAACTCCCAGCATGCCCTAATAGCTGTAAGCTATCCAGGCATGCTGGGAGTTGTAGTTTTGCAACAGCTGGAGGGCCGCAGTTTGGACATGCCTGCTGTATGTGCTAGGAGCTTTCCTGGGACCCACGTCACCCACCTAAAATGTATGCTGCAAACACAGTGTGAATTCAGCATAAAACACCGTTAAGGGTACAAAGATCACTGATATATATGAAAATGGTGACATTGTCTCCTTAGATTTTAGTACTATTTGTAAATTAGTGCAGTGGGGACACCACCAGACAGGTCACACAGAAGTGGAAGCTCGGCTGTTGCCTCCTTAGACCCTGATGATGCTACTATCCAGAGGGGCTTTATTTTTGTTTTAGATTGCGGTATATTAGTAAAAAAAAAAAGCTGAAATAAATCGACATGAGACACACGTTGGAACTGATGCTAATGGGTTAGTCATTGTCTCGTTATGATGGGCTCCAGAGCGCTGAGATTTTCATTGCGCACATTAATCACACCTTGGAGGTACATATAGTCCCGCCAGTCAGGAGTTCATCTCAGCAGCAACTGCCTTCCAAAAATAGTTGCATGCAAGCGGTAGCATCGTCCATGGACACCCCTGAGGGCTCATTCAGACGGGCGTATGTTGCTTTCCTCATCTGATTCGCAATTTTGCGGATTAGATGCGAACCCAGTCACTTCTATGGGTTGCGGACAGCCCCTCAAAACAAATAAAACATGTCCTATACTTGTCAGTGTTAATCGGGACGTGGCCCCATTGAAGTGTGTGGATCTGCAAAGATGCGGAATGCAATTCGTTTTTTTGTGGACATGCTGAACTGACCGCAAAAAAAACGGATCAGCATTTTTGCGGACTGCGAAAAACACACGACCATTTGAATGAGCCCTACGGACTCATTTACACGAACGTATTTTCTTTCCGTGTCCCGTTTTTGTTTTTTTTGCGGACCGTATGCGGAAGTATTCATTTTAGTGGGTCAGCCAAAAAACGGAAGTTACTCAGTTTGTGTATATCCGCATGTCCTTTCTGGGAAAAAAAATAGAACATGTCCTATTATTGTCTCCAAACGAACAAGAATAGTACTGTTCTATTAAAACCCAGCTGTTCCATTCCGCAAAATACGGAATGCATATAGACGTTATCCGTATTTTTTGCGGATCCGTGTTTTGCGGACCACGAAATACATACGGTCGTGTGCATGAGCCCTAACACTAATCTAATCATAATAATAATAGCTAATTTTGATATATATCCTTTATATTCGACTTTCCCACCAACATCATTGATGGTATATCAAGGGGTCCTCCGCTGTGGACAGTCCTTACTGGTTAGAAGGGTCTCTTGACATTACACTGATCACAACCTGTTCTGCAGCTGTGACCCCCAGTGATCCGGCTGGAAGTGTTCAGTTTCCCTGCAGCGCCACCACGGGGGAAATGAAGCATTACACAGTGTCCATACAAATCAATTGGTTGCTAGACAGGACAGGTCCTCCAGAGCAAGAGATTCTCTACTTTGACCAAAGGATGAGGATCCTGCACAGAGGACCCCTCCTCTATTAACGGAGAATTCCCCAGTATGGTTTATGGGAATTGGTTATAAAAACCATTAGTTACATAGGCCATTAGTGTCTAATTGCAGGGGGTCTGACCAGTTATGTGAACAAAGGGGCAGATGGACATCTGTAGGTAGGTATCCCAGTGGCCAGGACCCCTGTGACCATATATCTTGCTGATATGCCATCAGTGCTAACGGTGTGACGATCCCTATAAAGGTCTCCAAGAATTATTGGCATTGATTGTGATCAGAAATTGTGGATAAAAATGGTACACTCCAGATGAATTGGAGTCGGGGGTGGATTTGCGCACCACACAGACAAGGCAATTCCATAGGGCCCCAGAGTTCACGGTCCACAGGACGCAGGGGGCCCTTAGCTCCCAGCTCTACGGTTGGACCTGAGCAGATCTGCTTTCTTAGTTATTGGAAAGTGCGCTAGGTGAATTTTGATTTCGGAGACACTAAAGGGTCACCGTTTGGGTTAGGGGGCATTATACAGTGTTGGGGGGTACATAAGGGAGCATCATACTGTGTGAGGGGTGCATTATGGGGCTTTAGTCTGTGGTTTGGGTACATAAATGGGCATTCTAATGTGTGGGGGAGCTTATAAGGGGTCACCATATTAGCTGTGTGATGGGAAGAGCTTAGCAGTGCCACAGGGGCCCCAAGACATAACTTTGCTTGGGGCCTCATAATGCCAAATCCTTCCCTGATTGGGGGTCCACGAGGATTCAGCCGGGATTAGGAGTTGTGAGTAAACAAATTGTTGTAGAGCTGCCATTAAAGGTCTGATCATCAAGATGTCCAGCGCTGCTCCCGGCTATAACTAGTAGGTAGGTCCCCAACTTGGGGGCACTCTCCTCCTCCAGGGGTCTTGTTTTTTGCACAATGCGCCATTTTCACCCTGTATCTGATCCCGTTTTCTTATCTTGCTAATTGCTTTCTTTGTGTTTTTAGTTTCGCTGGAGGAACATGGGACTGGGAGTATTTAGGATTTGCCTCCCCAGAGGTAAGAGGACGCTTTGTTGTCAGGTTTAGGGTTGTCAGAATTAGAATTTCGACTTCAAAACCAAGTAAATTATCCTGATGCTCAATACCGAGTTGATACTCTGTCATAACCCCCCCCCCCCCCCCCCCCCCAAAATATGAAGTTCTTCCATAGTTTAAATGTACCAGTGTACGGAGTTACTGGGCGAGGTGGTACATGACGGTTTTAATGTGAGGCACAGCATGGAGGTCCACATTGTAAACTTGGCCGAACATTTAATAGTAGCTCCATCGAGTACCTCCTCACATAATGGGCAACGTAGGTTTGCCACAGAGGTACAAAATGGAGTTACCTGCTGGTAATGTGAGGCAGTCCATCAGTTTAGACTTCCAAGTGCCTCATATTAAGGGTACATTCGGACGACCGTGTGTTTTGCGGAACACACACAGCCTGCCCCATAAAAGAAATGCCTATTCTGGTCCACAATTGCAGGCATGAATAGGACATGCTGTATATTTTGTGCGGGCTCCGGGACGGAAGTACGTGTACACCGTGTGCTGTCAGCATTTTTTGCGCCCCTGGACCCATAAATATGGTCGTGTAATGTACCCTAATGGTAACCTCATCATGTACCTCACATTAACCCCATGTTGCCTGTTATATGAGAAGGTACTTGATGGGGGTCACTTACTATTAATGTGAGCCATATGGAGGTATTAAAGTAATACCATGTGCCTCACATTAATTGACCACCACCATTTATCTCACATGATGGCAATATTGGGGTTAATGAGGGTCACATTAATCCCAGTGTTCCTCTATAGCAGGGGTGGCCAACCCGTGGCTCTTGAGCAGCATGAGGAGGTGTCGGATGCGGGCACCAGGGGGTTGGGGTCAGATCCGAGCACAGGGGGGTGCTCTAATATAAATTGTTGTTTTTTACTTATTGGCATTTGTGGGATGTGCATTTCTGTTGTGATTCTCTTGACTGTACTTCAGTCTTGTTTTTTTTTTTTTCAAGAATAGGCATCTTCTATGGTAGCGGCGGCCTGCAAATTGCAGTATCCGTGTTTTGCGGATATGCAATTTGCGGATCCGCAAAACACTACGGTTGTGTGAACGTAGCCTTAGAATTAAGGTGGTGCAGCCTCTTCAGATTTTTCCCCCCCTCTAAATTAGAACATTGTTGGATTTGCTACTTGACCCATTAATCACAATGATTCTGTGTGGCAATTCCTGAAACAATCACTTAGTCAGGAGTGGCGCTGTTTCAGACACTTCATTCTAGGAGGTGTAAACCTGCGGATACCTCTTTAAAGGGGTTGTCCCAGCTAGCCATTTATGGAATATCCACCCGTGGGACCCGCTCCTCTCTCAAAAACAGAGCCCCTGTTGCACAGTCGCTGGGAATAGAAAGGATCCGTGCATGTGCGGCTCTTTCCTTTCACTACTATGGGACTTCCAAAAATAGTGAGCATGCTCAGTTACTTTTGGAAGCTCCATGGTGATAAATGGACAAAGCAGTGCCTATGCGGGTCCTTTCCATTCCCGGCGGTGCTTGACAGGGCCCCAGACATTTATGGAATAGCCTGTGAATCAATGTCTAGATAGGACCATCCTCTTTAAGGAATGACTGTTGATGCCCATGATAAGAAAAGCATGTGCTGGTGTGATAGAGACGATGACCAGCATTTCTATGTGTGTTGGTTAAGAAGAAAGCCGAGTCTAAGTGTCTCTGATCCTATGTGCAGGAATATGCAGAATTCCAGTATCGGAGAAGGCACAGGCAGCGCCGACGCGACTTGCACAGTATGAGGAGCAACACTCCTGATCCGGACGATCACATGGAAAACACCTTGGGTAATTTTTCATGGCCAGATAGTAATTTATTTCCTGCACAGCCAAAATGTGTACATCATAAAACTATGGCTCCAGTGCGACTCTTGGTTGCGGTAAAACTCACCACAACTGTTGTGCAACCTCAAAGGGCATCTGTCAGCAGTTTTGTACCGATGACACTGTCTGACCTGTTACATGTGCACTTGGCAGCTGAAGGCATCTGTGTTGGCCCCATGTTCCTATGTGCCCGCATTGCTGAGAAAGATGATGTTTTATTATATGCAAATGAGCCTCTAGGAGCAACGGGGGCGTTGGCATTACACCTAGAGACTGCTCTTTCTGCACTTTGATAGGGCCATGAGTGATGACGTTTTCACTGCCTGGCCCCGTCAATCAAAGTGCAGAGTGTGCGGCTTTTGCAGAGAGAGCTGAGCCTCTAGGTGTAATGACAACGCCCCCATTGCTCCTAGTGGCTCATTTGCATATATTAAAGCATCATTTTTCTCAACAATGCGGGCACATATGGACATGGGACCAACACAGATGCCTTCAGCTACTTATCAGACACTTATCCCTTAACCACCTCCCGTCCGCCCATAGGATATAAACGTCCGGGAGGTGGATCTCTATTTCTGAATGGACGTTTTAAAACGTCCTTACAGAAACAGCAGCTGCACGCTAATCGTGCAGCTGCTGATCGGGTTGCCCGCTGTCAGTGACAGCAGGGCAACCCTAAGAGAAGGCAGGGACAGTGCCCAGGTGTCCCTGCCTTCTAGATCGCTGCATACACAGCGCTCACCGAGCGCTGTGTATGCAGAGCAGGAAGCGCTATGCGCTTCCTGTTCCGGCCCGGCGGTCATGTGACCGCCGGGACCGGAGAGTGCAGGAGCTGTGTGAGGTCTCTGAGACCTCGATCAGCCCTGCACTGAGGCTGTATTGCGCTGTACAGCCTCTCTGGGGGGTGTATTTCCACTGTAACTGGGGCTACTATGTCAGCCCCAGTAAAAGGAGAAATCAATAGTGAAAAAAAAAAAAGAAAAAGTAAAGTAAATGTCCCCCAGAGGTCTTGTATGACCTTATGGGGGATGAAAAGTGTAAAATAAAAAAATAAAGTGTTGAAAAAATAAAATAAAAAAAAAGGTTTCACATGTAAAAAAAAAATTCCCCAAGTAAGGAATAAAAAAAAATATTTTAAAATAGAAATTTTTTGTCACCTTACATCACAAAAAGTGCAACACCAAGTGATCAAAAATGCATATGTTCCACAAAATGGTATCAATAAAACCGTCACCTCATCCCGCAAAAAATGAGCCCCTACATAAGAAAATCTCTCAAAAAATAAAAAAAAACTATAGCTCTCAGAACATGGACATATTAAAACATAATTTTTTTTGTTTCAAAAATGATATTATTGTGTAAAACTTTAATAAATGAGAAAAAGTATACATATTGGGTATCGCCACGTCAGTAACAATCTGCTCTATAAAAATGTCACTTGACTGAACCCCTCAGGTGAATGCTGTAAAAATAAATAAATAGAAACTGTGCTAAAACAACCCATTTTTTGGTCACCTTGCCCCATAAAGTGTTATAATGAATGATAAAAAAAATCATATGTACCCAAAAAATAGTACTAATAAAACTGGCACCTTATCCCCTAGTTTCCAAAATGGGGTCACTTCTTGGGAGTTTCTACTGTAAGGGTGCATCAGGGGGCTTCAAATGGGACATGGCATCTAAAAACCATGTGGAGTTCCTTTTCTTCTGCGCCCTGCCGTGTGCCCCTACAGCAGTTTATGACCACGTGTGGGGTGTTTCTGTAAACCGCAGAATCTGGGTAATAAATATTGAGTTTTGTTGGCTGTTAACCATCGATGTGTTAAAGAAAAAATTGGATTAAAATGGAAAATCTGCCAAAAAAGTGAAATTAAAAAATTTGATCTCCATTTTCCTTTAATTCTTGTGGAGTGCCTAAAGGGTTAACAAAGTTTGTAAAATCGGTTTTAAGTAACTTGAGGGGTGTAGTTTCTACACTGGGGTCATTTATGGGGGTATCCACTATGTAGGCCCCACAAAGTGACTTCAGACCTGAACTGGTCCTTAAAAAGTGGGTTTTGGCAATTTTCGTAAAAATTTGAAGAATTGCGTCTAAACTTCTAAGCCTTCTAACGTCCTAAAAAAAAAAGTGACATTTTCAAAATGATGCCAACATAAAGTAGACATATGGGGAATGTTAAGTAATAAATATTTTATGAGGTATCACTTTCTGTTTTAAAAGCAGAGAAATTGAAATTTAGAAAATTGCAAATTTTTCAAAATTTAAGGTAAATTTGGGATTTTTTCATAAATAAAGGTGAAATATTGACTCAAATTTATGACTATCATGAAGTACAATGTGTCAGGAGAAAACAATCTCTGAATGACTTGGATAATCAAAGGCGTTCCAAAGTTATTACCACATAAAGTGAGATATGTCAGTTTTGCAAAATTAGGCCTGGTCAGGAAGGGGGCAAATGGCCCAGATGGCAAGTGGTTAACAGGGTTGCACAAGATTAGAAATCCATGGTTGCTCTCTTCTGAATACAGCACCACACCTGTCCACAGGCTGGTTGTGGAATTGCAGTTCAGCCCTTCTTCAGTAGAGCTTTTCTGTAATACTGAATGCAACCTATGGACAGGTGTGGTGCTGTTTTTGGAGAAAGCAGCTCTATTCTTCTAATTCTGTGCAACCCTGTGGCCCCTTCACTCTAAGGATCAGTGAGGGTCCAGGCTGACCTTTACAAAAGGGTCAGTCCATTCAGTAACTGTATCAGTCGTGTAAATCCTATGTCTTAATTGTTGTTTTGTCATCATTCTTCATCTTCTCATCAGATGCCCTGGAGGTTCGTGGGAGCAGAAGACACGGCACATCCACGGTGAGTTCAGCCACTCTACTTTTTTGTTTGTGTCCTTTGATCGCATCCATCTACTATACAAACTTACTGGACTGTTTACCTTCCAGGCCCTTAGCTCACTAGATGATGATGACCCCAACATCCTTCTGGCCATTCAGTTGTCTTTGCAGGAGTCCGGCCTCGATGTTGACGAAGAAACGAGACAGTTCCTCAACAACGAGTCGTCATTAGGAGCCATAGGTTCATCTCTGCCCACCAGGCTGGACCCTTCACCAATAAGCATGGAGAACCCAAGGTCGGCACTCAGTAGTTCAGAACTACTAGAACTGGGTGAGAGTCTGGTCAGGCTGGGAACCAGCAATGATCCGTATACATCAGACCGAATACATTCACACTCATTCACCGATGCCCCAACCTCCAGTAGTGACCTTGATTCTTCTAGTCAAGATCCCAACATGAGTGAAAACCTTCTTGGAAACATTATGGCTTGGTTCCATGACATGAACCCTCAAAGCATTGCTCTCATTCCTTCTATGAACTCGGAAACTGACGTTGACCTACCACCGGCGAGTGTCGGCGAACATCCCGTGCCCGACATGACCGAGGACCATGCACTTTTTCAGGATGCACTAATTCACGAAGACCCTGAACCGCAAACAGATGAAACGACTTCCGAGGAGACTGCACCACAGGCCGACGCAGCGTCGCAGAGCGACGAACACAACGCCAACGACGTCACGAGCAGTATGACCAGTTCTGAAGATATCTCCAGTAGAACTCCTGAACCTTCTTCCACTGAATGGGTTGAACAAGTCCATTTGGTATGAACTCAAGCAACCAAACTTATCTAGTAGTTACCACACCCACCTCCGATGAACACGCCGTTACCGACCACCGCAAGGAGATGCATAACGGTTTTTGGATTTCCGGATTTTGAAAACCGACTTGAACTTTGGTCTTTTCTGCATTTAATGGAGTTTGATTGCCTTTTTTTTTTCTTCTATTTTTTCCAAGAAATGAGTAGGGTGGAATCTGATCTTCTAATAAAATGCAGTCATGATGTAGCCTTAGTTTGGAAACAATTAATTTTTTTTGTTTTTTAATTTATGTTTTTAGACAAAAAAAAATTAATGGTTGTACCTCAACGGTGCGGAAGTATGTGTCACTCCTTGTTTTGTACGAGAAGACTTGATGTGGCCGGAGCCTACACAATGTCGTCGGTGATGTCACAACGTTGTAGGTGATGTCACTCCTCCTGTTTTGTGTGTCCAAGAGACGGTGAAATAATTGATCTTGTGCCATGATGGCGTCGAGTTGTATTTTTTCCAGATAAAGTGGATCCGTTGGACCGAGTGTGATCAGAACTGTGTGATTATTATTTTTTTTAAGACATTTTTTCTCTTCGCTCTCTGGATCCAGTGAGATTATAATTTCAGGATCCGTTTTTTTTCTAAATGAATATGAAAAAAAAATCTGTAAAAAATGTTGTCCTATTTTCTTTAAAACAGGGATGGAGATTTATAAAAACTGAACGTGGGAGTTGGGGCTTTGTTGGTCACCGAACTTTTTTTTGTGTGCATTCCGTTTCAGTTTGTCCGTTCCGCAAAAAAAATAGAACATGTCCTTATATTGTCCGCATAACAGATAACGATAGGAAGGCTGACATCATCCGTATTTTGCAGACCGCAAAATACATACGGTTGTTTGCGTGAGTCCTTAAAGTTGCTGGCATACAGCCCTATCAGTCCTCAGAATAAGGGCTCATGCACACGAACACATTTTAAGCGGCTCTTCCGTTCACTTCAATTGGGCCGCAAAATATGCAGACAGCACACCGCGTGCTGTCCGCATCTGTAGCTCCGTTCCATGGCCCCGCAAAAAAAAATAGAATGTGTCCTACTCTTGTCCATTTTGCGGACAAGAATAGGCATTTCTATTATGGGCAGCCCGTTCCAGCCCGCAAATTGCGTAATGCACATGGGCGGCATCAGTTTTTTGGCGGATTTGCAATTTGCGGACCGCATGAGCCCTAAAGAAGACAAAGTGCTTCTAGGGAATGGTGTTATGGGGGGGGTTCCTAGAAGAGAGACTCCCACCGGCCTAAAAGGGTTGTACAGGATTAGAAAAACTGTGGAAACGCAGAACAAATTGGGCTGAGCTGTAGTACCACACATAACCTGAGGACACGTGTGGCACTGTTTTTGGAGGAAAGTGGCAATGTTTTTTCTAACCATGTATGACTTCTAATCTTATGGCATTGCCCAGTCATATGCCTTGACGTTAAGTCATGAGGATACCCCTTTTAATTTTTTTTTTTTTTTTTTTTATACGAACCTCCACTGGTGTGTACCCCATTAAAGTTAAAAAAAAAAAGGCACATTCACACGAACGTGGTTTGGTTCCGCATCCGAGACGCATTTTTTGCGGCTCGGATGCAGATCCATTCACTTCAGTGGGGCCGCAAAAGATCCGGACAGCACTCTGTCTGCTGTCCGCATTCGTTGCTCCGTTTCGTGGGGACGCAAAAATTATAGATCATGTCTTATTTTTGTCCGTTTTGCGGACAAGAATAGGCATTTCTAGAATGGGCCTCCCATTCCGTTCCGCAATTTTCGGAACGCACACGGGCAGCATCTGTGTTTTGCGGATAACCCAATTTGCGGACCGCAAAACACGGCACGTTCGTGTGCATGAGCCGTAAGGTTGAGGGGTTCAGGACCAGACCAGGAAGGTGGAGATTGGTGAGGACCTTCTAAGTGTCAGAACAGGAGCTGCGAGGGCAATATTCTTCTTAACCAGTACTAAAAATGTTCACATTTTTGCCCCCGCCAGACAATCCCTTTAATAGGTGCCAGATTATCATTGATGCTGGATTATTGGGAGTAGAGAAGAGCGAATATTTTGAAATTCGTTCACGCTTTATTTACTGGTAAAAGGCGAATTGCTTTCCGTTTTCTGCTTATGACCTTTTGAAAAGTCCAGGTTATCAAATCAGTTCTGTGCTGGATAATCAGAATTTCTGGATTAGCAGGCGCTGGATTAAAGGAATTGTATTAGTTCTAACGAGGCAGCACCAGTGTATTTCCTTTCCACTCATTTCCCCCCAAAAATGACTCCTTTAGGCGTTATGCACACGAACGTATTTTCTTTCCATGTCCGTTCCGTTTTTTTATACGGAACCATTGATTTCAATGGGTCAGAAAAAAAAAAACAGAAGTTACTCCGTGTGCATTCAGTTTCCGTATGTCCGTATTTCCGTTCCGCAAAAAAATAGAACATGTCCTAATATTGTCCGCACTAAGGACAAGGATAGGACTGTTCTATTAGGGGACAGCTGTTCTGCAAAATACGGAATGCACATGGACGTCATCCGTATTTTTTGCGGATCCGTTTTTTGCAGACAGCAAAATAAATGCGGTTGTGTGCATGAGGCCTTAGGTGTAACATTTTTTGGTCCCGACGCAGTGTGTTCTGTAACCAGATTGCGGAGCTTTTGCAGTACGGTTTTTATGATCTTCATTAGACTGCCGCATGTGTCCTAGGGATCTTTACGTTATATTATAAAAAATAAAAAAAATGCCAAATGTAACTTAAATTCCTAATATCTGTACCAGATTTCTACTGATGGATGAAATATTTTAGTCATTTTTATATAAAATACCATATTTTTGCTCACTAACGATGTCCGCTCCCGGGGCAGGAGTACAACAAGTTCCTTCCCTCCTATAGATGCACATGGAGGTTGTTATTGGTTCCATTATTGTATTTTACAGATTTACATTTTTGACATGGTTTATAAAAAAAAAAAATTGTATATAAATAATTAAAAACATTGAAAAAAAAATATCCTGAAGCGGAGTGGTCTGAAGTGATGATATACGGGTCAAGTAAGTGAAATTTCAGAAGAGGGCGTCTAGGAAGGTTGTAGTGTTTTTTGATGTACTAATTTGGGGTAAAATTTGCCAAAAATAAATAAATAAATCAGATTTGATATTCTTTAGTTCCCCCTTGACTAGCTGATGTCAGATGTGCAACATACGGTCCTCGTGTGGTCCTCCAAAGCCAAGCTCAGATCACCATAAAAGCAGATTGTGATCAAGATTAGGTTCAACTAGAACTGTGGGGGGGTGACTTAAAACGCATCCATATTATGATTACATGAAGCTGCTCTTAAAGGGGTTCTCTGGGTTTTAAGGAGATTTATTGAAATAAGCAGTAAGTGGATTTATACTGTGTAATAGATACTCAGACAACATCCTGCACCTCCACAGATGAGAGACAGTGAGTCTTTCAACTAACTTTATTTATAAATAGACAGAAAATACAGTTTTCAGTCGACCATCTTGGCATTTGGTAATATACCGTTTTCAGTCGACCATCTTGGCATTTGGTAATATACTGTTTTCAGTCGACCATCTTGGCATTTGGTAATATACTGTTTTCAGTCGACCATCTTGGCATTTGGTAATATACTGTTTTCAGTCGACCATCTTGGCATTTGGTAATATACTGTTTTCAGTCGACCATCTTGGCATTTGGTAATATACTGTTTTCAGTCGACCATCTTGGCATTTGGTAACATACAGTTTTCAGTCGACCATCTTGGCATTTGGTAATATACTGTTTTCAGTCGACCATCTTGGCTTCGGGTAACATGCAGTTTTCAGTCGGCCATCTTGGCATTTGGTAACCTATAGTTTTCAGTTGGCCATCTTGGCATTGGGTAACATACAGTTTTCAGTCGGCCATCTTGGCATTTGGTAATATACTGTTTTCAGTCGACCATCTTGGCTTCGGGTAACATACAGTTTTCAGTTGGCCATCTTGGCATTTGGTAACCTACAGTTTTCAGTTGGCCATCTTGGCATTGGGTAACATACAGTTTTCAGTTGGCCATCTTGGCATTTGGTAACCTACAGTTTTCAGTTGGCCATCTTGGCATTGGGTAACATACAGTTTTCAGTTGGCCATCTTGGCATTTGGTCACCTACAGTTTTCAGTTGGCCATCTTGGCATTTGGTAACCTACAGTTTTCAGTTGGCCATCTTGGCATTGGGTAACATACAGTTTTCAGTTGGCCATTTTGGCATTTGGTGACCTACAGTTTTCAGTTGGCCATCTTAACACTTGGTACCTGATTCATTTGCCATAGTGACAAGTATTTATGACGTAATAATCAATCTCATCTGTAAACTTTTCTCCATTTTAGTACATCACTCAGTAGTTGGTATAAAGCAAGTGCCATGATGAGTGGTTAAAAAAAAAAAAAAAGGGGGGAAATTTAGCAAAGAGTGTCCCCTGGAGGGTCGCTGGTGTCTGTTTACTTCCATGGACGTTCTCGTTAAGGCCTCCTGCACACAAACGTGTGCATCCTGTGGTCGTGCTGCGGCCCGCAAAATGCAGGCCACAATGCACGAACACCGTCCGTGGGGCAGCTGCAGTGAATCGCGGACCCATTCACTTTAATGGGTCCGTGATCCGGCCGTTCCGCAAAAAGATAGGACATGTCCTATGTTTTTGCGGAACGGAAGTACGGGATGAAACCCCACGTACGGACGGAAGTACGGGACGAAACCCTGCTCCCGTAGGGTTCCGTTACGTGCTACCATTCAGCATCTCCGGATTTGCGGACCCATTGAAGTGAATGGCCACAGAACGGTGCCTGTGTAATTGCGGATCCGCAAATGCAGTCCGCAATACGGCAACGGGAAGCACGTCTGCAGGAGGCCTAAGTGTTTGGTCCATCTTGTTCCCTGATACCGCCAGGTTATCCGATTTCTAAGATGTCCCTGCAGCGTATATAATGCAATATTATTGAGTTGAGAGGTGGTGTTTCCCCACAGGCCAATCGAGGTGCTGCTTTAATTTTTCTGCTGAAATGTGATTGGTTGCTATGGACAGCGCCGCTGTTCTTATTTGTCCAGATGTTTATGGTTCTACCAGCCAATGGGCAATTATCAAAAGGTAAATGTGGAGTCCATACCAACCAATCGGATTGCTACTTTCACTTTCCATGAAAATTCATAGGGAAGTATGTGATTAGTTGCTATGGGTTACTGCTCCATTTTCAGGCCGTAAACTCTACATAGGGGAGATTTATCAATACTGGTGTAAAGTAGAACTGTCTGTGTTGCCCATAACGACCAATCAGATTCCATTTTTCAGAGTTCCTTTGGAAAATGAAAGGAGCAATCGGATTGGTTGCTATGGACAACTAAGCCAGTTCTCCTTTGCACCAGTTTTGATAAATCTCTGCCTTTTTGAATTTTTTTTTAAATAATAAAAAGAAACCATGGCGGTCCTCCATATTAAAAAAACAAAAAACCTTCCCCTGTCACTGACCTCCGCCGCTCTGCTGTTTTAGAATATGGCATTTTTCACTCACGCGCCATTGCGTCACTATTCATGATGGTCGATGGTAGTCATGAGGTTTGGTTACTGTAAAATATGGAGGATTTTCAAGGGTTATGCTTACTCTTGGAAACCCCTTTAAGTTATTATAAATCACTGATATTATCGAGGCCTGATGGACTATGGCCCAGGCTGCAAAATGGCTGCCTGCCACATGGCCATCCTGCAAAACCAGTACAGTCCGTCTCTGTGCACTGGTTTAACTATAGGGCAGGGATCTGCAACCTTCTGTGCTGCAGCTGCTGTGAAACTACAACTCCCAGCATGCACACTTGCTCTGATGATCTTGTAACCTCCATAGAAGTGAAAGGAGGATTCTGGGAGTGCCGGAGGTTGCTGATCCCTGCTATAGGGGATGCGGCGACTGCAGTCGCACCTGATTCCTAAGGGCGCCAAGTAGCCATTGCCTCTGTGCCATTTTATCGGTGGGGAGGTCTTGATAACTTTAGCCTTTGTAACTAGGCAAATAAAAACACTGGTCTTTTTTTTTTTTTAAGGAAAAAGCCTCTGTTTTTTTTTTTGTTTTTTTTAGAAACAGTGCCCCCCCCCCTACTTGGGCTGTGTCAGGTATTGCAAGTATTCACTTGAATGTCCCTGAGCTGTAATACCGTGCACAGCCTATGGACAAGGGTGGCGCTGTTTCTGGAATCGGAAGGCAGACCTAATCGCCTACAACTCTTTAAAGATAGCCGTGCAATGAAGGGTATATACAGGGTATATAAAATGCGTATATTCCAGTAATGCACATTACCATGAAAAGCGATGGTGAATATTGGGTCAGTGCAGAACTGAGCTTGTGTGCCTAAGGATCACTTCCATTGGCCTCGTCCTATAGAAATCTTATTTTGGAATCTAAAGTTTATATTGAGCCAAAAATTATTTCCTGACTTGTAAAGATGACCCTGGCAGAGTGTATTACTTGGACCCAGCCCCTTTGGCACCACTCAGAGATTTCTACCTATTTGTACCTATGACACTGGCTGACCTGTTCCATGTGCGCTTGGCAGCTGACGGCATCTGTGTTGGTCCCATGTTCACACGTGCCCGCATTGCTGATAAAGATGATGTTTTAATACATGCAAATGAGCCTCTAGGAGTAATGGGGGCATTGCCGCTTTTTTTTTTTTTTTTTAAGTGAACCTTTTAATTAAAATCACCGTGGGCTGCCATTTTGTGAGCTGAAATAATATTTAAAGGGGGTGTACAGAATTTTTAAAAAACATGGCCGCTTTCTTCCAATAACAGGTTGTGTGTAGTATTACAGCTCAGCCTTATTCACTTCAATAGTGCCGAGCTGACCTGTGGACAGGTGTGGTGCTGTTTACAGAAGAAAACAGCTATGTTTTTGTAATTCCAGACAACCCCTTTAAGCTTCTGATTTATAGATGTAGCAGTGGTGAGTGTGTTCTTTGTCATACAGGCAAATGACAGATTCTGCACAAAAATGAATAGGATTGACCCACGCCGAACCCAGTGCTATTGATATACAGACATGACTGCGGATTGTGATATTGCACTGTATATACTTGATGTGTTGGTTCCTGTTGTAGTGGAAATAAAGATATATGTAGGTGGAACCTACGATATGTATCACACATAACCTGAGCCAGCGGGTGGGGAGTGCATGCGGTGTCCGCAGGGTGGAGACGTGATCCAGGCTCTAATGGATGTGAAATGTTCTGATCTCTGACTACTTCTTACTCCGTGTCTCTAACTCTATAATTGTGTTTTATTGATGCAAAAAAATGATAATTTTTGTGAAACAGGGAACACCAACTATTCTGCACAAGAAACCATCCTCTGTTACCCTCTGTATTATCAGATTTGTGCAGCAGCAGGTTAAAGGGGCTTTTTTAAAAATCTGATTAATAATGCAGACTGAAAGCGGTAATGTTGGGGAATGACTGCTGCCATCTTGTTTTTCCCTTTCCTTCAGCCCCCCAAAAATAATACATACCCCGCTCAAGTCAAGTAAAAATCTGATTAGTTAAAGCAGAATGAAAAGGGAAATGGTGTGGCCTGGTTTAAAGGGTTTCTCCATTTTTTAAAATTTACTTTTAGATTTAGAAAAATCTGATTACTACTGCTGTAAGAAAGAGAACAACTGTCATGGCAATTCAGCTCTCATCCTTTAGGGGATGACTACTTTAAACACCCTCTTTCATTCAACTAGGTCCCCATGTGACTACTTCAGTAGGTGGGGCCTGACTACTGGAACGGCCTGTAGTCAGCAGTCATTTTGGGGGACCTTTTTTTTTGTCTCCGCTTTAGGCTAGGGCTACATGACGACATTTGTCGCGCGACAATTTTTATAATGATAGTCTATGGTGTCGCACTGTGACGTGCTGCGACACGACAGTTGCAAAAAACCCATTCAAAATTGCACTTGCTATATGTAGAGCAGCAGCAGACGTGCTTCCATCCACCCTGGGCTCCTGTGCAGCTAAATCGGCTGCACAGACGGTATGTTCTCCCTTTTAGGCCTAGTTCACACGACCGTATGGCTTTTATTGTTTTTTGCGGTCCGTTGTGTTTCCGTTTCCTTTCCGTTTTTCCGTTCAGTTTTTCCGTATGCCATGTACAGTATACAGTAATTACATAGAAAAAATTGGGCTGGGCATAGCATTTTCAATAGATTGTTCAGAAAAAAACGGAACGGAAACGGAAGACATACGGATGCATTTCCGTATGTGTTCCGTTTTTTTTTGCGGACCCATTGACTTGAATGGAGCCACGACCCGTGATTTACGGCCAAATATAGGACAAGCTCTATCTTTGAACGGAAATACGGAAACGGAATGCATACGGAACACATTCCGTTTTTTTTGCGGAACCATTGAAATGAATGGTTCTGTAAACGGACTGTATACGGAACACAAAAAAACGGCCCGTACACTTGCAAAAAAAACGTTCGTGTGAACTAGGCCTTAGTCTGATTTTTCAGCCAACCACTTGTGGCCAGCTGCCCCCATCTTTTGCTTGGTTTGCATGGTGATAAGGTACACCACTTCCATTAATTCTGCACATGTAGTCTGGTTGGCCAAAGTGCACAATCCCTTTAAGACTTGACTAAGGAATAAGTGAGCAGGGCATGCATAATTTTTATTTTTATTATTAAATATGGATTGGGGGTAGGTAAAAACAAGATGGCAGCAGCCAGGCCACACCATTTCCCTTTTCAGTCTGCATTATTAATCAGACTTTTACTTGATGAGCAGTGTATGCATTTATTTATGAGGAGAGTGGAGAAAAGGGGAAAAACAAGATGGCAGCAGTCATGCCACAACATTCCCACTTTCAGTCTGCATTATTAATCAGATTTTTATACAAACAGATCTTTGCTGGAGAGCCCCTTTATCCTGCTGCTGTTCAAATCTAATAATACAGCTCAGCCAGAACATTGTTTGCCTTCCCTTTTATAGGAATTTCCTAAAATGATTTTGTTTTTTATTTTTTTCCATAAGGCTCTACTACTCTCATTATTATTATAATTATTATTATATTTTCTGATCATTTTATGTAAAGTCGTTTACTTCCAGAAAGAGAAAAATGTTAAAAAAAATTAATATAAACCAATGGAACGTGTATTCATTTGTGTCAATCATTTGTGACAATTCTGTATTTGCTTATGATGTCTTCAAAAACTGTACTGTACAGATTGGAGCATGGTACAACGTGCTGGCCTACATAAAGGTGTGTCGTTTAGCCAACATGTGAGGGGCTCGGTTCACAACTGCCCCATTACTTAGGTTCTGGGGCAAAATCAGGGGCATAGCTATAGGGGGTGCAGAGGTAGCAGTCGCTACCGGGCCCAGGAGCCTGAGGGGGCCCAAAGACCCTTGTGCCACATAAGACACTGGCATTATAGAAAGTGCATACTGGTCAATTTACACCTCTGGCTGGAGGGAAGGGGTTGGGTTAAGAATTTGGCATGAGGGGGTGCCCTTTCAATTTTTGCCTCAGGCAGCAGGAAGGATATGTGCTCCCCTGCCCCTTGCCAACAAGCACTGAGGGACGGGGGGCCCAAGCTGAACTCTTGCACCAGGGCCTATGAGCTTTTAGCTACGCCCCTGCAGGCAAAATCTATGGCCTAAAACAAGGATGTCCAACCTGCGCCCCTCCAGCTGTTGCAAAACTACAACTCCCAGCATTCCTGGACAGCCTACAGCTATTAGGGCCTGCTGGGAGTTGTAGTTTTGCAACAGCTGGAAGGCCGCAGGTTGAGTATCCCTGGCCTAAAAGAACATGCCATGCTACGCCCTACAATTGCCACATTTGACCGCACTGTGTGATCCCGATTCAATAAACTCTTGCAGTGGCAAAACCACAGGGCCCTCCACTCGGTCACATATTGCCTGACTGCCTACAATGGGTCCGGAGTCCAGTAAGCCATGGTGCACAGATTCACATTTTTGGACGTATTTTACGATAGATATGCCGAACTGTCCATATTTTAAGCTAAGTGTAACGGATCTCCTAGCACCCCGACCGGGTACCTCCGTCGATAGATGCTCCTAGTGCTTTCCGAGGACTCCAAGCACTCCACTTGACACCGTACGCACTGCAGACCCCACGAACCGCCGTAGCTTAGTTGGGGGGTCTCACCGTCCTCCACCCACGCTGGACCTACGACAAGGCTCCAGTGGGTGAACCTCTCCTACAGCCAGAGAGCAGGAACAGCTCTTACAAGAGCTTGTAGTTATGCCAGGGGAGTATAGCAAATCTTCAGCGTATAGCAATCCCCCAGTTTGATCAGTTATCCAAACACCAGTCTCAACATGATGAAGGATAAAACAGGAACCCTTTATTGAGGGCTACCCGCCCGTATTTATGCAGGTCCCCATCTGGTGGACACACCCCCAGGGGACCAGAATGGAGACTGCGACACAGAACAGATACAACATATCCCCACAATGCATCATGGTTTCCTCCTCTCTGTCCCAGAGACAACCGAGGGCAATCCAATTATCTCTCAGGACAAAGGGGAGATCGCCAATACACATGTGGAGACAACAGGACAGACATCACCATTTAAACACACAATGTCACACCCTCCCAGCAAACACAGACATTTAACAAATTCCCAGATAGCTCAAGTCTGAGTGCATATCATTAGGCGAATGGCACTCAGACCACACGAATACAATTAAACTAGCCATCTGGGTACCCTCACATAACAAAATACAATTCCAAAGACAGATTTAAGCTGTGGGCCAGCCTGTCTTCTTTAAAGTTAGTATGGGCCATAATCCTGAGGCAGGAGGCTGGCAAACAGACCCCTCCAAAACACCGTGGCGAGGTTGGTTTCGTCACACTAAGGATCAACGATAACCCTAGTTTTATGGCATGTGACCATTTTACGGTTCCTCATGGGTGGTTTCCATGTCTTCCTATGGGAATGAAAGTTTCAAGGGACTTTAAGAAATTAGGGGGAAAAAATCAAAACTTTTCATAGGGAAACACTGAAGTCACCTTCCCAGTCACAGTAATGCCTCAGTCATCATGCTTAACGACCCATTACAGATTTATATCTATCATGGGTGGGCCTGCTCCAGACGCAGCAGGTTCTAGCTCTTTTATTGTAGCAGGCACCTAGATGAAATGACCAAGATCGGAGATGACTCTGACACTGGTCATTTAACCCTTCAGATGCCACTGTCAATAGAGACAGCGGCATCTGAGCAGTTAGAGGGAGGAGGAGGCTCCCTCTGTCCTCCAATGGGAGCCCCCGCCACAAAATGGGTTGCTGTGACAACCGGGATCTTGTGAAGGCTCCCAGTGCTGTCATAGTAAGCTGTCCGAAACATCTGTGCCTGAGGCATGTCCTGACAGCCTATGAAAATCCCATAGACTGTATTTATATTCTACTGCAGTCTATGGGACAAGCGATCAGAAGATTGCATGTTCAAGTCCTCTATGGGGAAAAAAAAATAAAGAAATTATAATATAAAAAATTCAAATCGCCCCTTTTCCCAATTTTACACATAAAATACATAACCAATAAAATATTTTTTTAAAGTTATAGCTGTCAGAATTTGCAAAGAAAATTATTTTTTGGGGTTTTTATTTTTTAAGTAGTAAGACTGGATAGTCTTGCATCGCCGTAACCAGACTGACCCACAGAATAAGGTAATCATTTTTAGCGACACAGTAAACACCAAAAAGACAAAACCTAATATAAACCTTGACAAAAATGTTCAGTTTTTTTCTTCAATTTCCCACATAGAATTTTTTTGCCCCCATACAACTTGCCCCACAAAAAAAGGCCACATGACTAGAAGATAGAAAAATTCAAAAAGGTACAGCTTTTGAAAGGCAGAGAGGAAAAAAAAATGCTTGGGTTATTAAAGGGTTAAAAAAGTCACATATTTTAGAGGTAGGGTTATCCTGGAGTATGCCAACAAAGAGATTGGTTGGTATCTAAAGTCCAAAAGATGGAGAAAATTCATCAGAGGGGTCCTGAAGACACTTTTGAATTCTGTCCTTTAAACAAGGGCGTGCCATATGTTTTGGTGGGTGTGGCTTGTATCCATTGTCAGAAATTAGCCACGTCTATTTTCACGTGCTCGGCCTGGCTATCGTCTTACCCTCACGACAAAAGGTCACAGCCACTGACATCAGGGTGATGGTGGAATATACCCTAAGTGGGTTCAAGTCATGCCATAGCTTGGTTATGTCTGTATCTGGGACAACAGTATGACCACCAATATGGCGCCGGTACAGCTCTCATAATCTGAAGATTTATCTGCGTAATTTTCTGTCTTTGTGAATCGGGGCTCTAGGAAAGTTAGGCAGTAGCCCCTATAGTGGCGGCCATATTGGCTGTGTCTTCTCGTATGTGTCTTGGTGGAAATGCAATCGAGCAGCCATCATGGCTAAGAATGGACCATGTGGGTCTCCATAGGCAGGGGCGGACTGGGAACTAAAAGTGGCCCTGGAAAAAATATTGTGGCACGTTATACCACCCCAACAGCGCCAAATACCACAGTCCATCACAACATACTGCCAGCAGCACAAAATACATCCCCAAAAACTTCCACTGGCGAGGAGCAGGGCCCAGGCAACCCTCTGGGCATCGGCCCGCCGGGAAATTTCCCTGTAAGGTCTATGGCAAATCCATACAGGGGCGTCCATAGGGCCCTTTCGCCATTCACTTTTTTAGATCCAGTCATCCTGAACATGGCGACCTGGGTTGTAAAGCTGCCGTGGATTGATGTTTGCACTGCCATGACGTATACTTGATGCATTCCCATTTTCTATACGTTAAGATATAACTACGTCCGGCCAAATGAATGCTGTTCATGAAATGCAACTACAGAAGCGGATTAAAGGTTTATCACTTTATAAAGGTCCTTCGTTTTTCTCATTACGGTGCGTGTGTCTGGTAGCGGTCTGATTGGTGGACGCCATTGTAACGGGCGTTCCTGGAGTCAGACATTGTGAGCTCTTCCAGTATTCAGTATATCAAGGTTTAAAGGGGTATTTCGGGAGTTCCATATCGATGGCCTCTCCTCAGGATAGGTCATCAATATCTCATCTGTAGGGGTCCAATTCCCGGAAACTCTGCCGGTTTAACTGTTTCTAGGACAGTGACGTCACGTTTATTGGTCACGTGGCCTGGGTGCTGCTCAGTGCCTTTCAATTGAATGGGCCTGGACTGCAATACCAAGAACAGTCACTATACAATCTATGGCACTGTGAGAAGGCCACAGCACGCACTGGAGGACCGCGGCTTCTTCATACAGCTGATCCGTGGTGGTGCCGGGTGTCAGACCTCTATCCATCAATATTGTACTGCCAACATACCACGTGCATTGGCACATAAAATATGCTTACTGTGTTTACATAGACACTGATCAGCCCTGACAATAAAACCATTGACAGGTGAAGTCGGTAATATCTCGTGACAATGGCTCCTGCCAGGGGCGTACATAGAAAATACTGTGCCCCATAGCAAGAATATAAATTGGGGCCCCATTTATAGCCCCTCCCACTACCCATTCCTTGCCCCTCTCCTTTCTCAATGAATTGTGCTTGCTGCTCTGTGTTATACTGTATGCCATCAGGGCCGGACTGGGATTACAAAACAGCACTGGCACATAAAAGAGGTAGAATAGATGCAATGTGTACAGGTATATAGTATATACAGCAGTGTACTGATATGTTAGGTATGAGGTATAATAGATGCAGTGAGTACAGATATATAGTATATACAGCAGTGTACTGATATGTGAGGTACAAAGTATAATAGATGCAGTGTGTACAGATGTGAGGTACGAGGTATAGACGCAGTGAGTACAGATATATAGTATATACAGCAGTGTACTGATATGTAAGGTATGAGGTATAATAGATCCAGTGAGTACAGATATATAGTATATACAGCAGTGTACTGATATGTGAGGTACACGGTATAAATTACACCTCATACCTCACGTATCTGCACATAGTGCATCTATAATACTGTATAATATATGTAGTGTGTGTATATATACAGTGTCTCACAAGTCAGTCCAACCCTCACATTTTTGAAAATATTTTATTCTGTCTTTTCATGGGACAGCACTGAAGAGCTGACACTTTGGTACAATGTACAGTAGTCAGTGTACGGCTTGTAGAACAGTGTACATTTTTTATTTAGTTTTTTAATTATATTTTTATTAATTTTTCAATAAAGAACAGGGGGTAACAGGGTACCAAGGTATGGCTCGCAGATGTGTCCTCAAAATAACACAACCCACCGCCATTAATATCTGTACCGCTGGCAACAAAAGTGAGCCCAACTAGCCATGTTCCCTCCACGATGTCATGTGACTCAGTGTTACAAGGTCTCAGGTGTGAATGGGGAGCAGGTGGGTTACATTTGGTGTTATCTCTCTCATACTGGTCATTGGAAGTTCAACATGGCTCCTCATGGCAAAGAACTCTCTGAGGATCTGAAAAAAAGAATTGTTGCTCTACATAAAGATGGCCGAGGCTATAAGAAAATTGTCAGCACCCTGACACTGAGCTGCAGCACGGTGGCCAAGACCATACAATGGTTTAACAGGACAGGTGCCACTCAGAACAGGCCTCGCCATGGTCGACCAGAGAAGTTGAGTGCACGTGCTCAGCGTCCTATCCAGAGGATGTATGAGTGCTGCCAGCATTGCTGCAGAGGTTACAGGGGTGGGGGGTCAGCCTGTCCGTGCTCAGACCATACGCCGCACACTACATCACATTGGTCTGCATGGCTGTAGTTCCAGAAGGAAGCCTCTTCTAAAGATGATGCACAAGAAAGCCGGCAAACAGTTTGCTAGAGACAAGTAGGCTAAGGACATGGAATACTGGAACCATGTCCTGTGGTCTGATGGGATGAAGATAAACTTACTTGGTTCAGATGGTGTCAAGCGTGTGTGGTGGCAGGTGAGGAGCACAAAGACAAGTGTGTCCTGCCTACAGTCAAGCATGGTGGACGGAGTGTCATGGTTTGGGGCTGCATGACTGCTGCCGGCTGTGGGGAGCTACAGTTCGTTGAGGGAACCATGAATGCCAATATGTACTGTGACATACTGAAGCAGAGCATGATCCCCTACCTTCGTAAACTGGGCCGCAGGGCAGTATTCCAACACGATAACGACCCCAAACACACCTCCAAGACGACCACTGCCTTGCTAAAGAAACTGAGGGTAAAAGGTGCTGGACAAAGACTCCAGGCCTAAACCCTATACAGCATCTGTGGGGCATCTGCAAATGGAAGGTGGAGGAGCACAAGTTCTCTAACATCCACCAGCTCTGTAATGTCGTCCTGGAGAAGTGGAAGAGGACTCCAGTGGCAACCTGTGAAGTTCTAGTGAACTCCATGCCCAAGAGAGTTAAGGCAGTGCTGGAAAATAATGGTGGCCACACAAAATATTGACACTTAGGGGTGTACTCACTTTTGTTGCCAGCGGTTTCGATATTAATGACTGTGTGTTGAGTTATTTTGAGGGCACAGCAAATTTACACTGTTAGGCCCCTTACAGACGAGCAAGTGTCTCGCTGCGGAATTGCAGCGAGACACCCGGCCTGAACTTCTAGCACTGCCAGGGTCGCATAGCATTATATTAATTTATGATGCTTTGTAACCCTTACAGTTCTGGAATGTATTAGATGACACTGATACAATGCTATCAGTGTTATCTAATACATTCCAGAACTGTAAGGCCTCTTTCACACGGGCGTCATGTTTTTGGCCCGGATAAGATGCGGGTGCGTCGCGGGAAAATGCGCGATTTTTCTGCGCGAGTGCAAAACATTGTAATGCTTTTGCACACGCGTGAGAAAAATCGGCATGTTTGGTACCCAAAGCCGAACTTCTTCACAGAAGTTCGGGTTTGGAATCGGTGTTGTGTAGATTGTATTATTTTCCCTTATAACATGGTTATAAGGGAAAATAATATCATTCTTAATACAGAATGCTAAGTACAATAGGGCTGGAGGGGTTAAAAAATAAAAATATTTTTTTATTTAACTCACCTTAATCCACTTGTTCCCGCAGCCCGGCTTCTCTTCTGCCTTCATCTTTGCTGTGCACAGGAAAAGGACATTTGATGACGTCACTGTGCTCATCACATGGTCCATCACATGCTTTTTTTTTTACCATGGTAATGGATCATGTGATGGACCATGTGAGGAGCATAGTGACGTCACCACAGGTCCTTTTCCCGTGCACAGCAAAGATGAAGACAGAAGAGAAGCCGTCTGCACGAACAAGTGGATTAAGGTGAGTTAAATTAAAAAAATGTAACCCCTCCAGCCCCCTTGTACTATGCATTCTGTATTAAGAATGCTATTATTTTCCCTTATAACCATGTTATAAGGGAAAATAATAATGATCGGGTCTCCATCCCGATCGTCTCCTAGCAACCATGAGTGAAAATCGCACCACATCCGCACTTGCTTGCGGATGCTTGCGATTTTCACACAGCCCTATTCACTTCTATGGGGCCTGCGTTGCGTGGAAAACAAACAAAGAGGAGCATGCTGCGTTTTTTCACGCAGCGCACAAGTGATGCGTGAAAATCACGCATTGCACCCGCGCGGAAATCTTGCCCGTGTGAAAGGGGCCTAAGGGTTACATACCATCATAAATCAATATAATGCTATGGGACTCTGGCGGTGCTGGAAGTTCAGGACGGGGACTGTCCTGCAAGTGAGCAGAGAGACACTCGCTCGTCTGAAAGGGGCCTTATACAAGCTTTACACTTCTTGCTGCCCGATGCCACTGGACACCTTTGGAGATTTTATGGAGTCCATGCCTCAATGGGTCAGAGCTGTTTTGGAAGCACAAGGGAGGGGGGGGGCAACACAATATTTGACAGGTGGTTTTAAGCTTCTGGCTGATCTAAATACTGGGCTGATTTCATTATATATCTTTATAAGGTTCCATTTTCCAGTTAGAGGTTCAAACTAGTTTCTTTGCATTACACAGCCATGGAGCTAAATTATAAAATTCTGGCTTCCTGCAGATGCCACAAGGGGGAGCTCACTGCAGACAGCAGATATGTATACAGCTTACGTGGAAAAATAATTTTTATATTGAGGTATCTCTACCAATGAACAGGTGTTTATGTAAACCACTGAATCAGGGTAATAAATATTGAGTTTTGTTTGGCTGTTAACCTTTGCTTTGTTAATGGAAAAAAATGGATTAAAATGGAAAATCTGCCAAAAAAGTAAAATTCGGAAATTTCATCTACATTTTCCTTCAATTCTTGTGGAACACCTAAAGGATTAACAAAGTTTGCACAATCAGTTTTGAATACCTTGAGGGGTGTAGTTTCTAAAATGGGGCCATTTATGGGTGGTATTATTATGTAAGCCCCACAAAGTGACTTCAGACCTGAACTGGTCCTTGGGTTTTGGAAATGTTCTTAAAAATGAGATTTACTTCTAAGCCTTCTAATGTCCCAAAAAAATAAAATGGCATTTACAAAATGATCCAAACATGAAGTAGACATATGGAAAATGTAAAGTAATAACTATTTTAGGAGGTATCACTATCTGTTTTAAAAGCAGAGAAATTGAAATTTTAAAAATTACGAATTTTTCCATATTTTTGGTAATTTTTTTTATTTTTTTATAAATAAAAATGAAATATTTTTACTCAAATTTACTACTGTCATGAAGTACAATATGTGACGAGAAAACAATCTCAGAATGACTTGGATAAGTAAAAGCGTTTTAAAGTTATCACCACATAAAGTGACACATGTCAGATTTGCAAAAAATGGCCTGGTCCTTAACCCCTTAAGGACACAGGGCGTACATGTACGCCCTGTGCATTTTCAATCACCGCCGCGCGGCCGGCGGCGATCGGAACCCCGTGCCTGCTCAAATCATTGAGCAGGCACTTGGGGCAAATGCGTCGGGGGGTCCGGTGACCCCCCCATGTATGCGATCGCAGAAAACCGCAGGTCAATTCAGACCTGCGGTTTTCTGCGTTTCCGGGTTATTCGGGTCTCTGAAGACCCGATAACCCGGAACAGGATGGTGATGGTGGTGTGATTTCACTCCACCAATCACCATCCAGCGATCCTGAGTGCTGAGTGGTGATGGTGACATCACCACTCAGGATCGCTTTCTGATTGGTCTGTGGGCGGTCCGGCGGCAGATTCAAAAGAGGCAGGCGCCCCTCTCCTCCTCCTTTTGTGTTCCGGAGCCGGAGGAGAGAGGAGCTGCCTGCACGTGTCTGCTGCCACCGCTGCACCGCTGCCTGCACCCGATCTGTGCCCCCCCAGGACCCGATCTCTGCCCCCAGGACCCGATCTCTGCCCCCAGCACCCCATCAGGTACAAAGGGACAGCTAGGGAAAGTTTGGTTTAGGCAGGGAAAAAAAAAGGGAAAGGTAGTTTTTTTTTACTTTTATTGCATCACCCCAGTTAGGGTGTCTGGGGTCCACAGCACAGCTATGTGACCCTAGACCCCCCAGGGGTGCTGCCACTTGCCCCCCCCCCCCCCCCACCTTTTTTGGGGTGCTTTTTTTTTTTTTTTTTTTTTTTGAGTTCGCTGACTGTGGCACTTAGCGTCCGGCCACTGTTAGCGCATCGCACACCCCACCGCTGATCAACTTCGGACGATTGATCAGCAGTTTTGAATTTTTTTCCCCCACATTTTTTGCCCTTTTTTTAGTTAGTTTATTTATTTTTTCTGTTAGTTTTAGGGTGAGTTCGTGAACACCCGTGCCCCCTCACACACGCAGACCAAATAAAGAGTTACACACACGCACATATACACGCAGACACACACTCCCCTATGGCCCGCCGGACGTTCTCGGCCGAGGAGGCATACGCCCAGCTTGCCTCCGAGTCCGAGAGTCCCAGTGAGGATGAGGATGACCCCACATTCCTGTTGTCATCCGCATCCTCCTCATCATCTAGCGATGATGATGAGCCCCCAAGGCGGCGGAGACGCCGCCAGGCGGAGCAAGGGGACCGCCATGTTAGGGACCCTGTGGCCCACACTAGTACGAGCAGCTCTGGGGCTCGTACTGGTTTCCCGGCCCACCAGTTAAATCCACCGGAGCACCCTGCCGGTGAACTTGTCTGGTGTAGCCCAGAGCGATACGAGCCCGTGATTCCCGATTTCGTAGGCCAATCAGGAATCCAGATTTCCACAGTGGGCTACACTGAATATGACTTTTTTTGTCATTTTTTCAGTGACCCACTGGTAAATCTGATGGTGGAGCAGACGAATCTGTACGCCCAACAGTTCGTCGCTCAACACCCGGGCTCCTTTTTGGCCAGGCCCGGTGGCTGGACGCCGGTCAGTGCAGCCGAAATGAGGACATTTTGGGGCCTCGTGCTGCATATGGGCCTGGTCAAGAAACCCAGTGCCAGGCTGTACTGGAGTGGGGACGTCCTATATCAGACCCCACTTTACAGTACAGTTATGACACGCTCCCGGTTTGAGGCCATCCGGAAATGTCTGCATTATTCCGATAATGCAGCATGTCCACCCCGAGGTGATCCTGCCCATGACCGTCTGTACAAGATACGGCCGGTCATCGATCACTTTGGGGCCAAATTCATGGAGGCCTATGTACCTGGAAGGGAGGTCGTGGTTGATGAGTCTCTCATTGCGTTCGAGGGGAGACTCATTTTCCGCCAGTATGTGCCTTCCAAGCGGGCGAGGTATGGCGTGAAGCTATACAAAATTTGTGAGAGTACCTCAGGGTACACTTACAAATTTCGTGTATACGAGGGGCGAGATTCCCGGATTCAACCCCCAGAATGTCCCCCCACTCTGGGTGTTACCGGGAAACTTGTGTGGGACCTTATGCACCCACTGCTGGATAAGGGTTACCACTTGTACATGGATAACTTTTATACCAGTATCCCCTTGTTCCAGTCCCTTGCCGCCAGATCCACGTCCGCTTGTGGGACCGTGCGGAAAAATCAACGCGGCCTCCCTGCCCACCCCTTCCAGGTACCTATCCCCAGGGGTGAGACCCGTGCCCTTACCACTGGAAACCTGTTGCTGGTCAGGTATAAGGACAAGAGGGATGTCCTTATGCTGTCCACAATTCATGGTAACGGCATCACCCCTGTCCCTGTGCGAGGTACCGCGGCAACGGTCCTCAAGCCCGATTGTATCGTCGCCTACAATCGGTATATGGGAGGAGTTGATCTCTCGGATCAAGTCCTCAAGCCATATAACGCCATGCGCAAAACCCGGGCATGGTACAAAAAAGTTGCGGTCTACTTGGTACAGGTTGCCATGTACAACTCTTTTGTACTATCCCGAAGCGCTGGCAGCACAGGGACATTCCTCCAGTTCTATGAGGCAGTCCTCAAGGCCCTGATCTTTTCGGACCGGGAAAGAGCAGGCCGGAGTACCTCGGGAACTGTAGGCGCCCGGATCGTCCCTGGCCAACACTTTCCAGGTGTGGTCCCCCATACTGGAAAGAAGGGACGAACCCAAAAAAAGTGCAGAGTGTGTCGCAGGAGGGGGATACGGAAGGACACGACTACTCAGTGCGACACATGCCCCGATCATCCGGGCCTCTGCATTGACGGTTGCTTCAGGGAGTATCACACTTCCATGGAGTACTAAATTTATATCCCAATTTAGCACTGACATCGGATAAAAAAAAATGGTTCTCAGACTTGAGACACCCAAAAAAACTAAAATAATTTATTAAAAGTAGACATAGGTATTGCCGCGTCGGTAATAATCTCCTCTATAAAAATGCCCCATGACCTAACCCCCCAGATTAACACGGTCCAGAAAAAAAAAAAAAAGGTGCAAAAAAAGTATTTTTTTGTCACCTTACATAATAAAAAGTTTAATAGCAAGCGATCAAAAAGTCATATAGCCCCCAAATTAGTGCCAATAAAACCGTCATCTTATCCCGCAAAAAATGAGCCCCCACATAAGATAATCAGATAAAAAAAATAATAGAAAATGACTCTTAGACTTTAGAGATACAAAATTTTTTTTAGGGTATCAAAAAGGATAATATAGTCTAAAACCTAAATAATTGTAAAAAAAAGTTGACTTATTAGGTATCGCCGCGTCCGTAAGAATCTCCTCTATAAAAATACCCCATGACCCAACCCCCCAGATTAACACAGTAAAAAAAAAAAAAAATAGGTGCAAAAAAATATTTTTTTTGTCACCTTACATAACAAAAAGTTTAATAGCAAGCGATCAAAAAGTCATACAGCCCCCAAAATAGTGCCAATAAAACCGTCCGCTCATCCCGCAAAAAATGAGCCCCCACATAAGATAATTGGCTAAAATAAAATAAAAAAAATGACACTTAGACTTTAGAGATACCCAAAAAAAATGTTGTATCAAAAAAGATAATATAGTCAAAAACCTAAATAATTGTAAAAAAAAAGTAGACTTATTAGATATTGCCGCGTCTGTAAGAATCTCCTCTATAACAATATCCCATGACCTAACTACCCAGATTAACACGGTTAAAAAAAAAAAAAAAAACGGTGCCAAAACCGCTATTTTTGGCACTTTTCCATTTCAGTCCGTTTTTTCCGGTAACAAAACAAGGGTTAACAACCAAACAAAAGTTAAAATTTATTACCCTGATACTGCAGTTTACAGAAACGCCACATTTGTGGTCGTAAACTGCTGTATCCGTAAAAGGGAGGCCGCAAAAGGAAAGGACCGACATGGTTTCTGGAAGGCCGATTTTGATGGCCTTTTTTATTGACACCATATCCCTTTTCAAGCCCCCCTGATGCCCCCTAGAGTAAAAACTCCCTAAAATTGACCCCATCTAAGAAACTACACCCCTCAAGGTATTCAAAAATGATTATACAAACTTTATTAACCCTTTAGGTGTTCCTCAACAGTTAATGGCAAATGGAGATGAAATATCAGAATTTCAATTTTTGGTAACCTTGCCTCACAAAAATGTAATATAGAGCAACCAAAAATTATATTTGCCCTAAAAATACTCCCCCAAAAAATGCCACCTTATCCCGTAGTTTCCAAAATGGGGTCACTTTTAGGGAGTTTCGACTCCAGGGGTGCATCAGGGGGGTTGAAACAGGACACGGTGTAAATAAACCGGTCCATAAAAATCAGCCCTCCAAAAACCAAACGGCGCACCTTTCACTCTACGCCCCGCTGTGTGGCCGTACAGTAGTGTACGGCCACATATTGGGTGTTTCTGTAAACGGCAGAGTCAGGGTAATAAAGATACAGTCTTGTTTGTCTGTTAACCCTTGCTTTGTTAGTAGAAAACATGGGTTAAAATGGAAAATAAGGCAAAAAAATGAAATTTTCCAATTTCATCCCCATTTGCCAATAACTCTTGTGCAACACCTAAAGGGTTAACGACGTATGTAAAACCAGTTTTGAATACCTTGAGGGGTGTAGTTTCTTAGATGGGGTCACTTTTAGGGAGTTTCGACTCCAGGGGTGCATCAGGGGGGTTGAAACAGGACACGGTGTAAATAAACCGGTCCATAAAAATCAGCCCTCCAAAAACCAAACGGCGCACCTTTCACTCTATGCCCCGCTGTGTGGCCGTACAGTAGTGTACGGCCACATATTGGGTGTTTCTGTAAACGGCAGAGTCAGGGTAATAAAGATACAGTCTTGTTTGGCTGTTAACCCTTGCTTTGTTAGTGGAAAACATGGGTTAAAATGGAAAATAAGGCAAAAAAATGAAATTTTCAAATTTCATCCCCATTTGCCAATAACTCTTGTGCAACATCTAAAGGGTTAACGACGTATGTAAAACCAGTTTTGAATACCTTGAGGGGTGTAGTTTCTTAGATGGGGTCACTTTTAGGGAGTTTCTACTCCAGGGGTGCATCAGGGGGCTTCAAATGGGACATGGTGTAAATAAACCAGTCCATAAAAATCAGCCCTCCAAAAACCACACGGCGCACCTTTCACTCTACGCCCCGCTGTGTGGCCGTACAGTAGTTTGCGGCCACATATTGGGTGTTTCTGTAAACGGCAGAGTCAGGGCAATAAAGATACAGTCTTGTTTGGCTGTTAACCCTTGATTTGTTAGTGGAAAAAATGGGTAAAAATGAAATATTAGACAGAAAAATGAAATTCTCAAATTTCATCCCCATTTGCCAATAACTCTTGTGCAACACCTAAAGGGTTAACAACATATGTAAAATCACTTTTGAATACCTTGAGGGGTGTAGTTTCTTAGATGGGGTCATTTTTGGGTGATTTCTATTATGTAAGCCTCGCAAAGCGACTTCAGACCTGAAATGGTCCCTAAAAATTTAGTTTTTGTAAATTTCAGAAAAATTTCAAGATTTGCTCCTAAACTTCTAAGCCTTATAACATCCCCAAAAAATAAAATATCATTCCCAAAATAATTCACACATGAAGTAGACATATGGGGAATGTAAAGTCATCACAATTTTTGGGGGTATTACTATGAATTACAGAAGTAGAGAAACTGAAACTTTGAAATTTGCTAATTTTTCAAAATTTTTGATAAATTTTGTATTTTTTGGTGCAAAAAAAAATATTTTTTGACTTAATTTTACTAGTGTCATGAAGTACAATATGTGACGAAAAAACAATGTCAGAACGGCCTGGATAAGTCAAAGCGTTTTAAAGTTATCAGCACTTAAAGTGACACTGGTCAGATTTGCAAAAAATGGCCTGGTCCTAAGGTGTAAAAAGGCTGTGTCCTTAAGGGGTTAAAGGGGTTCTCCAGAAATTAAAAAAATGAAAATACTTAAATATTATTTTATAATAAATATTTTTACAAATACCTTTCATTACCTAGAATGGCTTGTTTTGTCTAGGGAGCAATTATTAGGACAGCTGCCATTTTATTTCTCCTATCAGTGCACACAAAACCTGTCCTAATCACACAGGAGGACAAGTTACTTCACAACACTGAGCTAAAGAGCTGCCTCATCCTCCTCTCTGCTTGTCAGGAATCATGATCCTGAATACAGGTGAATCTCTGTGGGAATAGAGATGATGAGGAGACATGAGAGGAGGTGAGGTGTGGCTAATGAGCAGCAGCACTTGCTTACATTCTCCATTACCACAGCAACACATTACCACAGTCTGTCCTGTCTGTACTTCATGTCTCCTCATAAACTAAAGAGATTCAGCTAAAGTTCCTATCATCTGTATTCAGGATCCTAATCCCTGACAAGTAGAAAGGAGGAGGAGGATGAGGCAGCTCTCTACCTCAGTGTTGTAAAGTAACTTGTCCTCATGTGTGATCAGGACAGGTTTTGTGTGAACTAATGGGACAGCGGCCATTGTGTTTCACCTGATCATTGCTCCATAGACAAAAAGAGCCATTATAAATAATTAAAAGGTATTTGAGAACAGAGTTATAATAAAGTAATATTTAAGTATTTTCATTTTCTTAGTTCACGAAGAACCCCTTTAAGGTGAAAAATGGCAGAGTCCTGAAGGGGTTAACGTTCTTTACATAATAAACACTATTTGCTGAAGTGAGACAACCCCTTTAAGTTACCTTCTGTTCAGTGCCGATTCTAAATGTATTTGCCCCCTTTTCATATTTCTGTTACAAAATGGCGCTAAAGAGACAATGAATGGCAACTGGACAGAAATGGGGGTATTCAACAAAGGGGAACTAAAGGGCAATTGTCAGGAATAAGGACCCCTTATCCTTAGTTATTATAATGTTTGCAGTGATATTATATGTTTTATGGTTATATGTCGTAGTGTTACATATTCCTGTGTGATTTACATATACAGTGCAGACCAAAAGTTTGGACACACCTTCTCATTCAAAGAGTTTTCTTTATTTTCATGACTATGGAAATTGTAGATTCACACTGAAGGCATCAAAACTATGAATTAACACATGTGGAATTATATACATAACAAAAAAGTGTGAAACAACTGAAAATATGTCATATTCTAGGTTCTTCAAAGTAGCCACCTTTTGCTTTGATTACTGCTTTGCACACTCTTGGCATTCTCTTGATGAGCTTCAAGAGGTAGTCACCTGAAATGGTCTTCCAACAGTCTTGAAGGAGTTCCCAGAGATGCTTAGCACTTGTTGGCCCTTTTGCCTTCACTCTGCGGTCCAGCTCACCCCAAACCATCTCGATTGGGTTCAGGTCCGGTGACTGTGGAGGCCAGGTCATCTGGCGCAGCACCCCATCACTCTCCTTCATGGTCAAATAGCCCTTACTTTCAAAGTTTTCCCAATTTTTCGGACTGACTGACCTTCATTTCTTAAAGTAATGATGACCACTCGTTTTTCTTTACTTAGCTGCTTTTTTCTTGCCATAATACAAATTCTAACAGTCTATTCAGTAGGACTATCAGCTGTGTATCCACCTGACTTCTCCACAACGCAACTGATGGTCCCAACCCCATTTATAAGGCAAGAAATCCCACTTATTAAACCTGACAGGGCACACCTGTGAAGTGAAAACCATTTCAGGTGACTACCTCTTGAAGCTCATCAAGATAATGCCAAGAGTGTGCAAAGCAGTAATCAAAGCAAAAGGTGGCTACTTTGAAGAACCTAAAATATGACATATTTTCAGTTGTTTCACACTTTTTTGTTATGTATATAATTCCACATGTGTTAATTCATAGTTTTGATGCCTTCAGTGTGAATCTACAATTTTCATAGTCATGAAAATAAAGAAAACTCTTTGAATGAGAAGGTGTGTCCAAACTTTTGGTCTGTACTGTATATACAGTGTGTATTTATGTATTTGTATCTTCTGTATTACAAGGCCAGCAGCCATGTTCGGGGTAATTGATTTATGAATTGGTTTAAGGCTGTATAGAGAGAGTTGAGCTGTCTGCCTCGTACCTGGAAAACAGCCAAACTGCTCCCCGGGAGTTAGCACAGAGATGCTAACGAGGATGGGCCCGTTTGCTGATCACACTTCAGGACAGGGGACTGCAGACTCTCTGGCCCCTTTTGTCAGCATGGGGGTTCCTAAACAGAGAATGAACAATAATTTGTAGTCCTTCATAACTTGTTCAGGAGGGGGCGGATGTCTCCAAAGTCCTGCTCATCACCACTGGTATGATGGGGGCATCGCCTGGACACCAGACATGGCGTATCAACTCGCCTTCATCTTCCTAAAAGAAGGATCTCACCTTCCGAGCATCCTGATCTTCTCTTGTTTGATATGCTAGGACTCGGAATGGTGAGATATGAATTATGAAGAAGGGCTGGGGTCTGTATCTTCACCAGGGCAACTGGGAAAATATATTTTGGATATTTTCACACTTGTTCCCTAGATGGCCAGGGGGGCCGGCTGCATGTGTAATGAAGCTCAGCCCAGAGGGGCTGAGTCAGAGGTGTGAGGGAGAATCCCCCTCAGGCCTGCCCCTTGAGGAAAGACATAAAAATGTAATCCCTGGGATATTTGGGTGTCACAAAGTGGTAGATCCAATCGAATTGGTCTGTGCACCATTACTCTGCCCAAATCTCCTGGGAGGAAAGGACTTTTGCCACGCAACTGCTAAGTATCAGAACTTTCTATGTTTTCTCCTTTTTATTTTACAATTGTTTGCCATTTATGTATGTCTCTTGTTAATCATTTTTTTGTAACCAAGTGCTGTCCATTTTTTATACATACATTTTTTTTTCATACATAAACCTAAAAGTTTGATGGTTTGTCTTGTAACTTTAAGAACCTGTTAGCTCCATGAAGAGTTTGTGTGTAGTCTGAGGCTGTATGTTGTTGTTCCGTGAGGCTTACTATCGTGTGTGTGTCTGCTTGCTAGTGGAACACTCAGGGGTGTCCTGTCGATCTTATAACGGGCAGGTGATGGCCTGCTTGCAGGCTTCAGGTGGCGATTTATGCTTGAGTTACGACGCAGGGAATAACAGCATGTGAGGGCGTGAGGTGAATCGGCCTGAAGGGCCTGGGCAACCCTTGTCACGTGACGCGGTGGGCTGGTCTGGTCCCCGGTACGTGACAAATTGGTTCGCAGTGGTAAGATAAATTCTATTTTTATGTGATTAAGGCTTTAGTGTCTGGTTTACGGAATTATTCCTGACACTAAAGGCTGGTAGAAACCCTGCGAGGTGAACCAGCGTACAAGACAAACACAGTACTTGATTTTTGTTCTATAGACATACGTGCAAACAACTCCCTTCCTTAAATGGGCCTGGCCCTACAGGGTTTGAGTGGATGGGAGCCTCAACAGCGCCTGGGGATTCTCCAGTCTTCTATAAAAAAGGAGAGAGAATTCTGGAGGAAGATGGCACAAATTTGTGGGACCACCAAGAGTATAGCATAGTACAAACCCGATCCTGAAGATTTCCCCCTCATGGAGACAGATGAGGAACTACACTCCCTGGGGCCTAAGTTTGAGGAAATATGCCGACGATTCCACTTGGCCTCGGAGCACTGGAAACACTTCTTCATCCTTAGTCTGAAAGGAGACCTCCTGGAAACTTTGGTGCATTTACCTCCGGAGACCTACCTGGATTATAACACCATAAAAAGCGCTCTCATCCGACAGGGTGAGCTGCATCGCACAAAGATGCCCAAACCCACGGACACTGCTCTTAAGCGGACTTTGCCGGTAAAAGAGGTGACTACCACTGTGTGGCTTGGAACCAATGTGGGGCAGAGGTATGACAAGGACTGTGATTTGAAGGCATGAAGGCCTGTGGGTCCTTGTGAGACTTGTGGGACGGCTGCAAAAACACGGAAGGCTCAGAAACCCCTATCTCCCTGCATAATTCCTTCCTGGAGACACCACCGGAGCTAAATGGACTGTCTCAGGAGGATCTCGCCTGGGAAACTGCATCACTAGAGGAAAATTGCAGTGTTTCAGAAGAGACAGGCGAGTTGCAAGAGGGAAACGTTATTAAAGATTCCCTTGTATATTTTGCACAGCAGTTTTTGTTTTCTTCTTTTTCTGCCTCTTAGACTAGTTAGAGATGGACACAATCTCAGTTGGATTAATTCAACGCTTTATTTTTGTCTGGTCTTTAATGCTCCGTCACTGAATATTATCAAGTGTTACATATGCTCATCTAATATGTATGTGATGTGTTTTGTGTATTGCTCCTCCTTGGAACTTCTGTGCACTATGACATTGTAAGAGTGTATTCACGTTTTATGTTTTATATACCATAATAAACATACAATTATAAAAAATAAAAAAAAGATTCCATTGTCCCAGGGCCGGGAAATGGATACATGGACACTGTCGGAGAGGGTCAAATTGACAAAGGTGACGGGGACAGAGACCTGACTAAAGGGTCCCGTGATGCAGGGGCCAAAGATTCTGCTGGTGTTGCAGAACTGTATGCATATCCAGCGGAGAACTCTAGTGTCCAAGACCCTGGACATGGAGGTATGGACACTGTCGTAGAGGAGTCTATTGTTCAGAGGCCAACAGATAAAGGTATGGACATTGTTGATAAAGGCATGGACTTTGTTAATATAGCTGATGACAGCATGAAACACAGTGAAGCCACAAAAGAATCTTCGGAGGCAGAGAATGTAAATGATGTTAATGTTGGGGAGAAGGACAATCTCCCTGTAAAGAAGCCAAACATTGAGCAGAGCACGGAGGAGCTAACCAGTGAAGCCCCTTCAATTTGTCCACCCGTTGTCGTGTAGACCGTACTGACTGCAGGTCCACAGCACCCATACTCTGGACTGACATATGGGAATGATAATGATGACCTAGTGGCTGATACCTCACTGGATGTAGCAGTGGAGACAACTGTAGCAGGCGATGACCTCACTGTGACAGCTGAAAATTCCACTCAGGGGGCGAGGAAACCATGGAAATGACTGATAAAGTCGGAGCCCTTCTTTTTTTTTTTTTTTGTTTCTTTATTTTTATGCAAAACACATATAAAATACACAGTATCAGACCGTCCAACGGGTCATTACAATAGTCGTTCACATGTTAACATTTTAACCCTACTACCCTCCCCCCCCACCTAATTGAAGAGAGAGAGGGAGAATTTCTCTCCCCCTCCCTAAGAAGAAAGAGCAAAGAGAAGGGAGAGAGGAAAAAATATATAAAAAATTCAAACACCTTGGCCCTGGTTCAACCATTTCCTCCAAATTTTATCAACTTTTTCATCTCTATCCCCATATCTCTCAGCCGCCTGTTCCAGTTTAATCAGGTTAAGCACTGCATCCTGCCACTGTCCCACTGTAGGAGGGTCTTTATTTACCCATCTTCGGAGTATAAGCAATCTAGCCTGAAATAATACTTTACATAATACCAATTGTAACTCTCTTTTTAGTTTAAGATGTAGCGTGGCCCCCAAGATACAAACAACGGGATCTTCCGGAACTTGGATACCCAAAAATGCTGATGTTATGTCTACAATATCTTTCCAATACCTTAATAATTTAGGACATCTCCAAAAACAATGCATAAGATCAGCCTTCTCACCCATACATCTTGGACACTTATCTGAGACTCTAACCCCCATTTTCTTTAACGCCCAAGGAGATCGGTGTAACCTGTGGACGACAAAAAACTGGGAGATTTTATGTGAGGCCCTTTCTGACACCTTAATATAACTTCCAAGGGCATCAATCCATTTTTCTTCCGTAAAAGATAAGATCTCTTTTTCCCACTTTCCTCTAGCTGGTATTATAATCCGTTCTTTCTTCAGCTCCATCAGAATTCTATATCTTTTTGCCGTAATTCCATTTTTTTCCCACTCCGTTGGTAAATTTATATATTCTATTTGAATGTTCTTTTGTATATATATTTGGATTAACTGATGATCTTACGGCGTTTTTAAGTTGTAGATATTTGTAACTATCCTTTTGGTGGATCCCGAACTCCTTTACTAAGGTAACTAAGTCCTTCAGTTTATCTCCTTCAAATATTTGAGCTAGATATTTTATCCCCTTTTTTTCCCAGTCTATATAAGGCCTGATCCTTTGCATTTCCTTTAAATTTTAATTTTTCCAAATAGGTGTGTACTGCAAATACCCTTTAATTTCCATTATTATTTTAAGTTCCACCCATGTACATTCCATTAAATTCATTATCCTATTTCCTGTATTATTTTTCCCCAGTGTTCCTGCTTCCAACACCTCTAAGTGATTCGTGTCCCCAGTCCACCCCATCTTTAAAACTTCCTCCCTCCCCACTACTCCCTTTAAACTTCCTTTTATCTGACTATATTGTGATATTAAATAATAGAAAAACCAAACATTACTGATAATAGGGAGGATAGACCCATTCACGGCTAAACAGACAACAAACCATACAAAACGTAAAGTAAACCAATTTTGCAATAACATGTAGATTGGACGTATTGAAATCCCGTCCCTGTAGAGGGTGTAAGAACATAAGAACGGCCGTGAAAGACTAAAATGCCTACATGCAGTAAGAAAGGGAAAAAAAAAGGATATAACTTTGACCATCCAGGCAGCTTAGTTCATGTTGCAGGGAATTGTCCGCCAGGAACTGTCGCCCATTCCTCCTCAATTCTAGCCGGTGAGGATGCTTTGGATTCCGTCGTCGTTGTTGGAGCCAAGTGCCAACTAACCAGTAACGCCATGGCGTCCTCTGCACTAGAAGCTACAAACTTCCTGCCCTTGAAAGAGATGAGTAACTTCGCTGGAAAACCCCATCTGTACGGAATGCCATGAGAACGAAGCAATTTGGCGGCTTCCTGGAATTTACCTCCTTTTGGCTAATGTCGCGGCAGATAGATCCGTAAATAGGGAGATTTCCTGTAATCTTTCTGGCAAAGTAGGATTGTCCCGAGCTGCCGCCATCAATTTCTCCTTAACATGACAGAGTGATTCGAGCTAAAACGTCATGTGACCCCCTTAGACTTTTATCTTTGGGGTCATCTGAAGGCAATTGTCTATGCTGTGAAGATACGAGATGTGCAGCACCTGAAACTACGGATACTGGAAGCCTGTGCTAGCATTTCTCCTGCGGTGTTGCTATCAGTGTGTGACGAGTGGGAGAAGAGGGTTGCATTGACAATCCAACACAATGGGCAGCACATTGAACACATTTTATAAGTGGTCAGAAACTTGTAAATAACTAATGAAAGAATAAAGTTACGTTAAAACCAAGCACACCATTGCTTTTCTTGTGAAATTCCCAATAAGTTTGATGTGTCACAGGACCCTCTTCCTATTGAAAAAACAAAAGTTGGATTCAAAATGGCCAACTTCAAAATGGCCGCCATGGTCACCACCCATCTTGAAAAGTTTCCCCCCTCACATATACTAATGTGCCACAAACAGGAAGTTAATATCACCAACCATTCCCATTTTATTAAGGTGTATCCATATAAATGGCCCACCCTGTAGAAACCAGCTTTCATAAGTTTATAGATAATTTCAAAAGTCTGATAAAATATTAATGTTGTGCATATGGTAGTTGGGCGGTACTATCTCTCCATGGGGAGAGAGCACCTCAATTGGCGTGAGGAGACTTATAGGTATTACCTGCTCTTCTGGAATTCTGGGTAGAAAGGGATGCAAATGAGCTCCTAACAAGCTCTGCCTCTAATGCCACCAGATGTAAGGCAGCTATCCTATAAATCAGGGATGCTCAACCTGCGGCCCCCCAGCTGTTGTAAAACTACAACTCCCACCATGCCCTTCTGTAGGCTGATAGCTGTAGGCTGTCCGGGAATGATGGGAGTTGTTGTTTTGCAAAAGCTGGAGGGCCGCAGGTTGAGCATGCCTGCTATATAAGTCAATGTTCTACCTACCCTATAAACAGGCCTGAGACATGACTCGGATACTAAATAAGTCAGCACATTATCTGCAGACAGCTGTTCTGGCGTGATAACCCCTTTAAGCTCTGCACTGATGAGGGGCAATCCAAGACTAAAAGATGTCCCCCATATGCCCGGGCCCCTCACACTATTTCTACTTACCTGGCTTCCCACTCCCTGCGCCCCTCCTGATCCCTGCACCGCCGCAGCTGCTTCTCCCTGTGTGCGGATGAAAACATCTGGTGTTGGGGGGGGGGGGGATTTCCTAGCATCGTGGGTGACACTAGGGAGGCTCGTCATTGGCTGCTCCCCCGCAATACCGGATGTTTTCATCCGCACAAGGGGAAAAGCAGCAGCGGTGGTGTGGGGACCAGGAGCAATGCGGGGAGCCAGGTAAGTAGATTCAGTGTGAGGGGCTCGGGCTTATGGGGGACATTTTTTAGTCTCGGACAACCCCTTTAACTGGGTGAGAGGTCCAAGTCAGAATTTGGGGGCATTAGAGGCAGAGCTTGTTAGGAGCTCATTTGCATCTTCCCAGAATTCCAGAGGAGCGTGTATGGACTATAAGTCTCCTCACGCCGACTAAGGCGCTCTCTCCCCAAGAACCCGGAGCCCGTATCAGCTGTAATATTGTCTATTGTAAAGGACAATACATTTACACTCAGACCTGCGGCGGCAGCCAATCTAAAAAAAAGTCACATTCTTCAGCAAAATGAAGCTTGTGCGAAAATGTGTAACTTTTGTGCTCCAGAAAACAGTTGTCCACATTGATAACCTCCCCCCGTAGAGTCTGTACCCGGCCGTGTACTTTCATTGCTGTGACTGATTTTTTACATTTATTTTATTTACTGCGCTATTTTTACTGTCGATACTGCAGAATTAGAGGGGTCCAAGTCCAACCCAGGGAAGGATTTATCAAAACTGGCGCAAAAGTGGAGCAGTTGCCCATAGCAACCAGAATCCACCTATCATGTTTCCAGAGTTCCTTTGGAAAATGAAGGCAGCGATCTGATTGGTTGCCACGGGAGACTGCTTCTCTTTCCTTTGCACCACGTTGGACAAACCTCTTCCACATTCCGAAAGGATTCAAATTACTTTACTGCGGCCACACCTTGGGATCCACAGGGCGGTCATATCCACCCTAATGTAATGAATATGTGGAAAGACATCCTCCAAAAAATGGGGGTACTGAACAGTGTGACTTGCCATGATGATATGGCGCAAATGCCACCCTGTTGGCTGTCAGCGCTCTGCTACAATCAACTTTGCGGTATATGGAGAGGTCCCTTTAAATCAACAGGTCGCATTAAAATGACCTGTTATCAGCTTTTCAGAATGTGGAGCGGTCCCTTTAACTCAAGAGGTCGCATACAAATGACGTGTCGTCAGCTTTATAGAATGTGGAGCGGTCCCTTTAAATCAACAGGTCGCATAATAATGAGGTATCCGTTTCCGACCATTCCATCCTCTACGCTGACTGGTTGCTCGCGTATTACGTCATCGCAATGCTGGCAAATCAGCTTACGAGGAGCTCCGTGACCCGGATGTACTCGCCGTGCGCTCAGACTACGGAGGCCGTGTTGTGTTTACGGCGGTGCCGCTCCTCCTGGTGGACTGAGAGGAATCCGTAACCGACCCCCGGGGATTGCAGGTCTGTCCGCCCTGAGGTGCGTTTAAAATGAGGCATGCTGGGACATGTAGTTCTTAGCGGGGGTTGTGTAGAGGAAGGAGATGGGACTGGTCAGGGCAGCAGCATGCCCGCTCCCTGGGAGATCCTTCATGGAGAGGTTGCTAGAGCTGCCATCATGCTGTGCGGCCGCTGCATTCCAGGGGTCAGATCTTTTAACCTCTCATCCACTTTGCTGGTACTGGGTGCAGATTTACTGCAGGTCCCCTTATACTCCAGAGCTGCGCTCACAATTCTGCTGGTGGAGTCACTGCATACATCCCCCACTCAGCCCCTCTATCCGATGCTTGCCCTGCACTGAATCGGCTTTTTCAGCAGATCCGGTGACGTTTCCGGTCTCTGCCAGGAGGAGGCTTTCTCCGCTCCCAATATCTAAATTCTTTTTATGTGCTCCTAACACCCCTCATCATGCCTACATAGGCCCCCAATACCTGTTTCCATGTCTGAGCTTTCCTTCCCCCTGGAAGACATCACATTATCCTGGCAGATCTGGTTACTTTCTCCCCTTCTTGTTTTGTTGAATACATAACTTTATTGATACACAATCCCGGCTGCACTGCACAGTGATGTCACAGGCTGGCCACGCCCCCCACTGCTCTGTCTGCAGCAGCTACTCCATATAACTCCTGTGTCTATCTGCACACAGACATGAATCTCCTTCTCACTCAGTGTCTAAATCCCATCACTGACCGTCCATAGGCTCTGCCCTCATGTGTATCTAATCCTATCCTGTGTGATACAGCCTGCTGAGCTGTGTATCTAATCAACATCACTGACCGTCCGCAGGCTTTGCCCTCACATGTGTATCTAATCCTATCCTGTGTGATACAGCCTGCCGAGCTGTGTATCTAATCCCATCACTGACCGTCCACAGGCTTTGCCCTCACATGTGTATCTAATCCTATCCTGTGTGATGCAGCCTGCTGAGCTGTGTATCTAATCCCATCACTGACCGTCCACAGGCTCTGCCCTCACATGTGTATCTAATCCTATCCTGTGTGATACAGCCTGCTGAGCTGTGTATCTAATCCCATCACTGACCGTCCACAGGCTCTGCCCTCACGTGTATCTAATCCTATCCTGTGTGATGCAGCCTGCTGACCTGTGTATCTAATCCCATCACTGACCGCCCATAGGCTCTGCCCTCATGTGTATCTAATCCTATCCTGTGTGATACAGCCTGCTGAGCGGTGTATCTAATCCCATCACTGACCTTCCACAGGCTCTGCCCTCACATGCGTATCTAATCCTATCCTGTGTGATACAGCCTGCTGAGCTGTGTATCTAATCCCATCACTGACCTTCAACAGGCTCTGCCCTCACATGCGTTTCTATGGACTTCAGGTCTGCATTATGAGGACCAGAATAGGACATGTTCTTTTTGTTTTTGCAGAGCTGACACTGTGCTTCCCACAGCCGTATATCAGGACAGCACAAGATAGAACGTCTTATTCTGGTCCTCATAATGCAGATCTAAAACCCATAGAACTCAATGGCACATCTCACACAGGCAGTATCCTTATTGAGCAGATCTGCTACTTGGAGAAGGCAGAACGGATACGGTCCTGTGCATGCGGCCTAAGCCTATCTTTTTTGGTCCTGACTGCTGAAGGGTTTATCTTGGACCATCATGTGTGATAAGACCATGATCAGCCTGGGAAACACGGTCCGCGTGTCGCCGCATCTCTCAGGCTGACCGCACTCTCCTGACTGAAGATATGACAGTAATGTATGATACAGCCAGTCTCTTATCTGGTCGGGGAGCCGAGGTTGGCCTGGAAATTGTGGCTGACACGTGGACTGAGACATGGATTCCTGGGCCGATCACAGTAGTTTGCATGATCCCTATAACTTATACTGAGCCCCTATAACAGTGCCACCCACAGGGTCTCCCTGACAGTGCCACCCACAGGGTCTCCCTGACAGTGCCACCCACAGGGTCTCCCTGACAGTGCCACCCACAGGGTCTCCCTGACAGTGCCACCCACAGGGTCTCCCTGACAGTGCCACCCACAGGGTCTCCCTGACAGTGCCACCCACATAACTAGCATTTTATTATTTCTTGCTTGTGATAGTAATATTTTCCTCACTGTTCTTTGCTGTGCTGGCAGGGCGTTGTTTCTATCTTGGGGCAGGCTTTATTATGGATCTGTGCTGCGGTTTATTTTATTTGTTACCCTCCTATTTGTTTATTGACTTGACTGTATCGGTTGTGATGGTTATATTGGGGTCTATTTACACAGAACTCACCTGTAGAAGAAAGTCTGTAATGTCCTTACCATCCTAAAGTTGTAAGGATCCGACACATGACATAACTGGCCTGGTCGGGGCCCAAATCATTCCTTTTCTCACTCGTATCATTGGGGGACACAGAAGGCCACGGTTATAGCTGCTGCCACTAGAAGGCGACACTAAGCAAAAAAAAAGTGCTAGCTCCTCCTCTCAGCTATACCCCTCCTGCAGACACTGAGCTAATCAGTTTTAGCTTAGTGTCTGTAGGAGGCAGACATTTTTTTGCAGGTCTGCCAAAGTTTTGCACAACCAGTGAACCCTGTACATCTTTTCGGTTCCCCTCTTTCCGTCAGCGGAGTAATTCTACTACCACTGGAAACTGTTCCTCCTATTACATTATCCTCCTTTCTTGGGTAGAGTAATTGCTTCAGCATTGTCTACCGCGACTACTCTCATTTCTTCCTTGTTGCACGGCATCCCGTTCCATGGGTGACCTATTGGCTAGACACGGTACCTACAATCGCCCGTCATAGGTGGTATTTTGGCCCTACTGCTGGATACTGTGACTGCTTCACACTACCCCCTTCCTCAGGTAGTCTTAGTTTGGATTCCAGGTTCTCTTGCCCTGACTTGTTCGTCATGGTCCCGCTGGAGTGTTCTGGCAGTCTGGTATGGTGTGTGGGGCCTTTGCCTTCGGGCATCCCTACTTCGTCCCCCAAGGGGGGCAAGTTTTGTCACATCTGCAGTTCTTTGGCCCTTGATATCCAGATGCCATTTTCAGTTCGTCCTCTTCCAATCAGTATTCCACTGAGTGTTTTTTGTTTTGTTTTTCCCCCTGGGGTTTTGATCCTTGGGCAGCACTCCTCAGCAGACGTCTGGATCCAGGCTACGTATTTCTCTCCTGTATCTTCTGCAATCGCTCCGTTGCTTCTGGTGACTGTCTTGTCTTCATTCTTGTCCACCTTGTGGCTATTCTGTGTGCTCTCCACTTCTTCTGAAGTCTCCTAAGCCGTGACTTATATTCCCTGGGCTGTTCTTTCTTCTGCCCAGCCGGAACCTCTGCGTCTTCAGCCGCTCTCTGGCTGGCCTTCCGGGGAATGGTTTTTCCTGTCCCTTTTCAGGGTTCCTGGTGTGTCCTTCCCCCGCATTTCTGTGCGTGGCCTTGGCTTCGTTCTGTTCTTGTTTCCTCCCCATGGTACTGCTCTTTAATGTCCCATGGTCTCCGGCACCTCTGCCAATCAGCTTTTATGAAGGGAAGGTGCACACAGTGCGTGCCGTCTCCTGTCTCTCTTCCTGCTCGCTGCTGCTATGTCTATGGTGAGCAGGAAGAGAGAAGGGAGACCGCACATGCGCACTGTGTGCACCTTCCCTTCATACAGCTGATCGGCAGAGGTGCCGGGTGTCGGACCCCCGCCGATCTGATATTGATTACCTATCCTGAGAATAGGTCATCAATATTAAATGCCCGGAGATCGCCTTTAACTGAAGAAATTGTAGAAGCCATAGAACCATCAGGAGACAATAGAAAACGGCTCCAAATAATAAGGAATCGGTTCATTGTGAGACAGGCGCCACATGGGGGCCATTATACTGTTGGGGCCACCACAGCAGCAGCGCAGCCCAGCGGGAATCTTCAGATTCTCAGTATGGGCCTATATTCTAACTTGTGATCCATGGGTTAGGGATCACTGCACTAGACTCTTCTGGCATTATATTATCGCCAAACTATCCCCCCAAATGGGACCCCTTCCCTCTGTATGTTTATGTTCCCTATGAAGGTTCATGGTAAGGGGTCTTGTCATCTTACAACCCCTTTAACATTTGGTTGTTTTGTCTTCTAGGTGATATGTAGATGAACGAACATTGACAATTTGCAAAAGGTAAGTTCCTAAAATCCCCATCTTCCCACGATAGTGAATATCGTCACATCAGTCAGGTTTGGTGTTTTATAGATATCAGGTGTATAGAGCCACATGTCCCATATACCCTGTAGCGAATAGTACTGATCGCGGCTGTGCCCCTAGTAGTTATAATGCCTCCTGTAGTGCCCCTGGTAGAGATCGACCGATTATCGGTTTTACCGATATTATCGGCCGATATTCAGGATTTTTAATGTTATCGGCATCTATTTTGCCGATATGCCGATACCGAATCGGGGACAAGGATCGCGCTGCTGTCAGCGCTCTCCGTGTTCCCTCAGCAGCACAGGGGAGAAGGAAGCAGTGTCTCCCTCCCCCCTGTGCCGCTGCTGCCAGCAATGAGAGGAGAGAGGAGGAGGGGAGGGGCTGTGGCCACTGCGCCACCAATGATGTTAACTCATTCATTCAAATTCAACAGGAGGCAGGTGCTGGCTGCAGAATCATATAGCCGTCTCCCGACCTCTATGACAAGTAGCTGCCATCCGCGGCCGTTAACCCCTCAGGTGCGGCAGGGGTTAACTGCCGTGGATCGCAGCTACCGCTCATAGAGGTCGGGTGCGGCTATATGATTCTGCAGCCAGCACCCGCCTCCTGTATATGAATTAATGGGCGAGTTATCTTCATTGGTGGCGCAATACGCCCCCCCACCCAAGCCCCCCAGTATTAATCATTGGTGGCAGTGGCCACAGGGTCCCCACCTCCTCATTGGTGGCAGTGGCAGACTCTGATCGGAGCCCCAGCTGTGTAATCCTGGGGCTCCGATCAGTTACCATGGCAGCCAGGAGGCTATTGAAGCCCTGGCTGCCATGGTAACCTCCCTGCTGCTGTGTGCACTATGCACGGGGCAGCAGGGAGAGTGTGAAATCCTATTTGCCCTAACAGAGTTCTATCAGGGTGAATAGGACAAGGGTTCTAGCCCCTAAGGGGGGTAAAAGTTAGTAAAAAAAAAAACAAAAAAACACAAACACCAAAATATTACGTCCAAATGAAAAAGATTTACAAAACAAAAAGTTACACGTTAACAATAAACATGTTCATTTTTAGCAGATTTGTGTAGGAATTTTTATTTTTTTTCAAAAATGAAAATGCACAGAATATCGGTATAAATTATCGGCTATCGGCCTGAAAGTTTTGCAGATTATCGATATCGGCTCTAAAAAAATCAATATCAGTCGATCCATAGCCCCTGGTAGTTATAATTTTCCCCTGTAGTGCCCCTAATAGTTATAATTTCCCCCTATAGTACTCCCAGTAGGTTTAATGCCAACTGTAGTGCCCCCAGTAGGTATAATGTCCGCCTAGACTCCAGGACCCATATCTTGTGAATTGTGGGGGTCCCAGTGGTCACCCTCCAGCTGTCATATAATGATAACCTGTTACATGGATTTTGTTTATAGGAACACCTCTTAAGGCTGAGTTCACACGGGCGAGTATTCCGCGCGGGTGCAATGCGGGAGGTGAACGCATTGCACCCGCACTGAATCAGGACCCATTCATTTCTATGGGGCTGTTCACATGAGCGGTGATTTTCACGCATCACTTGTGCGTTGCGTGAAAATCGCAGCAAGCTCTATATTGTGTGTTTTTACGCAGGCCCCATAGAAGTGAATGGGGCTGCGTGAAAATCGCGGATTTTCACACACGGTTGCTAGGAGACGATCGGGGTGGAGATCCGATCATTATTATTTTCCCTTATAACATGGTTATAAGGGAAAATAATAGCATTCTGAATACAGACTGCATAGTACAATAGGGCTGGAGGGGTTAAAAAAAAATTAAACTCACCTTAATCCACTTGATCGCGCAGCCCAGCTTCTCTTCTGTCTTCTTTTTTGCTATGTGCAGGAAAAAGACCTGTGGTGACGTCACTCCGGTCATCAAATGGTTGGTCACATGATCTTTTACCATGGTGATGGACCATGTGATTGGACCATGTGATCTGACGTCACCACAGGTCCTTTAGCCGGCAGCTCATGATTAAAGAAGTAAGAAGAGACCGGCAGCTACGCGATCAAGAGGAGAAGGTGAGTTAATTATTTATTTTTTAACCCTCAATTGACCACCTACTAAGCATTCTGTATTAAAGAATGCTATTATTTTCCCTTATAACCATGTTATAAGGGAAAATAATAACATCTACACAACACCAAACCTGAAGTTCAGTGAAGAAGTTCGGGTTTGGGTACCACAGTCAGTTTTTTTTTATCACGCGCGTGCAAAACGCATTGCACTCGCGCGATAAAAACTGAACAGCGGAACGCAATCACAGTCAAAACTGACTGCAATTGGGTACCTACTCACTCGGGTTTGCTGCAACGCATCCGGACCTTATCCGGACACGCCTGTGTGAACTCAGCCTAAAGGCGTTGTTCGAAACCTAAAGAATGTTGGGGTAGCCGTGCAAGGACTCAAAAAAACTATTCCGCAGTGATGTGTGCAGGAATGGCATGTAACTGCTGGGGTGGTCACACCCGTTCCTACACACCTCACGGCTGAGGCCATTGATTGAACCATTCTTTTTTATTTTGACACCATTCTTGGTCCTTCCCTAACGTCTCAGACAACCCCATTAAACCTGCAGTACCACCGCCAGCACAGTACGTGAAGTGGGGAGACGGTCATGGTTTCTGCGGAGGTATATACTATGTGTACATAGTCACTGTTGGTATTGTGCCAATCCTTTGTAGATGCCCCTTGGACTGAAGCCAACATGCACCATGTGCAAAACCACCTCCTCATCCATGTGGAAGAAAGGAAGCCAGGGAGAGATCCTCTGCCACAGCTGCACCGGGAAAGGCAGCTCCGGGGGTGGTAACTACACCGGCAGCACCACGGCAAGCAGCACCGGCACAAGTTTCGCCAGTACTTCGACTGCCCAGCAGAGTAATGGAGGCAGCACCAAACAGGTAAGGGATGAGTGTTCTTCTCGTTGGTGTACGTTACCAAAGTTTGTATTACGGGGGCTGTCCATGATCAGAAAAACATGTCCGCTGTCTTCCATAAACAGTGCCACCGCTGTCTTCCATAAACAGTGCCACCGCTGTCTTCCATAAACAGTGCCACCGCTGTCCATGTGCTGTGTCTGGTATTACAGCTGAGCTGCATTACCATACATAACCTGTGCATAATTGTGCCGCAGTTTTTGGGTGGCAGTGACAGTGTTTGTCTAAACCTGTACAAGCCCTTTATCATCCCCTTTAGGTTGCCCAGCAGTGGGATGGGGTGAATGGGCATCTGGGTACTTTTCACTAGGGGTATTCCTTTGTCGCTGAACTACTGGACATAATTGCACTCATTGCAGTAAAATTCTCATAATCCGGCATCCTTGGGACAGACTATCAGACTAAAACAACCATACACATCCATGTGTCTACTTACCGCGTGGCCCTCTTCGGTGGGTCAATGGCAGGCAATGGGTCTTCAGTAGAGATAAGAAAATCGATTTATACGAGTTTTTGAGCAGCGAGTGGCCAGAAATGTTTCGACACGTGCACAGTTGCCGCTCCGTTACCAGCAGCCGACTGCAGCGGTGCAAGCACGAGATTTTCAGGGCTGGGCGAGATATCCGGTCCTGTCAATCAAGCAGCAGGGGGGCCCCTTGAGCAGCGAGGACAGCCCCTTACCGCTCAAGAACCGTGATAAACGCATTGATTCACTCATCTCGAATTCGTAGCCGGTTATAATGGCGTCATGTTTTTGTGCTGGATATATGGAATTTTACTGTAATTGTCACCTCAGACATCAATACTGTCAGTCCAGCAGCTGAGAAATAGCCATCCAAATGTTAAAGGGGTTCTCCGGTACTGCAGTAGTGATGGCTTATCATTAGATTGATGGGGTCCAGCTGTGGCCCCTTCATCGGTTGCCAGGCACAGCGCCATATTTTCAGTAGTGCATGATATTACAGCTTCATCCATTCAAATGAATGGGGCTGAGCTGTAATACTGGGCACAGCTGCTGCTGGGTCCAGAGCTACGGATAGGCTCTCAGTTTTGCAGTTGTAGGTGACCCCTTTAAAGGGGTCTGCGCTAGTTTCCAGACCTCTCAGGCTAGCGGGACCTGCATTGGTGATCATACTTACCTGATCCCCAGCTCTGGGTCCCAGCTTGTTCGCTCCCCAACCTCCACTGCTTGTCTTGGGTCCCTCCATGTAAACTTCCAGTTTGACGCCGCTGTGGCCAGTCGCTGTTCGCAGTGTTGATCTCCTCCCGTGGCGTCATGTGATCATTTGACATGATGCAAGAAGAGCAATAGCCTGTGATTGGCTGCAGTGGAGTCAAACAGGAAGTTTACAACGAGGGACGCGGGACAAGCAGCGGAGGCCGCGGATCGAACAAGCCGGGACCCAGTGATGGGAAACAAGCAAGTATAATCAGAAACGGGGGTCCCGCCAGTCTGAGCTGTCTGGAAGTGCAGTGCACAACCCCTTTGACAAGTATTCGTGGTGGCTTCCCTCTTTCCTCATCTCTCCTCTGCCCTCGATGCGGCCGCCAGACGTGGCCTGAGCTCTGCAAACAGCCATGCAGACTGTGCAACACTCTCTCCATAGCTCCCCTTGAATGGATTGGGCGTTGCAGAAACGGCAAAGCACAGTGCGTCTGCTGTAAAAAGGCGAGGAGTGGGCCATCCCAGGAGGTTTATCAGTCATTCGGGGGGTCCGGATAGTTGTGGGTCCCATTTCTCTGCTCCTATGACTCTCTTGTGAACTCTTCTTCTAAAACTATAGTCCAAGCAGGAAATCCACAGGAGATCGGCCAGACTGAGGAACACGAAATACAAGTCTGCCCCAGCGGTTGAAAAGAAGGTTTCCACCAAGGGAAAAGGCAGGCGACATATATTTAAACTGAAAAACGTAAGTACGTACAATATCTATCAGTCTTGTGTAGTAGAGGAAGGCAGGAAAGCCCACATCATGGCGGCCCTAACCTCTCCGTCTGATAACTGTCCTGTTAGTGTAACGAGCTATGCTCCTATACCTGTCGTCGCTAACCTCCAGCACTCCAGCTGTGGGGAAACTACAACTCCTAAGATGCACACTTGCTTGGCTGTTCTCAGAACTCCACATGGAGCATGCTGGAAGCCGTAGTTTCACCACAGCTGGAGTGCCGGAGGTTAGCCATCACTGACCTATTGTTATCCCCTTGGAAGTAAATGGTAAAGTTTAATATTCAATGACGGCAAGCAGAGATCTTGAAAACCGTGAACATTTAAGAATTAATCTATATTGGTATTGTTGATTCATGGTCCTCTTTGCAGTAGCCAGTTGGGGGAAGCTGGCAATGACACGTGATTCTGACAGTTTAGGCGATCGGTTGATCTGCATTGATGGCTACTAGTCATGTTGATGCCAGTAAGTGACCATACTGGTTTATACATGACAGTGCCTGTTATGGGTGACCATGGTCATTTAAAGGGATTATCTCACGAAAACAGCCCCTGTCCATCTGTCCTATTTGAGCATGTGGACATTATATAAGGGCTGTTCCCATATGGGACCCCCCTGTAGGAGCCAAAATAGAGAGTCAATGCCCTTCTGGCAGCCTCTAGCCCTCCTTGTATCACAGTATATCTGAATAGCTGCCATGTAATACTATATTTCACCTCTAGTGGCCATTGTAGAGGAATTGCTTGGCTGTCTCCAGCAAAATCAGCTGTGTGGAGCGATCAGTGGATTACCCTGGAGGCTGCGTTATGATAGATCTATTCTAAAATTAATTGGCAGAAATTTTAGTGATTTATTTTTATTTTTATTCTACTTTTTGCTTTTGTAGCCTATTAAAGCTCCAGAATCTGTGTCTACAATAGTGACTTCTGATTCCATCTTCCACAAGGTAAGTCATTCTGTGCAGTAAGTGATAGTCACATAAAACATATTACACTATATATTGTATGTATGGACATGGTGGAAATCCACACAACCTGACCTTAATACTGAGGATCCCAGCCTGTTCTCCACTTCTTATACAGTTGCTGCAGTAAACCCCTTCCCGGCCCCAATCCACAAAACCTTTTTTTTTTTACATTACCGGTTATTTTTTTGTCTTTATGTGACCACTATGTAAAGCCTTGCAGATGCAGGAACAGCAATATCTGCCTCTCCGTCCCCACCGTTCATAAAGTGATGGTAGATCTTAGCAATAAGCCATCACTTACAAGGTTGGAATACCCCTGTACAAGATTTAAAGGGGGGTGCTCAATATATTTAAAAATCTAGGACAAGCCCTAAAAAGTCAAGAAATAAAAGAAAAACCTGTTATACTCACTCTTTTCTCCAGCGCTGTTCCGATTCTCCCTCCATTCTTTGTGGTGGTGACTTGCCTGGATAAGTCATGTAACCTCCACAGCTCATCCCTGTCCTCAGTGGTTCACCGTTGAGGACAGTGATGGGCTATAGCAGTTGGTAAAGTGCCTGGGTACGGGTCCTGCCCGCTGAGGACAGTGTTTGACTGTAGGTGTCACCTTCTCGCTGTATTCCCATCTTGTAAGCGATGTCTTATTGCTAGGATCTGCCATCACTTTATGACGGTGAGGATCTGATCCTGACAACCCTTTTAACCACTGATAGGGCCCCATCTATCTGTCCCGTAAATGGAGAGGCGGCCACACGAGGACGATCTCCATTTACTTCTGAGGCAGTTATGAAAATGGCCAATTTAAAGGGGATGTCTCACTTCAGTAAGTGGCATTTATCATGTAGAGAAAGTTAATACAAGACACTTACTAACGTATTGTTATCCATATTGCTTCCTCCGCTGGCTGGATTCATTTTTACATCACATTATACACTGCTCGTTTCCTTGGTTACAGACCACCCTGCAATCCATCAGCGCTGGTCGTGCCTGCACAATATAGGAAAAAGTGTCAGCCTCTCTGGTGGCCGGGACCGTGGGAGTGCACATAGGCTGGTGCTTCTTTCTATATTGTGCAAGCACGACCACTGCTAATGGATTGCAGGGTGGTCTGTAACCATGGAAACGAGCAGTGTATAATATAATGGGAAAAATGAATCTAGCCAGCAAAGGAGGCAACATGGACAATCACAATACATTAGTAAGTGCCTTGTATTAAATGCCACTTACTGACGTGAGACAACCCCTTTAAGTGCACTTGTGGATGTGTCATATCCCACGTGGGAGCACCCCTTTAGGTAATGTAGCCCAGCTTTCCTGTAGTACCTGACTTGTCTTTGCTCCCTGCAGGGTCTCTATTATCAGACTGGGGATGTGATTTCGGTCGTGGATGATGATGACGGTAAAATATATTATGCCCAGATCAGGGGCTTTGTTCAGGATCAGTACTGTGAGAAGAGTGCAGCCCTGACATGGCTCATCCCTACAGCCTGCAGCCCAAAGGACCGCTTTGATCCAGCGACATACATCGTCGGTAAGTGCCTGACCAAAGGAGTGTATTTAGACAAACATGCAAAGCAGTGGAAGTGTCTGCACTATACTCAGGGGGCTTCTACTGCGCCCCCTAAACCTATTCATACTGTCTGCCTTAGGCCTCATGCACACGACCGTTCCGTTTTTTTGCGGTCCGCAAAAAACGGAAGCCGCCCGCGTGCCTTCTGCAATTTACGGAACGGGCGGCCCATTGTTGAAATGCCTATTCTTGTCCGCAAAACGGACAAGAATAGGACATGTTATATATTTTTTTGCGGGCCGCGGAACGGAGAAACGGATGCAGACAGCACACGGAGTGCTGTCCGCATCTTTTGCGGCCTCTTTGAAGTGAATGGGTCCGCCCCCAAGCTGCAAAAACTGCGTCTCGGATGCGGACCCGAACAACGGCCGTGTGCATGAGGCCTTATGCCAGAGAGAGCTGAGCTCTGTACTTCTGTTTCAAGTAGCCCTTTAGAGAGACGGCGCACATGCTCGACGTTCCCCTCCATAGTTTTTGGGGAACGGGACCCCCGTTTTCATGATTGTTGGGGTGTGACCACTGGGGCCCCCACCAGTCAAATACTTCTGTGGATAGAGAATACATTTTGTATTGTGGGAATTGAACCAATTTATAGTACGTGCCAGCAAAGTAAAGGAAAGGATCTGACATAAACTCTGATCCTGGCCATTTAATTCCCTAGATGCCGCAGTTCATAGTGACTGGAGCCTCACTGCAATATTCGGGTATTTTATACGATCCAGCAGTCACGTTTACCCGTCTGGGACTATTGCTAGTTTATACCATCAGTGTCAGATAGGTTTGGGTCACACCTCTGGTACCCACTCCTATCACCAGAACGAGGCCCATAAAGTGAAGGAGAGCACACCGCGTATAGGTAGTCACCTCTCCAGTCACTGCTATGGGACTGCCGGAAAAGGCCAGCTCTCGGCTGTTTTCCAAACTCCCATAGAGGTGAACGGTGGGTGGCCATGCATGCCGGCTGCTCTCCCTTCACTACAGAGGGCCTAACTTTCCCCATGTACTATGTAAAAAAACCAAAAAACATTAAAGTAAAAATAAAATTAACTTAATTGGTATCATTGCGTCTATAAAGGTCCACACATTTCTAATGTCACAGTATTTGTCCTGCACAATGAACGCTGGAAATGTGGAACTCCATGTTTACGGTCTCGTGAGGGGCCTTATCCTAGAGCAACACAGCACAGTGTTTTTCTATGGAGAGAGTGCTCTAATACCCAGGACTGGTGGTTTAACCCTTAAATTGTCACCGTTAAAGCAGACCACAGGATATGTACCCCCCAAAACAGCAGTAAAATAAATAAATAAATGCAATTTTCCCGTATAGAACAAGGCATCAAACATCAGTCAAAAAGCTATTGCTGCTGCACTGCAGAGAGGTAAAAACCAAAAAATATAAATGAGGTGGTCATTAACGGGGTTGTCCAGCAGAGAAGAGAATTCTCAAAAGGTTCGGAGTCTGTTAAAAAGGATATAAAAACACATAACAGAAGTGATACTCGCCGATCCCCTGCTGCTCCGAATGCTCACTGGGTCATCCGCTAGTCTCGACACACAAGAAATGTGCGACTTTCACAGTGGAATTTGCTGAGTGGGCATTTCCTTTTTGATGAGATGGGACCAGGAAGCGGAGACCCTCGTAACAGGAGCAGTGGGGGATTGGTGAGGTGAGAATGGCTTTCTTTCTTTCCTTTTTTTTTTTTATTTTTTTTTTATTTTTTGCCGCTGTGAGCACTTTGAGAAAAAGTTTGTCCCTCTGGGAAAAAACTCTTTTTAGGGGTGAAGGAATGACATATTAAATATTGTTGTGCTGGGACTTTATATTAACTGGGGAACAAAAAGATCACTTACCTGGTGTCCCCCTTTTTAGTTCCAGATTTGCTAACTCTGAGCCCCTCTTCTGCCATCCAGGATGAAGACCCACTTCTCAGACTACCTGGTAGGCCAGACCTCTTCCTGCTTCTCCAGCTCTGCTCTTGCTCATGTGAGCAGCGCTTCCAAATCCAAGGGCAGCAGGAGGTGTGCACCAGGCAGTCTGAGAAGCGGTGCGGCCATCTTGGATGGCAAAAGAGGAGCCCTGGAATTCATGGATCTGCAGATAACAAAGGAGGACACCAGGTAAGGCTGGTTTCACACGGGCGTTGCGGATTGGGGCCGGATGTGTTCAGGGTGCGTTCAGTGAAACTCGCACTATTTTGCAAGCAAGTTCAGTCAGTTTTGTCTGCGATTGCGTTTAGTTGTTACGTTTTTTCCGCGCGGGTGCAATGCGTTTTGATGCGTTTTTCACACGCGTGATAAAAAACGGAATGTTTACAAACAACATCTCTTAGCAACCATCAGTGAAAAACGCATCGCACCCGCACACTTGCTTGCGGATGCAATGCGTTTTTCACTGAAGCCCCATTCACTTCTATGGGGCCAGGGCTGCGTGAAAAACGCAGAATATAGAACATGCTGCGATTTTCACGCAACGCAGAACTCATGCGTGAAAAACAACGCTCATGTACACACACCCATTGAAATGAATGGGTCAGGATTCAGTGCGGGTGCTATGCGTTCACGTCACGCATTGCACCCGTGCGGAAAACTCGCTCGTGTGAAAGGGACCTAAGTGTTCTGTCCGTTCTCCAGTTAATGAGAATTTTTATTTTTTTCTTGAAATGGAAGGTCGCTTTAAGGCCCCTTTCACACGGGCGAGTATTCCGTGCGGGTGCGATGCGTGAGGTGAACGCATTGCACCCGCACTGAATCCTGACCCATTCATTTCTATGGGGCTGTGCACATGAGCCGTGATTTTCACGCATCACTTGTGCGTTGAGTGAAAATCTCAGCATGCTCTATATTGTCCGATTTTCACGCGACGCAGGCCCCATAGAAGTGAATGGGGTGCGTGAAAATCGCAAGCAAGTGCAGATGCTATGCGATTTTTACGCACGGTTGCTAGGAGACGATCGGGATGGAGACCCGATCATTATTATTTTCCCTTATAACATGGTTATAAGGGAAAATAATAGCATTCTGAATACAGAATGCATAGTACAATAGGGCTGGAGGGGTTAAAAAAAATATAAAAAATTGTTTAACTCATCTTAGTCGCGGCCCGGCATCTGTCCTTTGTTGAATAGGACCTGTGGTGAGCAATAATTACAGGACCTCACTCCTGTAACGTCACTCCGGTCATCACATGGTACGTCACCATGGTAAAAGATCATGTGACGTACCATGTGATGACCGGAGTGACGTCATCAAAGGTCCTGTAATTATTGCTCACCACAGGTCCTATTCAACAAAGGACAGGCCGGGCCGCGATCAAGTGGACTAAGGTGAGTTAAACCATTTTTTTTTATTTTTTATTTTTTTTAACCCTTCCAGCGCTTCCATCAATCCCAAGCCTGAACTTCTGTGAAGAAGTTCGGGTTTGGGTACCAAACATGCGCGATTTTTCTCACGCGAGTGCAAAACGCATGACAATGTTTTGCACTCGCGCCGAAAAATCGTGCATTTTCCCGCAACGCACACGCCTCTTATCCGGGCCAAAAATATGACGCCCGTGTGAAAGAGGCCTAAGTGTTCCAATCAAAGTCTCCTAATCTACTCCCACGAGAACATGGTCAGCGCTCGGCCCCTCTCCTGCTGCCGTCTGACTCCGTTGGTTATGCCGTGATTATTCTTGCCCTATATTTGAAATCATACGACTGGATGGTGTGACAACGCCAGTGTTTTTGTTCCTTTTTGATTTCTCTAGGTCCAGATGAAGATCTTCCTCGGAAAATGGACTGTTTGGACTTTGTGTGCCATGCCCCATCTGAATACTTCAAGTCCCGATCATCGCCGTTTCCCACGCTACCCTCCCGGCCTGAGAGAGGGTATATCTGGACTCACGTCGGCCCCACCCCTGCAATCAATATTAAGGATGCTGTTGGCAACCATTTATGATTGTGTCTGGACACTGGTGGTGACCCTGATAAACGCGGGGTCGGTCATGTAACACAGGAAGGTTTGTGGAATCGCAATAAGGACTCTCCTTCCAGCTTCTGTAGATTAGAGCGAAAGCCATAAACCAGTCACAACATGGCGCAGGAGCTATTCGGCTGCAGGAATGGCCCCAATAGTCCTGTAGCGCCCTCTATAGGGCTTCAGGCCACAGGGTAAACAGTGGTGTAAAAATACACAGTCTTCAGAAGTGACTTGTAGTGAGGAGCAACAGAGGATCAGATGCATGTGAATTGTTGGGGTGTGCCCTACGGGAAGCACAGAGCCTCACTTCTGGATAAGGTCCTGATGAGTGATCGGTGCAGCTGCTCGGCTTTTGATATTTTCTCTTTTTACCTTTTTATCATGGTACATTTTGATAATCTGTCACTAAATACAAGCTGCAGCGAGATCACGTAGCAAGGTGTTTGCTTTATAAACTCCGAGTGTATCACGATATAATGTACGTCAGTGACGGGCATGTCTGGAAATGATATCTGAACCTGAGAGATTAGCAGAACTGTATAGGCGCCGCTTCTCCCTGCCTACAGAATCTGTTCAGACCGGACGTTCCATCTCCTCTGACAACCAGTGATAGGACACAGTACTCTTTAATACTCACTACAGCTGCTGAAGAACCTCTTTTATGAATTGTACTGTGTTCCAGCTGCTGCAGAACCTCATCATGCACACACATCAATCTATGCTGGGCAGGAATCGTCTCTCCAAAAAGAGTTTCTGCAGCAGCTGAGGTGTGATTTATAAGAAGCAATATACTCCTTACTATGAGTATCCCATATACAGCAACCTTGTGTCTGTGTAGAGATTATATATAATAATGAAAAAAGATAGCACTCCCAAAAAACAAGAATACTTTATTTGCACGTGTGGTTGCAACATTTGTATTATTATTATAGCGCCATTCATTCCATAGCGCTGTACATGTGATAAGGGGTGCACATACATAATACAGACAATTGCACTAATCATAAACAAGATGAGTTACAAACTGGTACAGAAGGAGAGAGGGCCCTGCCTGTGAGAGCTTACAATCTACGAACTATGGAGGAAGGACACAGTAGGTGCGGGTGAAGCTGGTCATGGCGGTATAGAGGCAGCAGGGTCACTGGTTGTAGAGGTGGGTTTTCAGGCTTCTTTTGAAGGAGAGTCTGATATGTTGGGGTAGCGAGTTCCAGAGTGTGGGGGATGCGCGGGAGAAATCTTGGAGTCGATTGTGGGAAGAGGTCGATAAGAGGAGAGGAGAGAAGGAGGTCTTGTGAGGATCGGAGAGTGCGTGTGGGGGTGTATTGGGAAAGTAGCTCAGAGATGTAGGGAGGGGACAGGTTATGGACGGCCTTGTATGTGTTTGTCAGTACTTTGAAGTGAATTCGTTGGGCAATGGGGAGCCAGTGAAGGGATTGGCAGAGGGGAGAGGCAGAGGAGTAATAGGGTGAGAGGTGGATTAGTCGGGCAGCAGAGTTGAGGATAGATTGGAGGGGTGCGAGAGTGCTAGATGGAAGGCCACAGAGGAGAGTGTTGCAGTAGTCTAGGCGGGAGATAATGAGGGCATGTACGAGCATTTTCGCAGATTCAAGGTTAAGGAGACAAGGTGATTAAAAACCAGGATGTTGCCCGCTTGCTGGTGTGTTTGGGGTTGTTGTCCTGCTTACCCTGGCAGAGAGGGCTTCAGTAGCGTCCTGGCTGCCATGGTAACCGTTCAGAGCCCCATGATTACACTGCGGGGGCTCTGATCAGAAGCTGTCACCAATGAAAGGGGGGGGGTCATAATACTGGAGTTGGGGGGCGCACCTGAGGGGTTAATTGCCGTGGTTCGGCGGATCGCTGTGTCCTTGAACTAGGCCTCAATAAAGATAAAGGGATCATTGTATCCAGATTGTGATATAGATGGATAGCATTTATACTGTAGTAGACAATAGAGGGTCAGCTGAGTCGTACATACCTAAGAGGACTTGTTGTTGCCTCTCCTGACAGGTCTGTTGTAGTAACTACTTGCATTCCCCTTTAATAACTGTTTAAAATCATCTATTCTCATGTCTCTGTTGTGCCATTCCTCTGTTATTTCTACTACGTCCTTTATGAATGGATTGCCAGAAGGTCCAGATGGGCGTTACCAGCAGTGGGTGTGTTCCTGCACAATTTGACACTGGCAGCACAGATTGGATAGTGTCAGACTGTACAGGTACACACCCCAAATTGGTAACACCCAGATGGACCTTTATGAATAAATTGCCAGCAGTCTGCAATAAACGCCTAGTAGGAATAAAAGAGGAACGGCACAACATAGAGCGATAAGAATGTTATTACATGGAGAATGGAAGGAATTACTAAAACAGACGGGTCAGGAGAGGGGACAGCTTCTCTTTAACCCATTGAAGGATATAAGAGAGCCTTCACACGATGCAGATTGTGTTGCAGAAATTTCAGATGCTGAAAATCGGTTCCATTCACCTGAATGGGAATTGCAGGAATCCATGTTCTTGCCGCCTCAATCAAATGAATAGAACAGATTTTAAGTTGTGGAAGTTTCTGCAACAAAATCTGCAGTGTAAATTCACCTCAAGATTATAAAGTATTAATGCGCAGAATATGACATATACGTCGGATAGGATGAGTTTCCTCTATTTTTGGTACCTCCAGACAAATATGAGCAGTGGACGGTAATCTACAACCCTCGACGTCCAGTGGAGCTTCTATACTGAAGGAGAGTAAATGGAGAGATGGCCACCTACTTGGTTAGCATTTCTGTACCTACCAGAGACTTCAATTTAGGAGAGATGCCCCTTAGCCCTGATCCACAAGCCAAGGCAGGCAGCGGGGGCCCCGTGATGATGATGGTGCTTCCAACCATTTTATACTGGAGGTAACTATGGCCTCCACCACACTGTATCAGGTGAGATGATGTCATTGTGCAGGATTGTGAACGATGAGCATACACAATGACACTTTCAGTAGTGACCACAGAATTTATAATGACCCCATGTAGTGCCCCTCATATTTATAATTGCCCCCTGTAGTGCCCCTAGTATATATAATGCTAGTCCCCAGCCCATAATACTTATAATGGCCACCTTCTAGTGGCCCCAGCATTTATAATGCCCCCCAGTAGTCTTCCTAGTAGCTATAATGCCCCAGTAGTGCCCCTAGTATGAATAGTATTTTATGTCCCCAGTATTTATTATAACACCCCTGTAGTGCCATCCGTAATTATAATCACCCCTACATGTAGTGCCACCAGCATTTATAATGCCCCCAATAATACCAGGAAAGAAGAAAAAAAACAAAGTACCCTCCTCACTTCCACTCTGACGCCCGAGCTGGGCACCAGGGAACTGCAATGTCACTGTGACTTCCTATGCTGGGTCTCAGCAGCTGCAATGACGTCATCACGTCTGCCTGCCCCGGGACGCAGCCTCATAGGCTTCAGGGCTAGCAGCTCGTACACCACTTATAATGAGGGACCATTCTGAATAGGAATGGTTGACCACGACTCTGGACACGGTCCTTCAGCCAGTTTTCAATCCAATTACAGACTATACTTTCCAAACCTATAGACCTTACTTTACCTATTAAACGTCTATGAGGGACAGAATCAAAAGCCTTTGGAAAGTCCAAGAACACTACATCCACAGCCGCCCCTCTGTCTAGGCTTCTACTCACCTCACCACATCCACAGCCACCCCTCTGAGGGCTGGGATTGGACACGGGACCATGTCTGGTCCTTCAGGAATGGGGGAATGGGGCAGCGGTGCATGAATGTGGCACATGTTAGGACTATAGGGGTTGTCAGCTCCTAGGCCCCTTTAAAGCTGCATGTCTGCAGCACTACATTCAATTCAATTTTATTGCCATTATATAAATCCTTAAATTGTGGCAGTGAGAGTGGAGAATGCACGATACTGACCATAGCGCTAATTAACACCCTGCCTGAGCTATGGCACCATCATTTTAGTCTCTGACTAGTTGAAAACACACTAGGCCATGTCCACCACCATCGTCCTGGTCTCCCAGGAGGACCTGTATTGACATCATGTTTATCACTTACATTCAAAGTAACCTAAGACAGGACCGGCTGCAGGTCAAAAACGATGATGTCACTAAGGGGCCAATGGAGGTCAGTGGACTCACTGCATGCACTCTCCGTACAGATCTGATTAAAAAATACTTTTAGCAAAAACTATTGATGGAGAATGTTCCCAGTGTGACTTGTAATATGCTAAGTGAGCTATTTCTCACAGTAAAGGGGTTGTCCCACAAAAATATTCTAGATTTCAAACCAGCACCTCGTTCTGATTACTTTTGTAATTGCATGTAATTAAAGGGCATCTGTCAGCAGTTTTGTCCCTATGACACTGGCGGACCTGTTACATGTGCGCTTGGCAGCTGAAGGCATCTGTGTTGGTCCCATGTCCATATGTGTCCGCATTGCTGAGAAAAATTATGTTTTATTATATGCAAATGAGGCTCTAGGAGCAATGGGGGTGTTACCATTACACCTAGAGGCTCAGCTCTCTCTGCAACTGCTGCGCCCTCTGCACTTTTATTGACAGGGCCAGGCAGTGAAAACGTCATCAATCCTGGCCCTGTCAATCGAAGTGCAGAGGGAGCAGAGCCTTTAGGTGTAATAGTAACGCCCCCGTTGCTCCTAGAGGCTCATTTGCATATAATAAAACATAATGTTTCTCAGCAATGTGGGCACATATGAACATGGGACCAACCCAGACGCCTTCAGCTGCCAACTGCACATGTAACAGGTCAGCCAGTGTCATAGGTACAAAACTGCTGACAGATGTTGTATAGCCACTCAGTTAATGAATAAAATCTATCTGTATAGCGCCACCTGCTGTTGGCTCTTTTCAAATTTTTTTCTGTCCTGATCACTGAGGTGGAAGCTCATGCTCAGTTTCACCTTTCACCGGCTGCACGCCCCCCTGAGAAAGGACATGCCCCCCTTAGAGCTGCCAGCTTGAAATAAATCTAGCAGAGCAATTAGTGCAATGAATGGGGAGATCTCTGGACACATGTGAGGTACAGGGCTGGTCCTAGCTTTGTTAGAAAGAGACTGCTGCATATTATAGGATATTGGATTTTATTTTTTTACATTAATCATGGGATAACTCATATTAAGGTGGTTGCGGTTGCGTATGAGTCCGCTGATGACGACACAGATCTGACTTTTGCATAAAACTTTTGCCACACTCGGAACAACAGAGGAGCTTATCCCCCATGTGGAGCCGCTGGTGTCTTGTTAATGTCGTCTGGAGTGCAAAACTTTTCCCGCATTGATGACACGTGTATGGCCGCTCGCCCGTGTGGGTTCTCTGGTGATCGACTAATTTAGATTTATGTGTAAAACATTTTCCACAAACCAAACACTGTTCCTCCCCGGTGTGGATTCTTTTATGCTGAACGAGTTGCGCCTTCTTGATAAAACGTTTACCGCACTCCGAGCAGGAGAAAGGTTTCTCGCCCGTGTGGAGGCGCTGGTGCAGAATGAGGCCAGACTTCTGCGTGAAGCTTTTATCACACTCCAAACAAGAGAAAAGTTTTGCCCCCGTGTGAATCTTAATATGTTCAGAGAGATGGGATTTCTGTGTAAAGCGCTTGTCACAGTAACAGCAGGAAAATGGCTTCTCTCCGGTATGAGTTCTCTGATGACAGCGGAGGTAAGATTTCAGCATGAATCGTTTCCCACATTCTGAACAAGAGAAGGGCTTCTCCCCGGTGTGAATGCGCTTGTGTTTCATTAGCGTTGCCTCCTGTGCAAAACACTGTCCGCACTGAAGACAAGAAAATGGCCGTTCTCCCGTGTGGGTTCTCTCATGCTGGATGAGTATAGATTTTTGTGCAAAACACCTCCCACAAAATGAACATTGCTCTTCTCCAGTGTGAATTTTTTTGTGTTGAACAAGTTGTGATTTTCTTATAAAACACTTCCCACACTCGGGACATGAGAAAGGTTTTTCCCCTGTGTGAACGCGCTCATGTGCAATGAGTCTTGATCGAAACTTAAAACGTTTACCGCACTCCGAACAAGACAATGGCTCCTGTGCTGAGCCGACGTGGTCATCATGGTCCGTGTTGTCTGCTGACAATGGCTGGTGCCTGCTAAGGACAGATGGGACGTGGTCAGCACCGGTCAGGGACTCTATCGTTGTGATATGAAAGTCATTTAAATGCTCTTCTAGGAAGTCATCTGTTTCCATTTCATGCTTGGGAGTCAAAAGTAGTTGTTCACCTGTTAAGAATAGAATATATATAAATATATAAGTTCCGGACAAATTATTATATATTGTTTTTATTTCTGAGGGTGCAATCTCCGAACATTCCCATCATATATTGTGTTCCCCTCTATGCATCATTAAAGGGGTTATCCCACTTCGCATTTTCATACTTACCTGCTGCCAGCGCGCTGTTCACTTCCTGGATTCTGGCTGGGGGCGGGCTTCATCTTGATTGACGTCTTGTCCCGGCCGGGCGCTGGACTGAATGCGCACGCTGCCGCGCATGCGCCATGGTGACTTATTTCTGGCCAGTATAGTACAGAGCCGACGTGCTCGTTCGCGCGGCGGTGTGCGTGTTCAGGACAGCGAGCGGCCTGGCCGGGAGAAAAGGAGTCTTTTGCGCAAGCACGGCCACCGGGATTCTGGAGAAGAGCGGTGGCCGTAACCAGGGAAGACGGAATGACAACAATAAGGTAAGTGGGGATGAATTTTATCCTAAACGGTGGGAATTGGTTAATCAAATATATTTACAAAAATGATCACTGTCAAATCATTAACAGATTTAACAGTGATCATTATGATGGGATAATAACCCCTTTAAACAGGATCCATCAACTTATTTAAAAACAAAAACATATGAATAATGTCAATTAGAATGGTTCTAGTTTCTGGACAGGAACTAGGCTACTTTCACACTAGCGTTTTTGCTGGATCCAGCAGGGTTCAGCAATAACGCTTCCGTTACTGATAATACAACCAAATCCATAATGGATGCAGATGGTTATACTATCTTTAACATAGCCAAGACGGATCCGTCATGAACTCCACTGAAAGTCAATGGGGGACAGATCCTTTTTCAGAGAAAACGGACCCGTCCCCATTGACTTGCACTGTGGGTCATGACGGACCCGTCTTGCTCCGCATCCCAGGACGAAAAGCAAACCGCAGCATGCTCCGGTTTGCTCTCCGGTATGAGAACGGAACGCATTTTGGAACATTCCGTTCTGTTCAGTTACGTTTTGTCCCCATTGACAATGAATAGGGACAAAACAGAAGCGTTTTTTTCCGGTATTGAGACCCTATGACGGATCTCAATACCGGAAAATATTAATGCTGGTGTGAAAGTAGCCTAAAAACTTGCTTTGTTGAATTTTCAGGAATTCCGTTACCTAGAATTTTTGTTGTGCTATCTGTACTGCACAGATCGATGGGGGTCCGGCACCCCTACCAATCAGCTGTGGCGCTGGAATCATACAATGTATGGAGCTGAAAACAAAAGGCTCTGTTCACTATTCTGGGGTACTGCAGCTCAGCTCCCAAGTGAATTGGAGCCTAGCTGCAGAACGCCGAAACCTACACAGTGTACAGAACCTTCTGCTACCTCTCCGTATACTGTATAGTTTTTGGTACTGTGGCTGCCCAAAACAGCTGATCGGTGGGAATGCCAGGAAGCAGAATGCTCCATTCACTGTGTAGTGGCCATGCCAGGGTACTGCAGCTCAGCACCTATTCAAGTGAGCTGCAGTACACCGGTGCCAGAAACTACAGTGTACGGAGCCCTCTGCTTCCCCCGTACACTACATACGGTAGTTTCTGTCTCCACGACAGCCTGAAACAGCTGATTGGTGGGAGTGTCAGACCCTGACCGATTTGATATTGATGACCTATCCCGCTTCAATATCTGTAGCTCAGACACTCAGATACTTGGTAGACTTCCATTTTGATCATTTTGCCTGCTGACGGGGGATTAATGAGATCGGTTACTTCTTTCATGAGCATAAAACATGAACAGAGATAAAAGGAACCATTAGCTGCAATTTTAAACAATAGAAAGCTTTCCGCCTGTGCTCGGGTTAAGGGTCCATTCCCACGTCCGTAATTTGGGTCCGCATTCGTTCCGCAATTTGCGGACCCATTCACTTTCAATGGGGCTGGAACAGATGCGAATCCGCATTTCCAGGATCTGCTTTTTCAGGATCCGCAATTCCATTCCTGAAAAAAATAGAACATGTCCTATTCTTGTCCGCAATTGCAGACCAGAAAAGGCATTTTCTATTATAATGTCTGTGATGCGTGGTCCGCAAATTGCGGATCGCACATTGCATGTTTCTGTATTTTGCGGATCCGCAAAACACTTACGGATGTGTGAATGGACCCTAAACGGGGTCTTGAAGGAAACGTCAAAAAGTTTACCGCTCTCTAAAGAAATTGATGGCTTTGGCGCTGTGCTGATGTGGTCATCGCAGTGAATGATGTTTACAGACGTTGCTTCCTCTTTACTAAGGTCACCTGAGATGTAGTCACCACCGGTTACAAACTTCACCGTTGTGATATTCAAATCACTTAAAGGCTCTTCTCTGATGGCATCATCTTTTTCATGCTTAGGAGTCAAAACCGGCTGCTCACCTGTAAAGAATAAGAATATATTAAAGCTCTAAACATATTCATTTTTTTTATTTTGATGGTGGAATCTGCAATCAATTCAACCTTATAACACATCAATTTTCTTATTACAGAGGATCTTACAACCATATTTTACAACTAGGAATTAAAGCAGCGGTTCTCAACCTAAGGGTCGCGACCCCTTTGGGGGTCGATCGGCCCTTTCCGGGGGGTCGCCTGAGGCTTCCTATTAGGGCTGCACGATTGTAGCATTACATTACCCTACCTCGTGAGATTTCCCTACCTCCTGACTTCCTGTCGCACTGCTAATGACGTGAGGAGGCGTTCCTGAGTTTTGACGATCTGCGCATGCGCAAACCGACAGTTTATGGAAAATCTCAGCGGAGTTCAGCTTCACACCGGGACACTGCGCATGCGCCGGCCGGAGTTAGCCGCGCTTGCGCACTGGGCCGTAATATTTCCCTACTAAGGCTCTCCTGCGCATGCGCAGTGTCCCGGTGTGAAGCTGAACTCCGCTGAGATTTTCCATAAACTGTCGGTTTGCGCATGCGCAGATCGTCAAAACTCAGGAACGCCTCCTCACGTCATTAGCAGTGCGACAGGAAGTCAGGAGGTATGGAAATCTCACGAGGTAGGGTAGTATAACGCTACAATTAGGAGAGAGATTGTTTCACACAGGAGTAACATACTTTACACGCAAAGACAGTTATGTGCGCAGTTTAGGACACATGAGGGGACACATAGGGCCATGAGGGGGACCAGCATAAGATGCTATGTCTTATGCTGGCCCCCCTCATGGCCCTATGTGTCATAGCACACATCCCCTATAACAGCGTACTCCACAGATCCACCCCATAACAGTGCCATCCACAGATCCACCCCATAACAGTGCCATCCACAGATCCACCCCATAACAGTGCCATCCACAGATCCACCCCATAACAGTGCCATTCACAGGTCCCCCATAAGTGTCCTCCACAGATCCCCCATAACAGCGTCCTCCACAGATCCCCCATAACAGCGTCCTCCACAGATCCCCCATAACAGCGTCCTCCACAGATCCCCCATAACAGCGTCCTCCACAGATCCCCCATAACACTGTCCTCCACAGATCCCCCAAATAACAGCGTCCTCCACAGATCCCCCATATAACAGCGCCCTCCACAGATCCCCCATATAACAGCGCCCTCCACAGATCCCCCATATAACAGCGTCCTCCACAGATCCCCCACAACACAGCGCCATCCACAGATCCCCCACAACACAGCGCCAATTACAGAACTACCTAACACCTTGTAATAGACTGGCATACATCCTGCATATCAGATATTTACATTACAATTCATAACAGTAGAAAAATTAGTTATGACGTAGCAAGGAAAAAAATGTAATGGTTGGGGGTCACCACAACATGAGGAACTGTATTAAGGGGTCACGGCTTTAGAAAGGTTGAGAACCACTGAATTAAAGGGAACCTGTCACCATGAAAAAGTAAAATAATTGGCAGGCAGCCCGTGATCGAGCAGGAGGAGCAGAGCAGATTGATATATAGTTCTATTGGGAAAACATTCAGTATAAGTTGTATCTCATTCATTAAAATTCCTGCTCGTTTTGGGCTGTGAAGTCCAGGAGGCGGTCCTATCTGTGATTGACAGCCCTCCCTCTATGACTGTGTATACAAAGACAGCTGTCAATCACTGATAGGACCGCCTCCTGGACTTCACAGCCCAGAATGAGCAGGAATTTAAATTGTAGAAATACAGGTTATATCATTTTATGGGAAAAGATTAAGTATATCAATCTGCTCAGCTCCTCCTGCTCTATAACACCATGTTCAACGCGACAGGTTCCCTTTAATCCTCAGTTTTCATGAGTCTTCCACAACAGAACCACAGAGAGTTTGACCCTCGATCTTTTAAGAACAGGAAACAAAGAGGTTAAAAAGCCCCTTCCCCTTACCAACTTCATCTACTTCTAAATGACTACATGGACCACAATATACAGTATATGCTACATGGACCACAATATACAGTATATGCCCAGAGGGAAAAAAATATGTAGAAATATCTAATAAATGGGAGGGATATGTGAGGATGTTGTTAAAGAAGACTAACACTGTGAGGCCGCTGTTACTTGCCCTCCAAAGGCAAAATCTTTGGAAAGCAAGACATTAACCCTGTAGTGGCCGGTGAAGGTCTGACATATCTGCTTGATGGAGGCACATGATATTCCTGCCCAGGAGACTGCCAGGAGCAGAGCACTCTAAGGCCCCCGGTTTGCCAGAACCCTTTATAGCAGGCATGTCCAAACTGTGGCCCTCCAGCTGTTGCAAAACTACAACTCCCAGCATGCCTGGATAGCTTACAGCTATTAGGGCATACTGGGAGTTGTAGTTTTGCAACAGCTGGAGGGCCGCAGTTTGGACATGCCTGCTTTATAGTATATGGGACTGCCGAGCATTCAGGTAACATCCGGCACACTCAAATTCGGAGAGATCCGGCTGTTCTCTGCCAAACCAATTTGCCAGAACTGTGAACGGAAGTGTGAAAGAAGCCTAAGGCCTCTTTCACACGGGCGTTGCAGGTGACGTGCGGGAAAAGATGCGGATGCGTTGCAGGAAAATGCACGATTTCTCCCTGCGAGTGCAAAGCGTTTTAATGCATTTTGCACGCGCGTGATAAAAATCTGCATGTTTGGTACCCAGACCCGAACCCGGACGTCTTCACAGAAGTTCGGGTTTGGGTTCAGTGTTGTGTAGATTTTATTATTTTCCCTTATAACATGGTTATAATGGAAAATAATAGCATGCTTCATACAGAATGCTAAGTAAATTAGTGATGGAGGGGTTAAAAAAATAAAAATTAAACTCCCCTCATGCACTTGTTCGCGCAGCCCGGCTTGTCTTATTTCTTCTTCTTTGAGGACCTGGGAGAGAGGACCTTTGGTGACATCACTGCGCTCAACACATGGTACGTCACATGGGAGAGAGGACCATGTGATGAGTGCAGTGGTGTCACCAAAGGTCCTCTCTCCCAGGTCCTCAAAGAAGAAGAAATAAGACAAGCCGGGCTGCGCGAACAAGTGGATGAGGGGAGTTTAATTTTTTTATTTATTTATTTTTAACCCCTCCAGCCCTATTGTACTATGCATTCTGTATTAAGAATGCTATTATTTTCCCTTATAACCATGTTATAAGGGAAAATAATAAAGATCGGGTCTCCATCCCGATCATCACCTAGCAACCATGCGTGAAAATTGCACAGCATCCGCACTTGCTTGCGAAAGCTTGCGATTTTCTTGCAGCCCCATTCACTTCTATGGGGCTTGCGTTGCGTGAAAAACGCACAATATAGAACATGCTGCGATTTTCACGCAATGCACAAGTGATGCATGAAAATCACCGCTCATGTGCACAGCCCCATTGAAGTGAATGGGTCCGGATTCAGTGCGGGTTCAATGCGTTAACCTCATGCATTGCACCCGAGCGGGAAACTCGCCCGTGTGAGAGAGGCCTAAGTGTTTTAAAACTGGATGCCTGGGTCAACCCTCCATGGACTTCATATGAATGACAATTAAAGCTCTTTTACATAGAGGGACTGTTTCCTCACCCTGTGATGAGCACTGGTGATCATCCATGATGACGTTCTTGTACAGGTTCTGCTGGTGATCATCCATGATGACGTTCTTGTACAGGTTCTGCTGGTGATCATCCATGATGACCTTCTTGTACAGGTTCTGCTGGTGATCATCCATGATGACCTTCTTGTACAGGTTCTGCTGGTGATCATCCATGATGACCTTCTTGTACAGGTTCTGCTGGTGATCATCCAGGATGACCTTCTTGTACAGGTTCTGCTGGTGATCATCCAGCATGACTTTCTTGTACAGATGCTTGTGTTTATCTACATAATCCCATTCTTCTATAGAGAAGTAGACGGCGACGTCCTCACAGCGTGCAGGAACCTGAAATGCACAAGGAGACAGACATGTATGTAAAATAGTGGGATGACTAGCTAAGACAGATCATAGGGTACATTTAATACAGGTAGTAACATGGTAAATCCCCTGTGGTAGGGGATCTGTTCTCAGCCGGCAGATTTGTTGCAGAAATATCTAGGTTTGAAAAATCCATTTCATGTATCAGAGTAGGGTTGTTTCTGTAGCATGTGCTACCACTGGTTGAAGCCCAGAGAACATTTTTTGCATTACATTACCACTGCTGTCTGCCAAAACCAAACCCCTAGATGAGCCTCACCGACAGACTAAAACTCATAAAAAATGTTCTCTGGGCTTCAACCAGTGGTAGCACATGCTACAGAAACAACGTCAAAAAGGTTTATTCTCTAATTTACTAATGTATATAAGGGAATAGCTATTTTCCTTGAAGGAGTTTCTCCAGGATTCCATTCTATTTTAAGCACTACTTACCTGCTCCCCATCGCTTGGTTTCGGCTCCATATCTGTCTTCACTGAGCTGTGGTCCTTGTGTGTAAACCTCCGAAATAGAAGAGGTTACGTGAACTGCTGCAGTCAATGACTGGCCACAGTGGTGAAGTGTCCCCAAGCAGCAAGTGACTGCAGTGATGTGCATCTTTGGGGACACATAACAAATGTGGCCAGTGACTGGCTGCAGAGGCTCATGTGACCCCCTTTCATTCCAAAAGTTTACATGCGGGAACTGAAGTTCAGTGAAGACAGAGAGCCCATTAATTAATTTGCATATGTATCAAAAAGTGTCATTTTTTTACACAATAAAAGCACACAGAGCTATGGGGACTGGATATTGCGGATGTGTTAGAGGCGATCTAGCAACCCATGTCCTCAGCTCTATACCCAAAATCCCGGTGACAGGTTCCCTTTAAGCTTTTCAATAGCAAAACCGTGTGTTTGTCAGAAGAACAGCAGATGCCGCTACGCGCCTCCCCATCCACAGCAGCGCTCACCTCTCTTGTCAGCAGATGGATGATCTGGTTGGTGAGCTGAAGAATCTTCTTGTTCTTCTCATGGCTCACAAAGTCTGTGGGTGTTATCTGGTCGGTTTCTTTGGCCGCGATCCTACCTCCTGACTCAGTGGGGCTGCTGCTTGGAGTTATACGATCGGCGCACGTCTTCTTCATTACTGTGTAATCCTGCCGATAAAGAGACACAATGGTGAGGAACCACACTAACGTTCTGGACTCAATTACTGTACAGTAGGGGTCCACAAACTTTCTAACCCTGTGAGCAACATACAGTTTAGAGACTAGCCGCACTGAAAAACGATGTGTTATGTACCAGAGTGGCCGATCAGTAAGAGTGCAAGCTAACCAAAGTGCCGCCATTACAGTGAAAATGATAGCACCTTCATGATGATATAGTAGGATTATTTAAACATAATTAGATCTTGGATATGCTTAGGTTGCAATATTTGGTATAAAAGCTGGATGGTACAGGGGAGACGTCAAGTATCTAGACAAAGAAATAGCTATGCCTTGGTTTTCCCACCTGGAGCATCCCAACAGCGTCCAGATGTAAACTATGAGGATAAAGAAGTCACTCTTTTCTAAACCACACGTCACAGTCCTATCGGCTTTGGGACTGTGACGTGTAGGTTGTAAGGGTGACACCCAGGGCTTTGCTAATTAAGAAGAAAGGTCTTCTGCTGTTTGGTGTTGGAAGAGGTGGAGGAAGAATCAACTACCACCATGAGTCATGTCTTCTCATTCTTTAACCCCTAGACTAAATGTTAAGATTTGGAGCATGGCAGGCAATATGGTTAGATCAAAAATCACAGAAAAAGAGACAAAACATCCTGCCTGATATGATGAATAAAATTGCAGATGTACATGTGAACATTTATAAGGAAAAAAATCACGGGAAAAAATGCAAACAATAGATGCAAACATCATACATGGACTAAGCCCTCACTTGGATAAAATCTGAGACTCTCAGCCAATATATTTTGATCAAAACACATCTGTGCCCGCCTACCAGCACCAAGGTGGTCTCAGTCAGGTGCTACTCTAAACCTACCTATGCCGTTGGGCATCTACATTCAGGAGAGCAGCGGCATAGGTAGGTTTAAAGTAGGACCTTCCTGACTGAGACCACCTTGGCGCATGGAAGGCGGACACAGATGTGTTTTGATCAAAATATATTGGCTTAGGGAACCCAATTGTCAGAAAGAAGACAGTAAAAGCGCCAGCTCTTTGTTCCCAGAGTCACTCACCTCTCCGATCAGAAGGAATAAGATCTCCAGGGTGAGGCTTAAAATCCTGTCTGCCATGTAAATGCTGCTTTTATCCATGGAGGTCATTCTGAGAGCAGGCGATGGTCCTGCTGAGAACTGCCGAGGTGATCCCTGTACCTGGAAGAACAAGTGAGAGAAGTGTCATAAGAAGGCAACTTATCATTTGAAGGGGTTATCCTATGACTAATGTACAAAATGAAAATCAGACATGATATAGCACATGACAATCTCTTTCTAACAAAGCTAGAACCAGCCCTGTACCTCACATGGATCCAGAGATCTCCCCATTCATTGCTCTGCTAGATTTATATCAAGCTGGCAGCTCAAGGGGAGGGTCTTTTCTGCTGCAGCTCAGGAGGCGTGTCCATGCTCTCCCTATCACAGCTGAGGGGGCGTGCCCATGCTCTTACTATCACAGCTCAGGGGGCGTGTCCATGCTCTGCCTATCACATCTCAGGAGGCAGTTCAAGGATGAAACTGAGCATGTGCGGCCTTCTCAGTGAGCAGGACACAGAAATAAGAAAAAGACCAAACAGCAGGTGGCGCTATACTGATATATTTTATTGAATAACTCAGTGGCTATGCTATTATAAAAGTATTCAGATCCAGGTGCTGGTTTGAAAACTGTAGAATATTTTTCATAGGAAAATCCCCTTAATGATACTCATGAGGACAACACCAAACATAAGGGCGACGTACATATAACACACAGGGGCTTTTACTTATATCAGTCAGGACCGTATCAACAGCTGTTAAAAAAATAGATAAGGTTTTCTTAGATCTATACTTGATGATGAAAAACCATTTTCGGGATCAATGTTTTTTGACAACGTTTTTTTCTGATTTGTGAAGAATCGGCGGCAAGTTTACGGCAGGCAATTGTTGAGAATGATTGTTCGCAGGAATGTTTGTTCCCGATAAAAGCCCGACCCTAAAAAGGATTCATTATGCAGGGCCTTAAGGTAGGGTTGGGCATTAACCGGTATTAACGATATACCGCGGTACTAAGAAACAGCGATATGGCTATATCGCCATTTCTTAATTACCGCTGTATTTTAGTGATGTCATAGGGGCAGACACACGTCCCAGTGCTGAATGCCTCTAAAACGTCCGGCGCACATTACAGCCGGCACAGTGGAGAAGGAGAGAGTCCCTCCCCACTGTGATCCGGCTGCCGCTGCGCCACCAGTGAGGATTACCCTCAATACAAATATAGACTGAGAGTTCTGGCCGTATCACATACCCGGCACCCGGTGGAAGCAGCAATCCTGCTAACCGAGGCAATTTACCCCTTAAATGCAGCACCTGAGGGGTTAATTGGCACGGTTCGGTGGGATCCCTGCCATTGAGGCCGAGTGCAAGCTGTGTGCTATGGCTGGCACCCGCAGTCTCTATTTGTATTATGGGGTTAGGGCTCTTTCACACTTGCGTTGTCCGGATCCGGCGTGTACTCCATTTGCCGGAATTACACGCCGGATCCGGAAAAACGCAAGTGAACTGAAAGCATTTGAAGATGGATCCGTCTTCAAAATGCGTTCAGTGTTACTATGGCAGCCAGGACGCTATTAAAGTCCTGGTTGCCATAGTAGTAGTGGGGAGCGGGGGAGCAGTATACTTACAGTCCGTGCGGCTCCCGCGGCGCTCCAGAATGACGTCAGAGCGCCCCATGCGCATGGATGACGTGCCATGCGATCATGTCATCCATGCGCGTGGGGCACCCTGACGTCACTCTGGAGCGCCCCGGGAGCCGCACGGACGGTAAGTATGCTGCTCCCCCGCTCCCCACTACACTTTACCATGGCTGCCAGGACTTTAGCGTCTTGGCAGCCATGGTAACCATTCAGAAAAAGCTAAACGTCGGATCCGGCAATGCGCCGAAACGACGTTTAGCTTAAGGCCGGATCCGGATTAATGCCTTTCAATGAGCATTAATTCCGGATCCGGCCTTGCGGCAAGTGTTCAGGATTTTTGGCTGGAGCAAAAAGCGCAGCATGCTGTGGTATTTTCTCCGGCCAAAAAACGTTCCGTTACTGAAGACATCCTGATGCATCCTGAACGGATTTCTCTCCATTCAGAATGCATTAGGATAAAACTGATCAGGATTCTTCCGGCATAGAGCCCCGACGACGGAACTCTATGCCGGAACAGAACAACGCAAGTGTGAAAGTACCCTTAGTTACATTCATTGATGGTGCAGTGCGCCCCCCCATACCCCAATATTATAAATTACTAGCAGGAGGACCCGGCTTCGCACGTGTATATTTCATTTTATGTTTCCGTGTGTCGTAAAAAGATATCAACAGTTTCCCCCATAACAGTGACCTCTACAGTACCCGCCCCTTTAACATTGACCTCCACAGTGCCCGCCCCTTTAACAGTGACCGCCCCTTTAAGGGTCCATTCACACGTCCGTTGTTTCTTTCCTGATCTGTTCCGTTTTTTGCGGACCAGATCTGTACCCATTCATTTTCAATGGGTCCTGAAAAAAAATCAGACATTGTGCTGTCCGATTTTTTTCAGGACCCATTGAAAATGAATAGGTCCAGATCTGTTCCGCAAAAAACTGAACAGATCAGGAAAGAAACAACGGACGTGTGAATGGACCCTAACAGTGACCTCCACAGTGCCCGCCACTATAACAGTGACCGCCCCTTTAGCATTGACCACCCCTTTACCAGTGACCTTCACAGTTCCCACCTCTTTAACAGTGACTTCCACTGTGCCCGCCCCTTTAACAGGGGAGGGGGGGGGCATCGCAGCCAATAGCAGGCTGCAACGGGAACGAGCCTCCCTAGTGTCACCGCAATGATAGGGAGGCTCGTCCCCGTTGTGGCCTGCTTTTGGTCGCCCCATATTGTCCCCCCCATATGTTTTGATCCATGCGACGGGGAGAAGCTGCAGCCATCAGAGGCGACGCGGGTGCCGGGGAGTATAACCAGTATGGGGGCCCAGGCATTTCTCTCCTGTGACAACATATTTTGGCCGTTACTGAGGTAACGGAATAACTGAGACGCATAAATAAGGACACTTAGGGCAGGTTCACAAGACTGATCTTAAAACACACACTTAAAAACTCATCTTTTCATGCGGTTTTAGACTCTGTCTTTTTTTTTTTTTTTTTTAACCAACAGGTGTTCACTTTAATGCTGCTTCCCATTGAATTTAATGGGTGGCTGTTTTGAGGCAGAAACGCTCCAAAATACTGGCCCTTATGATTTCACTACAGCATGCCTTCTGCCAAGTGTTCTGCATGGTTTATAAATAAAGTTTAGAGAAACAACCACTGTATATGTTCCTACTTCGGCCCTTATTGGTTACCATGGTTACACTGTTTACCTCTTGGTGCAAACCTTCTAGCGAAAAAAGGTCCTTTCAATAAACTTTATTTATAAACAGCACAGAACGCAGATCTGTTACCAGTTTATATAACAGCGGGCGGACTGAGGCAAGTAACCCTCAGGAGGAGCCGGGCTTCCACCCTGCCGCCTGTATGCAGCCCCTCCGGTCACACGGAGCTCACCTCATTACTGTGCACTCTTGCTGCTATAAACCTCTTCACCCCGGCATTTGGCGCAGAAGGTGTGACGTCATCTCACTAGCCGCTCAGAGCCGAGGCTCGGACTGATGACGTCGCTTCTGTGCGCTGAGCTCAGAATAATAAAGTTTTTGATTGAACGAGAGGGGTTTACTGTCTGTTCGGGCTTGGTGGTTGTCGGGGGGTATAACTGCAGGGAGACATTTCCTATAATGCAGGGATGGCCAACCTGAGGCTCTCCAGCTGTGGCAAAACTACAACTCCCCGCATGCTCAGACTGCCTACAGCAGTTGGCCATGCCTGCTATAATGCATAGTGTTGCAATGCGTCGGCGACTGTGACAGTCCGGAAAAATCCATCCAAGTTGCAATTTATTTTGCGACTGTCACAGCATGTTACATTGCAACACCATTGAAATACATCATAAAATGTAGCCATACCCTTTTGTGTTGCGCCACTTTTCTGCGACACGTCGCTGTGTAGCCGTACTCTTAGGGTACGGTTATGTGTGGCACACGTTTTGTCTGCAAGGTATGCTAGGGCTACACTGGTCGGGGGTCAGCAACATCAGGCACTCCAGCTGTTCATCTACAACTCCCAACATGCTCCATTCATTTCTACGGAAGTTCTGAGAACAGCCAAGCAAAGCGTGCATGCTATGGAGTAAGGGTAGGGCTACATTTGTAGTGGGACATTTTATATAATGTATAATGTATTAGATGACACTGACATAATGCTGCCAGTGTTATTCAATACATTCCAGAACTGTAAGGGTTACATAGCATCATAAATCAATATAATGCTATGGGACCCCCGGCAGCGCTGTGGACTCGCAGCGTGACAAACGCTCGTCTGCAAGAGGCCTTACAGGAGTGAGGGTTCGGCTACATGGCGACAAAAAAGTAGCGCGACATTTCATGTAATGTCAGTTCTGTTGCAATGGGACATACGACATGCTGCAACTCGAAGGTCGCAAAGAATCCAGACGTGTCGGATTTTGTGTTGCCCGTTGCGAGTAACCTTTCATCCATTTAATGACTCTATCCATGACTTTAATGGAAGTTGCGCGCGACATGCCTGTGGCGTGTACAAAATCCCAGCTTTGAAATAAATAGTCTCGCAACAGCAAGTCGCAGATATTTTTGTGATGCACAATTTGCTATGGCAAGCTGTACCCTAACTCTACAACCCTCAGCCGACACAGCCACAGTACAGAAACGTTCTGCCTGGGCGACCAGCTGTGTTTCTGACTGCAGCACAGGTTGGGTCCCTGTCTGTCAGTGACAGCCGAAGAGAAGACCGAAGCGGCTTATTACTGCTTCTGCTTCCTCCCGTGCTTGGCGCATAGTGAACTCTATCATAGTGGACCCAGCAATCACGTCTCTGAAGCAAAGCAGAGCTGCAAGGACTTAGCAGACCCTGATGAGCTCTGCATGTGTACAATGCCCCTAAGGGGGCTGTTTTCCCTGAAACTGGGGCTCCTTTGGATGTCCCAGTTACATTGGAAAAAAATGCAAAATAAAAATTACCTCTTGGGGACACATGAAAAAATATACTAAATATAACATAAAATATAATTAGAAATCACGAAAAAACAAACAAAAAAAACACGCCAACCAAAACTATCGCCCCATTAACGTCAAACTATACATATTATATATCAAACTCACCTTACCTATTTATTCTGGTGTCAGTTTGCATATTTAAAGAATTGATTCGTAAAAGTCTATTCTCATCAAACAGGGTTTTGCACCTGCAGATGGGTGTCCCCGAAGCTGTGGATACTTTTCCTGCTGCTTAACCCTGGTTTCACACCTAGGCGTTTCTCAAACGCGCGTTTCTATGCGCGTTTTTTTTTATAGTGAACGCGCGTTTGACGCGCGTTTGGGTGATTGACAGCAGTGTTGTCCAAAGAGTCTATGGCCCAAACGCGCGTCAAACGCGCCAAAAAAAGCTCCTGTACTTGTTTGAGCGTCGGGCGTTTTACAGCGCGATCGTACGCGCTGTAAAACGCCCAGGTGAGAACCATTCCCATAGGGAATCATTGGTTTCTCTGTGTTGAGCGTTTTACAGCGCGTAGGAACGCGCTGTAAAACGCTCAGGTCTGAACTTAGGGTAAGGGCTCATGCACATAAACGTATTTTCCTTCCATGTCTAACTTTTTTTTTTGTGGACCATATGCGGAACTATTCACTTCAATGGGTTCGCAAAAAAAACCCGGAAGTTACTCTGTGTGCATGTCCTATTATTGTCCGCATTACGAACAAGGATAGGACTGTTCTATGAAGCGCCAGCTGTTCCGTTCCACAAAATACAGAATGCACATAGACGTCATCCATATTTTTTGCGGATCTATTTTTTGCAGACCACAAAATACATATGGTTGTGTGCATGAGCCCTAAATGACAGGGCTGACAATCTTGTCCAGCCCTGACAATATCGTATAGCAGCACAAACATACACTCTCTTTCCGCAACTGGAGCAGTGACTGTCCACGCACTGCTACCAGGAAGTGTAGTAGCTGCTCCAGAAGCAGAGCCTCTACGCATGCGCAGCTACTGTGCACTGGCGCAGATTGTCACAAGTGGGCGAGCTTTCCGGCCCTTTCAATCGAGCTGCAGGGGGAGCGTCCTTTACTTCAGGGACACCCTGCGGCAGCTGCAGAACTCTGCTCAATGAGATGGATTAATTCTTCCAAAATGATTTTCTCATCTCTAATAACAGTTGGCACAAACCTTTAGGCCCCTTTCACACGGGCGAGAATTCCATGTGGGTGCAATGCTTGAGCTGAACGTATGGCACCCGCACTGAATCCGGACCCATTCACTCCAATGGGGCTGTGCACATGAGCAGTGATTTTCACACATCACTTGTGC